>NC_091053.1:1823588-2431451 GCF_963966145.1 Tenebrio molitor
CCTCCTGTATCATTTTTTAGAGAAGCTAAGCAATGCTAGTTGGAGTCAGTTTTTGGATGGGTGGCCGCAAGGGAAAATGTGAATAAGTGCGATGAATGTGAAAAATGAATTTAAGAAAGTGGTGTCGCGGCGTTTCCGGTCCATTAATCGGCAGCCCCTTCTAAAACATCGTGTTTATATTTTTCAGCCCCGTTCTGGCCAACTTTTAAGTAGATTATTGTTTTCCGTAAGTTTTCCCAAGAAAACGCTACAACCCCCATTTCTCGTCGGCAATTTAATACACAACCCGCCCTCTTTCAACAAATCGATCCATTATCCCTTTATAGCACGCATTTTGCCAGTAAAACGTAAAAAACAACCCCCTAAATACCTGCACCGCAAACAATGGTTTCGCATTAGTGGTGCGTATTTTTTCGGGGTGAGTGTTCATCATTGCGCTAAATAAATCAAAAGTTTCATGTGTTCCGCTGCGGCGGCCGTTGACAGATCAGTTTTATTTATAAAAAGCCCCTCTCATTGTCAACAGATAAGAGAATGGATGGACTCCGAGGCGGATTCCATTTGTACCAGTCAACGGTACCGTCACATTTTATCATTTCGTAAAAAGTCGAACGGGTGCGCAACCCTTGAATTATTTATCGGGGGAAATGCCGTCGCCCGTTTCTCACTCTTAAAATTTCATGTATGTAATCCCTAATCCTCTTAAACCCTCCGGAATCATAAAAATGTTTGCGACGGGAGCGTGCGCGATCGTTATGTGTTTGACTGATGACAGATGGGCCGGATGGTAATGGATGGGGATTCCACAAAAACTCCCAAGAAAACTCCAACTGACATTAGGAAAACTAAATTTTCACTTAAGTGCAGACGCGCCCGGCGCGTTTGTCACAACTGGACGTCACGTGGGGCACGCCCACCAATCCAACGCCCAAGCTCGCACACGTGACGGCTTCGGCACGCCACTGGTGCGATTTGATTTTTGATAAAATAAAATGCGCCATAAATATGTCAGCTGCGAGTCATCGTTCATGAATTTTTTCCCGGTGGAAGCGCCCCCGATAATAATTAAAGGGGAGGCAGCTATCGACAAAGGAGTCAGTGATTTACAGTTTCTGTCTAATTATCGCGGGTGGCTGGATCCGACTATCTCAGCCTGCGACTTCATTATGGCGATGATGTATGGATCCGGTCCTGGGATCTAATTCGATATTTCCACAAGGCACACGTTTTATGAATTTTTTTTTATTAAAAAATGTAGAGGAAGTCGTAACTCTCACGCGAGAAGTAGGCGCTGATATGGGGAGACACCGTCATGCAAATTAGACAGACGGCTATGGACGAAATTGAGTTCGGGATCTAGACGCCGAGATAAGACAGCCGGGATCTGCAAAAAATAAGAATTATTATCTATACGTGTAAAAAAATGCAGCGGCTGTCTTTTGTTTCGATACTTAAACAAGCCATTCAGTTCTTTCCACGAAACAGAAGACATTTTAACGGTTTTTATAAAAAAAAATATACAGGGTGCAAAATTTTAATCACGAGCTACTAGGCTTCATGTCAAAAAATAAAATGACATTTAATTTTTGAGATATGATTTTTTTTAATTGTTTTAGTCTTCTACGTTGTTCCACAACCTCGTAGGTAAAATTTCGCCACATTTTAAAAATACACCCTGTATATCATATTTTATAAAATGTACACCAATGCGGTTTCCTTGTTTTAAAGCGTATTTTCTAGAAGTTACATCGCATTGGCGCACATTTTATAAAGTATGATATACAGGGTGTAGTTTTAAAATGAGCCGAAATTTTACCCACGAGGTTGTGGAACAACGTAGAAGACTAAAAACAATTAAAAAGAATTGTAGCTCAAAAATTAAATGTCATTTTAAGTATTTTTTTACATGGAATTTTTTAAATATTTTTTCCGAGTTCTACATGAAGCCTAGTGGCTCGTGGTTAAAATTTTGCCGTGCATTTCAGGGACCACCTGTATACAATTCTTGTCTGTCTGTCTATCTGTGTGTGATCAATTAACTCAAAGACTAACGCACAGATTTTCTTCAAATGAAGTTTGTAAAAAACGAAAGATATCTGGTTGCGTTTTGCATTTTATTTGATCAGGATGTGACTTCAGGAGGCGCTCTGAAGTGGGTTCGCCTCGCGCTTATTTCGTCGATTATAATGTGATTGTTGGCTACGTGTGGTCGTGTTACGTCACGTTTTGTTTTCTTACTTTGCAGTCTTTTACGTTTTGTTAAAAAAAAAATTAAATAACGTACTTTGAGGAGTAACAATTTTAAAAGTGATCATTCCAAAATAATAACAAAAAACAAACGAACTAATTATCTTTTGATAATCATTAGCCCAGTTTGGGAGCTTTTACGAAATCGTCCAGTTTTAATTCCCAGGATCAAATGGATGGAAACATTCCCCGCAAAGAGAAAACTGTAAATTGGACGATTTTAAGCTTGAATGAGGTCCTTTTGTGGCATAACGATATTCTAGGATTCCGTAATAGGATTGGAACTATAAGCATTCATTCAAAGTTGTTCGACTGCATGTAACGTGGTTAGCCATTAAATGGTTGGATTCAATGTTATAAACAATTACAGTTTTGCGCTCGAAATGCTATGCAATTCAGATGTTATCGATCAAATCCAATAGAAAAATGTCCGCAGTTGCACGAATTGCGGTCACAATCACGAACTCCTTAAACGATTTCTAGTCCAGTTTAAGGCGGTGCCGTTTTAAAATTTTACAACGAGCTCTTAGGGTCAAGTTTCATCTGAAGCACCTCGACTGACCGTCACCGCTTCAGCAAAAAGTACTGTTACAGAAACAAACAACGTGTTATATCTTGTTAAAAGTGTTGGATTTTCTCATGGGCTATGAGTCATATCTGCGGTCTCAAGAAGGCGCACTGCAAACCGACCGGAAAACATCGTCATTCGATACGTTAGTGTCGTCTCTCTCTCGTTTATTTCAGTCGCGCATATATTTCCAAGGTCACAGCCCATGAGAGAATCCAGTACCTCTCAAGAAGTCAATTTTCTTCGCTCACGCGTCTTGTTAATTGTTTGTTAACCGGATTCCACTTGTCTGTAATAATTTGCGAAAGGAGTCTATTTGAACGTTGTGGGCCCGGAATATTTGAGGTCTGTAAACTCTCGTAAAGCAATTATTCGTATAAACAATGTGTCGGGTGCAGCTAACAGGTCAAGGGTATTTGCCTTGTCCTTTAGATTAAGATAAATTAGATCAGGACCGCACGATTATCCTTGTTGACACACAGACCAAAGCCACTCCTTCGCTCGGTAATAGGTCAACTTAAGCACGATCGTTATCGCGGAATTAGGGCCTTTGAGTGGTCTAGAACAAATGGAAACGTCATTTTTACACTTTTTCCCCTCGACTCGCCTTCATTTAATCTCCATTACGTCGAGTTTTTTGACCGTTTCGGTTCTTTGTTCGTCGAGGAGCAATTGTGAAAATAATTGTCGTGTGGTGTAGGCGATAATGAGACAATTTTATCGACGCTTGTGTTTGTTGTATTGATTGTGGAATAAAATTGTGTTTGTTTAGAATTTTGTTCTTTCGAATGAATTCATGAAAACGACACATTGATCATAATTACGGCGTTTTGTGACAGCTCGGAATTACGCAACGTATGTCAATCCGTTTTTATGGGGCTGCACGTTATTTTAATTTTTGTAAACAACCAAATTACACTTGATGTCGTTACAGAAATCAATAACATATTTTTATAGCACTAACCTAACACCTAACACTACTTAACACTAACTAATTCAAGTGATCAGAGCTCTAGGTCCACACACGCCTTAATCTCGACACTCCCTCCGGCCTTTGAACATTTTCCTTTCTAATCTCCTCGTTATCCTTTCACATTGTCCGTGATTGAGTACGTGTCCTGTATAATCTGAATCCTGAAATACAAAGCTCCTATAATTGGCGACATGAATTCGTTAGCATTTCCGGTCAAAAGGTGTCGATTTAACATCGACGAGTTCCGAATCCGGAGCATCCTCCGGAGAGATATCCCCGGAATCGATAGGGTCTGAGCAGATGCTTTCTCATTTCCCTTGATACCGTTATGGTTCGGTATTCATAGTTTGACAAAAAGAGTTTTACTCTCTCAAATTTATAGATGTTGCGAATATACATATTCGTCCTTCGACTAAATAGAATCCGATTCAACAAGTCCTGCGCGATATTTTGTAAGGAGCGACTTTATCTCCTTCAGATGGAAATTTTTAAACGACTCGATACTGGTCAAGAAAAACATCAACAATGCAAGTTGGTGGTTGCCAATCAACAATAGTAAAATCGTCTGGCCTTGACGAGGGATTCGCGTGATTTCAAGAAAGCTTCTACTGCAAACGAGGTGTACACCTTTTGTGTAGGAAAATGTGCTAATAGAAAGTGAACTAATGGAACCAGATATCATCTTGCACCCTTTACCACACACGAAAAACGTCAATAAGGAAGCTTCGAATTTATTTCGTTCAGTAATAGGCAGAGAGTGACAAAAGCTCACAAGGACAAGGGTAAAAAAAACGGTTGAAGCTCGATCTATTGTGACTGGAAGGTCCTCGTACTAGGACATTGATCTGTGCGAGGTAAATGGAGTTACGTCACAAAAATCAATTTTAAATTTCATACAAAAGCTTTGAGCTTTGTGTTTGGTAATCTATTGCAAACAAATTATACTGGACAAGATTTCGAAAGAGATGTTTGTTCAGGTGTTATTAAAATGTTTCGGGGCGATAGATGTCCCCACTTACACAATGTGGGGGAAATTCAAATTCAAGGTTACGGTTGTCACACTCACTTTAAAGTGGTGCAACGTTTTTGTGTTGTAGGAATCGATTGTTTCAAGGTTAATGAGGCAACGCCAGTCAGCTGTTTGCACATAAATCAAGCTCTAAACAAGTTGCGCTTGATTTTACAACACACAATCTAATTACAAGCAAGTACATAATTTTAATGCCTTCAAAGGAAAATTCTTCACAATATCCTATTTCATTTCACGCTATGTAACTCATTTACCGACGATTTGTTTCTGCCAACTGTCATTCTGTAAGAATGACAACCAACAAAAAGTGCGGGAAATTTGAATCTGGTTGAAGGTCTGTTCTTGGACGTCTTTTGTTTGTTTATTTTATATTTTACTAGCTTTTACCCGCGGCTTTTTGTGGGTGTCAAGCGGCGAAGGTGACGATATACTCAGAGGATGAAGTAGGGGTGAAGCGGCGAAGGTGAGGGTATTTCCAACTCGAAAAAACTGTCTTTTTTTCTTAACAGAGTTGAAAATGGTAGTAGGGGTTGGTTTTTGTAAAATTAAAGTAGACAGTAATTTTCTTCTTGTTTTGAAGATCAAGTGTACAAAATTTCATCAAGATCGGAGTAAAACTGTAGATTTGCATACAAAATATACAAACAATTCAGTTTTATATATATAGATTTTTTCCATAGCAACAGATCCCTCCTCCGAAAATGTGATTTATTTTCTTTTAATTTTATTTAAATACAAAACCAAATACAGCACTCGAGAGTTAGGCCGCTTTCGTTCACTTGAATTGCGATGCAATTCGCGTGAACGAAAGCTTAAATTCCTCTCTCCTAGTGTAAATAACTCTTGTTTCTTCTGTTCTTTCTGCTTCTAATCTAAATCGAAATAACTGCACAACAGTATCTTCCTATTTTCTCCTCACTCTTTCTGTCAGTTGCTGGTTGACACCAAATGTCCATCCATGTCTTTTGTTGGTGAGTTGTAATCTCTGCTGCTGACCAAAACTTTCACTCACTTAATCATGATTGAAAGTACGAAAAAAACCTTCTCAATTATTCTAATACTACACCGTTAACTAATAGAATATTTGATGCTTGGAATAATTAAGTTGTCACAGTTCCAGATTTTTTTCCTCTTCAATTATTAACATATTTTTCCAATTATTTGTGCTTTCTTGATTGATGTAATCGTTGACTTCTAACAACCAGACCTAGGCAGTGACATAATCTGGATCAATTTTGCCCCAATAGATGTCGCGCTTGCAAAAACGGCGCCAAATTTAAATCTAAGGACACAGAAAATGTCTCCATTAATATAAATTGTATCTAATAACAAATTAAAAAAGATAGTTTGCTTCCAGATTTTTTCCTTTTCAATTATTAGTCGCATTTCTTCCACTTGAGGCCAATTTGGCGCGACAAACAAGAAAAATTTGTTCCCAGCAGATGTCGCGCCTTGCAAAACCCGCGGCAAATTGAAATCCAAGGTCGCGGTAAAACCGTGCGTTCAATCTAAAATGCACCGTTCTTTATGTCGGGGTAAGGATCGATCCCTGCGAGGTTAATGGGGTTGCGGCAGCGAACTCCTGGCCATTTACACCACGTAAAAAATCTTCCATTCGCTTGTTTGCACCACGAAACCGCCCTCAGCTTCCAGTTGACTTGTCAGGTCGGCTAATTTGCAAGAACACGCCGCCATTATCCCGGTGCATATTTTGTGGGGCATTATCCCACGATCATTCACTTGAATTGCACTTGTGTATTACCGGCCCCAGTCCTGAATAATAATCATTTGTAGATGTAGTAAATTGTTTTGAATGTGATTATTGGACGGACGTGACCCTCAATAAGCCCGGGAGTTTCACGGCGTTGCGAGTTTCACCCGAAAGCGTGTCCGCACAACCATTTGCAAAGCGCATTTAAAACACACGACCTATTGTTGCAAAATCAATTCGACATGAGAGTTTTTCATCAGCTGAGTGTTTCGTAAGTGCACGGTTTAAAATCGAAAGCTGTTCCGAGTCGAAGCTCCATAAAATGGAAATTTATTAAAGTCGAGAGCTTGAGCAAATTTGTCGTTTTCGTAGCTGAGACAAGAAATATTATATTGTAGTTGCCAAAGAAATTACAAACTTCATCATAAGCTAGGAGCTTGTTTGAAGGGATCGGTTTAGGAAGCGTCTCATGAACATGATAAATGTACTAGAAAAACAAAGAGAAATGTCATTCTACTATATCTACTATTTTATTTTAATTAGCGAGGTGGTTCTTTGTGCTCTGCGTCGACCTTCAAAAAAAGAATAAATGGTATTGTGGAAATTTACTTAGTTCATGCTTTGGGATAAGTTGTTAGAAAAGAAGGGAGCACGTCCGGGCTCCTTTCCCTCGTAAAGTTTCGTCGGTAATCGCGCATAAACACTTATTTAATAATAAGATTATAAAGTAGTGGTAGATTCCAAGTTGAGCTGTACGCCTATAAATTTAGTTCAACCTGGCTTACCGCAGCTTAATAGGAACACCACACTTTATAGTTGTATTAAGCAACAAAACAAGCCTAAAACAATGATGTAGAGCCAACTCTATAAATTCCCGAATGAGGTGGCGGGTTAGTATCGCCCTTGGGAGCTCGCGTGAAGAGACATACAATCCCGCGGAAACCCCCAGCGACTTCACCTAAGGATGGGTGATGAACTGGCGAAAGTCACCCCTGCGTTCGATAAATTCATCAGGGTTAACCTAATTGTCGACCGAAAATGCACCCCGGGTCGTCGACGCACTTCTCTCCCAGAAATATGAAAAATAACGAATCGAAAACATATTGATTTGTGGCTCTGGTCGCAATTCGAGCGTTGTAAAATTGGGCCAAAAGCAGAACCTTGCGGGACACCGCTTGGTGGTGTTGTGCGTCTGGCGATGGTAAAAGCGGGAGAATTGTTTTAAGTAGAGGAATTTCATGCAATGCAGCGTCAATCGAAAATCCCTGCTTTGAGGAAATGCAGCTTTGAAGTACTCTCACGAGGAAATAATTCCAACTTTCAATGACAGCAAATGGACGGTCTACAGGAAATAGGAGCTTGAAATACCACTTCCGTTCAGACTTTTCCAACTAACTTGGCAACTGGAGCTCCGCAGAGATTCCACTCGGTCCAACTTCTCCACAATGCAAGTTATTAATTAACTTCATTGGAGTATGTGTTTAAATGATTCCCAAAGAGCTTCAGAAGCTTTTTTGTATCGTCGCAATGCGCTCCACAAATTATTTAACTCAAAAATATTTTTCTCTGGAGAATAATTGCCAATTGTTTTTTGGAGAACCAAAATGAAATGAGTTCAATTTTTTTATTCTAAACTTCGTGACCACTCTTTCCACTGCTTGGTAATCATGTTTCTTCCGATAATAGTTATTCGTGTATCGCGGACAAAAAGTCCATCTTTTTCATTTGAGACTGAGTTTTTTGGCCGAGGCGCAGCCGAGGCTTGAAAACAGGCCAAGACAAAAGACACTTTTTGGGAGAGGTGCACAAGTCAGTCAAGGTCAGATCAGGTCAGGCGATATTCTAGAAATGTGAAACGTTCATAAGCACGCCGTGAAATTTCCAATTTCGCGTGACCTATAGATTCGTCAAAAAAATAATAAATATTGTCTAAAAATTCTGAAAATTTACAGATAGTGTCTGGATACTATGAGAAAATGTTTAACGCCAACTAGAAGTATTTTTGGAGACCTAAAATGGAATTAGTTCAATTTTTTGTTCTGAACTTCGTGACCACTCTTTCCACTGCTTGGTAATCATTTTTCTTCCGATATTGAAATCCTTGAATCCGCTAATAGTACTTGTGTATCACGGCAAAAAGTTCATCTTCTTCGTCTGAGGCTGAGTTTTTTGGCCGAGGCGCAGCCGAGGCTTGAAACAGGCCAAGACAAAAGACACTTTTTGGGAGAGGTGCACAAGTCAGTCAAGGTCAGATCAGGTCAGGCGATATTCTAGGAGTGTGAAACGTTCATAAGCACGCCGTGAAATTTCCAATTTCGCGTGACCTATAGATTCGTCAAAAAAATAATAAATATTGTCTAAAAATTCTGAAAATTTACAGATAGTGTCTGGATACTATGAGAAAATGTTTAACGCCAACTAGAAGTATTTTTGGAGACCTAAAATGGAATTAGTTCAATTTTTTGTTCTGAACTTCGTGACCACTCTTTCCACTGCTTGGTAATCATTTTTCTTCCGATATTGAAATCCTTGAATCCGCTAATAGTACTTGTGTATCACGGCAAAAAGTTCATCTTCTTCGTCTGAGGCTGAGTTTTTTGGCCGAGGCGCAGCCGAGGCTTGAAACAGGCCAAGACTAAAGACACTTTTTGGGAGAGGTGCACAAGTCAATCAAGGTCAGATCAGGTCAGGCGATATTCTAGAAGTGTGAAACGTTCATAAGCACGCCGTGAAATTTCCAATTTCGCGTGACCTATAGATTCGTCAAAAAAATAATAAATATTGTCTAAAAATTCTGAAAATTTTCAGGAGGAAGTGTCTGGATACTATGAGAAAATGTTTAAGGACAACTAGAAGTATTTTTGGAGACCTAAAATGGAATTGGTTCAATTTTTTGTTCTGAACTTCGTGACCACTCTTTCCACTGCTTGGTAATCATTTTTCTTCCGATATTTAAATCCTCGAATCCGCTAATAGTTATTTGTGTATCGCGGACGAAAAGTACAGTTTTTTCGTCTGAGGCTGAGTTTTTTGGCCGAGGCGCAGCCGAGGCTTCAAAACAGGCCAAGGCAAAAGACACTTTTTGGGAGAGGTGCACAAGTCAGTCAAGGTGAGATCAGGTCAGGCAATATTCTAGAAGTGTGAAACGTTCATAAGCACGCCATGAAATTTCCAATTTCGCGTGACCTATAGATTCGTCAAAAAATTGCCTAAAAATTCTGAAAAATTTCAGATAGTGTCTGGATACTATGAGAAAATGTTTAATTCGTCCAGAAAATGAATTCAGTTGCACGTTTCGACATTTTGGTCTCAAAATAACGAATTCCTCTTGTTCAAGAGTGTTTTTATTTGTTTGAAAGTATTGCGCTTTTAATAAGCTTGAGAGTTTTCGAATTAATCCAAGTTGAGATATATTTGTGGTGTGGTTGTGTCGAGAAAATAGATAGTTTGAGCTTTATTTGTAGACAATGAAGCCATCACGTCGGCGACAAGAGAAATCAACCTGTTTCAGTTATTCATAAATAAATAAATAATGAGGAAGCACAAAAGCACCCGGATCGATACGTAACTTTGGCACTTTATAGTTTCCTGCGAATAGCAAAAGCTCACGTCGGAGTTCACCGATATTTAAGAAAGTTGTCCAACGTTCATTGGGTGTGTTATATGTGAAGTTGGCAAGGTCTCCGATATTACGTTCGCCCTGCAAGTCGTCATTTCCTCGGGTCCCGAGAAAATGTCACAGACTCAATTTCATTTTTATAAATGACCCGGAGAAAGCTGCCCGGACTGGCAGTTTTCTAAAAAGCTGAACCGAACGAAATAACAACAATGGTCCGGACATTTCGAGCCGACTCCGCCGTTATTAATATTCCACGTCCGTTCGAAATTAGTTTAAACGCGATTTTTTTCGCAACGGAAAAAAACTCATTTCTTAATGCGAAGATAACGAGGGAGTTTCATCGAAAGTGACATTCTCATTACAGCCAACCTCACTTCATTTCAATTTGCATGATGAGTCATTCCGGTGAGAAAGTTTCGCGTGACGGCAACTTTTTTACGGAGCCCCATCAAAACTGAAACTGTTGATTTTGCATAAATAAACACGCTGTCAGATCTGTCACATTCGTACCTGTCAGCGATTTTTAACGTGGACTGTACGATGCATTTTTTATCAACACACATTTGCACTTCGACGTCTCATAAATGTTGTCGAACCAAAAATTTTAATTCATAATTTACCCGTGGGGAAGCAGAATTTTTGCTTAAATACCAGACGTTGTTAAAACGGCTAGTTAAGGGAATTTCTCTGGTTTTAAAACTTCAAATTGCCAATTAAAATTCGACGTAACAACCCATAATGTCATTCGCAAAGTGGGAAAGTGTTTTCACAGTTTAGAGGGACTCGGTTCAAGTATTATTCGATCAGAGAAGCTAAGCAACGCTCGACGCGGATAATATTTGGCTGGGAGCCCGACGAAAGCCTTCACTCTATTGCTTCATTAGTTTCAATCCGGCCTTGATGCCGTGCCGTATCGTAATTCGTCAAAGGTTGTTTATTGGGAACGAACAGTGCAGAATATGAATCTGCTCCCTTTATGCACTATTTGCAGTGGTCGGTATTGGGAATTTGAATTTAATGAAAATGAAAAATATGCCGCCGCTAGCTTTTCAATGGTGGGCAAATAAAACAAAATTTTACCAAAAGCATGCCATTGTTTTCGAGATTACATGAAAAAATTCCTGTAAAAACAGCCACAGCAATGTGTGGAACACAATTTGCAATATAACTGAAGTAAATAGTGCGTTTTTTATTTAAAATGCTTGCAAGCAGTGTTGAGCTAAGTAATTGACTCAGTTTAAGTAATTAGTTTGTTTTAGCTATTTAGGTTACTTTATCTGCCGCTCGTCAGCGGAGATAATAACTTTATCCGCCGCTCGTCAGCTCGTCGGATGCCAAATAGCAGTATAATGTCATATTTTATTGACGTTTGAAGAAAAAATATTGTATAGCAGATAGAACTATAGAAATTGGACATAAAGTAAAGAAACAGATCTCTATTAAATTCTTATTTGTTCATTGGCCAAGAGCGGTTATGTCAATATGTGTAAATAATAAACAAACAATAAATTATTTCTCTCGCGTATTTTATTTCCATATTATTGACGTTAACAGAACCTCTGTAATCATGCGTCAAGTCACAAATACTTGGACAAAATCAATAACCCGTTAACAGTTTTTTAGTATTTAATAATTCGCTGGATTTATCCACTCATGAATTATTTTTCAAGCAACTGACAAAAACATCTTCAAGGGTTCATTAATAACTGCACAGAGACGGAAAGAAGAGTGAAGAGTCAATTAGGGGAGGAAAAGTTTTGTTGTTTTATTTGATAAGGGGGATGAAATTTGTAATAGAATTAAAAATTAATTTTCCTGATAAATTAATTTAGAGGGAAGTGTGGAGTCAAGGTTTTGGATGTGTAGTTAAAAAAAAGACCAAAAAGCGTCCTAATCGCGATTTATACTGGTCCTACAAAAAAATATTCCGAATGTTTTTTGTAGCTTATTAAATTCTGAACAAATTTAGTCATATGGAAAATTTCGATAGGACTAATACTTTTCACGATAATAGCTTTAGAATCTACAATCGCGCGACGCGACTAGCGATTAGGCGATCTAAATGTTGCTGCAGAGTAAAAGCGGTTCGTTGCTAAACTGACGGTTTGATAGTCAATTTCTCTTACACAATTTTGTAATGAATACAATTATTTTTAAAACGGTGCAGGAAAAAATCAGATTGTACAATAATGGCAAAAATTACAGACGTTTAAATTTGGTAATATACAGGGTGTTTTTGAAATGCGTGCACAAATTTTAATCACGAGCTACTGTCTTCATGTAAAACTCGAAAACAATATTTAAAAAATTCTGTCAAAAAATAAAATGACATTTCGGCACATTTTAAAAATACACCCTGTATATCATGTTTTATAAAATGTACGCCAATGTGAAGTGACCTATAGGAAATATGCTTTAAAACAAGGAAACCGCATTGGTGTATGTTTTATAAAATATGATATACAGGGTGTATTTTTAAAATATGCCGAAATTTTACCTAGGAGGTTGTTTGGCAACGTAGAAGACTAAAAGCAATTAAAAAAAATTGTAGCTCAAAAAATAAATGTCATTTTATTTTTTGACATAGAATTTTTTAGACATTTTTTCCGAGTTCTACATGAAGCCGGTAGCTCGCGGTTAAAATTTGGGCACGCATTTCAAAAACACCCTGTATGTCGTGTGTACTGAAATTACTCTTGTGAGATTTTTGCCTAGCAATTCATTATTAACTCTTCCAATTTGAAAAAACTAGGTGAAGTCGTTAGATAATTGAATCAATAAAAGTCATGCAATAACCTAATCGCGTCTGTAGTAATGTTTAAAATATTTGTTTTTCTGTTAAAGTCATAATAAAAAATGAGTTTGAACAATGATAACTCGCAAAGTATTTGAGATAATTGAATTATGAAAACATCATTTAATTGGTAATTCGATTCTTAATAAACTCCTTGTGTTCTTTTTTAATTTAGAACACTGGAAGAAAATTCACAGGAAAAAAACTGGCTTGGTAATTTTACCCAACACGACAGATAAGTATCAAGTTTGAATGTCTATAACTTTAAAACTTATTGACCAATCCCAATTTTTCTGGCATCATGTGAAAAACAATTCTATTCGATGCAAAAGCACGCATCAGAGATAAAAAAACGCGCTTAGGAGTTTAGCAACAGAAAGCTCCAACCGCGCGCGCGTTTGGATCATGTAGTCGCTCATTCGCGTGGCGCGATTGATTTTTCTATCGACATTACAGCGAAAAGTATCAGTTCTAGCGAAATTTTGTACATGACCAAAATTGTACAGAATTTCATGAGCTACAGAAAACATTCAGGAGATTTTCACGTATCAGTGTTTTATCTTCGTTTTAGGGTCTGCAATTATATTGGGGGACCTTCATTTGTAGTTCTTTCTCTAAAATCAGGTGTAAAAAATACGTGGGAGTTCTTTTAACGTTATTTTAAGCCTTTATTTGTGGATATTTCAGTCCAGTCATGATGCACCCAAAAATACCGAATCGATATTTATTTTTGTGCTTTTCTTAAAATACCCGCCGGGTTTGATTGGAAAAATGTCCACAATTAACCAGCCCGATCAATCATACCGGATGACAACATCGATAAGGCGCCATTCGTCGATTACGGCCATGAATATTCCAGCGGCGGTGCTCACGGTCCAACACGCACACAACGCCATTGACACCGAGGAATAATCGTCGATGACGATTCGCCCGACGATTCTTCTTCCGTCGACAATACATCAATAAAATTACGTCGCCAATCGCGTCAACTCCAGGAAATTAAAGCCGCGAGTTGTGGCGCCACTCTCGTCGTTTACTTGTTGCCGATTTAATAAAAAAGAAGAGAACGCGACCCTTATCTTTATCATCGCACAATTAAAACTTTGTTTCTCCTTGCGCAGGATAAGCGCCTACTTACAAGCCAACTTTCCTAATTTATTCTTTCGGAAACGGTGAAAGTTCATTGTTGGCGCCGTTTCCGACCGCAGATCTGGCCTCTTCGACGCTTTCTCGTCAAGGATTATCTGACGAAAATTATGTTTGCGTGAGAGGTGTCAAGGGCAAGAAGAAGAAATAAGCGAGGAGGAGTGTATTCAGGTCAGCCTCCCAAAAGAAGACCTCAAAGGTTTCTTGTTCTTTGGAACAAGAGGAAACAGTGCAAGAAGTCTCGAAGATGAAGACTTTCAAGTTGCGAAAGTGTTTGGAAGTTACCAGAAGCGAAACGCGTTTAAAAATGAATATCCTGATTGTGATATAATCATTCAAAGTCGGAAACAGTTATATCAACAAGTAGGATTGAATTAATTATACATGAAATTTCACAAAACCTCTTCATTTCAAATTTCGGTATAGATCAGACCTCTGAAAACCCTATGTTAATATCTGGGAGTCATAACCAAACAATAATGAAATTAACTGTGAAATTAATGACTACCTGGTAGAAATTAATAATGAATTTTATTGTGAAAACGCTATGTATGTAAATAATACGATTTTCATTTCATGAATAATTTCTATTGTTATACACGTTTTAAAAATCAAATTGATGATGAGTTTGATATTGTTTTCCAAAAAAAGCAAACATGGAAAATTTAAATTGTATTTCTGGTTGCATATGCCGAAACTCGGCCAAACAGGCAACAACGCTTCGTTACTGAAAATACCAATGCGAAAGTAACATTAATCTTTTATGTTCTGAAGTAAAAACCATTTTTGCGTTAAAATTTTATTCATAGTGACAGTTGTTTGACGTTTATTAGCTGAGTTAGCAAAGTCATAGCCGTCTAAGTAATTGTTGATCGCACCGTAGATACGTTTGTTTTAGGAATACATTATTTAAAAGAATATCTCGTCCAATGATTTTCGTAATATTTTTTACACAAAAGCAATTGAAGAAAATGTGTTAACTTTCTATTAAATAGAAACAGAATACGTTGCAATTCACATCGGGTGTTCATTTAAATTTAAGCGTCGAAGAGCCAATTGTGAACGCACCCCGGATTACAGATCACGGATCATCTAACCTCACTTTTTGCGTTGTGTTTTTACTCTGCAGACAGACGAGTGGTTCTCCGTTCGCCGAAAATTATTTAATGTTTTTCTTTTCTCTCCAATTCATAAATTTTTTGATAAACATTCTCGTATTTGTAGCGAGATTTCTTTGCAGTTTATTTGGCCTTGTCGATTATTTCAGGCGGCGAACGCATTCCAACATCGCTTTCACCGAACATTTTATAGCTAAAAATTAAGTACACTTAGGTAAAAAGAAAATAATATTGTTAAAAGTCTTACCTTTTATTAAATAACGCCCACGCTACAAAAGGAAAAAGTCAAATGGCAGAAGTCTAAACTGTCACTGAACGGTCGTTGCTTAGCAACGGTCAAACATTCATAGGTGCTGCCATCATAATTTCGATAAATCGTAAAATTCCCTAACTGTGCGATTGCTCATTTTACGCACGTTGTGCGTAAGAATACGTTTACGCAATTAATGGAATGTTCAATCAAAATTGATCATGTACGGCGGCGGTCGTAGAAAAAAAATATTTTTGATCACTGTTTAAAAAACAAGGTAATTACTAATTAATGAAGAATAGAAGGTCCACTCAAGTGTAATGGAGCAAGGGAAAAGGAACAAACGTAATATTTACACAGCCTTTGTAGAGTAAGAAAAGGTAAGGGATTCGGTACCACATTCATGAAACATTTTACAAATTCATAACATTTTTAAAACACTTTCAGCAGTCCTGGCAAATCGTTCTCAAGGTCAGGCTTGATAATAATAATTGAAGGTCAGATCGAATTCCAGTTGGATTGAGGAATTTTTCACGCTTTAAGCACCTTATTTGGTACAGTCGCGGACAGAAAAAGTAGGACAATGTTTTTCGCTAATGTAAATCTGTTTAGAATTTCTATGGTTACTATTAAAATATTTATTTATTTCTTATTGTAACCCCGACTTACTCTACTCAGTTTTAGCTAAATTTCTGAATACGACTTGTCCTACTTTTTTCTGTCCGCGACTGTATGTCTTTTTTTGATTATTATTTTATTTTATTTTTTTAGTAACTTTTTCGTAATTATTTATTTGTGGTTAGGTACAGCATCATTAAATTTAAATTGCAGCAATGCTACCAATAGTGATTCGTCAAAATTACCGATGACAGCTAATACCAACCTAATTTTTCATCCGGTTTTTTTTTGCAACTCGAGTCTACTATATTATGTATGGATCGGATCATAAAAAATATATACCTACCAAAAAAAAAACGACTTACCTATCTCTCTCTTAAATTTAACAGAATATTTTTCTGCTGATATATAATATATTCATGATGTTTTTGGATATGGGTTGGCCGTGGAGACCTGACGTCTGAGTAAATTAAACATTTGATAGTGTCAATGTAGGTTTCTAAAATTAGGTTATGTTGTTCCAGTTTGACGTTAAGATACGTGAGGGAAAAAACCGTGTTGCCAGTTTGAACTATCGGGTGTTCATTTAAATTTCTCCTCAAAGTTGGCGTTGAAGAGTCGATTGTGAACGCACCACTCGTCAGTTTGCAGAGTAAAAACACAAACAACGCAAAAAGTGAGGTTAGATTTAAACAGCTGATCCGTGATCTGTAATCCGTGGTGCGGTCACAATCGACTCTTCAACGCCTACTTTGAGGAGAAATTTAAATGAACACCCCATGATGATTTCTGAAACTGTCTCATCGGAATTAATTTGCATTTTATAAATAATTCCACAAGAACCTAAACACAAAAATAATTATTTTATCAAATAGTATCCAACAGATTATGTGAAAATTACATAAGATAAGAGGATTTTTGTGATAATTTCCAAATATCTAGACATGTTGTATATTTTCTTATTAGGTATGTCAATTATATTCTTATTTCTCGAATTTAGTAAAAAAATTCGCCCCAAACGCGACACTGATAAGCAAATTTTTCGGTGAAATGTCAAAGATACGTCAACGATGTGCTGTTGTTAACCTAGAAAACAACTTTTCGATTTCGGTAGAGTTTACAGATGTTTACTGTATTCGTAAGCAACAATTATCCCAGAATAAGTGGTAAAATGGGTCTTACCATTAAAGAAAGAGCATTTTTATCAGAATGTTACTTTCTAAACGGGGTAAATAGGCAACCAACAAAACGACTGTGCATAGCAAGTATAATTTTGCGTACGAGTTATACGTGACGATAAAACAAAAGATGAGGTAGCACTTTTGGTTTGTTTTCTTTTTGATCACCCTGTATTGTACTTCATTATAATTTACATCGAATATGTTTGGTGGGAGATGATGGCAAAAAAGGAAATTTACAAAAAATCACTTACCCCGGATCTTCCGGTGTTGAACAAACAATAGCAGAAGGGTGGTAATCAAGGGGTGGATATAGAGGGTGAGATATTGGAGGTCGAAAGGTTGAAAAGAAAAAACTGTTTCGATAAAAAATATTCAAATCGTCCATCAGGCGGTCCGTGAAAATATTATTATAAAAAAACATTTTTCCACATTCTTAATTTCGGATGTGTTTTTTAACTTGTTTCTCTAGAGGCTCGCGGCCTAGCAAAACACACATATTTTATTCAGGGGAATCCATCACCCTGTTCCAGAAATATACATTTTTTTTGACATGAAACAAGATGGCGTTGTAAATGCGTTGACATAGAACAGACATACTGGATTTATGGCGGGGTGGGGCGACATTAAAAAGAGATGAGTTTTAGAATAGTTTTCCTTAGAAATGTAATTGCACCCGGCCTGAATACCGTGATAATTATTTGTCAATAGCGTCCTCACTGTATTACTTTGTGTGGTTTTGCAAGGCAATGACTCCACCGAATTCACACTCCTCTCAGCCCAAAACTGTTTAGTCCTTCATTGTTCCAACAAGAACAAGATCAAAGCGTATTTTATTACGTTTCCTGCACGCTCCCCATTCTTCTTATGAATTTTTGAACGGTATTATTTCGATTTCGGCAAAGAAGAACAACAAAACGCGCCCCTCGCATGTTCATTCACTTATTTATACGCAAACGATCGCGACCGTCCCCTAAAAATCGAAAAAAGCTTGACGAAAGCTCAACGTCCAGCTTTTTACCTCACTTCGAACCGTCCACATCTTAATTAAGCTCTCGCTGTTTTGTCGGCCAACTTGGCCTTTTCCTGCCCACTAATAGAATTAGTCGCTTCACTACGTGCATCCTTCCGCCATTTTTGTTCGACTGTTTGCGCCGCCGACGCTGAAAAAAAATCCCTCTTCGGTAATTTATTTCCTCGTTATTACGACGAAAAACACACAGTCATAAAAAAAGTTTGTAAATAAAAATCTGGGACGGTAAATTGCCGGGGGCAAGTGACATGATAATGACTGTGATTATGTAAAACGCGTATTGATTGGGTTAAATATAAACACAAAAAGCGAAGGTTGGGGCTGAAAAAGCTCCTCCAAGTGCCAATCAAATCTGAGAAGCGGCGAAATTATTCGAAATATTGGTCGGTAGACATATCAATCCAAACAGTCATACTATTTTAATTAGTGCTCTTGCGCAGAGCGCGTTTACATAAACGACCACCCATTTTTTTTTTTTTTGGCGCTTTCCAGGTCAGCGACAGCAAACCATTTTATTGCAACCCAAAAACAATGAAAGCGCGTCCTGTGGATTTGATATTTTCCGGTCAAACTACGCCCGACTGGTTAATTGTTCTCCATTGTTGTGAAAATTTTCAAACATCAGCGACGACGTTGTCTCTTATATAAACGATAATCGACACAGATTTGAAAGGGCCATCCATCATCTAGCCACAGCCGGATACAAATTGGATGAATGCACCATCAACAGATGGCAGCTGAACAAAAACCGCTGAATACACATATCGATGGGGTTCCCCTACCGAAAGCTTAATTAGCGAATTGCGGCCATTCAGAGATCTCTTCGACCACCTCCGTTTGTTAGCGCAACCCTAAATTGCGATCGACTGGAAAAATAGAACGGAATTGGCAGTCCAAAGTTATTTGATAAGTAACTGTGATCGGTGCGCAAAATGGATAATGTAAGGCGGGGAGAATAATCTGTCCACAGGCTGCAGGTGATGTCGTTGGTACAAATGGCGCGAAGCGCTGAGGCCTACCTCGGAATGTTCGGGATAAAAGGAGAAGTGAGTTAATTGGGGTGACCGATAAGGAATTATTGATTAAGAAATTAAGACTAAGTGCTTAAGAGACAAGGGTGCTCATTTCTGTTGTGAGAAGTTAATATACAGGGTGTTATTGAAAGTTGTACAGATATTTTAACCATGAGCTACTGAAAAAATAAAATAACATTTATTTTTTGAGCTACATTTTTTTAAATTGCTTTTAGTCTTCTACGTTGTCAAACAACCTCGTAGCTAAAATTTCGGCACATTTTAAAAATACACCCTGTATACCATATTTTATAAAAGGTACACCAATGCGATTTCCTTGTTTTAAAGCATATTTCCTATAGGTTACTTCGCATTGGGGTACATTTTACAAAACATGATATACAGGGTGTATTTTTAAAATGTGCCGAAATTTTACCTGCGAGGTTGTAGGACAACGTAGAAAACCAAAAGCAATTTAAAAAAATTGTAGCTTAAAAAATAAATGTCATTTTATTTTTTGACATTGAATTTTTTAAATATTTTTTCCGAGTCATACATGAAGCCAGTAGCTCGTGGTTAAAATATCTGTACAACTTTCAATAACACCCTGTAGATTTGGCGCATTTTTTTTTTTGAAGTTTGTGATACGATATAAAATCTTTTCTGCAGAGTAAAAATACTTGGTGATTGGATTATGTTTGGTAATTTTTGTCTGTTTCTGTGTAATTGGGTGGATGGAGCGATCAGAGAAAACATCAAGCATCATTAGTATTAAAAGTATTAGAACATAATCCTGTGGAGGTAATGCGGGTAGCAGGTGCTCGGAGAACCTTATTTATAAGGCAGCAGTAATTAGAATCTCGCGAAAGAGCCCGTCTTCGTTAAGAGAGAAAAAAATTTTCATAAATTACGCCTTTATTGAATTTACTTAAAGCGGCCGAGTCGCTCTAAAATTAATTAAAATAGATGTCGGAATTTAATTAATTCAATGGCAATAAAAGAAACCCCGCTTCCCCATATCCTTTAAAAAGGCGTCAGGGACTGCGCTGAAGTCGTCATTGTCGCGACAACCCGGATTAGAGGGATCCGGAATTAAGAAATACCTTCTCGACGGGGATGCTTCTTCACCCCTGGGTTCTTTTAACGCGCGCGTCCGACCGAATTATCTAAACATATTTTAATAATTCAAAGTTTCTCGAGTGGCCATTATTCATCATCCCCCCTTGTTACTTTCGGCGTCGTTTTTAATGGAGGCCGAGTTGCCACATTTATGTACGACAATGGCGATATTGTTCTTGCTCGAGAGGACATTTCCTCGCCTCTATTTGTTTAAGGGAATCAGCTCCTCCATTGATTGGCCTAATGACGCACAGCACAAAGAGACCCTCCACTGTTTGGGGTGAGCGCGACACGGCCGATTTGCATACAATCTGTACAATTTGCATCGCCGTTTAATATTTTTACATAAAAATTACATCGCTCTTCGAGGGAGGCTCCACCGTGATCGTTAAAGAAACTGAAGGCTCTTTAAACTCCTCCAGACGATGATCAAAGAACAAAAACGTTTCAAGCTCTGATACCCTTTGCCCCAATTTTTTTTCCAATACTGTTTACACATTCACATTGCTAATTCTTCCTTCAACTAATTTAATGGAGTACCTCGAGTCTCACCGATGCTAGAAATCTACTTACTTACGCGTCAAAGCAACGTGACCACGTAACGTAAAAACCGTTGCTAGAACGCTGTGTTATAGCGAGGCCCGCGGCTAAGTGTTTAGCGCGCTGGCTTACAATTCGAAATGTAGGGGTTCGAATCCCGCTGCCGCCTCCTCATGGTAGAAGTTTTTTCTGGGTTTTTTTCAACCATAAACGTTGGCTGTAATGTAGTCATGCTAGGGGCGGGGTCTAGGAAGAACAACCAACCCCCAACAGGCTTCGCTGACCTGACCTGACCTGCTGCAAGGTTTTCAAATTTGGACGACGGACGAGCTTTGCTTGCATAATCGCAAATTTTGTAGACTTTGAAGGCGTGGAACAAGATGGAACTACCGCCTACACCGCCGCTACTTTGCGTAAATTGCTTTAAAATTCAATTAAGACAAGAAACTAACAGAGAAATCTCTCTGAAACAATGAGCCCTCAGCCGTCTTAACGTAACAATTCCTTATTGGTGATTAATCGCGTCACGTGACAACATAATAGGTAGATAAGTGATGATGTGTGTCTTTCTGTGTCTGTGTTGGCTTGGACCATTCGAAGAACCGCGATTGTGGGCCGGAATGGAATTGCCTTGAGGCGGCGTTCTCCGCCATTACTCCATTCCCCTTTCGTTCTAAGCGACTCTACACAAACAGAGAGCAAAACCGATGAATAATTAACTCGTGTCGGTAATTACCGACCCCAGCTTCAAGAATGTAAAAACGGCGATCCGTCTTTACTTAATGCAAAGGGTGTGTTGCGATCGCGCCCCGCTATTTACGAATGCTTGCGTTTTTTACAACAAGGGTGCTGAAGGTGCAACATCGGTATTTCTTGTCGCATAATGTTGCATAATTCCAATTTCCAAGACGACGATTCATTTTTTATTATTATTATTATTAAAGAGGATGCGGCATCAAGGCCGGCTTTATTTATCACTTCGTATTCTTCCATCAATTCTTTCCAATGACAACGATGACATAATGTAACGCATTCCCCTGAGGGCCACCCATCCGAATACTGACCACGACCAGCGTTGCTCAACTTCTCTATCGAATGATAATGAACGCTTTTATTTTGCAATTATTTTTCTCTCGAAAGAGAGAACATTTACCTCAATGAAAATGTTTTCCTTGCACCTTTTAAAAATTCCTGCAGTTCTAATCTACGTCGTGTAAGTGATGGATGATCGGGTCGAATGTCATCGACACAGATTTTTAAAGAGTGTAACGTGGCGTGATCGATATGACGCTTAGTGTTGAGGTGTTTTGCAGAACGGTTGTCTTTTTGGTCAAAACACGTCGTCGAAATTTAGTGTTGTAGAAGCTTTGTGCGGAAAACACTTTAATTTAACAGATCGACATTCATAGATGATTGATGGTGAGCTGGTTAATCCACTTTGCGAGATTAAACATTCATTCGATGATTACCATTTGATTCTTATTCATTATTTGTTTTCATCAATCACATTCTGGTGTTGATTTGAACGGCTCACATCAATTTAGTTTGTTTCCATAAATCATCTCCACTTGAGAAGGTTTGCTTTAGCGGAACGAAACAAGAACAGTCGCTAACGGGGAATATCTTCCGGTTTATTTTTTCCTTGTTGCCCAAATTGCAATTTCTCCGGATCCAATCGGAGCGATTCTTCGTGCAAGTGGTCGAGCATGCAGTTCCGCAATTACCCTTTCTATAATAATGTTCGAACAGTCAACAATAATTTCGATTTATATTCATGAGTTTATTGCAAACTTCATTTATAATCTGCATCATCCACCAATAACTACGCAACTTTGCCGACCGTATCGAAATGCGCTTCAGTTGGTGAAAAAATGCACCGGATGCATTTCATTAAAGTCCCAATCGCCTGAAGGACTGTATCATTCCGGGAAGTTTTCAGATTACAAAGATTCCTTCTGCGAGAAGATCCGTAATAATAGACGAGGTGCAGCGAAGAGATTACATTGATGAAACGGCTCTTTTGAGAATAAAACTTGGAAGAGGAGCGAGCTGCGGCACGGTAATTGCACAAGCTTTGTCTGTCAAGGAACGATTAGTGTCACTCTTTTCGACTATTTTCTATTAGGGACGGTTCCTGGAAAAGGCGTCCGAGTCAATATTTACCTACATCGGCTACAATTAAGGACGCAAGTCTCAAGATCAGGACTAACGATTTTTTACTCATGAATATTTACGTCGCTTGTTGAAACGTCGGGTTGGCACGCGATCGCCTACGGTGCAATTAAGTCGGCATTATTTTTCAAAACCACGAATTAAATGGAAATAATAGGACGGATCCTTGTACCGTAAGCGATTTCTTTGCTACAGTGCGATCGCCAGCTAATTTAATTAGCCGCGGGGCTGTTTGCGCTATTGTTTTCCATTTCATTCGAATAAAGTGTTGTATCGATTTGTACCGCCGATTTACCAGCTTTGACCACACTCACTCCAAATCCTTTCGTTATAAAGAAAGAACACGGCAACAAGGCCGGATTTACTTATCGTTACCAGGTAATTATAATTCCTTACAAAAATACAAAGGCCCATTTTTCATTCCCTCCCTAACGAGGGGGGACTGCTGAGACGTCCTTCGTCCTTTCAACCACAAACGGGTGTGGGCAAGGATGGGTGCGGAAGGATGGGACGTATCGTGTGGGAATTCACCGAAAAAAACCACAGCTGGTGAAAGGCACCACTGAGATTCGAACTCGGTACCTCCGGAACGCAAAGCGGAGCTCTAACCGCTTGGCCAGCGCTCTCGGTGATAATTCATATTATATTTTTTACTATATAACTACAAAGCGGTCCAAGAACAGAACCTTGAAGGATTCCTTGAACCAATATGTGCTGTGATTTGGGAACTGTTACATCAAATGTTATCCGGATGTAAATTCAGAAATTATTTAATTTGGCCAACGCTCGACAACAAATTTATATTTATGAATTGGCAAAACAAAACCAATTTAAAATAGCGTTGCACTCAAATGACGAAGAGCTGAAAAAAATGTATTCACCACAGAATGCATCATGTTTTTGGAAAATCTGTCACAATATAGCACAATGGAAAGTAAACATAAATATCCTTGTTGATCGCGTTACGATAAATGTATACAATAAATCACAATGAATGCATGGAGGAGAGAATGTCATAATGTAACAAAACGCTTATTCGTGCATTCGATGCACCCAGTCGCGATAATTTACGACTGTTTTGTACAGCGTGACCAAATAAAATTTAGACCCAGATCACAAAAAATGGTTGACGTAATTAATTTCGGCAGCAAAGGGTGGACAAAACGCAACAGGAGCCTGTAAAAGGGGATGCCTCATCGAAACGCGATTAAAATCAGGTTGACGCAATTATTTAAAACGGATCTACTTCCATTACGTTAATCTGTTTCAATCAGAACAGCTAAGAAGCTTTCAACAGTGGCATTTATCAGAATTAGTAGCATTAGGTTGTTAGCGAGCGAGCGCTATCGGCGGTACGCACAACATACTCCGGTTTTATTAACCGCACCCGGAGTTACACATAGTTCCGGGCGTTGCAAAGTAATCCCCCGGAAGATATAGGACAAAAGCGTATTTACCAAAAGACCGCGATTCGCCTAACGCCGAAGAATTTAATAGAATGATTAGGGCGAGCGCGGGTTTTTGACAAAAATCGCTCGCAAGAATCGGTCTTTTGTGCAAATACAGAGCAAAGCTTGTTTGAACAAGACTCGATATTAGACTAAATGATTTGGATACAACGCCGGCCCGGAGCTTAAATTCATTATGTACACAGTGAAGAAATTCAAAATGCACCGATGCTGAACTGCACAAATATTAGTCCGAGCTAAGGTAAACAGCGCCAAATTCGTTTAGAAAAATTTTACGCCAAACTGGAACGATGTTCTTGATCGTATCGATTTCCGCCGGTTTTCTCTAATTGCCACCTAACATCTGCTGCATCGAATTAGCACCAAGCGGAAACTGCGAAATGTAATTCAATACAAAAGAGACCCAGTATCGGGACCAGAACTTATAATAATATTGAAGCCGGTGCACTGAACTTCCTCTGTAACATGAGACGGCGGTCCCAGAAGAACAGACTGTCAGACAAAGTTTCGCATGGAGGGAAATAGAGATTACAACATGTTTGCGCAGATCGAATAAATTCAAACCAACAAAACATAGAAATGATGGTGGAATTACTGGGAGAAAATTCGTAAAAAAACTGGTGACTCATGGGTAAAAAAGGGTAAAAGGTGCAATTTTTCCCGAGGGAAAGTGGGCTACTGAGACTTCCTCGTCTTCTCGGTCACGATGACGGGATGAGTGCGGAGGGAGGTGGTGGTACTGAGGGATGAGTATTGACCCAGCATGGGTGTGGGATGAGTACTGACCCAGCATGGGTGTGGGGTGAGTACTGACCCAGCATGGGTGTGGTGGTGTGGTAAAACCCCTGAAAAAAAACCCACACCAGATCAGCCACCGCTGGGATTCGAACCCGGTACGTCTCGAATGCAAACCAGCGCCCTAAGCGCTTGGCCACAGTACTCGGTGTAATTACTAGATGCGCTAGCACTTACTTCTAGGAGTGATGTTTTTTATCACAATGCAAACAATATCTGCATTAAAAAAATGTTTGTTGGTTTGGGAGAGATCGACATTAATCAATGTAATTACCACATCCTGCGTTATTTATACTATCCTATTAATTCGCAATGTTTTAAAAAGTCGATGGAGCATAAATCGAGTAATGAACACCGTCACATTATATTTATCTTATTACGAGTCATTATATCCAATTCATGGTTCATTATTTACTTGTTAATAGCAACGTCCAATATGACACAAGTGTCATTAATTGTGCAGGGAAACCCGTCGATACTTTTTGACAAGAGTTTGCAGTCTTCGCACGCAATTAATTCTTCATTATCTGGAGCCATAACGACCATTCGCTTGTGCTTCCGATGATTTGTGTTACAGACATGCTTAGAACTTTCATTATCAACATTATTAATTCCGCCATCCTTGAGCAAACCCAAGGTGCTCCTGCTTGATTGTTGTCGGTGATTACCTGAGAAAATCTAAATCTAGCAAGCACGCTGCGAAGCTCCTCCAGAAGCAGATTTGTTGACGCAGAGCTGTCAGAGTGTTCTAATAGAAAGAATTATGATAACGAATTATCAATTATGTATTACTGGGGCCCTCAGGGCAACAAATCCTGAACACGTGAGGTCACGCCCGCTCAAATTCCAGCCCTTTGTCAACTTTGACACCTGTAATTTCCCGCAGCGGGAGCGACAAGGACTAGGCTTCTTTCTGCTTCCGCTATTATCGACAGCGACTCCAGGATTCCAGGCGCTTTTTTTTGAATAATTCCCGTTTTCATCCGACGCGTGGAAATTATTACGGCAGTTTTCCGATCTGGTCCAAGTTCGTAATGAAAAATTTATCAAAGTGGAAGCGACGTGTGTGCCGGTCTGGAATTATGATCTTGTTTGTAACCCTTCGCCGGATCGTTCTATTTCTATGGTGATTCCCCTTTTATTGCGGGATATCGCGAGGTAATAATGAACGTCGTTGGGGAAAATTGATAAATGGCGACGAACCAAGAGCTTTCCTGGCGCAAACAAGTCGCCAAAAAAAAATTCATTTTACCGCCATTTAACAACAACAATAATAACAAGCTGCAGCATCTAGGCCGGATATATCTATCACGGTTCTCTGACGGCCACCCATTCGAACACTAACCGCACCTAGTCTTGCTGGACATCTCGGATCAAAAAACAATTAGAGCTTTCGGTGGCGTTTTGTTATGATTCTTATTGATTCTACCTCTCCGGATTTTTTTCCATTGTTTTGTGAGCTTTTTGCGCCTATGCATCTAAGCGATAGCTTTGCAGGAAATTAATTCCGAAAGGATAAACTGTTGTCTGAATTTTTTCCCGTCATTGCGGCGGTTTTTGCGGGACGCCGCCTCGACGATTTATCATATCGCCGAGACAATTTGGGGCGATTTTGCATGTCGGCGGCGGCGACGGGGGCGGATCGAGTGTCTCCCGATGATATTGTTTTTGAGACGTTTGCACCTAACGTGGACAAATGACGGACGCGGTGCGGAGGACGTCTTCGTATCGATTTGTCTGAATTGATTCGTCCTTGTAAATCCGCTCGTGATGACCACTCGGAGGCGACCCTCGCCGCCCCTTTGTCAATAAGACTCGGAATAAGTCCCTTGTTTCCGGCGCGAACGCGCCTACCCTTAAATAGCTTAACTTTCTTAATTAAGTCGAGTCCTTAATCAGGGATATGCGTTCCGATTCGCCGACGTCCTCCAAATTAATATATTCGCCCAATCGAAGACGTGCTGGCTTCTAATTAACATCTCGCGGGTGCAGCGTGCATTCTGGACACCCCCGGATCGCTCCCACCCCCGAGTTTACCAAATAATAATAAATGTATAATCCAGGCGGTTGTTAGTGAACTTCGGGAACAAAGGAACTTACAAATGCCGAACAAAACAAGAAGTGCTCCGGGCTTCCTCCTTATTGCCAAGGCGACGATGAATATTCATAAATTTTATGGAAATGTATTTCCGTATCATCTGTCCCAATTAGTAGGTGGGGATTTTTCCAATTTTTTTTTTTTGCAAGAGAGGTCGACACTTCAGATCTTCTATTTTCGTAGAATAATTAGTTTTGGGCTGTCGAGGCGAGTTGGGAACGGAAAAATGCAATTAAAGCAACGAAAATCCAAGAGAAACCTTTGCAGATTCATCTCTCCAGTTGCCATGTTATTTCATCCAAGGCATTTTAATGGCATGAATCCTGCTGCGCGTAAAATAGACAACACAAGTTAAAATTTCTTTCAAGAAGATTATTCATTCGCGGGGACAACATTTCCACAACAATTGCTTCGAGAGCTTCAATCCAGCTTTCTTAATTCGCCCGAAAGCGCTCCCTTAGAAGCAGTAGCCGTAGACACTTCCTGACGTGCGTTGTTGCCAATTCATTAACCGAAACCCACAACACTACCCACTCAATTTTTATCCGCCATTGTAAACGGACGGCTCGAAACAACAAAACAAATTGACATCTCTTGTAATCGTCAGCTGCAACACAAACATTCCGTTCTCATAACACCACTTTCCCCCGGAAAATATAAAACGTCGCCGCCATCGGAAAACGTCAATGAAAATATTTTCAAAGCAGAAATCTCTCATCTCGACGTAGCTTCTTGAAAAATTCTGTTGACACTGGCGCCATTAAAACATCCGCGATATCGCCGGCTTATTGACAGAGGCTCGTCT
This sequence comes from Tenebrio molitor, assembly GCF_963966145.1. Lineage (NCBI taxonomy): Eukaryota > Metazoa > Arthropoda > Insecta > Coleoptera > Tenebrionidae > Tenebrio > Tenebrio molitor. The sequence goes on from NC_091053.1 coordinate 1,851,885, forward strand.
GGCGGCGACACCCCGAACCGCACTTATGTACGAGCCGGGGGCGGCAGAGGGGCGGAGTGGTCAGTTTTGATTAAAATTTATCCGGGGTGGAAAAAGTTTAAACAAGCTCAAATGAGTCGACACAGAGGAAGGTTCATTTCGAGGTTTTAACACGAAAGTGGCGTTCTCTACTGTGATGATTGTACCAGTCGAATCACTGGATTCGTCACCCATTGAAAACTTTTGGGACTGCATATTTAAAGTAAACCGTTTTTTTAGGGGCATTAACCGAGTATTGTGGCCAAGCGCCTAGCGCGCCACTTTACATTCGGGAGGTCCCGGGTTCTAACCCCGGTGCCGCCTGACCAGGTCTGGGTTTTTTTTCAGAGGTTTCCCCACACCATCACCGCCCCCCTTCGGGGAGGAATGAAAAATGAAATATTATACTCCATGTTATGACCTTGACGCCGGTCTTGTCCAAACATGTCGCTACTAATCGAGACAAGTTTGAAATTTTTTTGTGTCGATTTACGCCGAGACAAAGGAATCGCAGTAATGTGGGAACATGAGGTAATTACTCTCGGATGAATCAATACTGGTGCGCATCCAGGCGAGAATTTGGAACATGACCAAAAATGTCAAAAGTTCACTGTAACAAATATGGAACGGAGCCTTATCTGTGTTGTCATCGAATTCCAGCAACCCTTCTGTTTCCAGTCTCATCTCATTAACTTCATCCAGTCTGTTAGTTGGTGGTCGACGTGGGCGTAGTCCGGATTGTTCTTGTCGGGCGCACTTGTTGTGCCCGGATCGAATGTTTGCAAAGCTGTAAACGCTGATCCAGATTGTCGTAATAAAGCGCAAACCTGTCCAGGAAACAGGAAACAATGCCAAATGTAAAAATTTTACATGCGAGAGTAAAAAAAATTGTGAGAGGTGTATGTCGGGAGTCACGCGAAATCGGAGTAGTTCACGGCGCGCGTTCATGCATTGAGGGATTTGTAATTTGTGGAAGGAGCTGCGACGGGATTGAAATGAAAAATCTCAGTTGTGTTCGTTGTAGATGTTTTAATTTGATCCCGGAGGAGGACCTGGGTAATTATTGCTTTGTCCCGAAAGAAATAGCTCGGGAAGGTAACGAGAATTTATCGATTGGCTTCCCCAAAGCGTTCCGTTTTTGCCAATTGGGGAGCTTTTCAATTTTGAAAAATGAGAATCTACGGTCGACCTTCGTCTAATTCACCCTCAAATTCAGGTTGTTCCGATGTAAAACCAATCTCGAAGCTTTCACTTTCGCTATAATCAAAACAATCCAATCATTAGGAACGAATCCATTAGCAGGCTCGAACGTAATCTAAATTTGAACCGGAAATTGTGCGAAATGGCTATTGCGTCCGTCGCTCCGGTTTTATTCCGATGGTCTTGCAGTCTTGCATCACCGGATTTATTATTTCCAAGGACTCAGATGGGAATTTAATTTCAGTTGCAATCTTTTTAATTACCGTCGCTGGAGAAACGAAAACGGTTATTAGTGCGACAAAACGATCGAGTTCCAGCGAATTTTACATTTTAATTAAACGGCGTTTTGTGTTCATAATTCGCTTCGCCTTTGATTCAAAGTCGGCGCTTTTTCCAGCCATGATGGACGGCCCAGATCCTTCGAAATTCACGTGGAATACGCCACCCGGCAACATTTTTATTTATTTGTCGAGGCAAAATATGCTGTAGCGAATCAGCATTGTGGCGGAATTTGCACATGAAAGGATCAAACGGCTAGACAGGCTTTTCAAGATTTGTTTCGCGGACGGGATGAAGGTGTTTGATAAAAATTCGAAATGTGTAGGTTCTTCTAAACCCTCGGCTGGATAAACTGCAACCATCAAAGCTGAAAATCGCTGCATTTGCATGCTGCGGTTTTTTACCCGAGGCATGATGAACAACTGGGTAAGGATTCGCCTTGCAGAAAACCGCTTCGCATGCTGATCAGAGTAATTGGCGGTGTTATTGCCGCACAGATGGAGAAACACAAAGAATACCAACGGAGTCTGAACGGGGTAATGTGGCTGTTTAAAGTCGCCATCTCGATTGCGGATCTAGCTTATTCAAGACGTGTTTTTCAAATCGCCAAGGACTAGTCCTGACCGATCCTCGATAATTGGTCGCGACGAACTACGGAAATTGTTCGTAGAGACTCGAGACCCAACGCAAACAAAAAGGATGTGTGAATGAGTTTCGCCCCAGGATTTGCAAAAAGTAAAACGGTGAGCGCATATATTAGTCCTCGCAACAAACGCTAAAAACTGTGGAAACAGTTATGCATTTGAAGAGGGTTTATTAGAATTCGTTGATGCAGATTCGATATTTAAAAGGAAAACTGTCACCAGACCTATGATAAACCCTTTTTTTCCATTAATGGCTGGCGCGGCTGCGCTTGCTTCGTCCGCAATGTCCGGCGGCGTATCAGTCATCGCTTCGCCAATTTCACTATCGCTATCGACTCCGTTCATTTTCTTACTTTTTCGCCAAATAACCGCTACCAGAAGTAAACAATACAACACTTGCAAATAAAACAATTTGGTTAGGTAAATTTAACTGTCAAATATTCGTTGATTTTCAGTCGGTTTCGTTGTTAACTTACTAAATAGACCAACGGATGGCGCCACGGTACATGCCTTGAAAAGTGCGTCCGAAAAAGTGCGTACGAAAAAGTGCGTCCGAAAAAGTTCATCCGAAAAAGAGTTACTTTTTGTACGCATGGGAGTACGTAAAATTACCTTTTTCATTAAGGGTGTCTGAAAATCCATTTTGTACTAATTGTGCCCACGACAAGCCACTTCTTGCGTTCCCAAATAAATTTTCTCCAATTAGTGCAGTGCAAACCACATTTTTCTACGCAATCCTTCAACATCACAGTTTTGATCAAAGATATCCCAAACGGCAGAGAAGGAAACACCGTCCAAACGCACGAACGATCCAAACGTTCGAACAGTGCGCCAGATATTTTCTTAGGGGCAACGTATCTTGCGTGTTAAGCACACATAAAGCACGATTTCTTTTATATCTGGTCGTGCAGTGGTGTATTTCCATTACAGTCGTAACGTTAATGAAGAGATAACAGCAATTTGTTGGACAGAGACCGGCTCTGCTTTACACGAACCCCCGAAAAGTCGAAAACCGCAATTTTTTATTTTGTTTACATAAAAGTGGCGTGTCAGGAACGAGTTAATGAAACTGGTACAGTCATCGACATGAAAATGAACACAACGCTAATTACCGATTGGTGAAAATATTGTAAATCAAAAAGTCAACGCAAATTTGTTGGCAACAACGTTTTTGGTTGTTTCGAAGGGATAGTTTTCTGGATAAATTTGTACGTTCAGGGCGGAATGCAGGGAAACGAGCTAAATTCCCCAACACGAACCAAATTGTGGGACCGCGTAATTTCCACAGTTCCCCACTCTCCTGTCGAACCGTAATTTTGCTCAGCACTCAAAATTAACAATTAGCGAATTTTCCTTTACAAGCAAATCGCATCTAATTTGGATTTCCAGCGTACTATTTTCGTTTGTTCAGAATAACCTCGTTACGTTCGAATTACAACCATCAAAGGGTCACTTTGGGTTAAACTACGTGTTTGCAAACCTCGCTACAACTTCTCCATTCTTTTCAACAATAATCGTAATAATAATCATCCTCAAAATCATTTTTTTCTTTGGAACAGAAAAGGAAAAGTGTCATCAGACTCTTTTCACGTGTCAGCTATTTTTCCCATTAATGGGTGGCGCGGATACTTGAGTACGCTGGATACTAGGGGAGCCCCACATTAATGGATGGCGCGGCTACTTGAGTAGGCTGGAAACTAGGGGAGCCCCCTCCAATAACCAATAAAGAATATAAATATATGACTGGCATTCAGGCAAGCAAACAGATAATTATGTGAAACATATTTTCTTCTGCATCTTTGGAGGTAACGCTTACTCTTCGTACTCGCGCTATGATTATTATTATGAAAATATTTTCTCGTTGCAATTTTTACTTTCCATTTAGAAATGTTAACGCCTTCACCTGACTTCCCCAAATAAACTTTGCCACTTCAGTGGTCCCTCCTCGTTTTGTTTATTGGCGCAAGAAGTTTTATTTACGTTAAGCGAGTCATTTTATTGTAGTTTGCATCCGGCAGCGAAATTTATTGTAATTTTATGGAAGCCGCTCCATGTGTGCATATACGTGGATGCGTTTTTTCCCGGGAATAAAGCGTCCCGGGGTGCATCCGGCGAGCGCCGCTCCAGTCATTAGTAGATTGGTGTTCTTTTTATCGATGATCTCGAGACGGCCGGCGATCCGGCTCGAAGGACCGCAAGCCGATTAATTCAAGTACGGATTTGCGCGCGGATCGAGAGGTGAAGAGACGACGGTAACGTAAAGTTATTGACGTTTCTGATTTTTTCACTGTTATCGCATCTTTTCAACACGCGATACGATAACAGCGGTGATCCGTGTTAGCGCTGATAAAACTCCGGATCCGAAATGCAGCCAAGACGGGTCGTTTCGCGTCGGCTCCGGTCAACCGGAAAAATCCGGTGTGTACAAAGAGGGCGGGCGATTCCGGTTGACTAGCGGCGTCAGAAACCTGGGTTTTTCCCTGGGAGATATCGACGGTTAATAGCGGGGGCCCTGTTGCCGTGATTTACGTCACATATTAGTCGTAAACCTGAAATTAATTAACGCACTTACTCTTGCATATTACGTTATAAATTAATTTAATTGATCCAGGATAAACAATTCTCTGATGTAAATTAATCATGTCGATCCGTTATAATGAAGTCGGGGTAATATACGTGATGCCGGCTTGTTTCGGCACGATTCTGTTAAGTACCTGATAATTTGTATTGCGTTTTGTAGTGGATTAATTAAACTAAACGACGATTAATGTGAGGTTTTTTTCAGGTTACTTCTGGCACATCACCGACATACACTACTACGCCCACCATGGAGACGCAAAGAAAGGTAATTTATTGCACGCAAATTAAATTCCGAAAATTTCATTTTGGAAATTTTTGCGCAGACAAACCCACACCGACTCCTAAAAAATAATATATCATGTCCATTTAAATCCATCCGTCCAAAGTAGAATTCAAAACAGGAAAATTATAATCGAGAACAAAACGAAACTAAAAAGAAATAGGTGTTGGATTTTCTCATGGGCTATGAGTCATATCTTCGCAAAGGACCAATATCGGTCTCAAGTACAGATTTTTCACTAGTTTATCGGTCCGCCCTGGCGCAGATATTTGCAAGGTCACAGCCCATGAGAGAATCCAATACCTCCCCATATTTTACTCAATGTCTTCTCGTTTTTCACTCTTTGGTGATCGATAAGCTGTGCCGATAGAAACTTACAAGTTTTATTAATTGAATTTTTGGTGTTTTGTCAATGTCATTGACACTTAATTCGAATGAGAAAAGAAATGTATTGGAAAGCAATCTTGGAATGTGATATTGCTATTGCTTGAGATTGCGTTGGTCGTAAAATGAATGACTTGTGTTGGGAGTAGAACTCCTCGATAAGGATAAGACGATTAGAGACAAAAACTTCAATCCGATTATGAACCACTAAAAGTTGTATTTGCTCTAACTTGCAATAAAAATTTGACGTATTAGGTTTATTTGTCAAAGACCAATGTTCTCGCGTAAGAAACATTGTTGAAGTTTAGACAAAATTGCAGTTACTAAAAGTGGAAGAAGTAAAAGAATGTAAGGTGTGGATAGACATTAGACAATTTATTTCTCGCGAAATATAATTTACTAGTTAGTTACGGTAAGAGTGAGGAAGGCGAAGCTTTCGTTCACGCGAATTGCGAGTCCACGAAGCGGAGTGAACGAAAGCGGGTGTACTCTCGAGTGCTGTATTTGGTTTTGTTCGATACCTCCTTGGAAAGTAAATCGGTATGTTTGTAAAAATACAAAATAAACAAAGTAACGTCAATAAAGTGGTTATGTGCACGTTGTGGAAATTGTAGAAATGGATAATGAAGAGTTATGATCTCCTGGAAGAAGCCTGGAAGTGCCGCGAGGTACTTAAGAGGGAATGAATACCAGTGAATGAAAGACAGTGAGGGAAAAACGATGAGCGAAAGTGAAGGGAACGAAAGAGAAACCTTCATCCACTGGTAACTAGACAGACTCACTTTCTAGGGAAGAAGAAGAAGAAGAAAATTATATTGTTGTATTAGTATGAAATTGTTTATAACCGTGTTTTTTAAAATGTTTTACAATAAATAAATAAATAAATAAATAAATAATTAATTATTGTTTTCTTCGTTTTGGTATCCAACCATTCTATAATAACAATAACGCATTCCTTTAGAGAACACACAATTTTGAATCACAATTTTGCTATAAATAATACACGCAGGGACCATTTCAAAGTTTAGTAAAAAGAAAATAAAAAACAAAATTCTATTTAAGAGTGTTAAAAATCGAAAACCATTGCAAATTACTTCTAATTAGTATTACAATTTTCTGTACAATATTTAGACGCAAGGAAATTTTTTCAGAATTTTGAAAATTATTTCTAATTTGTAGTCACGCGAAATTGAAATTTCGCGGCGTCCTCATCACCACCCCGCGTCTTAACTGTGCAAAAACTCGCTAAAAATAGCGAGCTGACCACACAGCAGCAAAAAGCTTCACAATTCACAGTAAAAATATTCCAATCAGATATTCTCGACACAGCTAAAATAATTTTTTTTTCGCATTTTGGTGCCACAATTTAGAACTTTTTCAACATTCGTGTTAGCAAATTTCTGACAAAACTGCACTCGATTGAAATTCCTAAAAGCCGAACTATTCCAAACATTCCAATTATCGTAAATTGCAGTAGAGAAAATTAACACAAAAAAGTAGTAGCATGCGCGACGTTCCCGGCGAAATATTATTAGAAATTATTGTTAATTTGGTTCCAAATCGAGCCGGTGCATATTTTATGCTTGAAATTAATGCAACAAGCAAAATAAAAACATCTCAATTTAATTCAAGCGGACGCAGGAATTTCCAGTCAGATTTATTTATTTAAAATATGCTACTTATCATGGAAAATCCAACACCCAGAACTAGCATATTTTGATAAAACTTTTTGGGCCATAACTAAGATAAAACGGTGAAAGTTTCAGTAACATTGGTCTTCAAACCAGGCACGACAACACCGTAACACAGTGGCCACATTTTGTCCCACACGATGAGCGATTTGCCAGAAGTTGGGTGCTACTAATGGGCCCGTTTTGGTGTTGCAGGCACAGTATAGCGTTAACACACCTTAAATTCTGCGATATACGGAAGTTATTGATGATAACTGATCGTTAAGAATAAAAAGTCCAAGTCTGCATATAGACTTTATATTTAAACAAAAAGGGACCTGAGTTGGAGCCCTGTGGCACCCCCACTCCCTCGTGATTTTTCCCCCGGCAATATACGGAATTAGTACAGCTCGTGTGTGATGATCCATTTGATCCTTTATAACTGTCTTGGCGTTAATAAGCTCGAACAATTAATTGAACAGATTTAATTGTTGCGATAACATGTGGAGCTCGCTTCAATTAATTGAGGCTTATTCACCACTTGGCAAACGCACCCTCCCGGAAACATCGGCGTGATTTGTGTAACTGGCTGCGTCTACCCATAAAATTTTACAACAAAATAAATACAATTCCACATCATATTTTACCCCTCCGGCCAATAATTTACCCCGATAATACCGAAATGAATCGCTTTCAGCTGCATCTGCACACATAAAACTTACACTAAAAATCTACACCAGGTTATTGTTTTTCCAATTGATCCATCAACTCGCCCATATCGCTAATTGGAGTGATAGCGCTTCCGTGCGTTTTTAATTAACTTAGGTACACTGCAGGGGCACCGGTCAAAGGTCAAATGCTGCTGTTTCCACTAATCAAGAGAAAAAGCTGCAGGATTGTGATTTAAATTACAGTTGATTAAATCAAAAATTGATTTGAGGGGGTTGGGTGTGGGTATGCAACCAACAATACATCGTTGCGAGTGTGGCGTGTTATGAAATTCTTTTGGTTGTAGAATTCGTAGTTTCGGAGTAAATGAACCCAAACTCGTCTCCGTCGACTGTTGCGTGTTCCCCTTCGCTTTTGTAATTGGCGCCCGACGACCGAAAGATGTTTTTCTTTCGTGTCTGCTCCATTTTAATAAAACAACAATCAGCGAAATTAAATAACGGCGTCGTTGAAACGTAGACGAGCGCGAGGGCCCCAAATAGAGCAAAACCGTCTCGAGACACTCGACTTTGTCTAAATTTCGTTAAACGGAAACTTGACTGTGAACCGTTTCTTGTGAAAGCAATTTCGAATAATATAGTTCATTTCCTCTCTTAAAAGCTTCCACTCTGCGGTGTTTTTCCTCAAGGGTGGGCTTAACATGATAAAAGACAAATATTGTGGCGACTTTTCGAAGTTCCGAGAATATTCGCCGACAAGGGTTCGTGATCGTTGCCACGGTTGGATCGATCTCACTTATCACACTCGGAGATTAATTCGTGGAATGTTATCAAGCGCCATCGAAACTCGTCGTTTTTTTCCTTTTCGGTGCCGGGAAAAAACATCAAGTGTTTATAATTGGGGGTTTGCATGTAAATTCGCGATTTTTTGACGAGGGTTCGTGTTTGGGGTTTCGGCTTGAAATTAAAGAGTATGTGGAAGGGTGATGAGGATAGTTCTGATTATTGTGCGGATCCAGCTGGTACCTGTCAACCCTGCAATTAAAGATCTCGCAGGACAAAATTAAAAACACAAAAACGGTATGTTTTACGCATCATTTATCTACATTTGGCATTTCAAATATTTATTAAAGAAAAGTTCGTTGACGATGTCCTGAATGCAACATGTTTTCAAATGGAACAAGATTATGTGGAGAGAAGTGGTCCAAAAGTTGACTCTTGTGGGACAGCCAAGATCAAGACCATCAAAACAAAATTTTCAAAGCACTTTGGCATCTAATTAATTTACAACTGCATAATCTGCGTTAGATTTTGTGCAAAAATAATTTTACTTATACAGGGTGTCGCAAAATTAACGTATTCCAAGTCGGAGGTCTTGTAGGGAACAATCTCAGGAATATCGAAAAAATAAAATAAAACATATAGGGGGGGTCTTTACAAAGATATATGGATCGGAAGATTCAAACTTTTCATCATGTTTTCTTCAAATAAAAAATATACATGGTTGACATTCATTTTGAAATATGGTGACGATGATTATGTAAAATATTAAAATATAAATGAAAAGACATTTCTTGAAAAAACAGCTTTATCTCGAAAAAATAAAAGTTTTATTTTTCCAATTTTTGTTCAAAAGGGAAGTACAATATAGCTAGAATATTAATCAGGTACTTTTGAACAAATATTGGCAACTTTGATATTTTTTTCAAAGTGGCAGCAATTTTTTTTAAAGATTTTTACTTGGTCAACAGGATGTCCCCTACTAAGCCCCGAACTCGGAATACGATAATTTTAAGACACCCTGTAGAAGCTTGTCGTGAGTTATCAAAAAAAATCTACTGCACTTATTCAATAAGAGAAAAAATTTTAATAACAGTTGGTTTGATTCTAAATCCAATTAGAGCTTTATGGAAGTATTTTGAACAACAGGACAACAGAATTTTTAATTAATTAATTAATTAATAATATCCCACGGTGTCCCATTTATTATCCAGTCAAATTAAAATTTTGTTTTAATAATTCCTAAGAGTAAAAAAAAAGATGTGACTATTAGAAATCGATTTATTAGACTCTAAGATACATTTGCAGCAGAGGAATAACTCAGGAAATTGTTTAAACAATTTATGAAAATTGTTTCTTTGTAATTTAATTCGTCTCGTATCGAAAACTACGGCAAATCAAGGAAAATTGTCAGAAATGATTTTATAGATCACAAAAATTGCTACAGCATTAGGGAGGGCATTGAGAATTGTCCACAAGCGCGCCGCGAAATTTTCCATTTTCGCGTGACCATGCTGCTCGCAGCAGCCTAGTAATAATTGTTGTAAAAAAAATTTAAATCTTATTTGTAGATTCTAAAAAAATCACCTAGGTTCTACGTACTGTAAAGAAATATTTAAAACTAATTAAAAATAATTTCCAATCCTTTAGTCGATTTTTAACACTTTAAAATATGCAATTTTTATTTAAGTTTTTTACGATATTTCAATATTTTGAAATGCTCCCTAAGGTGTACTATCTATTGTAAAATTATAATTCTTTTTTTGAATTGTAGATTTCCTTGTCCTCCAAAGGACCTGTAAATGATAACATTCTACCTATTCGTCCTTTTCTACTGTTCACCGACGTTTCAGGCAACTCTCTGTGGAATGACCCAGTGCTGTCGGTTATGCATTTTTAATTTCCCTTTTATGAGTGTTAAAAATCAATACAATAGACCTTGAGATACATTTGCACTGGAAGAAATACTCACGAAATTGTTTCAGCAATTAATAAAATTAAATCAGTTTTGAAAATTGTGTTTTTGGAGTTTAATTTGTCTCCGTATCGAAAGCTGCAGCATATGGAGAAAAATTGTACGAAACATTTTTTGTAGAGCTCAAAATTGTCTTCAAAAACAATCAGAGAGAAACGTCAAATATGGTCAAAAGAGCGCCGCGAAATCTTTCATTTTTGCGTGACTATGCGCTTGGCGGCAGCTTGGAATCGTTTGATTAAAAAAAAATCTACTGTCATTTATAAATTCTAAAAAAAATTACAAGGCGTCTAGATACTACAAACAAATATTTAACAACAATTGGAAATAATTTGCAATCATTTTCGGGTCTGAGCTCTGAAAAATATCAAATTTAAATTTCAGACTTTTACTAAATTTCTTTTTAAACAATGTTTTCCAACATTTAAGGCCAATTAGAAGAAATTTTCAATAATTTTGGATTTTTAACACCGTAAAACACAAACATTTTAATTCCTTTTTTTACTAAATTTTTAAATGCCCCATAGCGTGTACTATACAGGGTGTCTTAAAATTATCGTATTCCGAGTTCGGGGCTTAGTAGGGGACATCCTGTTGACCAAGTAAAAATGTTTAAAAAAAATTGCTGTCACTTTGAAAAAAATATCAAAGTTGCCAATATTTGTTCAAAAGTACCTGATTAATATTCTAGCTATGTTGTACTTCCCTTTTGAACAAAAATTGGAAAAATAAAACTTTTATTTTTTCGAGATAAAGCTGTTTTTTCAAGAAATGTCTTTTCATTTATATTTTAATATTTTACATAATCATCCTCACCATATTTCAAAATGAATGCCAACTATTTTTTATTTGAATAAAACATGATGAAAAGTTTGAACCTTCAGACCCATATATCTTTGTAAAGACCCCCCTTATATTTTTTATTTTATTTTTTCGAGCTTCCTGAGATTTTTCCCTACAAGATCTCCGACTTGGAATACGTTAATTTTTTGACACCCTGTATATTGCAAAATTAGATTTTTTTGTTGCAATTGCAGATTTTTGTGCTCTATACTAATAAACAATAACATTGTACCTATTGGTCTTCACCGACAACTCTTTACATAAAATACTCAATACATTTTTAATTAACTTTTAATTGTGACATATTACATCGAAAACCGCTGTAAACTCTCCTGTTGATCACTTATTTACACTTTGTCTTTTTGGTGGCATGTCCGGTGGTAATTAAAACGCCTCCGATAAACTCGCTCAACCGCCCCTCGATAAAAACGCCTCGTTTGGGGTTAACCGCTCGGATTTGAACCGCGCCGCCATAATGGAATTCATTCAATAATTCAAAATCCCATCTAAGAGCGCCTCTTCTGCCCAATCCAATTTCGCGGCTTTTTGATTTTTAAACACAAGTAAACATTAAGCGCGTTCGGCCGTTTCGTAAAATATTCATAAGCAATTTTGCTGGTGTCGTCGGGGCCCGCTTTCATCCCGTTACCGCTCTGGCTCCGTCTTCGATCTTCCGGATAATTTTTGAATAAATCAGGGCTGAAGTTTAATTAATTAGGGCCGCGGCGGCGGAAGGGTGAGGACTATAAATTCCCCAAATAAAGACGTGGGTTGAAAGTGGATAAATAGAGACTATTTGTTTTGTGTGGGGGGCGGCGCGCACCCACCCAAAAAAAACGAAAAACTCCAAAGAACTCCCGACAAGTAGATATTGATGATTTGCAGGGAAAACTATTAATCTTTTGAGTAATTGGGTATAAGGCAACAAAGGAAAGTTTCTGGATTTTCCGGTGAGTTTTTCACCGGGAAATTTTATAAATGAACTGTACCGAGCGATGCATTAGCGTGATTGAACAACTACAGGTCCAATCTCCCAGGATTCACTTGACAGTTTCGCTGTTTTCTTTTCGCAAAACCGGAACAATAAGACAAGTGTGCTCATCGACACTCTAATCCCGGATTTTCCGGAATTATCATAAGCAAACAGATACTTAGATAAATATGAGGCTTAAGTAGGGTTGACGGTATAAATGTTTGAGACGATACTAACGCTCTTAGGGGAGGCCTATTGTTCACAGGAACTGGAATTCGAAATTCTATTACAGTGTTCTCAATTTCGTTGTAGGTCGTAAAATAATATCCAATAAAATTTTACGACCTACAATTAAATTGACAAAACAGTAGACTTGGAGGTGCCTTCAAAACAACTCCGTTTTGTTGGTTGCATACCTCGCACCTCACAAAACAAAAACTGAAGAAACTGTCTGAATTGGTATCTCTTTAAGACAGTTTTCTTTCTTTTGTGTTGGTGCACTGCGACCTTTGACCCGTGTCGTTTGTGCGATGCATTCAGCTTCTCGTAAGAGTTTAAACCCAACATAAGTACATTGTGTATAATCCCAAATAGGACATAAAATGGTCTGGCGACCCTAGAGAATAAAGCCATCGCCGCAGTTAAGTAAACGACGCGGTGAACCGCTTTCGGCGGTCTTTCCGCACACATTCCCGATGCACCAGGAATGCATCGACGAGTCAACCGTTGCGAGCACGCCCACTCGGGAGATAATTAGCCCGGCGGAGCGCCACTCAGCCCAAGAATTAATAATTGGAGGATGCAGTGTCGACTCCTGGAAGTTTTGTCTCGTCGTTGTCGTTTTTCCAGCGGAGTTGGTGCTTTCAGTGACATTAATTATAAGTTATCAAGTGCGGAGCGGGAGTTTCCAAGTCATTCGACTGACCGGAGTAAACTAAACGGAAATTGAATTGTACTTCCTGTTAGCTTCCTTAAGGTCCCTCTTCGGACATATTTATGGTACCACATCGACCTCTATTGCTCCCATAAAGCTGATCGGAGGTCGTATCATCGGTAAAGTGTGCGAAGATTATTTATCAAAGGGGTCGAGGCTTGATGCAGCTGCCCGCAAAGCTCGAGACGTAGATAAGGGTGGGAAAGTGAGGAATTTTCAGATGAATCTCGACTATTCCAATATGGGGCGCGGATCGCACCCTCGGAGATTTTTTAAATATCTGGACAACAAATAAATCTCGAAGGATAATTAATAGGACAAAATTTTAAAAAATGTACTACATTATTTTTGTGATGAGGCGTGGTTTCACCGATTTGCACGCGACCACATTCACCCTCCCTTCCCCCACCGATAATTTTTCCTTCATAATGAGAATTGTTGGAGGTCATGGAGCGGCGTCGCCGCCATAAATCCCTCTCCCCCTAAACCCGAAATAATCGTACTGCGGACTTTTTATTTAAAATATTTCACTAGGCACGTGCTGTAAAACGATTCGGCGCACCTGTTTAAAGTCAGACACCCCTCGTGTCATCCCGCTCTCTGTCGTTTTCCATTTTCTCCCCATTATTTCGTGCCGGAAAGTCTCTGAAATATGGCGAGACCATATCACTGCACAACTAATAAATCTCGCGGCGTCCCCATACATCACGCCGCCGCCACAGCCGCACGTATGAATATTGACGTTCGACTGAAATATTCTCCTTTTACTCTACTGTTCCAGGATGTTGGCGGCCGGAATACGACAGCGGTTCCACCGCACGGAACCCCAGACGCCAGATGGGACGTTACGGAGATTACAGCTGCGATGCACCCTGGGAGTTGATAGAGTCGGCGGCGAGGACCATGATGTCCAGGCAAAACGACAACGTGGAGTTTGTGCTCTGGACGGGGTGAGTTTGCGGGAGTTGCGTTGTAATTTCCAAAGCAAATATGGAGTTCGGGGATTCACTCGTGGACGCCATAGAGGAAAACACATATAGACAGAATAGTTTACTTGTAGTATTCAGTATTAGAGTAGTTCACAAGCATTAATGAGTACTTCTTACGTAAATAAACACACATGAGTGCAACTTGCAAGCTCAAGGAAAAAAAATTGTGGGTTGTCTTGTATATTCCTTGCAGCTTCTATACACAAAATCTTACATCATGAACGCTTTGCTGATGATATCTTATGAGTTTCACAAGCGTAAGTTTCTCATCAGACATGCCTAAGACTTTGAAGCTCTCAGCTCGTTAACCTCTCAATTACCTAGTTATACTCGTACACTGTAAGTAATAGGATTTGGTTTGTACGAGTTAAAAAATTAGATTAGTAGTTGCTAGATGAGAATCGACATTCCAAAGCCTCAATAGAAAGATAAATAGTTGTTTCTGACAAGAATTGAAGTAAATATGTTGCGCAGTTGTTTCGTTATAAGGGGACAAGTGATACATACATATATACAAAATGTATTTTTAGTACTTGTAGCGGTGGAAACAGAAACCACATAAAAATTAGTAAGGTATTATGAGAAAAAAACATTGCTTCTGCGTGTGTTGCAAGTCAGAATCTGCTATCGCTGGAAAAGAATGAAGCTGAATGCAGACTTTCGGTGTAAACGCATTCTCAGCTTTGCAATGTTTGTGAGAATCTCGCGTTAAAGATTCAGTTCGTCAGGATAAAAATTCGGGAAAGTGTCCAAAAGCTTGACACTTTACAGCCGATACAAGACATACAAGAAAAGGGGGACCACTTCACATCTTAAATATGTATCCAGCCGTAAAACTAAACACATCTCGGCCATAAAACTTTTGTGCGACGTTCAAGACAGGTCGTTATTTAGTGTGGCGATAAAATTCGAGAGGCAAGATTCGAAACTGTGCAGTAATTAGAGGATTCGGTGTCGCATCGAAGCACATCTCACTGTCGGAGACTAATTAAATTTTGCAAATTCTGCATAATTAAGTGTAGCTCTCGATGCATGTTTGTGCAATTCGAGCACCTCGAGGTTTTGCAGCTTCACGAACAGGGAATTCGGCGGCGGTGCAACTTTTAATTGTTTACAAATACGATACAATGAAGCTCATGGTTGTTAGAGCAGCGTCGAGGGTTGTGGGGCACGCTATTGATTAGGGTCGTGCATGAATAATTCGGTTGGAAAGTTTCGAGTAGTGGAAGAAGTAGTTGCTTTGGTTTTCATTGTTAAGCACAAGATTCACTTGAGAAAAAAATTCAATAAAAATTTCTATTTGCATTAGTGATGAGGCTAGGTCTCACCTATCTGTACTCTGTTTATTAAACGTTGTGTTTTTCTCTTTTCTGAGAGAAGACGACCTCTTGTCCAAAACATCAAAAACGTCGCTTTCAATTATGGCCATGAATATTAATCCCGTCCCCATCAGAATCAATAGCGGGAGGTCCTTAAATTTCCCTAGTCCATAAATTGATAATAATGCAGAGTTAATATGCGAAGAGCGGTGGCTTTCATTAACAAAGCGGGGGCCCCCCAGTCAGGTATGTGTCGTATCTTAGGAGGCGGCGAGCGGAGGCGGCAGCCGCCGTGTTAATGAGATTTCACAACACTGTAAATATCACGATATGTTAGTTGGCGTGCAACATGAAACTTTCACCGTTAATTATTTCACTGGATAATACCTACGTACATTCTCGTCTATTATGCAACGGGTGTTGAAGTTAGTGGGTCGAATCGGTTGCCACAATTTCAATGAGCGAACGAGAGATGGGTTCGCTTGCAAAAAGAGCGCCAGATTTGAATCTCCCCGCCAAAAAATATGTCAAAAGAGATTTTTGGAAGTGATGGAATCAACTAAAAGAGTTGAGAAAGTACTGCCACTTGGAAGATCACAAAGAGCCTCATTGCATTGACAATTGGAGATGAAAGTGGAAGAGGAAGGACCCCATGAGAAAAAGAAAATAACGAACGCTTGTGATCAAGGTCTTGAAGGTCTTGGTGCCAGTTCTTAGAGAAAGAATAGGTGAACGTGAGGTTGCAGATTGCAAATGAGTGCAAAAAAAAACAGAATCATTGAAAAAAAAGAAAATAGGTAAACGATTTTGGTCTTTCGGGATTCTACAATAAGTATTTCCACTGATTACTTAGGCAAGGATAAGACCTTGATAAAGAGTCTTACGGCAATCTTATGAGAGAGAAAGTCGAAGAGAAGACATCCCACAAGAAACATCAGTTGGCACAATTTTACTGTGTGAACGATAGATGGCCCCACTTGCCAAAAAACCGCCAGATTTGAACCTCCCTTCCAGAAAATATGCCAAACGAGATTTTTGAAAATAATGGAATCAACAAAACGATAGAAGAAAGGTTGAGAAGGTACTGGTTTTGGTCTTTTACTTTTCTACAGAAATTACTCCCACTGATCACTTGGAAGATCACAAAGAGCCTCGTTGCAATATTTTAGAACAATTGGAGATGACAGTCAAAGAGGAAGGACCCCATGAGAAAAAGAAAAGTGTTCGTATCCAGAATAGCAATTCAGCAATGCTTTCTATCATCATAATCACTATCAAAACAAGGGACGCTTTTGATCAAAATCTTGAAGGTCTTGGTGCCAGTTCTTAGAGAAAGAATAGGTGAACGTGAGGTTGCAGATTGCAAATGAGTCTTTTACTACACCTTTGGGGCAAAAAAAAACAGAATCATTAAAAAAAAAATAGGTAAACGGTTTTGGTCTTCCGGGATTCTACAGGAAATATTTTCACTGATCATTTAGGAAAGGATAAAACCATCATGAAAGTACTATGGAATTTTTTTGAAATAATTGGAAATGAAAGTCAAAGAGGAAGGATAGATATAGACCCCACTTGCAAAAAGAGCGCCAGATTTGAACCTCCCCTACAAAAAATATGTCAAAGGGGATTTTTTTCAATTTGACAATTTAAAGATTTTGGTGCTATTTCTTACTGAAAAAATTGGCTAATGTCAGGCTATAAGAATCAAAGAGAAGATAGAAAAAGAGTTGAGAAAGTACTGGCTTTGGCCTTCTAAAGAAATTACTCCCACAGATCACTTGGAAGATCCCAAAGAGCCTCATTGCAATCTTTGACGATAATGAATGTCGAGGAGGAAGGCCCTGTAAAAAAAGAAATCCAAAATAGCAAAGCAGCAATGCTTTCTATCATGACAATAATTGCCAAAATAAAGGACGCTTTTGATCAGGTCTTCAAGGTTTTGGTGCCATTTCTTAGAGAAAAAATAGATGAATGCGAGATTACAGATCACGAATGCGTCTTTTACTACACCTTTGGGACAAGAAAACTAGAATCATTGAAAAAAAAAAGAAAATAGGTAAACGATTTTGGTCTTTCGGGATTCTACAATGAGTGTTTCCACTGATCACTTAAGCAAGGATAAGACCATGATAAAAAGTTTTATGACAATCTCACTGAATAATTGGACAGAAAGTCGAAGAGAAGACACCCCATAAGGAAAATCAGTTGGCACAATTTTACTGTGTAAACGATAGATGGCCCCACTTGCTAAAAAACCGCCAGATTTGAACCTCCCTTCCAGAAAATATACCAAACGAGATTTTTGGAAATAATAGAATCAACAAAACGATTGAAGAAAGGTTGAGAAGGTACTGGTTTTGGTCTTTTACTTTTCGACAAAAATTACTCCCACTGATCGCTTGGAAGATCACAAAGAGCCTCGTTGCAATATTTTAGAACAATTGGAGATGACAGTCAAAGAGGAAGGACCCCATGAGAAAAAGAAAAGTGTTCGTATCCAGAATAGCAATTCAGCAATGCTTTCTACCATCATAATCACTATCAAAAGAAGGAACGCTTTTGATCAAAATCTTGAAGGTCTTGGTGCCAGTTCTTAGAGAAAGAATAGGTGAACGTGAGGTTGCAGATTGCAAATGAGTGTTTTACTACACCTTTGGGGCAAAAAAAAAACAGAATCATTTAAAAAAAAAAGAAAATAGGTAAACGGTTTTGGTCTTCCGGGATTCTACAGGAAATATTTTCACTGATCATTTAGGAAAGGATAAAACCATCATGAAAGTACTATGGAATTTTTTTGAAATAATTGGAAATGAAAGTCAAAGAGGAAGGATAGATAGATAGACCCCACTTGCAAAAAGAGCGCCTGATTTGAACCTTCCCTCCAAAAAATATGTCAAAGGAGATTTTTTTCAATTTGACAATTTAAAGATCTTGGTGCTATTTCTTACTGAAAAAATTGGCTAATGTCAGGCTATAAAAATCAAAGAGAAGATATAAAAAGAGTTGAGAAAGTACTGGCTTTGGCCTTCTAAAGAAATTACTCCCACAGATCACTTGGAAGATCCCAAAGAGCCTCATTGCAATCTTTGACGACAATGAATGTCGAGGAGGAAGGCCCTGTAAAAAAAGCAATCCAAAATAGCAAAGCAGCAATGCTTTCTACCATGACAATAATTGCCAAAATAAAGGACGCTTTTGATCAGGTCTTTAAGGTTTTGGTGCCATTTCTTAGAGAAAAAATAGATGAATGCGAGATTACAAATCACGAATGCGTTTTTTACTACACCTTTGGGACAAGAAAACTAGAATCATTGAAAAAAAAAGAAAATAGGTAAACGATTTTGGTCTTTCGGGATTCTACAATGAGTGTTTCCACTGATCACTTAAGCAAGGATAAGACCATGATAAAAAGTTTTATGACAATCTCACTGAATAATTGGACAGAAAGTCGAAGAGAAGACACCCCATAAGGAAAATCAGTTGGCACAATTTTACTGTGTAAACGATAGATGGCCCCACTTGCTAAAAAACCGCCAGATTTGAACCTCCCTTCCAGAAAATATACCAAACGAGATTTTTGGAAATAATAGAATCAACAAAACGATTGAAGAAAGGTTGAGAAGGTACTGGTTTTGGTCTTTTACTTTTCGACAAAAATTACTCCCACTGATCGCTTGGAAGATCACAAAGAGCCTCGTTGCAATATTTTAGAACAATTGGAGATGACAGTCAAAGAGGAAGGACCCCATGAGAAAAAGAAAAGTGTTCGTATCCAGAATAGCAATTCAGCAATGCTTTCTACCATCATAATCACTATCAAAACAAGGGACGCTTTTGATCAAAATCTTGAAGGTCTTGGTGCCAGTTCTTAGAGAAAGAATAGGTGAACGTGAGGTTGCAGATTGCAAATGAGTCTTTTACTACACCTTTGGGGCAAAAAAAAACAGAATCATTAAAAAAAAAAAAATAGGTAAACGGTTTTGGTCTTCCGGGATTCTACAGGAAATATTTTCACTGATCATTTAGGAAAGGATAAAACCATCATGAAAGTACTATGGAATTTTTTTGAAATAATTGGAAATGAAAGTCAAAGAGGAAGGATAGATATAGACCCCACTTGCAAAAAGAGCGCCTGATTTGAACCTTCCCTCCAAAAAATATGTCAAAGGAGATTTTTTTCAATTTGACAATTTAAAGATCTTGGTGCTACTTCTTACTGAAAAAAAATTGCTAATATCAGACTATAAGGAATCAAAGAGAAGATAGAAAAAGGGTTGAGAAAGTACTGGCTTTGCCCTTGTAAAGAAATTACTCCCACAGATCACTTGGAAGATCCCAAACAGCCTCATTGCAATCTTTGACGACAATGAATGTGGAGGAGGAAGGCCCTGTAAAAAAAGAAATCCAAAATAGCAACGCAGCAATGCTTTCTACCATGACAATAATTGCCAAAATAAAGGACGCTTTTGATCAGGTCTTGAAGGTCTTGGTGCCAGTTCTTAGAGAAAAAATAGGTGAATGCGAGATTACAGATCACGAAAGCGTCTTCTACTACACCTTCGGGGCAAGAAAACTAGAATCATTGAAAAAAACAAAAAATAGGTAAACGATTTTGGTCTTTCGGGATTCTGCAGGAAGTACTTCGACTGATCTCTTAGGAAAGGATTATAAAGAGTCTTGTGGCAGTCTTTTGGAGAAGAAAGTGGAAGAGGAAGGAAAATCAGTTGGCACAATTTGCCTGTGGGAACGATAGATGGCCCCACTTGCAAAAAGAGCGCCAGATTTGAACCTCCCATCGGAAAAATATGTCAAACGAGATTTTTTTCATCACATCTGAGAACTTTTAAAGCGCCGTAAATTCCCCACAAAGTTTCTTGTAATATTTTTCAGGTCGTAAAACGAGTTAATACAGTTTTCACTTTTCGCGGGTGTACCGAAACGTTTATAAAAGTCGTGAATTATTAATTCCTCCTGGATGACACGTTGACACATTCTCTTTGTCTCGTCGCCCCAACCAACATCAAATAGAAGTAGTGCACGTCCTCATCCACCTGTTCCACTGGTCCAAATGAATCCCCTGCCGAATTTGCATTAATCCTGCTGTAATTTTAATCGCCTTAATTGCATTTAAAACCGCCCGTGTTGCGGCCCGGGCCGGTCCATGTCAATTAGCAAAGTTAAATAATTGACTGATTAAAAAGGTGAACAAAGTCGAGCCGCGATGGCCCGGTGTTGGCGTTTTTTTCGATTCGTCACTTAGTCCTTTGCGGTCTAAATTAAAAAAGTTCTGATCCTTGTAGGGAAAAGTTTTTATCGATGTAAACGGGGGCATATTCGCCGGTGGAAATTGCATTTCGCACGCTTTTCATTCTATGGATCATCGTGTCGCCGGAGATATGTCAGTAAGTAATCATATAAGGGTTAGTGTGTATACGTGACCCATCATAAAACGATAAAAGGCCAGGCGAACCTTAAGGGAAAATGTCAGCCGGGATCGATACGGCGGGGGTGGAAACAAATCTGTCAATAATTGTTATTAAAGACCGAACCGATACGGTTGATTGGCCATAAAGGAAATGTATGCACTATTGTGATCGACGCAATGTCCAAAATACAAAAGGGACAAATAAAACGCTTCGTTATTTTAATGTCGGTTCATTAATTATGGCAACAAAGCCACCGTTTTACTTTTATTTCTGTCGCAGATTCAGAAGTGATGTTGTAACTCATTACCATGAAATGAGACGAGCGAGGTTCTCTTGCTTTCTTTGCCTGCATAACAATAACTCCGTTGCAAAACGAAATGTAATTACGGCAAG
Organism: Tenebrio molitor; assembly: GCF_963966145.1. NCBI lineage: Eukaryota > Metazoa > Arthropoda > Insecta > Coleoptera > Tenebrionidae > Tenebrio > Tenebrio molitor. Next base: position 1,873,240 of record NC_091053.1, read on the forward strand.
AATCTCCACAAAAAACAAACTGGATGAATGAAATGAATCTGCACTGTTTAAATGAAATGTGTAGTATTGTCCGTTGATTCTTTAACACAATTTTAGGAAAGTTCCTTCCTCGAAGAAAATTAAGAAAGCCTTAATGTAAAGGTCTTGGTGCCATTTTTTACAGAAAGCATAGGTGAATATGAGCTTACAGATGAAGCAAGGGACATTTACCAATTTTTTGGGACAAAAAAAGTAGACGAAATAAGTGAATCAACAAAAAATGAGAAGGTAGATGGAAAGTTTTGGTTTTTCTGGGTTCTAAAGAATTTCCTTCCTTGAAGCAGTGGGTAAGTAAGGTAAGTAATAATTGGAGAGTAAATTCAAAGAAGAAGCATCTCATCAGGAAAGCAAAGAAATTTCTCCCCTATAGCAATGTACCAATTTTTGTTTACCATCATCATTACCACAAAATTGATGAGTTGGATAATTTGAAGGTGTTGGTGCCACTTCTTACAGAAAAAATGGGTAAATAAAAGACTGTAGATCAAATACAGCTCCCTTACTGTGACAATAATGGAATGAACCAAAAGAGAGAAGATAGTTGCGTTGGGAAAGTAATGGTTTTGATTTTTTGAATTTCTATAGAAATTACCCCCACGGAAGATCACAAAGAGCCTCATTGCAACCTTTTGGAGCAATTAAAGAGGAAACTCAAAGAGGAAGCATTGTAGAAACAATCTAGAATGGCAATGCTTTCTGCCACAATCAAAGAGCCTCATTACAATCTTTTAAAGAGATGAAAATCTAGAAGGAAGGAGCCCATAATAAGAAGAAAGGAGTTCATATCCAGAATAGCAATTCAGCAATGCTTTTCACCACCATAATCACAAAATAAAAAAACACGTGGTCAAGCTTTTGAAGATCTTGGTGCCACTTCTTAGAGAAAGAATAGGTGATTGTGAGAGTATAGATCACAAATGTGTCTTTTACTACAGCTTTGAAGCAAAGAAACTAAGATAATTGAAAAAAAAAGAAAATAGGTAACGATTTTGGTCTATCGAGATTCTACAGGAAAACCTTCCAGTGATCAGTTAGGAAAGGATAAGACTGTTATAAAGAGTCTTATGGTAATTTTTTGGAATCATTGGTGATGAAAGTCGAAGAGAGGAGATCCCATAAGGAAATGAAGAAGTTTTCGGTCATTTTGGTAAAGCTTTCTGACATGATCCTGCCAAAAAATCGACGAATTCGATATTTTGAAGGTCTTGGTGTCAGTTGTTAGAGAAGGAATAGGGAATTGTGAGAGTATAGATCACTAATGCGTCTTTTACTACACCTTTGAGGCAAAGAAACTAAGATAATTGAAAAAAAAAAGAAAATAGATAACGATTTTGATCTATCGAGATTCTACTGGAAATGCTTCCACTGATCACTTAGTAAAGGGTAAGACTGTTATAAAGAGTTTTATGGTGATTTTTGGAATGTTTGGTGATGAAAGTCGAAGAAAGGAGATCCCATAAGGAAAAGAAGAACTTTTCGGTCATTTTGGTAAAGCTTTCTGTCATGATCCTGCCAAAAAATCGACGAATTCGATATTTTGAAGGTCTTGGTGTCAGTTGTTAGAGAAGGAATAGGGAATTGTGAGAGTATAGATCACTAATGCGTCTTTTACTACACCTTTGAGCAAAGAAACTAAGATAATTGACAAAAAAAGAAAATAGGTAACGATTTTGGTCTATCGAGATTCTACAAGAAATACTTCCAGTGATCACTTAGGAAAGGATAAGATTGTTATAAAGAGTCTTATGGTAATCGTTTGGAATCATTGGTGATGAAAGTCGAAGAGAGAAGATCCCATAAGGAAAAGAAGAAGTTTTCGGTCATTTTGGTAAAGCTTTCTGTCATGATCCTGCCAAAAAATCGACGAATTCGATACTTTGAAGGTCTTGGTGTCAGTTCTTAGAGAAAGAATAGGTGATTGTGAGAGTATAGATCACAAATGCGTCTTATACTACATCTTTGAGGCAAAGAAACTAAGATAATTAAAAAAAAAGAAAATAGGTAACGATTTTGGTCTATCGAGATTCTACAAGAAATACTTCCAGTGATCACTTAGGAAAGGATAAGACCGTTGTAAAAAGTCTTATGGTAATCTTTTGGAATCATTGGTGATTAAAGTCGAAGAGATGAGATCCCATAAGAAAAAGAAGAAGTTTTCGGTCATTTTGGTAAAGCTTTCTGTCATGATCCTGCCAAAAAATCGACGAATTCGATACTTTGAAGGTCTTGGTGTCAGTTCTTAGAGAAATAATAGGTGATTGTGAAAGTATAGATCACAAGGGCGTCTTTTACTACACCTTTGAGGCAAAGAAACTAAGATAATTGAAAAAAACAAGAAAATAGGTAACGATTTTGGTCTGTCGAGATTCTACAAGAAATACGTCCAGTGATCACTTAGGAAAGAATAGGACTGTTATAAAGAGTCTTATGGTAATCTTTTGGAATCATTTATGATGAAAGTCGAAGAGAGGAGATCCCATAAGGAAAAGAAGAAGTTTTCGGTCATTTTGGTAAAGCTTTCTGTCATGATCCTGCCAAAAAATCGACGAATTCGACACTTTGAAGGTCTTGGTGTCAGTTCTTAGAGAAAGAATAGGTGATTGTGAAAGTATAGATCACTAATGCGTCTTTTACTACACCTTTGAGGCAAAGAAACTAAGATAATTGAAAAAAAAAGAAAATAGGTAACGATTTTGATCTATCGAGATTCTACTGGAAATGCTTCCAGTGATCACTTAGGAAAGGGTAAGACTGTTATAAAGAGTCTTATGGTAATCTTTTGGAATCATTGGTGATGAAAGTCGAAGAAAGGAGATCCCATAAGGAAAAGAGGAAGTTTTCGATCATTTTGGTAAAGCTTTCTGTCATGATCCTGCCAAAAAATCGACGAATTCGATACTTTGAAGGTCTTGGTGTCAGTTCTTACAGAAAGAATAGGTGATTGTGAGTGTATAGATCACTAATGCGTCTTTTACTACACCTTTGAGGCAAAGAAACTAAGATAATTGAAAAAAAAAGAAAATAGGTAACAATTTTGGTCTATCGAGATTCTACAGGAAAACCTTCCAGTGATCACTTAGGAAAGAATAGGACTGTTATAAAGAGTGTTATGGTAATCTTTTGGAATTATTGGTGATGAAGTCGAAGAGAGGAGATCCCATAAGGAAATGAAGAAGTTTTCGGTCATTTTGGTAAAACTTTCTGTCATGATCCTGCCAAAAAATCGACGAATTCGATACTTTGAAGGTCTTGGTGCTCTTTCTTCTTATAGAATTTATTTGAAAAACAAACTTGAATGCTTTACTAGATCTTTGAGCAAAAAATAGATAAAATAGGAGAATCTCCAGAAAGGAAAAGGCAGTTGCGTTGGGAAGGTCTTGGTTTTGACGTTTTGGTATTTAAAAGAAATTATCTTTCTTGATCTTGATCAACGAACCTTACCTTCTGTTCCTCAAATTCTTGACCCTTACCAACTTCCTTCTCTTCCTAAAAACAAAATATTTCTGATGGGAAGAAACATTCAATCTGGTTGAAAAATAAACAATTCATCCATTTTTATCCCTTGCTTTTGCGTTATCCTCCCTTGGCGAAGACATTACACCCCCAGATCACATAAAGCATATTTTTGCAGCAAAATTCCAACGACTTTTCTATAAAATCCACATTTGGAAACTTCCATACATATTTTTATAGAGATGCACATGTGGAGAATCACGTGCAGCGGGAAACTTTACGACTTGCCATGCCCCTAAATTTATAGTTAAGGAAAAGCAATTCAATTTGAATCGATCACATAAATTTGCAACAGCGATGCCGTTCGCAGCGCAACATGCACAACATTAAAATACGAGCCTGGTTTATCGTTTATTGTATTGTAGAGACAAAGGAGCAGAAAAATCACAGAAAAAAATATTTCACACAACATATTGTAATCATCTAAAACACCAGGGGACTAGATCTGGACGAAATCTTGTGGAAGGCGACCTCGAAGCTTCAACGTTGTGCTTTGCACACACTTCGATAAAAAATTTCGTTTTGTTCGGGATAAAGTGGGGTAATTCCGATCACGTCGCCACCGTCTTAAAATAAATGATGAAGAGTTTTTCATTTATGGGTAACGCGTCCCAGGTCAGGGAAGGGAAGTGGTATTTATCTGGGTTGATAATCCGGGAACCGTCCCGCCCCTCGAAAAACTTGATAATGTGCATGACACACAAATTGGAAAAGTTATAATTTCGTTAAGTGCGGGATGAGTGTGGTACTGAATTCGGCCGCACAAACCCAATTACGCAAACCCGAGGAGAATGAAATTATTGTTACTTTGAAAATTTCAAGTCCGCGGTGAAAAAAGCTCCGGGTGTAATAGTTCCCGATGAGTCTCGTCAAATTATACGAGCCAGTAATAAAATTTCGTTGAAACTTGATTAAAACGGGAAGTTCTGCTGTCGTTTAACGACGACATGAAAATTATGCAAATTTTCCGGGTAATTTTTTAATTATTTTAGTGGAGCTTTGGAAGTTTTGTACGGGGAGCTTCTCCGGACGCTTTAACTCCGCAAACTATCTTATTCAATTTCTTCGCTAATAACTAAAAAGCCGCACGGATCTACTGAACGGCTTAAAGTTTTAACAGGCGATTTTCTATTTCTATTTATAGTTGGGGCAACTTTTAGGGGCGAGTGATTACGTGTGAAAGCTCCCAACGCTCTCGATATCAATTGTCTTCAAGTTTTCGCGTTACGAAGCTAATTCGCGACGGGGCAATAATATCATCACAGATATGCTACTTACTTCACTCACACTTCACTCCATTTTAATAAGTCTTTGTGTTTTACTGCGAACTGTCTTTAAAACCGTCGTAAACGAACAAATGTAATATCGGCTGCTTTCACACACTTATGAGCACTAAAAGCAGCGCATGCAGTATTCAAAAGCTCCACGAAATATCAAATGACAGTCTCAAAAATCTAAAATCATTTGGGCACTATCTGAATGTTTTCAGAAGTTTGGTACATTTAGATTTATTTCTATAATTTTGAAAGTTAACGAAATATGAAAGGCGAAACCATGCCTCATCACAAAAAAAAAAAAAATTGCTGTACCGTTGGCAGAAAAAAATCATGAAGTAGGAGTTGTTGAAACAAGAAATATTTGTAAGGCTCCTAAAGAGCTTTCATTTGTAAGTTTTTTAAGATTTTTTTTGGGGTTCATGGGAAAGTCCTAGATTGAATGAAATGAATTCAAAGTGTCAGTAATGTAATGTTTTGAAGGGAAACTCTCAAAGAAGCGTTTCTAGTAGTTGACGGAGTTGTCAAAGTTTGTGCTTTAAAAGCTATGTAAATTAGTTGGTGTTGCTAGAAGTTGCGAAACAAAGTAAATTAATTTACTAAAATAAATACTTTAGAGTGGTATCCAATTATAATCCACCGTTGTTGTTCAAATATTTACAAATCCGTTCAATTTGAGAGAAAGAAGGATTGTGAATGGTGACCTGAGCTTTTGGTCCGTCACGACGTAAAAATAAATCATTTCCTGTATGAGAGAGACTGAAGCTTTCCGAGTGCTGTGTCTAAATTCTTGCAGAGCTTTTAATGAAATATGCAGCACGACCGCAAGAAATTTGATTAATCCAAAACAAGTCGGTTGAAAATTCTGGAAAAATTTTTCCATCCCCCGGATTAATCTTCAGGTGGAATATTTGAGATCTGCCGCCGTCCCTCATTTTCTTTTATTGCGAGGCCAAAACGTGCATTCGATTCGCTTATTTTTCCGGTAATCCCGGAAGACTTTGATAAAAGCAATTTAAATAATTTATTATTATTGAAGCGTACATTCTGGCTTGTTCCGAATAATAAAAAAAGTAAGTGGGAACCATTAAAAAATTCATTATGTAGGGCAGAGAAGCGGTATCGATTATTGATGGAGCAGATGTGACCAGAATTCTTCCAGTGGAAACTCCCGATTCGGCCAAGTCCCCGGAACTTTTATTAGGACCGTAATCGTCGAACTTCGAATCTGATTTAACGCACGCCCTCTTCCGACAACCGACCGAAACTCACAACAATTCACCGGGAACAATTCAATTTCGAACGATTTAAAAACCAATTTTTCCCCTCTTAATGCCACAATGGAGGTCCCGAGACACTCAAGACGCCAATACCCCCCCGAATCACTCAATTTTACTAAACCGTACAAAGTAAAAATGCTAATGCACCACCGGAAAACCCTGCACTAAACGCCGACCTGGAATAGTTCTCATTACCACAAATATAGTCCCACTTGCGTATGCATGTGCATCTCTGTAGCCTCCAATCCTGAACCGATTTTCACGAAATCTTCACCAGTGCATCACTCACTCGTCCAGGAGTGTCACAAGATATATAACATGGCGCTTATCTTATCAGTAACAGGTACAAAAACTAAATAGCGGGACAGGTGTAGTAGACTTTTTTGCATCGAAACCTGAATATCTCAAGAGCTCCAAATAAGCAATTTGCAAGCAAAATATAAACAAAATGAAATGTTTATTTGATCATCATTATAAATGTGTCATTTTCTTGTTGCAAACAATTTTTTTTTCTTGAAATCGGAGAACAAATTGTTACAATGTGAAGCTCTGCGCAATATTCCTATTACTACACAGTTTCAAAGTAAACAATCGATATCGTTTTACGACTTGAGCGGTTGGCAAGACAAACTGAAACAACCGAAATCATCACGGACACTTTATGGGAATAATACAAGAGATAAATAAAAATTTTATTAGTTTTTCTGGGAACTTATGTTCAGACTTATATTAAAGGTAAACTTTCATATGTGCTAGTTGTGAATCACTTCACAAAACGAGTAAGCTCCAGATGTCACTTTTATTGGATATTGTTTTCATTACGCCACGCCCACCACGAATCATTTCAGTTGTATTTAAACCCTGAGAGTATTTGAGAAGCGAGTGCTGTGGTCAAGCGCTTAGCGCGCCGCTTTGCATTCGGTAGGTGCCGGGTTCGAATCCCAGGGCGGCCGCCTCACCTGGTGTGGGTTTTTTTTAAGGGTGAATCACTGATAAGGCGAATGCTGGGTTAGTATTCACCAATCAGTACTTTCCGCACCCATCTTTTCGTCAAAAGGGTGGGAAAGCTTCAGCAACCCCCGCCCTACCTCGGGGGAAATGAAAAATGTGCCAACTAAGTGAAAAGTCCATTTCCAACACACGTTTTCTCTTTTTGAAGATGATTTTAATTAAACGTCATTTGTTGTTGACGTTTCATTTTTGTCTTGGATAATTAAGTCCAAAGTAATAATGTGTAACTTCGCGAATTTGTTTCTTTGATCATGGGAGACAAAGTTCACGAGAGCTGCCAAAGTTGGAGAAAACATTACAGATTCCTACATTATCGAGTTTTGCAAACGCTAATAATGGATTTTAAAAAAGTTTTGATTCAATTTGTAGCAAAGAAAATCCGGAGACATAATAATTACAGAGAGGAGGGAGAGTTCGCTTTGGATTTTATTAACTTGTTAAAGTTATCGCCTGGCACACGCTATACCATATGTTTAAACAAAACTGATTTATGAACCAGTCCGCCCTTCTCGATCACGATCACGACTGAATTAAAAAGCAAGGGACAAGTTAATTGTTGCCCACGCGCTGTAAATATCAATGAGGGTGAAGAAGTGATGTTATTGGTCTCAGGACTTGTGTAAAAATTGTTCCGGTGAAATACGAGCGGCCTAAAAAAATCAACATAAAATAAACAGACGCGAGGTTGGAAAATAAACGGCACCCCGTTAATACAAAAGTCGTTTAATCGCAGGTCGGCTTTGACCAGATTATCTCCGGTTGTTTGTGACCGCAGTTAAAGTGGAGGAATGGCTAATAAAAAGTACGGAATAAACGGCCACAAATCGATCTTAATTGCTAATTACAGGCCCCGACGGGGCAAATGGATTTTTTCGCCGATGCGAGAACCAGTTCGATATGTAGTAAATCTGGGTCGTGTGCACAATGTACACAGTGGGGAAAAGGAAGGGTTTGCTGAAAAAAAAATTGTTAGGGTGGTGAGGAGATGATGAAAAGAACAAAAATCACCGTGGGGCCCGTGTGGCGTAGTGTTAGCTAACGTCTGTCCCTTACAATTGGTCCTAGGTGAAAATGGGCTAAGTATTTCTTGTAGCTTATTGAATTCTGAACAAATTTTGTTATGTGCAAAATTTTGATAGGATGAGTACTTTTCCAGATAATACCGATAGAATATTCAATCGCGTGACGCGACTAAGCGAACAAAATGTCGCCACAAAATTGCAGCTTGCTATTGGCAATATGCTAAACAGATTTGCTATTTCTGATACATGGCTTTGTAGCCAATACAATTACCTTCGAAATGATTGCAGAAACATTGGGATTGCTCCATAACTGCACAAGTTATGGGCGTTGAAAATCGACACTTATCTGTCATCTCTGTTGAAATTTCTCCTGTGACGTTTTCTCCAGGAATTTTTTTTTTATTGTATATTTATTACACTACATTCCAAGAAAGCACATGGAATCTATTACGAATTAATTCCCCTAATCAATAATGTCTGGACTATTAAAATATCTCAAATATTTCTGAAGTTATGAACTTGTCAACTCATTTAAGTTTTATTATAATTTTGATAGAAGAAACTTTTTCAAAAATTGTTACGGACAAGTTAAAGACGAATGGGTATTACAAGACTTTTATTAAGGTAAATTGACTATTATTTTACACCCAGCTCCACATCATTTTACTGAAATTTAATTGTTTATAGATTTTTAGATATATTAGAAAAACTTCCCAAGAATAATTTTAGCCGACAGTACAGAATCAACTTTGAACGTCAATAACTTTTGTAATAATTGAGCAATCGCAATGTTTCTTGCATCATTTTAAAGACAATTTTATTTACTAAAAAATAGAGTATCAGAAGTTGATACTTTCGCGATCGATTTAGTAACAGACGGCTTTAACAGTGCGGCGATATCGCTTAGTCGCGTCGCGCGATTACATTTTCAAACAGCTTTATCGCGAAAAGTATTAATCTTACGGAAACTTTGCATTTAATAAAATTTGTTTAGAATTTAATAAGCTACAAAAGCATCTAAACAATTCTCGTGTAGGGAATAGCTGCTGGACGAAAACTTCGCAAAACATTACAACAAACGTGAAATATATCACCATTTTTGAACTTCTATAACTTTTGCAATAATTGAGCAATCCCAATGTTTCTTATATCATTCTAAAGACAATTTTATTCGCTAAAAAACAGTGTATCAACAGTTGATACTCTCATGATCGGTTTAATAGCAGACGGCTTCAACTGTGCTGCGACATCGCTTAGTCGCATCGCGCTAGTGCATTGGTAAATGGCTTTATCGTGAAAAGTATTAATCCTACCGAAATTTTACATATAATCAAAATTGTTTAGAATTTAAAAAGCTACAAAAAACATCTAAACAATTCTCGCGCGGGGAATACCTGCTGGGCGAAAACTTCACAACACGTTACAACAAACGTGACATGTATCATCATTTTTTAACTTCTATAACTTTTTCGATAATTGAGCAATCCCAATGTTTCTTACATCATTCTAAAGACAATTTTATTCACTAAAAAACAGTGTATCACAAGTTGACACTATCATGATAGGTTTAATAATAGACGGCTTCAACTGTGCAGCGACATCGCTTACTCGCGTCACGCGATTTCATTTTCAAACGGCTTTATCGCGAAAAGTATTAATCCTACCGAAATTTTGCATATGATAAAATTTGTTTATAATTTAATAAGCTACAAAAAACATCTGAACAATTCCCGTGTAGGGAATACCTCCTGGGCGAAAACTTCGCAAAACGTAACAACAAACGTGACATACATCATCATTTTTGAACTTCTATAACTTTTTCAATAATTGAGCAAACCCAATGTTTCTTACATCATTCTAAAGACAATTGTATTCACTAAAAAACAGTGTATCACAAGTTGATACTTTCATGATCCGCTTAATAACAGATGACTTCAACTGTGCAGCGACATCGCTTAGTCGCGTCGCGCGATTGCATTTTCAAACGGCTGTAACGCGAAAAATATTAATCCTACCGAAATTTTGCATATGATAAAATTTGTTTATAATTTAATAAGCTACAAAAAACATCAGAACATTTCCCGTGTAGGGAATACCTGCTGGGCGAGAACTTCGCAAAACATTACAACAAACGTGACATAGATCATCATTTTTGAACTTCTATAACTTTTGCAATAATTGAGCAATCCCAATATTTCTTACATCATTCTAAAGACAATTTTATTCACTAAAACACACTACCACAAGTTAATACTTTCATGATCGGATTAGTAACAGACGGATTTAACTGTGCAGCGACACCGCTTAGTCGCGTCGCGCGATTGCATCTTCAAACGGCTGCATCGCCAAAAGTATTAATCCTACTGAAATTTTGCATATAATAAAATCTGTTAAGAATTTAATAAGCTACAAAAAACATCTAAACAATTCTCATGTAGGGAATACCTGCTGGGCGAAAACTTCACAAAACCTTGCAACAAACGCGACATGTATCATCATCTTTGAACGTCTATAACTTCTGCAATTATTGCGAAATCGCAACTCTTCTGCCACCATTTTAAAGACAATTTTATCTACTACAAAACCATACACAGAAATTAAAAATTTCACCGTCCAGTTAGCAGCACGCATCTTCAACTTCGCGGTGTTATTTAGATCGCTTAGTCGCTTGTCGCGTTGTGCGACTAAACTTTCTATCGACATTATCGTGAAAAATATCAGTCCTATCCAAATTGTACAAATGACGAAATTTGTTCAGAATTCAATAGGCTACAAAAAATGTTTAGATCATTTTCACCTAGGATTTATGATACTTGATTTATATTACTTCTAACATAAATCAGTGTTATCCCTTTCATTTTTATTTCCAATGAGATTCAACATTTTTAATTACAATATCAACCCACGATATCTTCATTTGGATGTTTCTGAAATGATTTGCTCGATTTCAGAGACACAATATCTATTTTAGGCCTTTATTAACCCTGCATTAGTGTGGCGGGGTGTGAGACACCCCAGCTGTGTTAATTCGCGTGTAATTTTGGCACTTGTGTACAATAGGGTGCATGCCTGTGCGTACCTTCGGATTTTGTGGTCTATTAATTAGTGCGATATAGTTCGCCGAATGGGGGTGCGACAGAAGTCATCAAATTCTTCCTCTACAAAATGCAACAAATAAAGATTCCTTGATTGTTTTCAGCGCGATTTTACAAATTCCAAAAATAAATAGCAATTTTAACGCTGCATTTATGAAACTATCGTTGCAAAGCGTTTAGTTTAATTATTGTGAATTTAATTATTAAAACTGGATTGTATTTGTTGCAAAATAAAATAATCAGTGAGCTAATCAAGGGAAGTGTCGCTTTCCTTGTTCTCCGGCCCGAGCCTGACGACGATTTGAGCGTGACGATTTTAGCGTGTCGCGTGACGATTTTAGCGTGTCGCATGAAACTAATTCAGTGGCCGTGTGGTGCGCCTAAAGAAGTTTCCACTTCAAAAAAATATTTCACTTTGTTGTTTTTATTTTACTGGTAGCGTCGAAGATAACTAATAAAAATTTTATGTCTACAATCTCCACTTTCAGTGTGTATCATTTCCGCCATGATGATTTTTATTGCACTTACTTGGCGTAGCCTAATCGATTGATTGTGAGGTTTATTGTTGGAGTAATGTCAGTGTCGGAGGCCCTGGCAGAAGCCTTGTAATGTCAGCTTTAGAGCAGTTAAAACTTGAAACGAGACCTCACCAGCAGAGTAATTAAATAAAATGGTCACATCTTAGCCAGAAGAGTGGGTAGAAGAGCCACAGCTTCCGGCGAAATGCGCCATTTTGTCAAAACGATGTGCCTCACGTCGACTCTAATTGTCGTTGATTCGGTGTCCACAATCACTGAATTGTGGTGTTCTCATAAAGCCTGGTAATGATTTTTGTTGCTACAACTTGCTCCACCCCGACCAAGTCGTAAAACACCACCGATCGATTGCAAAACTTCGATACTGTACTCTCAAAGCTGTGGTAATGCGAGCGTTACACAAAGACGAAAGCTTTACATCGCACTGCTTCCAACTGAAAAAGAAAACAAACAGACAAGAACTGATCTCGAATCGAAATTACATCCACCTTAACCTGCAGTCCGGTGGGGCGCGATACCGGAGAAAATAAACGAAATGAGAAGAGTGAGGGAAAAGTTCTACGTGCTTTCAAAATGTTAATATGTGACTGGCACAAATCAAAAATGCAAATCAGTAAAACGATAACATGACATTTATTTTTTGAGCTACAATTTTTTTAAATTGCTTTTAGTTTTCTACGTTGTCCTACAACCTCGTAGGTAAAATTTCGGCACATTTTAAAAATACACCCTGTATATCATGTTTTATAAAATGTACGCCAATGAGAAGTAACCTATAGGAAATATGCTTTAAAACAAGGAAACCGCATTGGTGTACATTTTATAAAATATGATATACAGGGTGTATTTTTAAAATGTGCCGAAATTTTACCTACGAGGTTGTAGGACAAGGTAGAAAACTAAAAGCAATTTAAAAAATTGTAGCTCAAAAAATAAATGTCATTTTATTTTTTGATATAGAATTTTTAGATATTTTTTCCGAGTTCTACATGAAGCCAGTAGCTCGTGGTTAAAATATCTGTACAACTTTCAACAACACACTGTATAATCAATTATTTTTTGGGACACAATTATAGTTTGGATTGAGATCGTTTTTTGGAAATTACTTTGTTTGATCTGACGTAAGAGACGTTCAAAAGTGCACCGCGAAATGTTCAATTTTCGCGTGACTTGCAGATTCGTCTGTTTCACAATAAATCATTGAACAAAATCTAAATGTCGTTTGAAAAATCTGAAAAAATTCACTTAGCTTCTAGATCCTGTAAAGAAATTTTTAAAGCCAACTGGGAGCAGTTTCCGATTAGTTTCCTGCCTAAATATTTGCTTGGAGCATTTCTGTCTGGAAATACGTAGTGCTTACGCTGTTATATTATTGATCTGTTCATGGACTGGAACCGGTTTTCGGTAAATGAATATTATATTTAGTAAATTAAATAAACATCATCCTAAATCCAGGTGAAACATAAATCTTTCTACAACGGATACTTCACCGAGTTAACAACCTGACAAGCTCCAGAAAGCGATGAAGTTGCGTTTGCCCTTTAAATCCATCCCAGTGATAAATTCTAAGCAACACATCATAAAAATCCCGGTGTAAATGATGATAAGTAGAGAAATGAAAAAGACACATGATGATGAGAAAAAAAATTAACAAACAGAAAAGGGGTTTATGATTTATTGTTCCTGGGGTAGAAATGAAAGACTAAAAGAGAAAAAAAATAATGAATGCATAAATACAACAATTCGGTCATCCAAGCTTTTTTAAATTTCAATAGAACTGGAAAAAGGTTCATAATTTTAGTACCACTACAATTTTTTTCTTTAAATATTTTTAATCTTGTGTCGTCACCACAAATTGCTTTAGAAGTAAATCTTGTTGGTAACTTTTCGTATTTTGAAACTTCTCCACTTTTAATTGTCTCGCAACTTTCTCTTTCCTTTTTTATGTTAAATTTTATTTTTGCTAACCACGCAACACATCCCTACGAATCGTCAAACCTTTCCATTCATTCCCAGTTGCTGTGGTTTCCTTTAAAAAAAATACAAAATAAGAATATTTCGTGGCGCACTTTTGAAGGTCTGACGTTTAAGTCATAATAACTACGATACAGTCGCTATGAAAAATTTAAAAACAATTTTTTTTATGACCTGGGACTGAGGTGAATTAAAATCGCAAACGATTTTTTCCAAAAATTTATTTTCCGTATATACAGGGTGGTCCAAAATGTGTGGAACAGCTTAGCAGTACGTTGTTAAGACGACATGAAGTATCAGGAAAAATTGTTAAAAAAAATCTATCTTGATTTTTGTAGAAGAAATAGACCATTTTGTCACACTAAAAGACATTAAAAGCATATAATTATAATTAATTTTCGAATGAATGAAGGTGATTACGGGAGAGCAGAAGTTGTTAGTGGGTCAGAGAAACCATCCAGGAGCTCATCATTTTTAATAATTCGTAGTGTTTATCCTGCCGTCATCGGAATTAATAAGAATGAGTTGGTAATGCAATTTTCCGACCTATACCCGCGCCTCTGTTAATCACACCCCGCCACGGTTTATTAAAAAATGTGCTTAATAATAAAGCGACTGCTTTTAATTACAGTCTCACTGAAGCACAGCACGGTATTTATGCAATAAAGCCCATTTTAAACTTCATTATGTTTTAATATCGTTATGTCTGACAGATTTCATTAAAAACCGATTTTTCCCGGAGTCCGGGGGATGCACGGCTGCCCGGATTCGACTGCACTTTTAAACATCGAAAGGAGGGACGCGATTCTCTCGCTTTTATTGCTTCATCTGCCATATATTTTTCTATAGCGGCAGTAAACAGTTTAGTCACAGGGAAAAATAAGGTTATTAGTTTCATTACGTCTTTTTAGGTATTTCGGGGCGGATTTTATCCGGTCGAAAATAAAACCGTTACGGCTCTTTATAATAATATGGCAAATGTTGAGTTTATTGTCCATTACGCTTTAGCATGTGTATTCGTATGAATATTTTTTACTGCGTCCTTAAAAATGAAGCTTCAGCCGTTTTCTACAATTTATCTGCGACACTTCTTAACGCCACAGTAATGGAACTCGATCCTTTGTCGTGGGAATTTATGACAGCCATAAATGGCGGATTTTTCGGTTTTGTAAAAATGCAACGCCGAGCTTAATTTATTAAGACAATATTTTTACGAGGGAAGGATCAAAACTGGAACTGTTGGGCTTGTGCCGGATGTGGAAAGGACATTTTCTTCAACAGCTGAAGCTGAAAGCGAGAAAAAATATCGCAGCTGGTATTTCTCGGGGAAAGCAGAGAGATCTGCAGAATAGCTTAAGCAAATAGTTATTTAAACAATCTGTCTAATGCATATTAAGTTGATTTAATGATTTAAATGTAAATGTCGGTTGACCAGAGCTAAGATAAGTAATTGAGTCAGTTTCGCTAATTAATTGGAGTGATATTAAATTTCAATCTTGTCGAGGTATCGTCAAGATAACTGAAGAAATCTGATGTGGATTGTCAAACTCAAGGTCGCTGAAAACTTATGATTGTACTGCACGTTAGTGAGAAATCCGTCATAAAATCCAAATACCGTATAAGCGCGCCTAGTTACTTTTTATAGTAGTGCCAACTTAACGAAAAGTCCCCAATCCAATTCAATAGAATTCGGAAAAAATATCTAAAAAATTCTGTCAAAAAATGAAATGACATTTATTTTTTGAGCTACAATTTTTTTTAATTGCTTTTAGTCTTCTACGTTGTCAAACAACCTCGTAGGTAAAATTTCGGCACATTTTAAAAATACACCCTATATATCATGTTTTATAAAACGTACACCAATGCGGTTTCCTTGTTTTAAAGCATAATTCCTATAGGTTACTTCGCATTGGCGTACATTTTATAAAACATGATATACAGGGTGTATTTTTAAAATATGCCGAAATTTTACCTACGAGGTTGTAGGACAACGTAGAAAACTAAAAGCAATTTAAAAAAATTGTAGCTCAAAAAATAAACGTCATTTTATTTTTTGACATAGAATTTTTTAGACATTTTTTCCGAGTTCTACATGAAGCCAGTAGCTCGTGGTTAAAACATCTGTACAAATTTCAATAATACCCTGTATATCTAATGATTTTTTTAAATTTTGCTTATAATTTATTCCAACGAGATCGCTGCCAAATTTGCTTTTAAGCCAATGGCAAACACCTAACAGCAAATATTAATTCACTAGTGCAATATTCGATAACTCCACTAGTGCATTAATTATCCTTATCATTTACTTATTGGCTGAAATTCAAACATCATTTTCATTGGCTAAAATTTTAAAATTAGCGTTAAATTTTCAATGTGCTCAAAAAATTCCAAAAATAAACTCTCTTTTATCAGTTTGTAGATCAAGGGGTAAAAATTAAAATTCTCTCAGGCTAATTCGATCCGCAACACCCTTCAGGGGGTGGACAAGTCGAAGAAAGAGATCCAATAAGAAAATACTTATTTCTGTTGGTCCTACGTAAAAATAGTCTTAATATTTCCTGTAGCTTATTAAATTCTGAGCAAACTCTGTAATGTGCAAAATTTTGATAGGACTGATACTTTTCAAGATAATGCCGCTGGAATATGCAATGACGTGATCCGACTCATCGAACCAAGGGTCGCGGTCGCCACAGAACTGAAGCTTTCTGTTGCTAATATGATGAACAGATTTTCTATTTGTGGCATACGGTTTTGTAGCCAATACAATTCTCTTTAAAATGATTGCAGAAAAATAGGGATTGCTTCGTAACTGCACGAGTTATGGGCGTTCAAAGTCGATACTTCTCTGTCATGTCAGTTGAAATCACTCCGGTGAGCTTTTGTCCATGGATTTCTTTATTATCATTCCACATTCCAACAAGTACACGACCCTGTTAAGAATTAAATTCCTCATTAAATAATGTCTCGAACATTAAATTATCTCAGATATTTCCCTAGTTATAAGGGCTTAAACTCAAACATTTTTTTTTTAATTTATAATTTTGCTAGGAAAATCTCTTTTAATTAAAAATTATCACCATTTTCATCTATACATCATTTAATCGGAAATTCAATTCTCACTAGATTTCATACCAATATTTTTAAATTTGAAGTGATAATAAAGAATTGCGAGGAAAAAACCGCCAACGGGTAATTCACCAGACATGACATATAATATCGATTTTGAACGTCTATAACTTTTGCAATAATTGAGCAATCCCTAGATTTCTGCCACCATTTTAAAGACAATTTTATTCTATACAAAACCCTGTATTCTAAATTAAAACCTTCGCCATGAATTTAGCAGAAAACAGCTTCAACGAAGCGACATTATTTGTATCTCTTGGTAACTTGTTGTGTCGTGCGCTTGGATTTTCCAACGGCTTCATCGAGAAAACTACTAGTCCTACCAAAATATTACATATGAACAAATTTGTTCACAATTTAATAATCTACAAAAAAGATTCGAATCATTTTCACGTAGGAATAACATAAATCAGTGTTATCTGATAAAAATGTTTCTTTTGACATTTCCAACCCTAGAGGTGTAACGGGTGGAATTATACCGGAAAAGCAGCAATCTTAATTTTTACTGCTTCATCTGCAAACTGCCGAAATAGCTATTTGTGTATCAAGGCCAAAAAGAGCATTTTTTCGTCCAAGTCTGAGTTTTTTGGCCGAGGCGCAGCCGAGCCTTGAAAACAGGCGAGGACAAAAGGCGCTTTTTGGCGGAGCTGCACATTCAATTTTTTAGGCGACCGGACGAACCACATAGCAAAAGACATCATTGGAAAAATTACAAATTTTGTGTCTACCTTTTTCAACTAGATAAATTTATTAACACATATTAACAATTTTTTATAGTACAGCTGATGACAAAATTATCGGTTTTGTCGATTTCGTTGCTAACTTACTAAATAGACCAACAGATGGCGCCACGGTCAGCGTCCGAAAAAGTGGGTCCGAAAAAGAGTTACTTTTCGATCGCTTGTGAGTAAAATTACCTAAAAACTTTCTTTCCGTCAGGATTCCTTGTCTGTTGGACCATAACGGAATAATTTTCCTTTTCTTGCAATGACAAGACTGTCGATGGAGTGCGGGAAAACTAATTATCGAGAAGTTGCCATGCACGTGTGATATTAGTAGTGATCATTTATGAAAGTGGACAGTACGTGGGTGTTCCAAAGCGTTTTCAAATCGTAACTGTGCGTCATCCGTCACACGTTGAAGCTCCTCAGAGCGTTCGCATTCGAGGAACATCCCTAGGAAACCCTATTCCAAAATATAAATATCGAATGTTGCTGAAAGCTTTCCGTAATACCCTTATTATAATGCTAGTTCGGCTGTTTCGCGTCGCCTCCATAACACGATGAGAGCCCGATTTGAATCCCGGAAAGCTCGAAGCTCTTTTTCTCCCGGCCGGTTGCGAATCAGAAAGTGACGTCTTGAAACGGAGATGCATCCGATGATTTTATTACGGCTCCATTCGCTATTCCGACGTCGTCTTGACGTTAGCATCGCCAGCAGCGGCGACTTCTAATGAAATCAAACAGACCAGAGCGGCCGTCACGCCGCCCCGTCTCTCGGGTCCGAACTCGGCCCTCGACAAATATTCAATTTGCGATACATCCAATGAAATCGTTAAAATAATGGACCCGAGAGGACGCGTGAATCCGTAATCCCGACTCTGACGTTTTGAATAAAAGATGGCTTTGTTCGCAGGGACGCCCTCTCGCACAACGCCCGCAAGCTCCACGAAAGCGTCAAGCTGCAGCTGCTCCAGAACCTGACGGACCTCCTGAGGAAGACTTTCAGTTCGCAGTTCGTCTTCCCGGCGCTGGGGCACGACGACCCCATGGCCAAGAAGGAGCTGGGGAAGATGTGGAGTCGATGGTTACCCACGGACTCCATGCACACCTTCGCCAAAGGTAAGTCAAACCAAAGAAGTGACGTCGCGTGATTCCAATGCTTAAAACTGGGAATATTATCTAGGAAAAACGATCTAACGTTTATTGTGCTTGAACAGCATTAACGCTAATCAAGAAATCGATTTTCGCATGAAACGCTGATGGATTGGTCTGTTTTAAATTAATTATTTTACATTTTATTACGTTGTAAAAGCTCACAAGCTTCATTTACATTTTATGGCCCAATTCGACTTGCGTCACGTTATCCTTAGGCCGCTACGTACTACGCATTGTCCCTTCTTTGCAAATAACAGTGGACCTACAGTTGACCCTTGAGGAACACCGTTACGATCACACTTCTTAACTAACTCAAAAATTAACTCGATTCCGATGTTATTGCGTTTTCCCACGTTTTCCTTTCGTATTCGGAACGCCTCCGCAAATAAAATGTAATTCTGGAAAAAAATAAGATGCGTCGCACCCTTGACATTTCACGGAATCTCACTCTCACAGTGGATCCGCCGTCAAGACTCTCGCATCATCCCTCGTAGGGCATTCGTGACTTTTGGTTTATTTAACGCCTTCGCAACATCTTTCTGCTTGCGCAGTAAAGAACGTCAAATTGAATTTTCGTGTTTGCACAAATCTGTCATGGCCTGTTATGTGCAACAAGAGTTGCGAGTAACGCAAGAGAAAGGGATTTAAGGTAAACTGAACTTAACTCCTTTATCTCAGCTTGTCTTGGTAGTATCATGTGGAAGTATTTATATTGGAATTTGTTGCGGAAAACGAGGAAACGTTTCGAGGGTGGGGAGTGGAAAGGGTTTGAAGGAATTGTCACAAAGATGATGACGGGACCGATAGAAGTAAAGAAAGAAAAGTATTGTTTAGTATGAAGGGCATTTGTGGATTATTGGCAATCACCTAGAAGAGCTGTTGGGAAAATCTCTTCCGTTTTCTCTCTGGAAATGGATTTCACAATGTTTCATTACTTACTTCACGTAAACTGCTTTAGAAGAAATTTGTATTTCCAAAATGTCCACACCTTTTTCCTATCTCCCTAGACCTCTCTGGGTCTCCCTGTAGCTCCTCAGGTTTTTCTTGTGTCTCTCTCGACTCTTTCTATATCTCTCACGACTCTTTCTATCACTTTTCTGAATCTTACATCAGTGATTTCTCTGTATTTTGCATAGACCTCCATGTATCTCCATTGAATCTCTCCTTCCTGATCATCCCGTATGTCTCTTGGATATCCCTGTCTCGATTTTCTTCTATCTTCTTTGAATCTCCCCATATCTCCTCCAGATCTCCTTGTATCTCCTATTCCCAATCTCCATTAAATTTCTCATTCCTGATCTTTCTGTATCTCCCATCCCCGATTTCCCCTGGATCTCTCCATGTCTTCTCCAGATCTCCTTGCATCTCCCATTTCGAATCTCCCTCTATCTCCTCTGGATGTCTCATAGATCTCCCTGTATCTCCATTGAATTTCTCATTCTTGATCATCCTGTACCTACTTTGGATATTGCATCATCGATTTCCCTGTATCTCCCCCGAATCTCCCCATATCTCCTCCAGATCTCCTTGTATCTCCCATTTTGAATTTTCCTGTTTCTCCCCTGGATTTCCCTTAGATCTCCCTGTATTCCCATTGAATTTCTCATTGTGATCTTTTTGTATCTCCTCTGGTTATCCCATTCTCGATTTCTCTGTATCTCCCTTGCATCTCCTCATATCTCCTCCAGATCTCCTTATATCTCCCATTCCGGATCTCCCTGTATCTCCTCTGGATTTCCCATCCCAAATTTCCTGGCTCTCCCTGTATCTCCAACAGATCTCTCCTCGATCTCCCATCCCATATCTCACTAGAGTTCCCGGATCTGCCTCCATCTTCCCTAGATTTTCTTCAACTTTCCCTTGATCACTCTGTATATCTTCCCGAGAACTCTCAGTATCTTTCATAAATTTCTCTATATGTGCCGTAAATCTTTCTGCATATCTTCTGAATATCCCACTCCACATTTTCTCTATGATTTCTGATTTTTATCCCCAATCTTCCTGTGTCTCCTCTAATTTTTTTTTGAATTCCCCCAGATCATTCTGTACCTTCCCCAGATCTCCCTGTATATCCCATATAGATCTTTCTGTATCTGCCATAATCTTGCTGTAGCAAACTCGCATTTCTCTATAACTCCCTTCAGATCTCCTTCAATCGGATCTCCCATCCTAGATTTTCCTGCATCCCCTATAGTCCTCTCTGCATCTTCTTTAGATCTCCCATTACGATTCTCCAACCCGAATCTCCCATCCCAGATTTCCCTGGCTTTCCCTGCCTGTCCAACGGATCTCTCCTGGATTTTCCATTCCGTATCTTCCTGGATTTCCGGGAAATTTTCCATCCCAGATCTCCCTCGGTCTTCCCTAGATTTTCTTCAATTTTCCCTTGATCACTCTATACCTTTCGCGAAACTCTCAGTATCTTCTACGGATATTCCCGTATTTGCCATGAATCTCCCAGTCCCCTTTTTTCTTTATCTCTCGACGCTAAATTGCTCTGTATCTCTCACGGATCTTCCCAAGATCCCCGGAATCTCCCTATATCTTCCTGTGTTTACCACGGATCTCTATTGGATATCCCACCACAGATCTTCATGAATCTCCTATCTCAATTTTTTTTCTATTTCCCGTGAATTTATAATCTCCGATCTTCCTGTATCTCCTCTAGATTTCCCCGAATTCCCCCAGATCATTTTGTACCTTCGCAGGATCATCTTGTATATTCCATAGATGTTTCTATATCTGCCATAAATCTTCTTGTAGCTTCTCCGGATCCCCCAACTCTATCTCTCTTCAGATCTCTTTGAATCGGATCTTCCATCCCAGATCTTCTGTATCTTCCCTAGATTTTCTTGCATTTTCTTTTAATCACTCTGTACTTTCTCTGTGTCTGCCCTAAGTCTGCCTGCATGTCCTCTGAATCTCCCAATCCAGATCTCCTGAATCTCCCCCAATATTCCTGTGTCAACCACGGATCTCCCCTGGATATCCCATCACAGATCTTCCTGAATCTCCCTGTATCTCCCGTAGATTTCTAATTCCCGATCTTCCTGTATCTCCTCTAGATTTCTCTGAATTTCCCCAGATCATTCTGCACCTTTCCCGGATTTCCTTGTATATTCCATAAATGTTTCTGGATCTGCCATAAATCTTCCTGTATCCTCTCCGGATCCTCCAACTCGCATTTCTCTATATCTCCCTTCAGATCCCCTTAAATCGGATCTTCCATCCCCAGAGCTCCCTGTATCTTCTCTAGATTTTCTTGCATGTCCTCTTGATCACTCTGTACGTTCCCCGGAAATCTCAGTATCTTCCATAGATTTCTCTGTATCTGTCCTAAATCTTCCTGCATGTCCTCTGAACCTCCCCATCCAGATTTCTCTCTATCTTTCGCCAGATCTCTTTGATTCCCCTGTATCTCTCACGGATCTTTCCAAGATCTCTTGAATCTCCCCCAATATTCCTGTATCTACCGCGAATCTCCCCTGCATATCCCATCACAGATCTTCCTGAATGAAGATACAGAGGATCTCCCGTAGATTTCTAATTCCAGATCTTCCTGTATCTCTTCTAGATTTCTCTGAATTTCCCCAGATCATTTTGTACTTTCTCCAGATCTCCTTGTATATCCCATAGATCTTTCTGTAGCTCCCCTGGATCTCCCAACGTACATTTCCCTACATTTACCTTCAAATCCCCTTGAATCCCAGATTTTCCTGTATCCCTCTCTGAATCTCCTCTAGATCTCCAATCGCGGATCTTCTCTCCCATATCTCCCTATATCGCCCTTATATTCCCCTGAATCTCCCCCGGATCTGGAAGAAATAAGATTAGGGTTGTTTTGGGAAGAAGCTATCACCACCGGGGATTCTAATTAAGAAACTGTAATTTCTAAGCATATTCCTCAATCTGTACTCACATTTCCTCCTCTTGATCCAAGCAGAGATCCCTTTGCTGTGGCATCTGCAGTGATGATTCCTCTTTTGCACACCAGAATCGAATTTATCAACGATTCTACTTCTGCAGACCCTTTTGAATGTAAATGAAGGCAGTTTCGTTCGATTCCTCGAATCGCCCCGATAATGAGCGCGGAGCAGTTCCCTTCGCAATCCAATCCACGATGCAAGCCGCAAATGGAATTGCAATTCACATCTAAAATAAATATTATTCGGAATCGATTTTGCCATCAGTCGGCGTTGTCTCAGTCCCGGCAACAACACTTTATCGTTTCATTCGCGCCTGCCCCAGTGCTTTAACATCGTCCATAAATGATTTTATAAATCGTAAAATCGGCTGAAGCCCCATCCGCACGCGACTCCCCCCCTCGCTAATGAAAGCCGCGGCGAAAGGCCACGCGAATAACTAAATTTGAATAATATTCCTGACATGCCATTTCATCTCGTTGGATTTATTGCATCCGTCGTAAAAGCGAGAGCGTTATGGCTCGTGCATACGGATATAAATATGAAGCGTAATAGGTGGGTATATGTGTATACACCCCCACATATACAGGTACGCAACGGTCGGCGTTCCTGAATTAAGGCCAATTTTACTTTTATTGGAAACGATAAATTTTATCGGCTCCATCGATGAATTTAGAGCTCGCACCTGAATTGCTCGACATTCCTGCCTCCGGGATTATTGCCAAATGTTACAGGACGCGATCCCACTCCTGATTATTAAAAACACCCCCCCAGCAATCTCGCCCGACAATTTTTCCAGTCGCGCGACCCCACACCAGATAACTCACGCGTTTTTCGTGTGTCT
Organism: Tenebrio molitor; assembly: GCF_963966145.1. Classification (NCBI taxonomy): domain Eukaryota; kingdom Metazoa; phylum Arthropoda; class Insecta; order Coleoptera; family Tenebrionidae; genus Tenebrio; species Tenebrio molitor. The sequence continues at coordinate 1,896,754 of NC_091053.1, forward strand.
GTCACTTGTTTTTCTTTAAATCGGTTTGCGCGGCGGCGGCGTTATCAGTTTACACGAGTTTACAACGGGGGCGGCGCGAAAACACCGCGAGCGGGGCGATAACAGTTGAAATTAAATCGTCGCGTCGATTTGATCCAGCAAAAATAGCAATCGCAGGAATTTTATTAGAGGTGGCACCCTCGCCTGCTCGTAACCACCGGACAATTATTCGCAAACAAGGCGACGTGACGGGGTTTTAAGTTGTGGCTTTTTATTATTGTTTCCCATTAGGGATCAGTTTCCGGTGAGATCGATGCCGTGCCCGCAAGTTCGAGCGTTTACAAGGCGGGAATTCAATCTGGAAGAATCCGGGGAAAGTTTGAATCTGTCGTGGGGATAAGGAACATTTTAAAAACAGACGGAAAGGGTTTCCGTGTGATTTAGTGGAAAAAATTACGCTGATAAATAATTCATGGCTGGAAGCAGCATCCGGAACGCAGGATGTCGCATTTACCATCTTAGTTGTTGGAAAAATGACCGCACGTAGACTAATCTGTCCTTTATGAAGAAGGGAGGACGTGTGGAGGGTCCTCGCGGAGGATCACTCCTGACAGATGGTTTCTCGATCGATCCTTTGCACATGAATGTCGTTTTTATTTCTTGTTTGTTAATTACTCTGTGTCCCTCATCTGTCAGGGCTTTTTCAATTAGTCCTGCGAAAAATTTCACGCAGGTATAAACAGGAAGGGTCATTATCGGTGATCCCTCCGAATCGTTTCATCCCAAATACCCAAACCTTCAAAACTGGCCAAGCAGATGATTTACATACAACTATAGCAAATAGTTGGACCGTTTCGATTAGTTTGAAATTCCAATTTGGTTGGAATTGATAAAATGCACTCGTCATCCAGAAACAGTTTTTCCGGAGGATAAACTCGAACGAAATTGTTCCTTAATCCGAGTGGAGTCAAGCTTTATTTATTTAACTCGAATTCACTCGCTTTTATTTACTCAGACATATCCATAAACTTAAAACGAATTCGCAATAAGTAAACAAAGTTTAATGATATAGAGCACAAGAGTCCTGCTAAGTAATTAAACTTTGGCCCGCAAAAATAAAATCGTGAGGAGACAACTGTACGGTTCCACTCGCAATTATTGACTTGGAGATGTTGAACCGAAGCGGAAATGTTCCAGGTGTGGGACGATTCCGAAAGGCATCCAATTAAGCTTTTACTCATTTTTATTGCTTCTGGAATCTTAGACATTTTTTTTGACTTTGTCTAATTATTGCACAATTCAGGGAGGTTCACAGTAGAAGTTTTCCGCGGGAAATCTTTCTGAATTTCCCACTGTCCTCCTGGAAACAGCCTGAGACTTTTCTGTATCTCCCACAGCCGTTTCTGTATCTATATCTTCTTGTACCTTCCATATGTCCCTCTGTATCTCCCCTGGATCTTCCGTCTTAGATCTCCGTGTATCTCGCTGTATTTCTCCTGAAATTCTCATTACAGATATCCCTGTAGCTCCCCTCCCCTAAATCTCTCATTCCTGATCTTCCTGTATGTCTTTTGGATTCCCCCCAATTTCCCATAGTAGATGTCTCTCCTTGTCAGATTTTCCTGTATCTTCTCTCCTCGCTTTCTCATTCCATTCCACCTTGTCTATTCTGGATCCTCCCATCTTAGATCTCCCTGTATCTCCAGAATTTCTCATTCCGGATATCTCCCATGGATGTCTTTGTATCTGCCTCGGATCTCCCATTCCTCATCTTCCTGTATGTCTTAATCCTCTTTAATCTCCCATCCTACATCTCCATCGATCTCCCTTGTCGGATCTTCCTGTATCTTTCATAAATCTCCTTATATCTCGTTTGGATCTCCTATTCTTTATCCCCTCTCTCGTATTTACTATAAACATCTCTAAATTTTCCCCAGATCTCCTTGTATCTCCCACAAATCTCCCTATATCTCTCCTCGATTTCCCATTCCAGATCCATGTCTCTCCCAGTGTCACCATTGGATCTTCCATCCTCCATCTCTCATTATTCCGCCTGTGTCTCCCCGGATTCTCCCAGCTTAGATCTGTATCTCGCTATATCTCCTGAAGTTATCATTCCGGATATCCCTGAATCTCCCATGGATCTCCATGTACCTCCCCTGGATCTCCCATTCATGATCTTCTTGTATCTCTTTTAGATTTCCCTTAATCTCCGATCCTATATTTCCCTTCTCAGATCTTCCTGTATCTTTCATAAATCTCCTTATGTCTTCTTTGGATCTCCCATTCTTTTCTCCCACAAATCTTTCTATATTTCTCTTCGGTTTCCCATTTCAAATCCATGTATCTCCCATAGTTCTCCCAGGGTCTCCAAAGAATCTCCCATCCTAGATCTCTCAAAGTTCCGTCTGTGTCTTCCCTGGCTCTCCCATTCAAGATCTCCCTCTATTTCCTCCAGATTTCCTCCAATCTCCCCGGAGCTGCCTAGATCTTCCTTGCCAATTCTCCTTGTATCTTCCGTGGATTTACCATACTGGATGCCTCTACATCTCGATGAGGTATCCCTAAATCTCCCTAGGTTCTCCCTGTTTCTTTCACAAACTTTCCTATATCTCTCTTCAACTTCCCATCCCAGATCTCCTTTCTTTCTCCGGTTGTTTCCGTATCACACATGGATTTCCATATATCTCCCTTAAATCTCCCATCCTGGATCTCCCTAGATCTCCCTTCTCTGTCTTTCATAAAACTCCTTATTTCTCCTTTGGATCGCCCATGCTTGATCCTCTCCCTCGTATCTCCGCCAAATACCTAGACCTGCCTATATCTCCCACAAGTCTTCCTATATCTCTCCTCGATTTCCCATTCCAAATCCATATATCACCCAGAATTCTCCCTGGATCTCCCATCCTAGATATTTCGTAGTGTGTTTCCCCTGGTTCTCCTATTCGAGATCTCCCTGTATTTTCCCCAGATACCCTCGAATCTCCCTGAAACTCCCTGTATCTTCCATCCCAATTCTCTTAGTAGCTTCCTTTGATTATCCATTCTAGATGGCCCTGAATCTCGTTAGACTCTCCCTGAATCTTCCACGAACTTTCGTATATCTCTCCTCAACTTCTTTTCCAAGATGTCCTTTCTTTCTCCAGCTGTTCCATATATCTCCCCTTAATCTTCTATCCTAGATCTCCCTTCTCAGATCTTCCTGTATCTTTCATGGATCTCCCTATATCACCTTTGGATCACCCATGGTCGATCTCCTCCATCGTACTCCCCCATATACCTATAAATATCCCCCATATCTCCCCGTATCTCCCACAAATATATCTCTCTTCGATTTCCCATTCCAAATCCATGTATCTCCCACAGTTCTCCCTGGGTCTCCATTGGATCTCCCATTCTAGATCTCTCACAATTCCGCCTGTGTCTCCCTGGTTCTCCCATCCGAGATCTTCCTGTATTTCCTCCAAATACCCTCCAAACTCTTCGGAACTCCTTGAAGCTTCCTTCCCAGTTCTCCTTATACCTTCCTTAGATTTTTCATTATAGACGCTTCTAAGTCTCCCACAGGTATCCCGGAATCTCCGTAGACTCTCCCTGTAGCTTTCACGAAGTTTTCTATATCTCTCCTCAACTTTCCACACCAGTTCTCCTGCCTTTCTTCAGCTGTTCCCGTATCACCCATAAATTTCCATATATCTCCCCTGAATTTCCCGACCCAGATCTCCCTGGATTTCCCTGTATCTTCTTCAAGCTTTCTTGTATCTCCACCGACTTTCCTATCCCAAATCTCTTTGTATCTTCCTTTGAATTTCCACGTATTTCCCATGGATCTCCCATTCTTGATCATTTCTTTTGTATTCCTTCCAGATTCTCCTGAACATCCTACGGGTCTCTCAGTATCTTGCTTACTTCTCCCATCCCGAGTCTCCATGAACCTCTCCGAAATCTCCAAGTATTCTGATGAATTTCCTAGTCCTGATCCTCCAGTAACTCCCCCGGGTTACCCCGAATCTCCCCAATTCTCCGTATATTGTCCACCACAGACTCCTTGTACCTTCCCAGTACCTTTCATCCATAAAATAGAAAATTGCCCCCACGACCACACCCTTACAATATTCCTAACAGTTTTCTTCTTTGCAACTAGCAATGCAATATTGCTCTTTCTATTTCTTTATTTGTCCATTAAAGCAATCGGGATAGAAACGATACATTTCTGCGATCCAAACTGAAGCATGAATACACAAATGGCGAAAGGTGTCCTGAGCCAGGACATACAACACAAAGCTCACAATTCTGAAAGACAAACATGTCTTGAGGAGGTATTAAGTGAACGGTGTGGTAAACGCTTAAAATAACAATTTGAGGAACGTGGCGCGAAACTGTTTTTCTTTTTATTTGAACAACGGTCTCGTAAAGACAGAAGCAATTAAAATGTTATTTATCCTTCTCAGTTGGGAATTAATTTTGAATTTTCTCAAAAGCAAAGTGAAGCTGTTTTGACAAAATAAACAATACTGAAGTGTTTTGTGGAAATACATTTTGGAGAAAATATTTGTGCGTTAGTTTTCCAGGACTAATTTGTACCTTTCAGTTTTGACACGAAACAGATCGTCTCTGTTAAAATATGCAAAAGCTTTCCATAAGTTATATCTATGGTAATAAATAATGCAGCCATTAGACTAATTACACATAGAGGAAGGTGGTGCACGTCAGAATGTAACGCAGATGAATGGGCCTAAAAACGTTTTTTTTTTATCAGTCATGATATCAGTTCAGATTGTTTTTTACGGAAATTAGACGCCCACGAGAAATCAATCCCGTTCCAAAAGCAAATCGTTCTCATTCCTGTACGGCGAGCGGTCTTGACGCTTGTGCAAATAGCAAATCTTCAGATATGCAAGCAATTTATTGTGGAAACATCCAGATCCGTGATTTTCGAAATGGCTTCGGATATCGCGTGAGGATCAGCGGAACTCCAATAATAAAGCAAATATTTCCAGATTGTTAATATAAATAAACTTCGATCTCGGCGGTATTAAGTCGGATGAAATTTGGGAAAAAACCTATCTCGTCTGGAGCAACGTTTTGTTCATTTCACCGCGTTATTGAAACCGCCGCGGAAATCTCAAGAAAATCCGAGTGCAACAACGGACAGAGAAACGCTTTCAGACGCGGCTCTTGAAACTTTCCGCGACGTTGTCTGCGGAATTCGCGCCGACTCAGCTTCTCAGGTGAGATTGTCGTGATGTTTATGATGTGTCAGGATCAGATCTGCGAGAAGCTGTCCCCGGGGAGCGGTAATGTCCGAGCGTCTGGAAATTGGACGTCGTCCTTTGACGATGTGTCCGACCCGCATATGTATATAACGAAAGGTTATTTCGCCGCCTCCATTGGTATTCCGAACAATATTGCCGTTGCCGAAATCTGCACCCATAAATATTGGATTTTTAATCCGGGACTGGAGGAGTCATTCCGGGACAGTTGTGCGCCTAAATATGAGTCTCGAACAGTGCACGTGGTCTGGAAAGTCTCTGCAATAATTGTCCGCGAAGAGGGAATCGTTGTCTGACCGCACTTTTTCTTTTTTTTTTCAGGTGGATATTACATGATAGAACACAAGATGCTCAAACTGCAAATTGTCGTCCTGAATACGAATCTAATGAAGAAAAGCGACAACGACGAAGAGGCGACGGAACAATGGAAGTGGCTGCACACGGTCCTGGAAAAGTTCCAAAGGAACGATGAAACGGTAAGCTCTCTTTAATGATTCCAACATTAGTCCCTCTAAGAAGTCCCTAAATAATAATTGTACAGCTTGAACGTTGAATGTGCCAATTAGGAACATGTGTCATCGATTTGGCACTCCTTTCGAAGGACACTGAAGGTCAAGTTAAATAAAAACGAATCTGGGTATACTTCCAGGACCTGTCTCGATCTTTGACACTCCATACCGAATCACCGTGTCCATCTGCTCGAGTTTCTTGCTTTAAACATACTAAATCCAAGCGGAAATGTTTCGGGTGTGTTGGGATTCCGAAAGGCATCCAACAATTTTCTTTTTCTAATCTTTCTTAAAAAAAATTAGAATCTTAAGACCAATGAAGAAAGAGCATTAGCATCTTATGAAATACATTTTGACTGATTTCAACTGAATGGGGATATATTTTGTTAACAACTGTACGAAATATGACTTGACATACATGTCATAATCAGCTTCGTATATTCTTCAAACATGATTTGGACACTTTATCCTTCTTCTACTTTCACGCTCAGAACACCTCTTCCTTCCTTCCACGAACTTGCATTATTGCCTTCACGTGATCCTTCAGAAATATTTTTTTCTTCTTTTCAACATGTTATTTATCATTTTCACCATTCTTTTTCAACTGTTACATCCACCAGATACCTTTCTGATCTACCACGAGTGAAGCAATTATTGAATTCCTCCTAATTGTTCTTCATTTCTTCCTTTAAGAGCTATAAAGATCAAATTAAATAAAAAAAAATCTGGGTATACTTCCAGGACCTGTCTCGATCTTTGACACTCCATACCGAATCACCGTGTCCATCTGCTCGCGTTTGTTGCCTTAAACAAATTAAATCCAAGCGGAAATGTTCCGGGTGTGTTGTGATTCCGAAAGGCATCCAACAATTTTTTTCTAATCTTTCTAAAAAAAATGTAGAATTCTTAAGACCAATGAAGAAATGGCATTAGCATCTTATGAAATACATTTTCATTGATTTCAACTGAATGGGGATATTTTTTGTTAACAACTGTACGAAATATAACATGACATCATGTCATAATCAGCTTCGTATATTCTTCAAACATGATTTGGACACTTTATCCTTCTTCTACTTTCACGCTCAGAACACCTCTTTCTTCCTTCCACGGACTTGCATTACTTCCTTCACGTGATCCTTCAGAAATATTTTTTTGTTTTTTTCAACATATTATTTATCATTTTCATCATTATTTTTCAACTGTTACATCCACCAGATACCTTTCTGATCTACCACGAGTGAAGAAATTACTGAATTCTTCCTAATTGCTCTTCATTTCTTCCCTTATGAGCTATAAAGATCAAGTTAAATAAAACAAAAATCTTTGTACACTTCCAGGACCTGTCACGATCTTTGACACTCCATACCGAATCACCGTGTCCATCTGCTCGAGTTTCTTGCTTTAAACAAATTAAATCCAAGCGGAAATGTTTCGGGTGTGTTGGGATTTCGAAAGGCATCCAACAATTTTCTTTTTCTAATCTTTCTTAAAAAAAATTAGAATCTTAAGACCAATGAAGAAAGAGCATTAGCATCTTATGAAATACATTTTGACTGATTTCAACTAAATGGGGATATATTTTGTTAACAACTGTACGAAATATGACTTGACATACATGTCATAATCAGCTTCGCATATTCTTCAAACATTATTTGGACACTTTATCCTTCTTCTACTTTCACGCTCAGAACACCTCTTCCTTCCTTCCACGAACTTGCACTACTACCTTCACGTGATCCTTCAGAAATCTTTTTTTCTTCTTTTCAACGTGTTATTTATCATTTTCACCATTCTTTTTCAACTGTTACATCCACCAGATACCTTTCTGATCTACCACGAGTGAAGAAATAACTCAATTCTTCCTAATTGCTCTTCATTTCTTCCCTTATGAGCCATAAAGATCAAGTTAAATAAAAAAAAAATCTGGGTATACTTCCAGGACCTGTCTCGATCTTTGACACTCCATACCGCATTACCATGTCCATCCGCTCGCGTTTGTTGTCTTAAACACATTAAATCCAAGAGGAAATGTTCCGGGTGTGTTGCGATTCCGAAAGGCATCCAACATTTTTTTTTCTAATCTTTCTAAAAAAAAATTAGAACTCTTAAGACCAATAAAGAAAAGACATTCAACTCAATGATGATATTTTTATTAACGACAGTACGAAATACAATATGACATACATATTATAATCAGAAAGTACAAAGTAATTTCATGCGTTCTTCAAACATGATTTGGACACTTTACTCTTCTTCTTCTTTCACTTTGAGAACACCTCTTTCTTCCTTCTATAGACTTGCATTACTTCCTTCACGCGATCCTTCAGAAATATCCTTTTTCTTCTTTTCAACATGTCACCATTCTTTTTCAACTTTGCAACCTTTCTGATCTACCACGAGTGAAGAAATAATTAAACTCTTCCTAATTGCTCTTCTTTTCTTCCCTTATTAGCTAAAGAAACCAATTCTCGAGTCTCAGAAACGTTTGTAGTAGTCTGAGAAGATTTAAAATCTCTACCTCCAGGATCTTTGACGCCTCCATAGTCGCCTAGGTTTCCACAACTTTCTGTATTCTTGAATTGAAAAGTGTAAAGATTTAATTTAGAGCCTGTAAACATTTTTTTAGCTGCAAAACTTTCGAGTAAAATCGCAACAACAATCCCACCCTTCCGTGCGCCGCAATGGATACAATATAAATAATGGCGGTAATAAATTCGGCAACGAAAAAGTTATTTATATTTACTTAGCTACTTGTTTATGTAAGACGGGCGGAAGCGCAATTACTATATTTTATCTTTCGTGTTTTTTCCCGTGTTGTTCGTGATATTTCGTTCCCGCTTTGCCGTTATGGCATTCATCATTCCTCTTTTAATTAAATAAAACAAGAACTGCCAACGGCACTCATCCCCCTTCGGCCTGTCATCCAGAGGCGGCTCGTGCGCATTCAAATCGTCTCAAAAAGTATACAATAGTCATCGGCGAGCCGCACCATCTCTGGACATTGTATTACTGGTTGCATAGCTTGGATTTTTTCCCGGAGATAAGTTTTTATCGATCCCGCCCCCGACCGAAATTTCGTATTCGCGTATCACGATGTTGTCTCTTTGAAACGATAGAAGCGGTACTTGGTGAACGTCACTTTCAATTTGGAGTACGTGCGCTGCATTTGTGATTTATGTCGTCGTCGTCGTCGAAAGTTTGGTAAAAGAGCAAAGCAAAGGGCCTCGTCGCGATAATTCAACGCGACCGGAACAGTTCGGCAAATTATAATTAATGAGTTTCGTTATCTCTGGTGTGTTCAAATGACCGGTTTATTTAATTGTTTTTGCACAGTGCTCGACATGGGTATAACGAAGTCATTAAACTACACGTTTCCCCAAACACCCATAATTTTACAAGGGAATGGTTTATCTCGCTTTATGAATAATATATAAAGTTGGCATACGTTTCCATTTCAGGGCCGCAACTTACGCTCTTACACTTCCCCAATTATATTTCATCGAAAATAAACACACACAATGTATGCATAAGTTTTAGGTAACGGGGGTAATTAAATAGTGATGTTTTGTTAAACAGGAGGTTTGCGGGAGGTAATCAACTCGGAAAGTTATACAGTTAGGTGGTTGTCTTGTAGCGAAGGTCCGGCAGTTTCAAATTAAAATTATGACGGCAGCTACGAGATAATCCATTGTAATGTTATCAACTATATGATTAAACTCAAACTGGAAAATGCACACCCTACGCTACATCATAAACGCTTCACGTCCATCCAAATATTGACCGCGGCCACCGTTGCTTAATTAAATTAGTTTAATTCTTTTCAGACGAGGCATGGTTCCTCTCCAGATCTTACAATAATAGACTACTTTATTTATCTATATCACTGAGCGTCGTGGCCAAACGCTTAGCGCGCCGCTTTGCATTCGAGAGGTGCCGGGTTCGAACCCCGGTGCCGCCTGACCTGGTGTGGGTTTTTTTCATATCTTGATATGAGTACTGGTCTCTTATCACAAAGATAAGGTGAACTCTGGGTCAGTATTCACCCCTCACTACCTCTCACCTTCCTTCCGGACCCATCCTCACCGTACCCATCCCGAATCTTCCCGTCAGTGTGGACTGACAAGGCTTTGGAGAGCCACCGTAGCCCGCCCTTCCTCGGGAACAACCACGTTTTATTTTTTGTAGGAAAACTGCTAATTCATCGGATTAAAGCGCCACAATTTTAATTGCAAGTTGCAAAAATCAACTGATCCCGTAATCTCCCGCGTGAGGTCAGCAGCTTGCCCAATATTTCCCAGTTTTCGTCATAGCCCCCATTGTCCTCCCCGTCGCGCAATGAATTTAAAACGACGACGCTCCGCCGGACGCCCGATCAAAACTAAGCACCGGAACGTCCCGATGTCGCTCATAATTCATCCCGGAAAAAATCCCGAAACAATTGGCCCAAGAAAACGGCAATTACGAGGCGACCGTCGCGACGTCTGCGATTAACAAGGCCCGGTCCGGCACCGGATCGATTCCAATTTATTCCGGCAAAAATTTTCCGCCTGACGAATACATGTATCAGAAAAACGCGCCTCGTAAATTACGCACCTGTGCGTGCACATTTAATTAAAAACGAAAACACAAAACGAAGCGAAAAGAGTATCGGGGGTGGGCTAACAAGACTGAATTTTACAAATGAAAAACGTAATCCTTTTTCTTCCTTGCTGCCAATTAGGGGTGGTTTTGACGGTGGCTAAGCACGACAAGGCGTAATTATATTACGCAACTGCAATCAGATTTTGGGGTAATAAGGGAGATGAGGATCGAGGCCAGCAGTTCCGCCAGATCTGAATCCGCTGGACTTTGGAAATCTTGTAACATATAAAGTATCTCGTCAAAGAAATACCTCGTGGGGTGCTGTGGCCAAGAGCGTGGCGCGCTACTTTGCACTCAGGAGGTAGTAGGTTCGAACCCCGGACCAGATGTGGGTTTTTTTCTGGGGTTTTTCCACACCACGCATGATATGCACACCCAGTACCTACCATGACAATTTTGACCCCATCAGACCCATCGAATGTGTCCCAAGAGACTATCAGAGATGATGCAGCAGCCGGCCCCCTCCTCCCCAAGGAGAGATTGAAAAAAATGTTCCTCTTTTTTGAGATAGTTTTCTTTACGAAGTGCGACGGAGGAATAAAATGTGGTAATTTCCAAATCCAGTGGAAAAATTTTGGAACGACAGGAAATAAACGTATTTTTTTAAATTCTTGTAATGAGAGTGGTAAAGAATTTTTCTTTGTCAGAGAATTAGACACTGGCTGGCTCTGTGAATATTTAATAAAGTATGACTATATTTCCTTCACAAATTACTGAAATGGATCTAGTTGGCGCCGCATCCGGCAGAGCGGAAGTAGTAACGAGCAAAGAAACAAGAAACTATCATTTCTGGAATAATTGGAACGATTCGAAGACGTAAAGTAGAGCATTTCCATCAAAAATAAATGAAATTAATTAATGAAGCCCCGGTGGAGAGCAAACAAAAAACTTGAGACTCGAGTTTTAATAATAGAGAAGGAAATTGAGCGAATTAAGGACGCTCAGCTTAATTACACTAGGTGGTTTAATCGAATCGTGGAGAAAAAATAATACCCGCTGCAAACGCAGAGACCGTTTCCATTACTCGGCGAAATCATACGAGATGAGTTAGTGCACATTGACTATGTTTAAAATGGGCGATAAAAGCGCAAATAAATAAACCGAAAACAGGCACTTGAGCTTGATGCCTGTTTTCGCGGGGGCAATAAATAACACCCGGAAACGCATAACAATAGACATTAGACGTAAGCACAGGATACACAGCCAATAATTCAGCGTCGTTATTGTCGTGTCATTTTTTCCTCGGCCTCTTTTCTCTGCGCGAAACGTGTAAATGCAGCAACCCCGCTAAGCCGATTCGGGGTGCTTTGTGCGGCCAATACCCAACCGGAAAATGGAACAGGAAGAAAATGACTGGAGCGGTCGTGTCCTTCGATACGCGTTTTATTGTCGCAGGATCTTAACGACGATTCTGTCGTCAAGTTTCCAAGTCGAGCCTCGTAGACATCTCGTAACATATAAAGCATCTCGCCAAAGCGAAACCTCGTGGGGTGCTGTGGCCGAGAGCGGGGCGCGCTAGTTTGCGCCCGGGAGGTGCTAGGTTCGAATCCCGGAACAGCCGGACCAGATGTGGGCTTTTTTTCTGGGGTTTTCTCACACCATGAATCTTGATATGCACCCCCAGTACCTAATGTGCCCCAAGAGACTATAGGAGATGATGCACCATCCAGCGCCCGTCCCCAGGGAGAGATTGAAAAAATTGTACATTTTTTTTTGAGACAGTTTGCTTTACGAAGTGTAGCGGTGGAATAAAATTTGGTAATTTCGTGAGTAATTAGCTCCGAGAGAGACAGAACGAAGCGAAGATGAAGTGGAGAGCGCAGCGCCATAATTTGGTAAGCCTCGAATATTTACTGCATTCGAGGACGATATATCATCGTTATTTTGTCCGGTAAAGTCCGTCCCGTGTTGCATTCTTGGCGGGGCAACCTTGAGCGATGATGCCGGCGGCTTAAGCCGGGAAAATACGCCCCTAAATATATATTTGGCTTCCAGTTATGTGACAACGTCGGGTCTAAGCTTTCTCGGGATCAGGACGAGAAGAGCGATACGGGCGTCGCGACGCTCTATACACTTTAAAACAAAGATTACGGCGTCGCTGCGAGCACGACGTCGACGTCAATTAAGTTGTGACGGACCGGATAAACAAGACGCGTCGGGAAACTGGGGTGTTAAAATGAGCACATAAAATATATTTATTACGGTAGGAGGTGAATGGAGGCCCCATCTGGGCCGAGATCGATTTATCGATGTGTCAAATGGGGACGGGTGGAAACCTGCAGGAAAGAATTCAAAGGATTCGTTACAAGATAATCGTCGGAACATTAAATATTATTATTGTGCCGTTAAGGCTTGGGAATAAAATAATTGGCAATTTTCTTTCTGGGAGAGAACTACAATGCCGCAGTTTGCTCAAGACTTGACGTAATTAATGGAAAATTTAATAAGTAGCACGATGTTTGTTTACTCAGAAAGCTAACTAAAAAACTACAAAGACTAGAATTTGACGTTGAAACAGGATGACTTTAATATAACAGTGAAGCCTTTTGATTTAATTAATGAAAAGAAAATAAGTATTACAAAACGAACGAATTTATTTAGGGATTAACAAAAACATGTGGGAGAGTTGCTAAATATTTTCGTTTCATGTTTGTCTTCAAAAGATGAAAAAATAAATAATTTGTATAAATCCATACCAATTACTGGTCATAAAGAACAAAATACCATTAATTGGATTATATTGGAAGAAGTAAAAACATTCACTCTTTTATAGGTCCTAAAAGGGCGCATTTATGAATAAGATTCTAAAGGATCAATCTTATTCACTTTCTCGTCCTTAAAACAGAAAATATTTCTCAAACGAGAACCGAGCTCTGTGGCCAAGCGCCTAGCGCGTCACTTTGCATTCGAGAGGTCCCGGGTTCTAACCCCGGTACCGCCTGACCTGGTGTGGGTTTTTTTCATAAGTTTCCCCACACCATCACATCGTGGTATGAGCACAGGTCTCATTATCACAGATAAGGCGAATGCTGGGTCAGTTTCAACCTCTCAGTACCTTCCGGACCCATCCTCACAGTACCCATCCCGAATCTTTCCATGAGTGTGGCTGAAAAAGCTCTGGGGAAAGCCTCAGAAGCCCCGCCTCCCTTCGGGGGGGAATGAAAGAGATGCATAAAAGTATGCAAGGCTTGTAGAGCAAATTGTTTTTATTTTTTGTATAAAAGCTACATCTTAATAAAAATAAGAGATTTTATGAAAATAATTGCTAAACAAGCGTTGTTCAAAGTACAAAATGATGAAACCCGTCTAGGTATTTCATATCTTTTCGCATAAAACATTTTAATTAACTTGCCCTGTCTCGCCGTTATTACTTTTTCCACTGTAGCGATTTTCCCCGGAATGCATTCAAGTAAACACTTCTTTGGTTGTTTTTTTGATGTCTTTACCTCTTGAACTTGGGGTTTTTAGTGATGATGAACGACACGAGCGTCGCCATTAACACGCTATTCGTTTTCCTCTAGATCTTAATCACTGTCGGTGTACGATTGCCATACCATCGTGGCCATTAACGAGAGAAACCGTCAAGATTTTACCGTCACGGCCATTAGTCTCGACTTCGACGAAGACAACAACTTGTGCAATAAAGCTCCCCCGCAATCGACAAATAACGGTTATACGCCGACATGATGTAGTCTTAGCGGCGGTTTAACAGCTCCACACAAAAGCTCCAATTCACCGTGTAATTAAATGCAGTAAAATGACGTTCAACGGTACAATTTGCATTACTCTGACGTGATCCGTCGACAGCGCTCCCAGCCGTTATTTCGTGATGGTTTTACTGTTGCAACCATTGTCTAACAATTACGACGCGTTTGTTGATTTTCTCCCGAACGGAAGTGTTGCAAAGGTAAACGTGCCAGGGGTGGATCATCCAACAACCTAGAAAATTCGATTAAATTTTAAATTCCAAATCTAGAATAAAATGTGGGTTAATGCTCAAATAACAGGTCCAAACGGCAGCACCGAATCCTCTCGGAGATTTTAAATCTCAACACCGGAGGCGCTAAACCCCAATCTCTCTCCGCAACTTGGCAAAGTAGTTAAACTATTTTTACCCTTTCCGGATTGAAATCGCACGTATTGACTAAGCAGTTCACCTGTGCCACCCTTCGCTCCTGTCCTTTGCAAACTTTAACGTTTGCTTGATGCTAATTTAAAATCTGATGCAAATCGGGTCTCATCCAGATTATAGCCGATAATCTATATTGATATCGAGAACCCCGGAGTGGAATAGCTATATTAGGCCAGTCGAATAAAATGGCTTTCAGTAATCCCGTGTCGGAATTGATGGGCGGTCGTGTGTGGGGTCGGAGTTCAACAAGGAGGCGACCTGGGCCTTGCCGTGTTCTCACCCAGTCCTACACCGCTATATTTACGAGCAACGTTACAAGTCGCGCGAGTAGGAGTGGTGGTGTGGGAAAACCACTGAAAAAAAACCCACACCCGTTCTGGGATTCGAACCCGGTACGTTCCGAGCGCAAAGCGGCGCGCTAAGCGCTTGGCCACAGCGCTCGCTTTAAGTGGACAGTACTGCGCGATACAAAAGAGTACTACTAGTGGATAAAATTGTTTGAGAGAGTGAACGATAAGTTCGCAGGAAACTCATTCGGGTAATTTTGAAAAGCTCTGTGGACAAAAGAAGCGTCGAATGTGCCCGAAAAAATTGCAAAAGTATATTTTTCACAGAGAGAAGATGTCATTACCGGCGTGTTATTTTTCTTTTAATGGCGCCCTCGCGGAACGTCAAACGACGAGATCGCGTAATTCGAGCTTAGATGTGTTTATCCTGACAAAGGAACAAATGGCTCCTATCGGTATCCGATATTGAACAAAGGATATTGTCGTGATGTTGCATCTATCAGAACGGCGGCTCGAATTTCTCTTGGAGAAGTTGGATCAAAGCTCCCCGGCTGTTTGTTCAAGGGAGAATCTCGCTCGCAACGGATATTCGAACGGTGCGTAATACCGACATGTCCCAGTTTGAAGTTACGATGAAAAATATCCAAAAACTTCGCCTGTCTGTCTCTGGGCGCTAATATCTCTCGCGCAACTTCCAAGTCTCGCCCTTCTGTTTGCGCACAGATTTTTACGTCTGCTCAAACGCAGGTGTAATTGGGGTGAACCGTCCAACAGGTCCTCACCAAATAAATCAAACTTATCAAGCGGTTTCATGCATCGCGACGCTAATATATGGCCTCGTAAATTCGCAGTAATGAGGTTATTTTTCGATTATTTATGGGGTCAAGGGGACCTGATAAGAGATAAGCTCTGGCGGCACGGAGGCGGCGCCCCCTAAAATTATCCCCTCAAGTGGGAATTTTTCGATCGGGGGGTTAAGCAATGGCGCGCGTGGACACTGTTTGGATGGGTGGCCGTAACATATAAAGTATCTCATTAAAGCATTGTTATGTGGGGTGCTGTGGCCAAGAGCGTGGCGCGCTGCTTTGCACCAGAGAGGTCCGAGGTTCGAATCCCGGAACAGCCTGACCTGATGTAGGCTTTTTTTCTGGGGTTTTCCCACACCGTGCATCTTAATATGCACCCCTGGTACCTACCACCACCATTCAATGTGGCCCAAGTGATACGAGGTGATGTAGCAGCCCGCGCCGCCCCCAGGGAGAGATTGAAAAAATTGTTAATTTTTTTTTTGAGACAGTTTGCCGTTCGGTTTATCTAACGAGCCTGCAGTGTTAACAAAGATCGTCCAATCGGATCTGGTAGAAATTAAAGCGGAGAACGGAGTACACGAAAGACGAAGAGATATAAATCGGTAGTTTTAAGCGGCCATTAGAGAAGACGGTTTGTTTTCGGAGAGTGTAGTGAAGAATTCTCGGAGCGTTTCAATTTCCGTCCATAGATTGCCATTCAATTTGGCGCAGCCGTTTCTTTAAATTATAGCCGGAACAGTGTGAGGATCTCGAGGACGTGCACATACACGGGGCGACTCCATTAATATTTTTAATGAAAATAAAAGTCGGTGGAAATTAGAGCGGCAATTTCCCATCGGTAAAAAAAATTTTCCATATCAAATTTCCTGGGACATTAAAAGCGAGCGTAAACACGCCGGGAGCTATTAATCCTTTGCGTCGCGAAACGAGGACACCTTATGACCCCATAATTTGGCCGTACGTCGGCAAGCTTGCCCCTAATCCAATTTTTCTTTATTATGATTGTACGAAGGGCGTAAGGGTTAGAATCGCGTCCGCTAATTCCGTCCGGGGGGCAAATTTTTAATGTCGCCGTTGCAATTCAAAAGGGAACAAGATGAAGGCATGTCACGTAACTATTGCTTTGTTCCCTTTGTTTCGGCGCCGTAAAAAATAACGTTGCGTGAAATAAGGAATCGCGAGATTTCGGAGCCTCTACATCTGTTCGCTGTTATCTCGTTTGCTCCGATGCGTTATTCCGGGGATCCCCGGAATGAGGACGCAACGGCGCTGTCCCTCCCGCGGCATTACGGATTCGCATACGAAACAGACATCGATCAAACGCATACGAGCGCCGGGGCGCCGTTCATCTTCCGGCCCCCGGCCAGATGCTCTCGCAACGCCGCCCCCCGTTTATTGTTTCCCGGAATATTTGCCATAACGCAAAAAAATTACGTGGCGATTACTGCCGGCCGGAGACGGTGATTTATGACGGGCGAAAACACGACGCCGCACGAAAAACACAAACGGAAGGACTGGTTTGGCCGCGAGGACGACAGCAGGACAATGAGAGGCCACAAATATTATGCGGGAATTTTCACAGGAATTTCCACGACGTGCGACTCGACGAAAATTGGTCGATGTTTTTCCAAGGAAATTAATTTATTAGGATTTTAATTGCCAGATTTGACACCTTTGGATTATTAAATACATCATTCCATAACTCTAAAAAGAAAGAAAAGAAATTATTAAATAATAACATGTACAACCGCAGAATAGTTTGTAAACCAAGAATAATCACTCAGGGTTAGGTCTGTTCAATACGACGCCTGCAATTCTTGGCCTTCGATTTGTCATAGTTAAATCTATAAAACACAGTTTTTACCTTTGATTTAGCTCAAACAGAACCAGAGATATTTTTAATTTTCGTGAAAAAATATCCCGGCGCCTCCACCATTTTTGAAAAATTGTTGCAATTTTTTCCTTAATAACTGGTGAAGAGAGAATTTTGGAGTTGCTACACTCGATTCGCCTCAGCAAAATCTATAAAATACAGTTCTTAAATTTGACGCAATAGAAACGGTAACAGAGATATCGTTATTTTAAAAAAATTGTCCCGGCGCCTCCACCATTTTGCACAGTCGCCCCGCGCAACTGATCTTTCTAACGACATTATCGCGAAAAGTATCAGTTCTATCGAAATTTTGTTAATAACAAAATGTGTTTAGAATTAAATAAGCTACAAAAAAGATTCAGGTCAATTTCACGTAGGATCAACACAAGTCTGTGTGACCTGATTCAAATTATTTTTTTATTTTTCCACCCATTTCTTTACTCCTTGCTGTTCCCACTTCTGTTTCCTTATTTTTTGTAGCATGTTCCATTCCCTCTCTTGACTTTAATGATCCCGTCTGGTGAATTGTACACTCCCTCATGCATAAATTAAAATAGTGGACAGTTTAGCACTCCGTGGTCATCACTTATTACACACAAGTCACCGGATCGTTAGATTAATTTATTCGGCCCTAGTGGGGTTATTAGAGCCAGCCTGACGACTGGAAGGGCGCAAAGTGGAGACATTAGGACCACCGAATGAGCCGATACTTCATAGAGGTCAAGCACGTCAAGGGTCTTCACGGACTTGGAAATGGCCACTACACTAACTCATTTCTTGTTGTTGCTTTCGAACCTCTTATACTGTCTCTGGTATTAAGGGTTTAATGGCCGGGCACTTAGACGCAACGAAAGTTTCGAATGGATACTCATATCGAAAGCCACCCCCTTTATTTTTTGTTCTGGAACACACCCCGTGCACAATTGCACTTTTTCCTGGCTCGCACGGACAAAGCTCCGGTCCGGATTGTTCCGGGCGGCTGCGAATGACTCCGGTAAATCTGCCAGATTGCACCATCGTCCAGTACACACCTTAATTAACGAATTCTGGTGAAATCATTTGAGTATTTTTAACAGGGTGTTTTCTAATTTCTCACGAGGATAATCATGTAAATGTAATGAACGAAATTATTTAAAATATACTCGGCCCATTATTTTAATTATTGGAAATTGCGTGTTACTCTTCATAATTAAAACCAGTCGGGGTGGAAGTAATTTCCCTACAGTGATCCACATTTGACTGGGGAAAAATATGTCGACAGAGGAAACGCAAAATCTGTTTAACAATTTAATGAGTGGCTTGAAGTGAGAGCTGGAGAATAATGACTGTTTGTGATGGCACACAAATGATTACATATTATTAAATCTCGGTCATTATAGTACTTTTGGAAAATAAGACCGAGAATTTGTTGAAAAGAAGTTTCAAAACGTACTAACAAGAATCTACTACCTACGTCTGCAAAACTCTATAACAATGTGAATAAAGCTTTCTAGATAATTGTGTGGGCTGCATTATGCTCCGGTGAAGTTATAAATCGTTAAATTTGTTTTTCAAAGCTAAAAATAATTCAATTTTATCCCCATTTGGATTCATTATAAATTTAAAAGTGGAATCATGATTTAGAAAAAAATTCAGTAAAAAATTGAAATAAAAGCAGTACGTTTTTTAGCGTTACAAATCGAATATGATTGAAAATTACACTAAAACGTTCTTTATCATGTCTATATACTCTGTGAATTTTTTCAGAATTTTTGGACAACATTTAGATTTTTTTAATCTCACGGAAAAGGGGAATATTTCGCGGTGCGCTTTTGCACATCTCTTATGACTAAATTATCACAGCTATAACAGGACTGTCCAAGATTTCTCATAGGAAATTTTATGCTCTACAAAAAACATTCTCTTCAATTTTGCTTTATCTGTGTTACTTTTCGATACAGAAGTGAATTAATTTCGAAAAACGTAATTGTCAAAAATTAACAATTTTTATAAATTATTTAAACAATTTCCTAAATCTTTCCTCCGTTGCAAATGTACAACAGAATCTAAATAACTGATTTGTAGCGATCAACAAAAGTGCACTCGTAGATTGATTCGTACGAATATACTACAAAAACTAATGAATTTGTCAATTGTCAATTTTTCTTTGGAGATTTGTTGTTATCGAATAATTTACAAAAAGAACTCGTCAGTGTATTTTTTCCAAATTTATTCTTCTTTTCTTGTACTCTTTTGATAAAACAAATCCAAGAAGACAGCGCCATCGTTGTTGCAGTTTACATTAACATAACCTCAAAAATGTTCACGCAATGAAGTAAACGACTTATTTCTACTTAGCCTATATTGATTTCTGCGCCTTTGCTCTGTTTCATTTATTTTCTAATTCTTCCACTTCTTCTGAATTTATCAAAATAAAAATAATACGTTTTCCAATGCTAAAAATCGAATATGATTGAAAATTACTTCCGATTGTTACTGAAAAGTTCTTTGTGGTATTTAGAGACTCTGTGATTTTTTTCAGAATTTTTGGACAACATTTAGATTTTTTTAATCTCACGCAAAAGGGGAATATTTCGCGGTGCGCTTTTGCACATCTCTTATGACTAAATTATCACAGCTATAACAGGACTGTCCAAGATTTCTCGTAGGAAATTTTATGCTCTACAAAAAAGATTCTCTTCAATTTTGCTTTATCTGCGTTACTTTTCGATACAGAAGTGAATTAATTTAGAAAAACGTAATTGTCAAAACTTAACAATTTTTATGAATTATTTAAACAATTTCCTAAATCTTTCCTCCGTTGCAAATGTACAACAGAATTTAAAGAACCGATTTGTAGCGTTCAACAAAACTGCACTCGTAGATTGATTCATACGAATATACTACAAAAACTACTGAATCTGTCAATTGTCAGTTTTTCTTTGGAGATTTGTTGTTATCGAATAATTTACAAAAAGAACTCGTCAGAGTATTTTTTCCACATTTATTCTTCTTTTCTTTTACTCTTCTGCTAAAACCGATCCAAGAAGACAGCGCCACCGTTGCTGCACTCTACATTAACATAACCTCAAAAATGTTTACGCAATGAAGTAAACGACTTAATCGTAGACAGCTTGAATTGATTTCTGCGCCTTTGCTCTATTTCATTTATTTGTAATTCTTCAATATCTTCCTCTGAAACTATTAAAATAAAAATGATACGTTTTCCAATGATAAATATCGGAAATGATTGAAAATTACCTCCGATTGTTACTGAAAAGTTCTTTGTAGTAGTTAGATACTCTGTGAATTTTTTCAGAATTTTTGAACAACATTTACATTTTTTTTTAATCTCACGCAAAGGGGGAATATTTCGCGGTGCGCTTTTGCACATCTCTCTTGACTAAATTATCATAGCTATAACAGGACTGTCCAAGATTTCTCGTAGGAAATTTTATGCTCTATAAAAAAGACTCTTCAATTTTACTTTATCGATACAGAAGTGAATTAATTTCGAAAAACGTAATTGTCAAAAGTTAACAATTTTTATAAATTATTTAAACAATTTTCTAAATCTTTCCCCTGATGCAAATGTACAATAGAATCTAAAGAATTGATTTGTAGCGATCAACAAAAGTGCAGTCGTTGATTGATTCGTACGAATATGGTACAAAAAATAATAAATCAGTCAATTGTCAATTTTTCTTTGGAGATTTGTTGTTATTCAATAATTTACAAAAAGAAGTCCTCAGTGTATTTTTACAAATTTATTCTTCTTTTCTTTTATTCTTCTGGCAAAACAGATCCAAGAAGACAGCGCCACCGTTGTTGCAGTCTATAGCAACATAACCTCAAAATTTTCCCGCGATGAAGTAAATGACTTGTTCGTATTTAGCTTGTATTGATTTTTGCGCCTTTGTTTTATTTCATTTATTTTCCAATTCTTCCACCTCTTTCTTTGAAACTATTAAAATAAAAATGATACGTTTTTCAATGTTAAAAATCGAATATGATTGAAAATTACTTCCGGTTGTTACTGAAAAGTTCTTTGTAGTATTTAGATACTCTGTGAATTTTTTCAGAATTTTTGGACCACATTTAGATTTTTTTAATCTCACTTAAAAGGGAAATATTTCGCGGTGCGCCTTTGCACATTTCTTATGACTAAATTATCACAGCTATAACTGGATTGTCCAAGATTTCTCGTAGGAAATTTTATGCTCTGCAAAAAAGGTTCTCTTCAATTTTACTTTATCTGCCTTATTTTTCGACACAGAAGTGAATTAATTTCGAAAAACGTTATTGTCGAAACTTAACAATTTTTATGAATTATTTAAACAATTTTCTAAATCTTTCCTCCTTTGCAAATGTACAACAGAATCTAGAGAACTGATTTGCAGCGATCAACAAAACTGCACTCGTAGATTGATTCGTACGAATATACTCCAAAAACTAATGAATCTGTCAACTGTCAATTTTTCTTTGGAGATTTGTTGTTATTCAATAATTTACAAAAAGAAGTCCTCAGTGTATTTTTTCCAAATTTATTCTTCTTTTCTTTTATTCTTCTGGTAAAACAGATCCAAGAAGACAGCGCCACCGTTGTTGCAGTCTATAGCAACATAACCTCAAAAATGTTCACGCAATGAAGTAAACGACTTATTCCTACTTAGCCTGTATTGATTTCTGCGCCTTTGCTCTGTTTCATTTATTTTCTAATTCTTCCACTTCTTCTGAATTTATCAAAATAAAAATAATACGTTTTCCAATGCTAAAAATCGAATATGATTGAAAATTACTTCCTATTGTTACTGAAAAGTTCTTTGTAGTATTTAGATACTCTGTGAATTTTTTCAGAATTTTTGGACAACATTTACATTTTTTTAATCTCACGTAAAAGGGAAATATTTCGCGGTGCGCCTTTGCACATTTCTTATGACTAAATTATAACAACTATAACAGGACTGTCCAAGATTTCTCGTAGGAAATTTTATGATCTACAAGAAAGATTCTCTTCAATTTTACTTTATCTGTTTTACTTTTCGACACAGAAGTGAATTAATTTCGAAAAATGTAATTGTCAAAACTTGACAATTTTTATAAATTATTTAAACTATTTCCTAAATCTTTCCTCCGATGCAAATGTATATTAGAATCTAAAGAATTGATTTGTAGCGATCAACAAAAGTGCTCTCGCAGATTGATTCGTACGAATATACTACAAAAACTAATGAATCTGTCAACTATCAATTTTTCTTTAGAGATTTGTTTTTATCGGTTTATTTACAAAAAGAACTCGTCAGTGTATTTTTTCCACATTTATTCTTCTTTTCTTTTACTCTTCTGATAAAACAGATCCAAGAAGACAGCGCCACCGTTGTTGCACTCTACACTAACATAACCTCAAAAATGTTCACGCAATGAAGTAAACTTATTCGTACTTAGCTTGAATTGATTTCTGCGCCTTTGTTCTATTTCATTTATTTTCTAATTCTTCCACCTCTTCCTCTGAAACTATTAAAATAAAAATGATACGTTTTCCAATGGTAAAAATCGAAAATGATTGAAAATTACCTCCGATTGTTACTGAAAATTCTTTATAGTATTTAGATACTCTGTGAATTTTTACAGAATTTTTGAACAACGTTTACATTTTTTTTTTAACTCACGCAAAGGGGGAATATTTCGCGGTGCGCTTTTGCACATCTCTTATGACTAATTATCACAACAACTATAACAGGACTGTTCAAGATTTCTCGTAGGAACTTTTATGATCTACAAAAAAGATTCGCTTCAATTTTACTTTATCTGCGTTACTTTTCGATACAGAAGTGAATTAATTTCGAAAAACGTAATTGTCAAAACTTAACAATTTTTATGAATTATTTAAACAATTTCCTAAATCTTTCCTCCGATGCAAATGTACAATAGAATCTAAATAACTGATTTGTAGCGATCAACAAAAGTGCACTCGTAGATTGATTCGTACGAATATACTACAAAAACTAATGAATTTGTCAATTGTCAATTTTTCTTTGGAGATTTGTTATCGAATAATTTACAAAAAGAACTCGTCAGTGTATTTTTTCCAAATTTATTCTTCTTTTCTTGTACTCTTTTGATAAAACAAATCCAAAAAGACAGCGCCATCGTTGTTGCAGTTTACAGTAACATAACCTCAAAAATGTTCACGCAATGAAGTAAACGACTTATTTCTACTTAGCCTGTATTGATTTCTGCGCCTTTGCTCTGTTTCATTTATTTTCTAATTCTTCCACTTCTTCTGAATTTATGAAAATAAAAATAATACGTTTTCCAATGCTAAAAATCGAATATGATTGAAAATTACTTCCGATTGTTACTGAAAAGTTCTTTGTAGTATTTAGATACTCTGTGAATTTTTTCAGAATTTTTGAACAACATTTACATTTTTTTAATCTCACGTAAAAGGGAAATATTTCGCGGTGCGCCTTTGCACATTTCTTATGACTAAATTATAACAGCTATAACAGGACTGTCCAAGATTTCTCGTAGGAAATTTTATGCTCTACAAAAAAGGTTGTCTTCAATTTTACTTTATCTGCTTTATTTTTCGATACAGAAGTGAATTAATTTCGAAAAACATTATTGTCAAAACTTAACAATTTTTATAAATTATTTAAACTATTTCCTAAATCTTGCCTCCATTGCAAATGTACAACAGAATCTAGAGAACTGATTTGCAGCGATCAACAAAACTGCACTCGTAGATTGATTCGTACGAATATAGTCCAAAAACTAATGAATCTGTCAATTGTCAATTTTTCTTTGGAAATTTGTTGTTATTTTTTCCACATTTATTCTTCTTTTCCTTTACTCTTCTGATAAAACACATCGAAGACAGCGCCACCGTTGTTGCACTCTGTAGTAACATAACCTCAAAAATATTCACGCAATGACATAAACGACTTATTCCTACTTAGCTTGTATTGATTTCTGCGCCTTCGCTCTATTTCATTTATTTTCTAATTCCTCCACCTCTTCATCTGAAATTAATATTTACATCTTTCACTTCACTGTCACTCACTTCTTTTTCTCATTAAGTCCGCCTCCTCTACTAGCATCTCCCTTATTTGGATTAATGTTTCGCATTTTTCGCTGCAAAAGCGTCCATCTCTCAAATTATCTCCTTTATCTGACAAGCTTCTTAGTCCTCCGCACTAGCTCAAATACGAATTAATTTTTAAATTCGGACTCGACGTTCCTCCCGAGTGCACCACGTCTAGAAACCTTCATCAGCACCGAACTTGTTGGATTGCGTTTTCGCCCCGATCCGTCTAATTAAGGGTGGAGCAATTTGCTTCGGTTTCCGACAATAAACAAAAATTTATGATAATTGCGCTTCTCGGACACAGGTCCGGTGGATTTATGGGGTGATATCGGGTGGACCATCCCTCGCGGACTCGACGGCGTCTTCCTGCGTGAGCTGGGTGACACAACATTCTTAGGGGGACTTATAACGGCGCTAAAGCAGAGTTACGGCCGCTCGCAAAAGGAAAAGTCCAAATAATGGCTACTAAAGAAGTTGACGGAGGTATTCGGCGATATTTACAAGAAGCAGAAGGCGATATATCCTGCGGAAAGTTTCTCGATAGCGTTCCAGACGTTGGCGGCCTTGACATACCCCCCAAAACTTTCCACACTATTTATTTTTCACGACTAATTACGTCGACATCAACGTTTTATTTCCTTTTATTGAACTTCTTCAACACATTTACACAATATACAAAACAATTTAACAGTATACGACATTTTTGTCCATATATCTGTCTGTTTGTATCGATTTAACTCAAAAACTATTCGATCGATTTCTTTCAAATATTTTTTTTAATAAAGATCACGTCTTTCACTATGCTCTGCACTTGATTTCACCACGATATGACGTCAGACAGATGTGTGGTAACGAGAAATCTGTCGCAATGTAACATATTTATGTTACATTGCCACCAAACTTTGAAACTTAATTCTTCACGAGTCGCCACTGATGCGTTGACAAATTTGCTTTGTCTGTAGATTTCTACTTTCATATTTAAATTCGGAATTTACAATTCCGAATACAAAGGTGTGGGGTGTTTGGACAACTGTCACAAATCATTCAACGATTATTTAAATTTTTGCCCATAATTAAATCAAGTAATAAATGAGAGATGTTTTGCAAAACACAGTTTTTGTATTGGTAAATGTTTAATTAGCTGTTAGAATAATTAACATAAATATTAACATAATGGTGAGAGCGTTCAAAATGCAAATACCGATTAATAGAGGTGTAAATTTAATCCAGGCTAAACAAATGTTTATTGGAAAAACATTAAAATTATATTGTTCGTCGAATTTGTATTAGTTTAAGGTAAAACACTTACTTGTTATTTCAATTAAAAAATAACAGCTTTGTATTTTTTATCCATACCAATATATTGGTCAGGTGTATTTTTGTATGTTTACATGATCGCGATAAACTCGAAAACTGGTCGACGAATTTTCAAAATTCTTTCAGTATGAAGTAACTTGGTTCTTTGGGAGTAACATAGACTAGTATCATGACGTTATCTGATAAGAGCGCTGAGAAATGAAGTTAAATGTTGAGCGATGCACTATATAATTTAAAACGAGCGCCCTTTAATATCAACTAAAAATATAAAACGCAGATTAATTAGTGGTGTGTCAGTTACATTATGTGATTTGATAAAACAATTTGACATAAATTTAAATAAATAATAATATAATTAAAATTATAGATTTGTAATAATAATTAATTATAAATTACAAAGCATTTGACCCCATGATACAATTTTTAAACTGTTGTTTTGTCCACCCCAACGCGACCAAATAGAATTTTTTTTCTCATGGCCGATGACCACCACGATCCCTTTCCGCATTGCCTCTTAAAAATATATTTTAGGAAGCCGTACACAAGTCGTTATTTACGGGAGGCTTTATTAGTCACATTGTAAAGTTACGACGCCTTTACGGCACTGTTCACTACAAATGGCGGCGGTGACCTGATCATTATTAACATGGCTAAGATTCATTTTATGTGCCATGACAATGAGAGCGTCACCGTAAACAGTAAACGGTTTTATCGACGTTTCAGCAAAGCGAGGGACGACGTCCTGGTCGAGTCGTTTAAATTTGATTTTCTTCTGGGACAAAGAAATTTACAGCTTGGGAGAATGATACGAAAGAGTCAGGTCGAAGTTCTTGAAAGAAAAATCACTCAGGGTTAGGTCTGTTCAATATGAAGGCTGCAATTTCTGGCATTCGATTTGCCATAGTTAAATCTATAAAACACAGCTTTTAGATTTGATTTAGCTTAAACAGTAGCAGAGATATTTTAATTTCAGTGAAAAAATATCCCGGCGCCTCCACCATTTTTGTAAAATATTTGCAAATTTTTTTTCTTAATAAGTGGTGGAAAGAAAGTCTTGTAATTTTTACACTCGGTTCGTCACAGCAAAATCTATCAAATACAGTCTTTCAATTTGATGCAGTTCAATCAGCGACAGAGATATCGTTATTTATAATTAAAGAGTACCGGCGCCTCCACCATTTTGACAAAATATTTTACTGCTCCTTAACTACCGCTAGAGAGAGACTCGTGCGGTTTTTTTTATTAGGTTGGCCACAACAAAATCTACAAGATGCAGTTTTTAAATTTGATGTTGTTCAAACGATAACGAACATATCGTAATTTTTGGTGGAAAAATGTCCCGGCGCCTCCACCATTGGTGCAAAATATTTTTACTCTTGAATTAATTTTGAAGATAAAGTTGTGCAGTTTTTTGTGATCGATTCGCCCCAACAATATCTACAAAACCCAGTTTTTAAATATGACGTATCTCGAACGGTAACACAGATGCAGTAATATTTAAAGAAAACTAGAGAAAATTTGGAAAAATAACACAAAACAAATTTTCGGAAAGAAATTAACGAAATGAGATTTGAACCAACGGTCCAACCCCCACCATCAGATTATCACATACATGTTTCCAAAAATCTAAAACGATTCGAAAGAAAGAAATTTCGTTTAAATGAAATGATACAAATATTGTGGATTCTAAAACAATACTAATCACTCAGGGCTAGCTCTGTTCAATACAAAGCCTGCAATTTTTTTCACTCGATTTGTCATAGCTATATCTATAAAACACAGTTTTTATATTTGATTTAGCTCAAACAGTAACAGAGATATTTTAATTTAAGTGAATAAATATCCCGGCGCCTCCACCATTTTTGTAAAATATTTGCAATTTTTTTCTTAATAAGTGGTGGAGAGAGAGTCTTGTAATTTTTACACTCGGTTCGTCACAGCAAAATCTATCAAATGCAGTCTTTCAATTTGATGCAGTTCAATCCGCGACAGAGATATCGTTATTTATAATTAAAGAGTACCGGCGCCTCCACCATTTTGACAAACTATTTTTACTGCGCCTTAACTACCGCTGGGTAGAGAGTCGTGCGGTATTTTTTATTGGATTAGCCACAGCAGAATCTACAAGATGCAGTTTTTAAATTTGATGTTGTTCAATCGGTAACGAACATATCGTTATTTTTGGTAAAAAAATGTCCCGGCGCCTCCACCATTTGTGCAAAACATTTTTAGTCTTTGAATTTATTTTGAAGATAAAGTTGTGCCGTTTTTTGTGATCGATTTGCTACAACAAAGTCTACAAATCGCAGTTTTTAACTTAACGTATCTCGATCAGTAACACAGATGCAGTAATAATTAAAAAAATCCTGAGACAGTTCGGGAAAAATTTTAAATTTGTAAAACAAGACTAAT
This sequence comes from Tenebrio molitor, assembly GCF_963966145.1. Classification (NCBI taxonomy): domain Eukaryota; kingdom Metazoa; phylum Arthropoda; class Insecta; order Coleoptera; family Tenebrionidae; genus Tenebrio; species Tenebrio molitor. Next base: position 1,925,058 of record NC_091053.1, read on the forward strand.
CACTGTGGGCTAGATCTGGTTAATAGATTGGTTGCTCTGTAGATATTCATTGATTGAATAATTTGAAATTATTTCTCACTAAAATATTTGCAAACGTGTCAATAATTTTTTATTTTTATTTAGTCACGTCGATTTTAATAACTTTTATTTCTCTGTTTTCCACAAACTTTGCATATTTACATTTCAACCCTAAACAATTTTAACATCGTATGAAAACCAACAAAATTGAAATAATGATTTTTTAATGACAGCTTTTCAACAGTCACTATAATGATTAAATAAATATTTATTTGTTTAATTAAAAATATATCAGTTTCAAAAGGTTTGAGTAATCATTCATTTAATACAAACAATGTTAGTTAAAATAAAAAATATTCCGCAAATATTTTAATAATGAAAGGTGAAATAAATTAAATTTAATTAAAAATAGCAATGGCGGAGCTCGTGTGTTGACCTCATCAAACACCCTGTCCCTGACGAGTAATTAGAGGACGTGCACTGTGTTGCAATTCCCGAAAATAGCATTGTGTTTTCTCTGTGATTTGGTAATTTTAATTAATAGATTCCTGCAGGTGAAATAATATTTTCCATGGGCGTCCGTTTGTGCAAAAATTTCCATATCAGACCTTCAGGAGCGCTCTGTCGGTCGCCGTTAAGGTTTTTGTCAGAAACCGACGATTGCATATTCAAATAGAGCACCATTTACATATATGCAAAATGTGACGTCGGCGAAAAAGCCGAAACGGCACCCGCTTCCGCTTAATTCGACGATAATGCGTTAATGCTTCCTGTTATTAGTACTTCCACACGGCGCATTTTCAAACCGTAATGGCGCACGATCGCTCTAATTAACTCATCACTTTTATGTTATTTCGAGATGTTACAAGAGGAGAAAGAAAACATCGGCGGGACACAGAAACCGCCCACTTCATCGACCGCTTTGGCTGGAGGTTTTTTGTGCGACCATTCAACACGGAAAATGAAATTTTACCGAAGTATTTCAAATTCACTACCGAGATTTAATTAAATGTTTTCGGATTGACGACGAGCTGAGCCTAATTTAATAGTCCTGCTGGAAGCGGGATTATACAAGGATGAATTAGAATCGCGCATTAATTCCATTTATTCATCGCGGATTTGTTCGCGAAATGGCATATTGACGGCGGAATTTTAAATTTCCCGCCTGATGGATCAGAATGAGAAACATGAAGACCTGAATCGATTCTCATAACTCCGCTAAATTCATAAGCCATAACTTCTAATTTACCGGAACCGTAAGTTATTTAATAATATTTTTAAAGCATCTTCCGTGGAATTCCTCACAACAAAACTTATGAAATGCATTTTTTACGTTGAATTTAGTTCAAAAAATTATGAAGATATAGCTTTTAATAAAACTATCCCGGCGCCTCCACCATTTTTACAAAACCTGTATTTGCGTTAAAGATGGACTCCTACAGTTTCTTGCATTCGATTCGTTATAATTAAATACATAAATTACAGTCTTTAAATTTGGTTTAGCTCAAACAGTTACAGAGATATCATTATTTTTCCGAAATTATCCCGGCGCCTCCACCATTTCTCCCAGATATCTTTATTTTTCCATTTTCTTAGACTATCGTTAGAGATATGATTGTGCAGATTATTGCATTCGATTCGTCATAATTTCTAGATCAAACGGTAATGGAGATATCTTTATTTTACTCGTGCTGTCCCGGAGCCTCCACCATTTCCCCAAGATTTTTTCTCAAGCCTCATTAGAGATATATAAACGTGCAGTTTGTTGCATTTGATTCGTCAAAATTAAATCAATAAAACACAGTTTTTACATTTTATCTAACTCAAACAATAACGACAACATATTTAGTTTTAATGAGAGATGTCCCAGACCATCACCATTTATGAAACTCGCGCTAAAGATAGAATCGTACAATTTTTTACATTCGATTTGGTAGGAAAAAAAACTGTAAACCGCAGTAGTTAAATTTGAAGATCTTCAAATGATTAGAAAGATGACGAATTTTCAGTGAAAAATATCTCGACGTCTTCAATATCTCTGCAAAACTTTTTTTTTTTGCTTCACTAACCAGGGAAATACGACAATGCAGTTTTTTGCATTATAGTTAAGTCTATAAATCACAATGACTAGATTTGAACTAGCTCAAACAGGAACGGAGATATTCCGATTTTAGAAACACTATCCTGGCGCCTCCACCATTTTTTCAAAACTTTTTCAATTTTCTTAGGTTATCATAATAGATATAATAGTGCAGTTTATTGCGTTCTATTCGTCATAATTAAATCTATCAAGGACAAATTTTGAATTTTTTTCTGATTCAAACGGTATTGGAGATATCGTTGTTTCTAGTGAAAATATCCAGGAGCGATTTTTGCCGAACATATTTTTTGTTATCTTAACTATCGCTAGAGATAATGTCGTGCAGTTTTTTGCATTCGATTCGCCATAATTAAGTCAATAAAACATAATTTTTACATTTGATGTAACTCATGCAATAACGACAACATCTTTAGTTTTAATGAAAGATGTCCCAGATCGCTATCATTTACGAAACTAGCGCTAAAGATAAAATAGGAAATTTTTTTACATTCGATTTGACAGAAAAAAAACTGTTAACCGCAGTAATTAAATTTGAAGATGTACAAAGGATTAAAAAAAAATGATGAATTTTCAGTGAAACGTTTTCAGAATCTTAGCAAAATATTTTTTTTTTTTTGCTACACTAACCAGGGAAATACGACAACGCAGTTTTTTGCATTCGATTTGCCATTGTTAAATCTATAAACTACAATTACTAGATTTGAACTAGCTCAAACAGGAACGGAAATATCCCAATTTTAGTAACACTATCCCGGCGCCTCCACCATTTTTTCAAAACATTTTTCAATTTTCTTAGGTCATCATAATAGATATAAAAGTGCAGTTTATTGCCTTCTATTCGTCATTATTAAATCTATCAAGGACAAATTTTGAATTTTTTTCTGGTTCAAACGTTACTGGCGATATCGTTTCTAGTGAAAATATCCAGGAGCGATTTTTGCCGAACATAGATTTCGTTAGCTTAACTATCACTAGAGATAGTGTCGTGCAGTTTTTTGCATTCGATTCGTCATTATTAAATCAATAAAACACAGTTTTTACATTTAATATAGCTCAAGCAATAACGGAGATATCCCGATTTTAGAGACACTGTTCCGGCGCCTCCACCATTTTTGCAAAACATTTTTCAATTTTCTTAGGCCATCATTAGAGACACAATTGTGCAGTTTATTGTGTTCTATTCGTCATCATTGAATCTATGAAAGACAAGTTTTCAAATTTTTCTAATTCAAACGGTACTGGAGATATCATTATTATTATTGAAAATATCCAGGAGCGATTTTTGCCGAACATATTTTTCGTTATCTTAACTATCGCTAGAGATAATGTCGTGCAGTTTTTTGCATTCGATTCGCCATAATTAAATCAATAGTTTTTACATTTGATGTAGCTCACGCAGTAACGACAACATTTTTAGTTTTAATGAGAAATGTCCCAGACCGCCACCATTTATGAAACTAGCGCTGAAGACAAAATAGAACATTTTTTTACATTAGATTTGGCAGAAAAGAAAATGTTAACCGCAGTAATTAAATGTAAAGATGTCCAAACGATTAAAAAAATGATGAATTCAATGAAAAATATTTCGACGTCTTCAGAATCTTTGCAAAATTTTGTTTTTTTTTTTTTGCTTCACTGATCAGGGACATACGACAACGCAGTTTTTTGCATTCGATTCGCCACAGTTAAATCTATAAATCACAATGACTAGATTTGAACTAGCTCAAACACGAACGGAGATATCCCGATTTTAGTAACGCTATCCCGGCGCCTCCACCATTTTTTCAAATCATTTTTCAATTTTCTTAAATCATTATAATAAATATAATAGTGCAGTTTATTGCATTCTATTCGTCATAATTGAATCTATCAAAGACAAATTTTGAAATTTTTCTGGTTCAAACGGTACTGGAGATACCATTGTTTCTAGTGAAAATATCTAGGAGCGATTTTTGATGAAACATAATTTTCGTTTTCTTAACTATCACAAGAGAGAGTTTAGTGCAGTTTCTTGCATTAAATTCGTCATAATTAAATCAATAAAACACAGTTTTTACATTTAATATAACTCAAGCAATAACGGAGATATCCCGATTTTAGAGACACTATTCCGGCGCCTCCACCATTTTTGCAAAACATTTTTCAATTTTCTTAGGCCGTCATTAGAGACACAATTTTGCAGTTTATGGCGTTCTATTCGTCATAATTGAATCTATAAAAGACAAGTTTTCAAATGTTTGTAGTTCAAACGGTACTGGAGATATTGTTATTTCTAGTGAAAATATCCAGGTGCGATTTTTGCCGAACATATTTTTCGTTATCTTAACTATCCCTAGGGATAGTGTCGTGCAGTTTTTTCCTTTCGATTCGTCAGAATTAAATCAATAAAACACAGTTTTTACATTGTATCTAGCTCAAGCAATAACGGAGTTATCCCTATTTTAGTGACGCGATCCCTGCGCCTCCACCACTTTTTCTAAACAATTTCTCCATTTCCTTGATTAACGCTAGGCAGAGAGTCTTGCGGCGTTTTACATTCGATTCTTCATCATTCTTTCAATCAATCACAGTCTTTTGATTAAAATTTAATCTTAGTCAAACAGTAACGCAGATATTATTATTTTTAATCAAAACTATCCCGGCGCCTCCACCATTTTTACAAAACACATTTATTAAATTCTTAGCTAGCGCTGTTTAAAAAGAGAGTTCCGAAGCAAATCTATCTCAATCAGTAACACAGATATCACCATTTTTAGTAAAAAAAAATCCTTACGACTGAACCCTTTGTGCAAAACATTTTAAACGGAGTCTGGAAACACCCTAATCTTAACTTTTTCTGTTGACAACAAGAGATAAGCGTGAAACTTCTACATTCCAGTGTCAGCCACTACTCCCCAAGTCTTTTCCAAAATCTCGCCTTCCTGCTCTATTACTCATAAGAAAAAGTGTTTTTCTTTCCCCAATTGAAAGAGTTTGGAAATTTATTTTACAAGAATGGTGGAGGCGCCGAGCGGTTTTAATGAAATGTAAATAAAATATCTGTCATGGAAAAGCTTCAAATGAGACAATGCACTATAAATAAAAGTTCTGTAGAATAAATTTCCAAGATTTTTCACATTCAAAAGCACAGGAAAATCTTGTCTAGATTGGATTACTGTATGCAACAGAAGAATTTAAAAAATGCAATCACGGTTACCGCGTTATCGGAAAATCTCCACCAAAGGAAAATTATTTTCGTGGAAATTCAATCACTCATTATCTGTTGCATTCCGCTGTGTAACATTCCACTGCGCAAAAGTATTCACACGAGACTTTTTCAGTAACTTAGGAAAATGTAAAAATTGATGAATTACGAATTTTATTAACTCATTTTTGTTATTATCAAGTAATTAAAAAGGACAAAAACCCGTCTACAATACTTGTCTGGCAGGCTTTATTATCTGTCAGCATGTGCCACCCATATTAGCAAAAACGTTGCGTCAAGGGGATTACTTTAACAGCGCTGTCGTCGTCGTGATGGCGTCGCAATTTTGCACGCCGGCCATTTTTTAAAAGGGTGCTGATCATTTTAGATGCGCCACCGCCGTAAAGACTTTCCATAGTTATTTTTATGTCAGTTCGTGTAAGACATAAGGGGATTTGTCTGGATTTCGTGAATGTCCAATTTGTCATTCTGAAGGCCTCACTATGAATTCCTCGCCGAGGATTTCGGCTCGTGTTACTGAACGCCTCACTCAAACTTAAACTCTCCACTCAAGACTTAAAGGGAATGTTCCGTGCAGATAAGTTCCGGATTTGGACGCACGTCACTCCGGGCCTACTCTCGAAAACGCCAACGGCGATTTCTTAGATGCAGATTCTTCGACCCGGGCGACGAACAACAACCATTTATTCGACGACTTCATTCACGAAACTTAATGAAGGTATTTTCTATTTGAAGGGCACGACTTGCTCCGGGCGAGATTTGAAACATGTGCGTTCGAGAAACTTCACAAGTTCGAACGCGACGGGGCTGTATTAGCTTTTCTCCATTTCAAGTGTTGTGACCTACTTTGCATCTATTCATAATAACGCTAATTAGTGCTGCGACTTTAAACCCTACATCAAATGAAACAAACTTCTGACAGGTCGAAGCTAACAACACAAAACAATTTATTAATCAAAAAAAAAATAATTTTATAGTGCGAACGATTTTTGCGTGTTGCGAACGATTTTAGCGTGTCGCGAACGATTTTAGCGTGTCGCATGAAACGAATTCAGTTTTCACTTCAAAAATTAATTTTAATATCTTAATTTATTTTTTACGTCACAAATGAATCTTGTTTTTTTTTTTTGGATGTCACTCCACTCCCTCCTCATCTCCGGTGTATTAATTAACTGTTAAAGTCTTGTTAAACAATAAATTTCATCCAACAACACCGTTATCTCGCCATTCATGCAATCAAAACTTCTTAAGTACTTCATACAACTCCTGCATCCCCCGGTTTTTCGCTCCCTCGTAAAAGACGTTAGCGATAACATCGCGACGTTCACATCTTGCACTATCATTCCAACTTATCTCCTTAATTCGTGTGGAAAAATTCTTTGTTCTTGGCACCGGTGTTATAATCGATCAACAAGTGGACAAGTCGTTTGGAAAATGTTGAATTTCGGCCATCAATTGAAAGACCTTGAGTGTGCGGGTCGAGATTTCGGATGGTGATTTCTTTTATGAGATGTGGTGATTAGCACTTTTTCTCGCTTGGCTGGGATCCAGTAATCACAAGCTGTGCAACGAACAGGTCCTTTGTGGCCCGTCCATATTGATCTGGACCGAACCAGGCACAAGCATAAATGTGATGGCCGACCGCAACGATAGATATTGCTTTCCGTTTCACATTTATGAATCTATCTCGGAGAAATTACGACTGGGACAAATAAAACGCTGCCTCCAAGAAGTAGTTTTACACAAGAATCGCGATCGGCGACTTACTTCATTCTCTTCCCAAGTACTAATTAGATTGGGAGACTGAAGACTCAAGTCGAGACCCTTTACAATTTTTTTTTATCCTTTTTTAGCAGAGCTGTTGAGTGCAATTAACTCTCCCCTTTTGTTTTTTGTAATTTAAGAGCGGAAAATTTTCAGCGCTACTTGATATTTTTTTAAAGGTAACGTTTCCTTGCTCTCTGCAAATTTGTCGTAAATTGTAGCACGTCTCACAATACTGAAAATTGTTCGGAGTTTGACAGGGATGAAATGAAATGGTAATCAGTGGAATAGTGTGTTGCAAAGAGAGAACACTTTAAATAGAACAAGTGAATATTTCTGATTTTTTCAGTCTAAGAAGAAGGGTTTTAATCAGATAACTCTGACTTCAAGTGGCCTTATGTGAAAATTGTGTCAATATTTTTTAAGTAGGACTAATAGTTTGCGGAATAATCCCGTTTGAAATTTTGTTCGCGCGACGCGACTAAGCGATTCCAAATGTCGCCGCACAGTTAAAGCTTCCTATTGCTCAAGTGACGATTAGATTTGGAATTTGTTATCTGTGGTTTTGTAGGGAATAAAATTGTCTTTATGACGGTACAAGAAAAATTGAAATCGTTTGATAATTGCAAAAGTTATAGACATTCAAACTTGATACGTATCTGTCACGTCTGTGAAATCACCTCGGTGAGGTTTTCGCCCAGAAATTCTTTATGCACATTCCAAATTCAAAACAATTCATACCATCAAGTGACAATTAAATTCTTGATTAAATGATGTTTCGATAATTTAATTATCTCAAATATTTCTCAAGTTGTGAACGCCCAAACTCAAACATATTTTTTAACTGTTTTTACAAATTTGACAAAGAACAACTCTCTTAAATATTTCTACCGACAAATTAAAGGCGATTAGGTATTACGAGATTTTCAATAGTAAATATTTGAAATTATTAAATTTGATTTTAGATATCATCGATAATTGTCATCGATTTTACTAATTTTTTCTTCTTTTGAATACCTTCGCCGGAATAATATTATCACAATCATCAGTATTATTTGACTAATTTATCACCATTCTCTTCTATGCACCATTTTATAGGGAATTCAATTCTCAATAGATATCATGGCAGCTTTTTAAAATATACAGACACAATAAAGAATTGCCAAGAAAAGACCCCACAGTGATAATTTCAACAGACATGACGTAATAGTCAACTTTAGACGTCCATGACTTTCGCAATTTTTAAGCAATCCCAATGTTTCTGCTGTTTATTAAGTTCTGAACAAGTTTTGTCACAGGCAAATTTTAAGTAGGACTAATAGTTTTCAGGATAATGCCGTCAAAATGTTTGTTCGCGCGACGCGACTAAGCGATTCTAAATGTCGCCGCACAGTTAAAGCTTCCTATTGTTCAAGTGATGATTAGATTTTTAATTTGTTGTATGGAAGTTTGTAGGGAATGAAATTGTCTTTATAATGGTGCCAGAAAAATTCAAATCGTTTGATAATTGCAAAAGTTATAGACATTCAAACTTGATACGTATCTGTCACGTCTGTGAAATCACCTCGGTGAAGTTTTCGCCCAGAAATTCTTTATCCACATTCCAAATTCAAAACAATTCATACGATCAAGTGACAATTAAATTCCTGATCAAGTGATGTTTCGATCATTCAATTATCTCAAATATTTCTCAAGTTGTGAACGCCCAAACTCAAACATATTTTTTAAGTGTTTTTACAAATTTGACAAAGAACAACTCACTTAAACTTTTCTACCGACGAATTAAAGGCGATTAGGTATTACGCGATTTTCAAGAGTAAATATTTGAAATCATTAAATTTTATTTTAGATGTCATCGATAATTGTCATCGATTTTGTAAATTTTTATTCTTTTGAATACCTTCGCCGGAACAATATTACCACAATCATCAGCATTATTTGACTGTAATTTATCACCATTCTCATCTATGCACAATTTTATAGGGAATTCAATTCTCAATAGATTTCATAGCAGCTTTTTAAAATATACAGCCACAATAAAGAATTGCCGAGAAAAGACCCCACAGTGATAATTTCAACAGACGTGATGTAATAGTCACATTTAGATGTCCATGACTTTGGCAATTTTTAAGCAATCCCAATGTTTCTGTAGTTTATTAAGTTCTAAACAAGTTTTGTCAGAGACAAATTTTAAGTGGGACTAATAATTTTCAGGATAATGCCGTTAGAAGGTTTGTTCGCGCGACGCGACTAAGCGATTCTAAATGTCGCCGCACAGTTAAAGCTTCCTATTGCTCAAGTGATGATTAGATTTTTAATTTGTTGTACAGAAGTTTGTAGAGAATGAAATTGTCTTTATAATGGTGCCAGAAAAATTCAAATCGTTTGATAATTGCAAAAGTTATAGACATTCAAACTTGATACGTATCTGTCACGTCTGTGAAATCACCTCGGTGAGGTTTTCGCCCAGAAATTCTTTATGCTCATTCCAAATTCAAAACAATTCATACGATCTAGTGACAATTAAATTCTTGATTAAATGATGTTTCGATAATTCTAATATCTCAAATATTTCTCAAGTTGTGAACGCCCAAACTCCAACATATTTTTTAAGTGTTTTTACAAATTTGACAAAGAACAACTCTCTTAAACATTTCTATCGACAAATTAAAGGCGATTAGGTATTACGAGATTTTCAATAGTAAATATTTGAAATTATTAAATTTGATTTTAGATATCATCGATAATTGTCATCGATTTTATTAATTTTTTCTTCTTTTGAATACCTTCGCCGGAACAATATTATCACAATCATCAATATTATTTGACTGTAATTTATCACCATTCTCGTCTATGCACAATTTTATAGGGAATTCAATTCTCAATAGATTTCACGGCAGCTTTTTAAAATATACAGCCACAATAAAGAATTGCCGAGAAAAGACCCCACAGTGATAATTTCAACAGACGTGATGTAATAGTCACATTTAGATGTCCATGACTTTGGCAATTTTTAAGCAATCCCAATGTTTCTGTAGTTTATTAAGTTCTAAACAAGTTTTGTCAGAGACAAATTTTAAGTGGGACTAATAGCTTTCAGGATAATGCCGTTAGAAAGTTTGTTCGCGCGACGCGACTAAGCGATTCTAAATGTCGCCGCACAGTTAAAGCTCCCTATTGCTCAAGTGATGATTAGATTTCGAATTTGTTGTTTGTGGTTTTGTAGGGAAGAAAATTGTCTTTATAAAGGTACAAGAAAAATTGACATCGTTTGATAATTGCAAAAGTTATAGACATTCAAACTTGATACGTATCTGTCACGTCTGTGAAATCACCTCGGTGAGGTTTTCGCCCAGAAATTCTTTATGCACATTCCAAATTCAAAACAATTCATACGATCTAGTGACAATTGAATTCCTGATTAAATGATGTTTCGATAATTCAATTATCTCAAATATTTTTCAAGTTGGGAACGTCCAAACTCAAACATATTTTTTAAGTGTTTTTACAAATTTGACAAAGAACAACTCACTTATACTTTTCTACCGATGAATTAAAGGCGATTAGGTATTACGCGATTTTCAATAGTAAATATTTGAAATTATTAAATTTTATTTTAGATGTCATCGATAATTGTGATCGATTTTATTAATTTTTATTCTTTTGAATACCTTCGCCGGAACAATATTATCACAATCATCAATATTATTTGACTGTAATTTATCACCATTCTCGTCTATGCACAATTTTATAGGGAATTCAATTCTCAATAGATTTCATAGCAGCTTTTTAAAATATACAGCCACAATAAAGAATTGCCGAGAAAAGACCTCACAGTGATAATTTCAACAGACGTGATGTAATAGTCACATTTAGACGTCCATGACTTTGGGAATTTTTAAGCAATCCCAATGTTTCTGTAGTTTATTAAGTTCTAAACAAGTTTTGTCAGAGACAAATTTTAAGTGGGACTAATAATTTTCAGGATAATGCCGTTAGAAGGTTTGTTCGCGCGACGCGACTAAGCGATTCCAAATGTCGCCGCACAGTTAAAGCTTCCTATTGCTCAAGTGATGATTAGATTTTTAATTTGTTGTATGGAAGTTTGTAGGGAATGAAATTGTCTTTATAATGGTGCCAGAAAAATTGAAATCGTTTGATAATTGCAAAAGTTATAGACATTCAAACTTGATACGTATCTGTCACGTCTGTGAAATCACCTCGGTGAGGTTTTCGCCCATAAATTCTTTATGCACATTCCAAATTCAAAACAATTCATACGATCTAGTGACAATTGAATTCCTGATTAAATCATGTTTCGATAATTCAATTATCTCAAATATTTTTCAAGTTGTGAACGCCCAAACTCAAACATATTTTTTAAGTGTTTTTACAAATCTGACAAAGAACAACTCACTTATACTTTTCTACCGACGAATTAAAGGCGATTAGGTATTACGCGATTTTCAATAGTAAATATTTGAAATCAATAAATTTTATTTTAAATATCATCGATAATTGTGAGCGATTTTATTAATTTTTCTTCTTTTGAATACCTTCGCCGGAACAATATTATTACAATCAACAGTATTATTTGACTGAAATTTATCACCATTCTCATCTATGCACCATTTTATAGGGAATTCAATTCAAAATAGATTTCATGGCAGCTTTTTAAAATATACAGCCACAATAAAAAATTGCGGAGAAAAGACCTCACAGGGATATTTTCAACAGACATGACATAATTATTAACTTTAGTCGTCTATGACTTTTTCAATTATTAAGCAATCCCAATTTTTCTGTAGCTTATTAAATTGTGAACAAATTTGTTCCTTTACAAAATCTTGGTTTGAATAATAAATTTCAAGATATCACCCTTAGAAAGTTTATTCGCGCTACGCGACTAGTGGCTAAACGATCTAAATATCGCCGCAAGGTTGAAGCTTCCTATTATCTTTAAAACGCTGGTAAAAAAATTGATATTGCTTAATAACTGCAAAAGTTGTAGACATTAAAATTTGATTTTTATGTCGTGTCTATTGAAATTACTCTTGTGAGGTTTTCGCCCTGCAATTCTTTATTATCACTCCAAATTTAAAAAAGGTGCCGTGAAATCTATTCAGAATTAAATTTTCTTTAGAATAATGTATACATAGAAAGAGGTGATGATACATTACAGTTAAATAATATTGTCGAACAAAGAAAAAATAATTGAAAATTGTGATAAAATCTTTTAAAAAATTGTATGGCTTTGCGCGCTTAAAACTTCCGAAATATTCGAAACAATATAATTATCGAGGCGTCATTTAAACCAGAATTCAATTCTGAATAAAATTCATGGAGTTCTTTTAAATTTGGAGTGATTAGAAGGAGTTCTCGAGAAAAAACTTCACAGCGGTATTTTCTACAAATATGATAAATAAGTATCAACTTTGAACATCCATAACTTTTGCAATTATCGAGCAATCCCAATTTTTCTTGCGCCATTTTAAAGACAATTTTATCCAGTACCCAACGATATATTAGAAATTAAACATGTAGCGGTCAGTTTAGTAACAGAGAGCGTCAACTGTGCGGCGACATTTGAAATCGCTTAGTCGCGTCGCGCGAATAAACTTTCTAACGGCATTATCCTGAATAATATGAATCCTATCGAAATTTTCCACATGACGAAATTTGTTCAGGATTTAATAAGCTACAAAAAGTATTCGAGTCATTTTTGCGTAGAACCAACACAAATCGATATAAAAATGATTCTTGGATGCAGTAGTTTTTGTGTTAATTTAACTCAGGAAGAGCTCCTCGGACATGTTTATTGTTTGTTCTATTAGTGGGACCTTGCCAGTGTTCCTCTCGAGTGCTTTCTATTAGATTATAAGTTCGGTTAGTTGTCGTTAGGTGGCGGAAACCTATCCGGAACAGTTTGTTCCATATTTCGCCCCCCTGAATACCAACTCGGTGAAAACCTGTCAGAATAGTGTAGCACGTGACATCACCGTCACCGTACGGTCGTCGCACACGGCCCGCCTATCAAGCAGCTTCGATCCGTCACCTCAAAGAATCAAATCATATTTTATTCAGATCGTTCCGTCGCCATTAAAAGAAAAGCAAATGCGAGTTTCGCGTTTCCCGGAAATAATTCGCCCCATCAGCGCCCTCCTAAGTGGCGCACATTTTCCGTCTGACTACTCACGCTTGTTGCAGGTGTACCTCATCGGACATATGCCTCCGGGATCGGATGAGCGCCAGAGGGGATTCCCACCGGCCCATTCGGTCTACACTGATTACCACAACAAGAAGTATCTCGAGCTGGTGCGCAGATACGCGGACATCATCGTCGGACAGTTCTTCGGACATCTCCATTCCGACACCTTCAGGGTCATATACGGGGAAAGAGGTAAACAACAAAAACATTTTTTATTTCTGATATACAGGGTGTAATCGAAATACACGGAATCATTTTAACCACGAGCTACTGGCTTCATGTACAACTCGGAAAAAATATTTAAAAAATTCTGTGTCAAAAAATATTTTGACATTTAATTTTTGAGGTACAATTTTTTATTGTTGCTTTTAGTCGTCTACGTTGTCCCACAACCTCGTAGGTAAAATTTCGGCACATTTTAAAAATACACCCTGTATATCATGTTTTATTTTTTGACACAGAATTTTTTAAATATTTTTTCCGAGTTCCACGTGAAGCCAGTAGCTCGTGGTTAAAATTATTCCGTGTATTTCGATTACACCCTGTATATCCCGATGTTATTTCCAAAAGCTCTAGAGACACGAGACGAGTAAAAGTGTTGTGAGACGAGCTACTGGGGGTCGAGACCCGAGTTTACGTGGCGCCCAACCCGTGTCCAAATTGAAATTTGTTTTATAATTGCAAGAGTAGTGTCTTTGGCGTCTCTTTGGAGAGGTTGAAAGCTGTAAATACCCAAACGAATGAAACTAAATCTACCCTGGAGGGAGTAAATCGCTCTCCTTGAGGTTCAGCCCCGAACAAAACCTAATGAAGACGAGATTAGTGAGGCGTTGTATCGCCGTCGGCTATTTATGGTGCAGCTGTTTACCGTCGATTCATATCCGCAGATTGATTGGTTTTCGATACGCCATCTTTGACAGCGCCCCCAACCCCCGGAGAACCGCATCGCAGCAGAGCCGACGCGATTATCCAGTCGAGTGGCCGTTTAATAATGGCACAAATCGTCTCTGATGCATTAAATATAATACGGCGGCCGCAGAGGGCGGCGTTTTCGGCCACCGTCTGGCAGAACACGTAGACCAGCCGCCGACTGAATTACCACTAACAAGTTACGAGCTTCCCGGTCTTAATCTCTAAGCAGGAGGTCCCTGTATTGCGAACATCGTTTACACAGTCCAAACAACATTAATGTGTACTTAACTAGATCCTTAAGACTAACTAAGTTCTCTAATGACCTCAGCTGCTGCCGCTAATACAGTATTGATGCATGGCCTCGGGGCTTCGTCCTGGCTCTAAACGGAGCCCTGTTTTATCACCAAGATTAAAGCCTAGAGATAGCCGACGCCGCCACGCGGGTTCTGCCCCTCAAAGAAATTATCATCTGAATAATGTATCATTCGGCGACGAAATTTCTAAACAAGGGACTTTCCTCGCAGGTTGCAACAATACAATAATTAAAAAAAAACTAGAAAGAGTATTTTATATTTCACTGAATCTCGCTGCAAGTGATGTTTTGAAATTTTTTTATTTTACCAGATGTTACAATGTTTGCTTGGCACGGTGCTGCTGTTTGAAAATAAGAAAATGAGGCAAGTTACATAATATAATGTTCGCCTCGAGTTACAAAATTAAAATCAACTAAAGTAATAGTGAGGAAGGAAAATCCAACACAATTTGATACAGCGAGAGCACGCGTACTCCTCAGGCAAGAGATTCAATTCGTGTAAGTTTATCAACACTCTTAGTTCTTTTTGAATATCGTATGAACATCTACTTTATAGAATTGCTTTAGATAAAAGTGTTTTCGTTACTTTGTACGCGATAAATGAAATGAAAATCGCTCATTTTCCTCATACCATTCGTCCGCCAGACCAGCTCAACGGTGGAAGAATCATGAAAAGAGTTTTAATCAGATAACCCTGATTTGTGTTGGTTGTACGTGAAAATTGTTTTAATCTTTTTTGTAGCTTATTAAATTCTGAACAGATTTTGTCAGGTGCAAATTTTCAATAGGACTGATAGTTTTCGGTATAATGCCGTTAGAAGGTTTGTTCGCGCGACGCGACTAAGCGATTCCAAATGTCGCCGCTCAGTTAAAGCTCCCTATTGCTCAAGTGATGATTCGATTGTGAATTTGTTATATGTGGTTTTGTAAGGAATGAGATCGGCTTTCTGACTGTGCTAGAAAAATTGAAATTGCTTGATAATTGCAAAAGTTATAGACATTCAAACTTGATACGTATCCGTCACGTCTGTGAAATCACCTTGGTGAGATTTTCCGCCCCAAAATTCTTTATGCTCTTTCCAAATTCAAAACAATTCATACGACCTAGTGACAATCAAATTCCTGATAAAATTATGTCTCGACAATTAAATTATCTCAAACATTTCTCAAGTTGTAAACGCTCAAACTCCAACATTTTTTTAAGTTTTTTTACAAATTTGACAAAGAACAACTCTCTTAAATATTTCTACTGACAAATTTAAGGCGATTAGGTATTACGAGATTTTCAATAGTAAATATTTGAAATCATTAAATTTTATTTTAGATATCATCGATAATTGTGAGCGATTTTATTAATTTTTCTTCATCCATGCACCATTTTATAGGGCATTCAATTCTCAATAGATGTCATGGCAGCTTTTTGAAATATACAGCCACAATAAAGAATAGCAGAGAAAAGACTTCACAGTGATAATTTCAACAGAGATGAAGTAATACTCAACTTTATACTTATAATTATTAGTCGATCCCAATCTTTCTGTAGCTTATTAAATTCTGAACAAATTTGTTCCTTTGCAAAATCTCGATTTGAATGATAATTTTCAAGATATCACCGTTAGAAAGTTTATTCGCGCGACGCGACTAGCGGCTCAACGATCTAAACATCGCCGCAAGATTGAAACTTCCTATTGCTAAACTGACGGTCACATTTCCAATTTCTGATTAGATGGCATTGTAGAGAATAGAATTAGCTTTAAAACGGTCGTAGAAAAATTGATATTGCTCAATAACAAAAGTTGTAGACATTAAAATTTGATTTTTATGTCGTGTCTATTGAAATTACTCTTGTGAGGTTTTCGCCCTGCAATTCTTTATTATCACTCCAAATTTAAAAAAGGTGCCGTGAAATCTATGCAGAATTAAATTCTCTCTAGAATGATGTATATATAGAAAGAGGTGATGATACATTACAGTTAAATAATATTGTCGAACAAAGAAAAATTAATTAAAAAATGTGATAAAATCTTTTAAAGAATTGTCTGGTTTTGCGCGCTTATATCTTCCGAAATATTCCAGACAACATAATTATCGAGGCGTCATTTAAACCAGAATTCAATTCTCAATAGAATTCATGGAGCTCTTTTAAATTTAGAGTGATTAGAAAGAGTTCCCGAGAAAAAACTTCACAGCGGTATTTTCTACTAACATGACCAGTAAGTATCAATTTTGAAAATCTATAACTTTTGCAATTATCAACCAATCCCAATTTTTCTTGCACCATTTTAAACACAATTTTATCCACTACATATCGAGGTATCAGAAATTGGACATGTAGCCGTCAGTTTTGTAACAGAGAGCGTCAACTGTACGGCGACATTGGAAATCGCTTAGTCGCGCGGCGCGAATCAACATTCTAACGGCATTATCCTGAATAATATTAATCCTACCGAAATTTTGCACATGACGAAATTTGTTCACAATTTAATAAGCTACAAAATCTATTGGGATGATTTTCACGTAAGACTGACACAAATCAGTGTGATCTGATTGATACATTTTTTCTAAATTTTTCCAGTCCCTAGATGTTTCGAATCGAA
The DNA here is from genome assembly GCF_963966145.1 of Tenebrio molitor. NCBI lineage: Eukaryota > Metazoa > Arthropoda > Insecta > Coleoptera > Tenebrionidae > Tenebrio > Tenebrio molitor. The sequence goes on from NC_091053.1 coordinate 1,942,176, forward strand.
TTTCACAGGAAAAATCAAGAATCTGGATTTGTGTCCCTCAATCTACAAAGCGGCAAAAAACCTTTTAATGTGGAGTTGTTACCAAACTGGAAATTTCGCTCTGTATTGACGGACTTGCAATTATTAAGCAATCCCAATTTTTCTGTAGCTTATTAAATTGTGAGCAAATTTGTCCCTTCGCAAAATCTCGATTTGAATAATAATTTTCAAGATAGCACCGTTAGAAAGATTATTCGCGCGACGCGACTAGCGGCCAAACTATCTAAATATCGCCGCAAGATTGAAACTTCCTATTGCTAAACTGACGGTCACATTTCTAATTTCTGATTAGATGGCATTGTAGAGAATAGAATTATCTTTAAAACGGTGGTAAAAAAATTGATATTGCTCAATAAATGCAAAAGTTGTAGACATTAAAATTTGATTTTTATGTCGTATCTATTGAAATTACTCTTGTGAGGTTTCGCCCTGCAATTCTTTATTATCACTCCAAATTTAAAAAACGGTAGGGTGAAATCTATTCAGAATTAAATTCTCTCTAGAATGATGTATATATAGAGAGAAGTGATAATACATTACAGTTAAATAATAACATAAACGAAGAAAAACTAATTGAAAAATATGATAAAATCTGTTAAAAAATTGTCTGGCTTTGCGCGCTTATATCTTCCGAAATATACGAGATAATATAATTATCGAGGCGTCATCTAAACCAGAATTCAATTCTGAATAGAATTCATGAAGCTCTTTTAAATTTGGAGTGATTAGAAGGAGTTCCCGAGAAAAAACCTCACAGCGGTATTTTCTACAAACATGACCAGTAAGTATCAACTTTGAAAATCTATAACTTTTGCAATTATTGAGCAATCGCAATTTTTCTTGCACCGTTTTAAAGACAATTTGATTGACTACACAACAAAGTATCAGAAATTCAACATGTAGCCGTCAGTTTTGTAACAGAGAGCGTCAACTGTACGGCGATATTTGAAATCGCTTAGTCGCGCCGCGCGAATCAACATTCTAACGGCATTATCCTGAATAACATTAATCCTACCGAAATTTTACACATGACGAAGTTTGTTCACAATTTAATGAGCTACAAAATCTATTGGGATGAAATTCACGTAAGACTGACACAAATCAGTGTGATCTGATTGATACATTTTTTCTAAATTTTTCCAGTCCCTAGATGTTTCGAATCGAATTTCACAGGAAAAATCAAGAATCTGGATTTGTGTCTCTCAATCTCCAAAATGGCAAAAGAACTTTTTCTGTGGAGTTGTTACCAAACTGGAAATTTCGCTCTGTATTGACGGACTTGCAATTATTAAGCAATCCCAATTTTTCTGTAGCTTATTAAATTGTGAGCAAATTTGTCCCTTCGCAAAATCTCGATTTGAATAATAATTTTCAAGATAGCACCGTTAGAAAGATTATTCGCGCGACGCGACTAGCGGCCAAACTATCTAAATATCGCCGCAAGATTGAAGCTTCCTATTGCTAAACTGACGGTCACATTTCTAATTTCAGATTAGATGGCATTGTAGAGAATAGAATTATCTTTAAAACGGTGGTAAAAAAATTGATATTGCTCAATAAATGCAAAAGTTGTAGACATTAAAATTTGATTTTTATGTCGTATCTATTGAAATTACTCTTGTGAGGTTTCGCCCTGCAATTCTTTATTATCACTCCAAATTTAAAAAAAGGTAGGGTGAAATCTATTCAGAATTAAATTCTCTCTAGAATGATGTATATATAGAGAGAAGTGATAATACATTACAGTTAAATAATAACATAAACGAAGAAAAACTAATTGAAAAATATGATAAAATCTGTTAAAAAATTGTCTGGTTTTGCGCGTTTATATCTTCCGAAATATACGAGATAATATAATTATCGAGACGTCATCTAAACCAGAATTCAATTCTGAATAGAATTCATGAAGCTTTTTTAAATTTGGAGTGATTAGAAGGAGTTCCCGAGAAAAAACCTCACAGCGGTATTTTCTACAAACATGACCAGTAAGTATCAACTTTGTAAATCTATAACTTTTGCAATTATTGAGCAATCGCAATTTTTCTTGCACCGTTTTAAAGACAATTTGATTGACTACACAACAAAGTATCAGAAATTCAACATGTAGCCGTCAGTTTTGTAACAGAGAGCGTCAACTGTACGGCGACATTTGAAATCGCTTAGTCGCGCGGCACGAATCAACATTCTAACGGCATTATCCTGAATAATATTAATCCTACCGAAATTTTACATCTGACGAAATTTGTTCACAATTTAATAAGCTACAAAATCTATTGGAATCATTTTCACGTAGGACTGACACAAATCAGTGTTATCTGATGGATACATTTTTTCTAAATGTTTCCACCCCCTAGAAGATGTTTCGAATCGAATTTCACAGGAAAAATCAAGAATCTGGATTTGTGGAATGTGGAGTTGTTACCAAACTGGAAATTTCGCTCTGTATTGACGGACTTAAAAAAAAAAACAAATATTTACCGTTCAAGTTTGGAGACTTTTGCAAGTTTGCGAAATGGGCAAATACTGTGTGCGTTAATAATTGTGACCTCTGGTTGAAAGACAGCGCCGCTGAAAGCATCGCCCACTCCAGCCGTGGAACAAATGGACCTAAGCCACCCACTTTCAGCATGAATTCTCTCAAACATGTTCCGCAAAGTAGAATTTTGCCAAGTACAGGTAAAACACTCCGCGATAATAAACTTTGTCCGTGTTAAGTCTCTCAAAATGGCCGTATCTAAATACTTTAAAAAGAACAGTAATAGCAGTTTGAAAGTTATTTTGTAGCTGGAGGATTCTTCGACTTGTTTGTTGGTTTATGGTCCTTGAAATGCAAACAAAATGCGATGTTCAGCCGAGGCATTCTGCCGGAAACGAGTGTCCCGACCGCGATTTAAAAAACTTCCAGTGGAAGTTCGTTTTGTCCTTTTATTAGACCGAATCGAGATTCTTTCGGTGGCTAATTTCGAAAATGTGTGCCGGTGCGCACCGCCACTCCGGCCATCGACGCATGAAGCCGCCGGCTTCCGCCCCCAGTAGCGTAACACGATGACACACTCATTTTTATTAAAAAAAAAACAACGACTCTGACTGACAAGTCTCCAAGTCTCCTCGCCTGACAACACAACAAAACCTCTTCGGCCTTTATCCTGTAAGGACAAATCGATCCAAGTCCCACTACTAGTGGTAATTATTTTTTAGTTACGCCACTGCGCGCAACGATTATCGTGATTGGTCGTAAATTTTTGTGCGTCGATATCGTTTCCTGTTGCCGTGCGTCATATTCCTTGATTGATTGTTGAAACCCTGGAACGGGGGCAGGACAAACAGACCGACCAACAAATTTATGCCGAGTCCCCTTCCGGTCTGCTGAAATATCGACAGGCGTTATAAAGCGATTTAAAACTTTTTATTTCCGGTCGGAACTTTTCACTTCCCTCCTAACTTCTGATTACCGCTTGCAAGTCATGTCAAACAGGACGACTGGAGGATATTTATTCTTTTGTTTCCTGGAAGGAACGGCCGAGTCGCCGTTCCCTAGACCGTTTAATTAATTTCCACGAATAATTTGTCAAAAATTCGAGACGGCCGAATGGAGTTAATGAGGAACTGCAACTTTGAGCAAATGTGACACTCCATTAAGAACCGTTACAAACGAGTAAATCTCCGGAGGGGTCCTAATTCGGGAACGGCTACGAATGCGAAGCGATTTTCACAAGAATGAATTACTTTTCTTATTTGCAGCGTGTTAATGCCAAATTAAAACGCAAAAAATACAAAAACAACAACAACTCTTTCTTAACAGATCTAACGAGTACTAGCACATTTTCCAAAAATGTTCGCCGAAGATTTTAGAGACAATTATTGGAAATTATGATGTGTATCTTTCAAGATCTAATCACCAGTGCTCTAGAAATGCTGAGAAGAATTTTCCTGGATCTCAGATAAATACAGAAAAAAATTCCAAGAAAAATAAGGAATGAAAGAAAGTTATCAACGAATATGTTTTGGAATTGTGTAAAATTATCAATAACAACCCGTCTGGATTTTAAGTTTTCTAGAAAGTTGCATTATGATATTAGACTCGTTTAAGGAACAGATACAGAGAAATTATAAGAACAGAGTTTTTGCAAATGTGTTTTGAGAGATGTTGCACTCTTTCAAAATCGTCGTTGTAAATCTGGCTGTAACTCAGCCTTTCCAAAAAGTTTCGTTCTGGTGTTGAAGTAATTTTATAAAGCAGTATTCCATTGTGAAAATTTCAAGAAAAAATATTCAATAAGAAAAAGATGATGTGCAATAATATATTGGGAGATCTCCAATTAGGGCATTTTCAAAATAGCCACATCATTCTGATGTGGGCCGTGGGCCTTATTTTAAAAACCATTATTCTGGATACATATTGTGAAAATTTGAAGGAAAAATATTGAATAAAAAAAGAATTATCTGCAAATATACGTTGGGAAATCTAAACACCAGTCCTTCAAAATCACCGTTGTAAATCTATGTGAAGTTTATTTTTTCCACAATATTTTTTTTTCCTACTGAACTTACCTTAGAGAGCATTTACTCAGACATGTGCTGTGAAAATTTTAATGAAATATGTTCATTAATAACAGAGTTATTAGCAAATATATCTTGAGAGATCTAATCAGCGCACTTTCAAAATAGCCTTGATAAATCTGTCTGGATCATCGTTTTTCAAAAAAAAAAAAATCATTCTAGTGTGGGCCTTATTTTAAAAACCATTATTCTGGATACATATTGTGAAAATTTGAAGCAAAAATATAGAATTCAAAAAGAATCATCTGGAAATATACGTTGGGAAATCTAAACACCAGTCTTTCAAAATCACCGTTGTAATAGTTATTTACGAACCAAGTGCGGGAAGACGATGTTCCCGCATGAGCGCATTTTTTAAAGCATGAGCGACAAAGGAGCGAGTGACTTTAATTAATGCGCGAATGAACGGAAGATGTCTTCACGCAAGTGTTTCGTACAATATTTTTTGTATGAAAATTAAATTAAATTTTCTTGTTTTAATACATTAAACATAAACGAACATAAAACCAAGTTTGGTTATTGGAAACAATTGCTTCACTTGATATTTCAATTTTTGCAATAATTTGTGAATTTTGTAGGAACAATTTTCAACGATTATAAATCTTTCCGTAATTTTTTAATGGAGGAAAACCCAGGGAAGTTGTATTTTGTGAACTAAATTTTATTATTATCAAGACAGATTTTTTTTTGAATGCCTCAAAGGGCCAGTGTTTTTTGCAATTTTTACATTCGAGTCGATCGGGAAACACTCGTTTCGGAGCGAGCGTTGGATGTTGGAAGCGTCGCTTTCAAGGCTATGAGTACAAACATCCATTTGATGTACATTTTTCCACAAAAAATTTTTTTTTTGCCTACTGGGCCTACCTTAGAAAGCATTTACTCAGACATGTGCTGTGAAAATTTTAAAGGAATATATTCATTAATAAGAGAATTATCAGCAAATATAACCTGAGAGAACTAATCAGCGCACTTTCAAAATAGCCTTTATAAATCTATCTGGATTATCGTTTTTTCAAAATATATCGTTCTAGCGTGGACTTTATTTTAAAAACCATTATTCTGGATACTTATTGTGAAAGTTTGAAGGAAAAGTATTGAATAAAAAAAGAATCATCTACAAATATACGTTGGGAAATCTAAACACCAGTCTTTCAAAATCATCGTTGTAAATCCATGTGAAGTGCATTTTTTCCACAAAATTTTTTTTACTACTAGGCTTGCCTTAGAGAGCATTTACTCAAACATGTGCTGTGAAAATTTTAAAGGAATATATTTATTAATAAGAGAGCTATCAGCAAATATATCTTGAGAGATCTAATCAGCGCACTTTCAAAATAGTCTTTATAAAACTAACTGGATCATCGTTTTCGCAAAATGTATCGTTCTATTGTTGGTCTTATTTTAAAAACCATTTGTCTGGATACTTATTGTGAAAATTTTAATGAAAAATATTAAATGAAAAAATAATTATCTGCAAATATACGTTTGGAAATCTAAACACCAGTCTTTCAAAATCACCGTTGTAAATCCATGTGAAGTGCATTTTTTCCACAATTTTTTTTTTGCCTACTGGGCCTGCCTTAGAGAGCATTTACTCAGACATTTGCTGTAAAAATTTTAAAGGAATATTCTCATTAATAAGAGAGTTATCAGCAAATATATCTTGAGAGATCTAATCAGCGCACTTTGAAAATAGCCTTGATAAATCTATCTGGATCATCGTTTTTCCAAAATGTATTATTCTAGTGTAGACCTTATTTTAAAAACCATTATTCTGGATACTTAGTATGAAAATTTGAAGCAAAAATATTCAATAAAAAAAGAATTATCTGCAAATATGCGTTGGGAAATCTAAACACCAGTCTTTCAAAATCATCGCTGTAAATCCATGTGAAGTGCATTTTTTCCACAAATTTTTTTTTACTACTGGGCTTACCTTAGAGAGCATTTACTCAGACATGTGCTGTGAAAGTTTTAAAGGAATATATTCATTAATAAGAGAGTTATCAGCAAATATATCTTGAGAGATCTAATCAGCGCACTTCCAAAATAGCCTTTATAAATCTACTTGGATCATCGTTTTCCCAAAATGTATCGTTCTATTGTTGGTCTTATTTTAAAAACCATTATTCTGGATACTTATTGTGAAAATTTTAAGGAAAAATATTAAATAAAAAAAGAATCATCTGCAAATGTATGCTCAAAAGTGTAAGGAGCAGTCTTCTGCAATCACAATTGAAAATTTATATGGAACGCACTTTTTCCAAAAATGTTCTTTTGAATATTAAGCTTACTTCAGAAAACATTTACTTGGACTTACGCTGTGAACATTTCAAAGAAAAACCTTCATTAATAAGAAAGTTATCAGCAAATATATCTGGAGAGATCTAACTTGCACTCTTTAAAAATCGTCGATGTAAATCTGTCCGTAACTCACCCTTTCCAAAAAGCTTCTCTCTGCTGTTGAGCTTATTTCATAAACCAGTATTTTAGATATATATTGTGAAAATTTCAAAGGAAATATAAAATGACAAAAAGATAGTCACTAGTCTCAGCACCGCTGTTTCCAAATCACCGTTGTAAAATCGATCTGGATCGTATCTTTTCCAAAACTTTCTTTTTGGATATTAGAATTACTTTAGACACCATTTACTCGGACGTGTGTTGTGAAATTTTTAAAGAAAAATCTTCTGTAACAAGGGAATTATCAGCAAATATATCCTGGAAGATCTAACTCGTACTCTTTCAAAATTACCTTTAGAAACCTAGATGGGCCGTCACTTTTACAAAAAAATTACGTTACACCGTTGGACTCATTTTAAATATGATTTATTTTAACGTGCATTTGAAAAATTTCAAAGGGAATTATTCCGTGGAAAAAAAGTTATCAGCAAATATATCTTGGGAGGTCTAAGCAGCAGTCTTCAAAAATCATGATCTTAAATTCACCTGCATTGCGTTTCTTCCAAAAAATTTATTTTGAATATTAGACTCACTTTAGAGGGCATTTGCTCGGAGATATGTTGTGAAAATTTTAAACGAAAATCTTCATTAATAAGAAAGTTATCAGCAAATACATCTTGGAAGATCTAATTACCGCACTTTCAAAATAGCCTTTATAAATCTATCTGGATCATCATTTTTCCAAAAAGTATCGTTGTAGCATTGAGTTTATTTTAAAAACCAGTCTTCTGGGCACATATCGTGAAAATTTTAATGAAAAATATTAAATAACAAATAAATCATCTTCAAATGTATACTCAAAAGTGTAACCAGCGGTCTTGCATAATCACAATTGAAATTCAGTGTGGTAGAGGTTTTGGATTTTCTCATGGGCTATGAGTCATATCAACCAGAAAACATCGTCATTCGTTACGTTAGTGTCGTCTCTCTCTCGTCTAAGCAGACGACGTTTTCAGTTTTCATTTACAAATTTTTCACTGATTTATCGCTTCGCCTTGGCGCAGATATTTCCAAGGTCACAGCCCATGAGAGAATCCAACACCTCTACGACTCGTTTTGCAGTTCCTGCATTGGCACTGTTAATAACGATACGATAGTTTTTGAAAAACGGAAATCACGAAAAATCAGTGGAAATCCCTCCGTTACGGTCCTGCAGTCGTGCTCTCGTGTAGCTTTGGAAAGCTGTTTGGAAATAAGATTGGAATGCAACTTGACGCCTCGGGAAAACTGATCCAATTCCTTTCCGAAAATGTTCTTTTGTGGCGGTTTTGTAAGTAAGAAGGAGAATCGGATATCATTTAGACGTCGATTTCTCACCGCTTAAATAGTAGATTTGTGCGTCACAGCGCCGTCATTTCATCTATACTTAACAATTTTCCAGGACGACCAGTCTCGTGGGCACTGCTGGCGCCATCGATCACGCCGAAAAGGACGACCGACGGAGCCAATAATCCTGGCTTAAGGATATACAAATTCGACAAGGACACAGGACAGGTAATAATTCCGTCATCGATGCCAGTCCGGAAGATCTTAATTGGATTCCGGACCTGGGGGAGAAAAAACATGAAATATTCATACATTATCGTGAAGATCCAGGTGCCCCGTTATTCAAAATTAAGAACCAAGTACTTTATCTAAATGCGAATTTGCATAATGGCCGCCGCATACACTAAAGATAGTACCTCAATTACGCCAGATGAATAGAATTAGCCTTCGAGTAACACACTGGGGGCTGCATATTTTAAATATGAATGTACACCCTCCGAGTGGGGGATGTGTCGTACCTACCCCCGGTGTGGTAGGAAATTACAAGGGGAAATACGTCACGAAATAATGCGTCTTTAATTAACTACCGGTGTTACATTTCGTTGATTTTTAGTGTGACGGTCGCGGCTTTTGTGCTCTGTATCATCCCCGACCTACAAAAATACAGGGTGTTATTGAAAGTTGTACAGACATTTTAACCACGAGCTACTGGCTTCATGCAGAACTCGGAAAATTTTTTTAAAAAATTCTATGTCAAAAATAAAATGACATAAAAAATAAAATGACATTTATTTTTTGAGCTACAATTTTTTTAAATTGCTTTTAGTTTTCTACGTGGTCAAACAACCTCGTAGGTAAAATTTCGGCACATTTTAAAAATACACCCTGTATATCATGTTTTATAAAATGTACGCCAATGCGAAGTAACTTATAGGAAATATGCTTTAAAACAAGAAAACCGCATTGGTGCACGTTTTATAAAATATGATATACAGGGTGTATTTTTAAAATGTGCCCAAATTTTACCTACGAGGTTGTTTGACAACGTAGAAGACTAAAAGCAATTTAAAAAATTTTTATTTCCGATTCCACAATTAAAACCACCAAAAGAATAGATAGAGCTTTGAAGCTCGAAGCTCGCCAGGTGGGCCCGAATCGATTTTGCTATGAAATATGTTGTGAAAGCTCAAGGTTGCGAAGCTTCGAAACAGTTGCAGATTGTTTACAGTATAAAAACGAAATCTTTAGTGAGGGATAATTAAGTGAGGCAAGCCACAACATCCGTTTCGAGCTTTAATTAAAGCGTCCAAACGCCACCTGGAATGAAATCAAGTCGTTTATTCCCTTAACTGAGATAACGAGATTTTTAACAATCTAATGAGTTTTGAAGCCTGCGAAAATAGAGAACTCATTTAGAGTTTCCGATCGGGTTAATCCAGCGTGCATCGGCGCCAAGAAAACGGGTCACAATAAGACTCTTCCCGTCGGACAACTCCGTAAAACATTTTTAAATCCAATTTAGAGACTCCAAGTTTCCTCGTAAAACCGCAACTTTACATTTTACACTCTGATGCGAGTCTCGCCACCGTAAACATCGCAAAGTGATCGCTAATAACGCTTCTCTACTGTATAGTACTGTACGTTTTCCTTCACCGCTCGGCCCCCTTTTGTGATAACGTGATGATACTAAGCTGTGTCACTCGCAAAGAACACAGTTATCCAACACTGAAAGAATTGTCCAAATCGGTTGAGCGGTTGTCGAGTTTTTCCGCAACAAACAAACATACAATAATACACACGAGCTGTTTTATACGAGTATGTTCGTACAAATTAAAAACACACATTATGCTGTTTACAAAACGAATAATTGATTTGGACTGAACTAATAAAATTCCATTTTGATGCTTGTCTGATTTAAATATTTCTACAGGGTGTCTTAAAATTATTATATTCCGAGTTCGGGGCTTAGTAGGGGAGATCCTGTTGACCAAATAAAAATATTTAAAAAAGAAATTGCTGTCACTGTCAACCATTTATATTTTTTATTTGAAGAAAACATGATGAAAAGTTTGAACCTTCAGACCCATATATCTTTGTAAAGACCCCCCCTATATTTTTTATTTTATTTTTTCGAGATTCCTGAGATTTTTTCCTACAAGACCCCCGACTTGGAATACGCTAATTTTGCGACACCCTGTATAATCATTGTGGCACTTTCACTTTGTATTCTGAATTTTAAATTGCAAATCTAAATATAGAAAATAGAAAGATGTAGACCAGCCCACGTAAATTTGTCAAATTTATCCCGCTTCTGTCCAGAAGAAGATCCTCGCTATTCATTATTCTCGAGACGCTTTGATGTATTATAAAACCCCAAAGAATCCAGTTTTTTCTCCACTGTTCATTTTTAATTAAACGGTCTTAACAATCAGTCTTGGTTTTTTCTTAGAAGTTAATTCTAGCACTGGCGGCTCCTGGGTGGCAATTTCTGCTACACCGCGATGTACTCGGTGCAGATTTCTCGTCACCACGCAGCTGTCTGACGTCATATCGTGGTGAAATAAAGTGCAGAACACAACTGGAAGTGTTGTCTTTGCAATAAATTTTGTTTGAAGCGAATCGATCCACTAGTTTTTGAGTTAACTCGAAACACACAAACATACAAAAACTTGTAAATTTTGTTTAAGCGTAGAAATGAGAGAGAGACACTTGGATTTTGTAATTTTTTGGTGCCACCTTTAATTAAACTGCATTTCCATCCGCGGTGTAAAATTTTATTGCGCTCTCGTCTGCTTTTACGTTGCGATGGAGCAAATTGACTTCCCTTCCGTGGCTGCAGCCAACGTGAAGGTGTCCCTCATGAAAAATGCAACCGTGCAGGATCGAGCGTCGCACTTTATTATTGTCCGTCGATAATCCGGAAGTCCGGGCCTGACTAAATAGGACGACAGACGGAAGAGAAAAATCCAAGAATCGTTTCGTCCTGAATAATAGAAACGATACCGAGTTACGACGGAATTTTACAAGTGTCGTCGCAACGTCTACAATCGATATAAACGACGGAATTTCGGGGATCATGCATTATGCAGACGACGGAGGCGAGGAGTCCGGTCTCTTTTCTTTTCTCCCCAGGATTATTTCCTGCATATTCGAGGGGTACTATTTTATTGCTGCCTGATGTTGTCTGATAGGTGGCTCGGCACGGGATCCGACTTAACTTCATGTTTTATGAGATATGACTTTATTTAGAAGTCCTAAAATCTGTAGTTTTTCCGATGTTTTACGGCTTTTCCAAGGCGAAACAAGAACGACGCCATTTTCAATAAGTCCACGTACATCCCCTGCCTCTCATTTTTTTCATCAAAAAAAAAAACTTTTAACGGTTATAACTCCCTTGTTAAGCCACATGTGGCGATGAATTTTCCACCCCTCTCTTCGAGAGGCTTCTTCTGACTAAAAATATATTTTTAGTTTTTTTGAGAAATTCGTTTTGTTTTTTTTTTTTATACAAAAACTGTACATTCAAAATGACTCGAAAAAATAGGCCGGCTGCAGGAAAGCCATTGTAACCTGACGCAGGATTTTCATTAAGAATCGGTAGACCATTCTTAATATAAAAAATAGAATGTGGTTAAAAATATGGTTTTTCTCTTTTTTTTTAAGAAACTGCCTACCAGATTTTTTTTTAATTAATTTCATATTAAGCTTGAATTATTTCGACGAGTTCGATCATCTAGACCACATTTGATTCGTTTTGGACACGATTGAAAATTTTTGAATCTCGGACTGGTCCAAAGCAGTTTCCATTTGCACATGATCTCGCTTATTATTGAAGACACAGCGATGATTCTTGCACCCTTGGATTCCCCTCGTTCTCCTGATTAATTTTCTGTAAACTAATTGATCCTGCGATGTACAGTTGCCGAATAGTCGAGCTTCAAAGTTCACTTGGAAATTTCTAATTTTTAGCTCCCAAAACACAAAACCGCGTCTGCAGGCGGAACTTTCCCTATTTTTGAATTCAACTCCTCCGGGGCATTAAATTAACATTGATTTGGATCGTGTTTGCAACAAAACTTTTTTCTCTGTTTCGACTAAGAGAAAATTTTAAATGCCCATAGCTCCCTTATTAAGCAACATATCGTGATTAATCCTGCAGTACTCGATTCATCACTGCAACTCGCTTCCTTTGAGCCGAAAAAAATGTGGTTTGTTCTGTTAGTTCTCGAGAAAATCCTAAAAATCTAAAAAAAAAAATTTTTTCTGTACATTATTTCGATCAAAATGACAGCAAAGCAACGATTCTTCCTTCATTGGGAACCTTTCGACCAGTTAGATCATCTAGGCCACATTTAGTTTGAATCGATTCGTTGTGGACACGTTTGAAAATTTTTGAATCTCGGACTGGTCCAAAGCAGTTTCCATTTGCACATGATCTCGCATATTATTGAAGACACGGCAATGATTCTTACACCATTGGGTTTCCCTCGGTCTCCTGATTAATTTTCTGTAAACTAATTGATTCTGCAACGTACAGTTGCCGAATAGTCGAGCTTCAAAGTTCACTGGAAATTCCTTCTTTTTAGCTCCCGAAATACAAAACCGCTGGCGGAACTTCCTCTATTTTTGAATTCAACTCGTCGGGGCCATTAAATCAACATTGATTTAAATCGTCTTTGCGACAAAACGTTTTTCTCTCTTTTTTTTCCACTAAGAGAAAATTTTAAATGCCCATAGCTTCCTTATTAAGCAACATATCGTGATGAATCCTGCACTACTCGATTCATCACTTCAAGTCGCTTCCTGTGAGCCGAAAAAATTGTAGTTTGTTCTCTCAGATTTCGAGAAAATTCCAAAAATCTACAAAAACTTTTTTTTCTGCACATTATTTCGTTCAAAATGACAGCTAAGCAACGATTCTTCCTTCATTGGGATCCTTTCGACCAGTTCGATCATCTAGACCACATTTAGTTTCAATCGATTCATTCTGGACATGATTGAAAATTTTTGAATCTCGGACTGGTCCAAACCAGTTTCCATTTGCACATGATCTCGCATATTATTGAAGACACGGCAATGATTCTTACACCATTGGGTTTCCCTCGGTCTCCTGATTAATTTTCTGTAAACTAATTGATTCTGCGACGTACAGTTGCCGAATAGTCGAGCTTCAAAGTTCACTGGAAATTCCTTCTTTTTAGCTCCCGAAATACAAAACCGCTGGCGGAACTTCCTCTATTTTTGAATTCAACTCGTCCGGGCCATTAAATTGACATTGATTTGAATCGAGTTTGCGACAAAACATTTTTCTCTCTTTTTTTGTCGACTAAGAGAAAATTTTAAATGCCCCTAGCTCCCTTATTAAGCAACATATCGTGATGAATCCTGCACTACTCGATTCATCACTTCAAGTCGCTTCCTGTGAGCCGAAAAAATTGCAGTTTGTTCTCTTAGTTTTCGAGAAAATCCCAAAAATCTAAAAATACTTTTTTTCTGCACATTATTTCGTTCAAAATGACAGTAAAGCAACGATTCTTCCTTCATTGGGATCCTTTCGACCAGTTCGATCATCTAGACCAGATTTAGTTTGAATCGATTCATTCTGGACACGATTGAAAATTTTTGAATCTCGGACTGATCCAAATCAGTTTCCATTTGCACATGATCTCGCTTATTATTAAAGACACGGCGATAATTCTTGCACCCTTGGATTCCCCTCGTTCTCCTGATTAATTTTCTGTAAACTAATTGATCCTGCGACGTACAGTTGCCGAATAGTCAAGCTGCAAAGTTCACTTGGAAATTCCTTCTTTTTAGCTCCCGAAACACAAAACCGCGTCTGCAGGCGGAACTTTCCCTATTTTTGAATTCAACTCGTCCGGGCCATTAAATTGACATTGATTTGAATCGTGTTTGCGACAAAACATTTTTCTCTTTATTTCGGCTAAGAGAAAATTTTAAATGCCCATAGCTTCCTTATTAAGCAACATATCGTGATGAATCCTGCACTACTCGATTCATCACTTCAAGTCGCTTCCTGTGAGCCGAAAAAATTGTAGTTTGTTCTCTTAGTTTTCGAGAAAATCCCAAAAATCTAAAAAAACTTTTTTTCTGCACATTATTTCGTTCAAAATGACAGCAAAGCAACGATTCTTCTTTCATTGGGATCCTTTCGACCAGTTCGATCATCTAGACCACATTTAGTTTGAATCGATTCATTCTGGACATGATTGAAAATTTTTGAATCTCAGACTGGTCCAAAGCAGTTTCCATTTGCACAAGATCTCGCTTATTATTGAAGGCACGGCGATGATTCTTGCACCCTTGGGTTCCGCTCGTTCTCCTGATTAATTTTCTGTAAACTAATTGATCCTGCGACGTACAGTTGCCGAATAGTCAAGCTTCAAAGTTCACTTGGAAATTCCTTCTTTTTAGCTCCCGAAACACAAAACCGCTGACGGAACTTCCTCTATTTTTGAATTCAACTCGTCGGGGCCATTAAATTGACATTGATTTAAATCGTGTTTCGAGCAAACATTTTTCTTTCTCTTTTTTTCGACTAAGAGAAAATTTTAAATGCCCATAGCTCCCTTATTAAGCAACATATCGTGATGAATCCTGCACTACTCGATTCATCTCTTCAAGGCACTTCCTGTGAGCCGAAAAAACTGTAGTTTGTTCCTTTAGTTTGCGAAAAAATTCCAAAAAAATCCGCACTCTTACATTGCTCTTATTCACAACAGACATGATCAGATGTTTATATTTTTGTCGTATCCGTAATGTATGTAAACATTTCCTCACATTAATATTTCATTAATCTACTTCATGTTTAAAACGTAATGAAATAATTTATTAAAATAATTGTTATCACAATAATTGTGTGTGTCTACCAGTGCTGAAGAGATTAAATGGGCGCTTTTCAGTGAATAATGAATCATAAACCTCACGTGCATTCAAAGGTGGAAACCTCCATTGTTTCATAGATTTATGACCATCTAAGTTAAATTATAAATAAGCTGAATAAGCGTGTCCTACTGGAGTTTATTTATATTTTACTCAACTCTGAAAATCTCACAAAGGATGCAGGATACAGCTGCGGCAAAACAACAAGTAACTTCGTATAAATTTATCCATTCCGTTAAACAACAAAAATCAATTAATAGCTATTTTCAATACAAGTGAGCAAAGTAGTGCATTTAATCACGAGGAATTGACATTAACTCGTGATTAAATGCACCACTTTGCTCACTTGTATTGAAACTAGTTATTCTGTCTCCGACACCACCCGGTGCGGCCAGCCACACTCAAAAACCATACTCCAAAAACTAATTTCTCGCCGTCGCAGGTTCTCGACTACACCCAGTACTACCTGGACCTGTCCCACGCCAACTCCAACACGAAAAGCGACGCCGAGTGGGTCGTGGAGTACAACTTCAGCTCGTACTACGGCATTTCGGAGATAACTCCGAACTCCCTGCACCAGCTGGCCGACAAACTGACCTCAGCCAGCCACAACGACTACTTCAGGAGGTAGAAATCGAACAGCACCCGTCCCGTTCTAACCGTCGCCATTTGCAGGTACTACAGTGCCAACTCAGTCCGGATGTACAACAACCCCCAATCCGGGTGCGACGCCAACTGCGCCCACACCCACTACTGCGCCATCACCCGGGTGGACTACCAAGAGTTCGAGCACTGCCTCAAGACCGCGGCGAGCGCTCTGGCCTCTTCGTCGCCGTCTTCGTCGGGCGCACCCACCATATTTGTGCTCGTCTCGACTCTTGTGATCCGCAAAGTGTGATAAACTCCACGAGACGTGGACTGTTAAGAAATGAACCTGTATAAAAGATGTGTAAAGCTGTGTTGTCGAGTCTCTTTTGGTTTGTTTCTTGTTGTTTGGAGAATTTGGTGCTAACCGTTGCTCATTCATTTGAACAATCTAGATCCAGTATTATTCTAAAACGTTTCGATTTGTTCTAAAAGGACTCAACACTAGATGTAACATAATAAAAAAAAAATCTAGGATACATGGAATTGGTATTAAATTTTACGGATGAATGGATGCACTATTTATCTAAAATATTTTTATATCGTGCAATGTAAATATGTAAAACGTGCAACAACAGTGTAACTGCGCGTTTGACGTCTCTTTGTAAAATGGAGCTTTTCTCGTGACTCGTTCCGGTGCAAGTTTCGTTCACTAATGATTCATCATGCCCCGGGGATCCCCCTGATTATTAATTTATACAAACGCACCGTTTATGAGAGCCCCCACATAAATGATTCGTGCCGTTTCAAAATATCCAAATCCTGTTCCCTTGACGAGAGTTTATATTTATGAATCCTGCCAGGACGCGCCAGGATTAAAATTTGCAAGATGTGTTCTTGTGTGATAACGTACTATAATTTAGGTAAACGATTTCATGTATTTTTATATCATTTAAATGTTCTAAAAAAATGTTGTACATAGGGCATACCTAAGGTTGTTGCAAGCGACGAAACTGACCAATTTGCTATTATATAGCATCACTACTATTATAGCTGTCTATTATATTGTATAACCTTCTCGATAATGTTGTTACTTAACTTTTATTATACCTAACCTATACATGTACTTTACTAGATGTGCCTGGCTAATCTTGTAAGCCCCAGCGTTTCGTCTTTTATCAATACTCATCATCAGTCTCGTCCTTGAGGGCACATCGTTCCACCCGCAGTAACACACCTAACCTAACACGGTCACGTGATACTGTATTCTTCCTATATACAATGTGTAAAGACACTGTTAAATTATGTTGTACCAGATGTTTTTATACTGTGACCATCTTATGCTTTCAAACGAGGGAAATTGTAATTGATGCCACTGTGAATACTCGAACTAATTGTTGTACGTAGTTGTTGATCTAATGTGTTATTGTTTTGTATTTTTTATTAAGATTTTATTTCTAATCAAATAAATAAAACTGAAACGAACTCAACTCTTCATTCTTCCAAACCCGGCCAGCCGCATCTACGACGTACGTCGCTCAACTCTCTACTTATTTTTTGTTCTTCGACCCCTCCAGCCACGCCACTGCACTGAGCGATTACAAAATCCACACGTGTCGAGAAGGGTTATCGCATCTTTCTAGAAATGTTTACGCTCGCTGGAATCGTGTTAAAAGTTGACACAGTTTCGCAACGACGCTCCGCAAGAATGTCCAAACTGTTGTTCTTGATCTTTTTGTATCTGGTGCGCAGCGCCACACCCGATTTCACTTTCAAAAATGTGATGGTGACTTGTGAAGACGCCTCCGACGAGGAAGTCCCGTTCGGGACTGTGGTCACAGCCAATAAACTGAAGCCCCACTTGCCTAGTTCTTCCTGTGAGAAGATCTCGATCCAGCACGCTTCCATCCCGGCGTTGAATCCTGGTTCTTTGGCGGACATCACCAACATCTCGCTTCTCTTGTTGGAGAACGACAACATCCAAACGGTCGCACCTGGAGCGTTCGAAAACGTCGCCGTCGACGAGGCCCTCTCGTTGAAATCAAACAAACTGAGAGAAATCAGACGTGGAGTGTTCAACCACGTCCGCACCCGCAATCTTGTCTTGAGCTACAACGAGATCTCGCGCGTGGACTCAGCAGCTTTCGACAACATGACCCTCCTGGAGACGCTGTTTCTCGACAACAACAGACTCAAGAGTATTGACAGCGAGTGGTTCAAGGACTCGCCCAAGCTCAAAAAGCTCAATTTGCAGAACAACCAGATCCTGGAGATTCCCCCAGACGCCTTCAAGAACTTGGCCAATAACGGAGCTTTGCAGATCAATCTCAACCACAACTTCATCTCGATTGTTAGTCCTGACGCCTTCAGGACTGCCAGGAAGATACAGTTTTTGGGGCTGGCCTACAACCAGCTCAGCTTCTTGCCCAGGGATTGGCTGAGGAGAGTCAAAATGAACCTGCTCAACCTGTCCAACAACAGATTCGCGTGTTTGAACGGGGGGCTAGCGGGGAGACACTCCACCAATTGGGTCGACGGGAATCCCTGGAACTGCAAGTGCTTGGAAGACCTGAAGAAGATGGAACACGGGACTTTTGGCAGCATCCAGGCGGACGAGGCGCTTCAGAGGTGCAGCCAAGTGGCTTCGAATTTGCTAAAATGACCACGACAATCCGAGGTGTTTGTTTAAGGACCTTGAAGAAATAATCGAATGTTTTTACCAAATAATCATTCAAGAAATGTGTACACAGCTGATAACACTTTCCAGTTAATAATTGTAATTGATTTGTCTATAATTTGATTAATTACAACATGGTGATTACGGATTTGAATTAATCTCCACAATAAACTTCTTTTTGACCGCTTGTGTACCTAACATAACCTTAAGAGCCGCAAAATAAAGATTTTTGTAGAAATTAAATTTCTTGTAGTATGTATTATTATTGAGGGGTTTGACAGTAGTTTAATATGTGTAACTTTTTAACTCAGATTTTTATGCCTAGTTTTCTTAGGCCCGGTTGTATAAAGCAATGTCAAGTCTTTGTTAAAGTTAACATAATGTCAAGTGATCTGATTGGAGGATATTTAACATTTTATTTAAATCAACCAATCAAATGGGCGGATTTCCGACTTGACGCGTTGTTAGCTGACACGATGTTAACTAAGCTTTATATAACATTAAAAAACAACATTGAATTTGACTTTTTACGCTGATTTTTAACCCCTTTTTTCTAATTCAGATTTTCCTAAAATATCCGCTCTGATGTAACCCGAAGTTTTGCATAACATTCCCGTTCTTTGTACAAAACTCGAACAGTAAACACCACCATTTTGTTACGTTTCTTAACCGCGATTGCCGTTTTTCGGCCCAATTCAGCAGCATGTCCTTATCTAAAAAGATATTCCATTTTTTTTAAATACACGACAGAAGTCGGAGACAGAACAAGCAATGATCGACCACGACCACAGGTGCTGCCTTAGCCACCGCCAGAACCATTTCCTCGAAATAAATCGAATGAACTGGTTAAAATTGAGTTTCTTGCGGGCAGTTGGGCCCATTTCGTTGAGATTCTTGTAAATTGTAGCTTTGGGGTCGAGTCGCTGAAGCCGAACCGGCAAAGTTGTCAGTGACAGTGTCGGCGTAACTGTAGTTACCGCTCTACCAAAATCCTCGTGTTCCTGAAAAATGTCCACTTTTGGCACTTGCGAAACCCCCGGTTGCGGCAACACCGCCAAACTGCAGTGCCCCACTTGCCTGAAACTGGGCATCCAAGGTTCGTTTTATTGTTCGCAAGAGTGCTTCAAAAACAACTGGAAGAACCACAAAATCATCCACTCTTTAGCCAGTAAGTAAGGTTAGGTAGGTAAGACGATCACAATTATTAGCAATGATCGCGTTCCTGTCCGGGTACTTCGCCCCAAGTGATTAGAGTATTCGCGTGCGCGGCCCCCACTCACGATTCGTTGTTGCAGAGGGCGAAAACCCTGATAAGCCCCGGGAGACTTCGTATAACCCCTGGCCGTACTATACCTTCACGGGGCAGCTCCGCCCTTTCGCGCAGACCCCCAAGCGCACGGTCCCCGAGGCGATCGCGCGCCCCGACTACGCCGAGCACCCTCAAGGGCTGCCGCTAAGCGAGCAGGCTGTCAAAGGCTCGGGGCAGATCAAGATCCTCGACGATGAGGAGATCGAGGGGATGCGTGTTTCGTGCAAGCTGGGCCGCGAGGTGCTGGACGAGGCGGCGAGAGTCTGCGACGTGGGGGTGACCACCGACGAGATCGATCGGGCGGTGCACGAGGCGTGCCTCGAGCGGGACTGCTACCCTTCCCCTTTGAACTACTACGAGTTCCCCGCGTCGTGCTGCACCTCGGTCAACGAGGTGATCTGTCACGGGATCCCCGACACTCGACCCCTCAAAGACGGGGATCTGTGCAACGTGGACATCACGGTGTACCACCGGGGCTTCCACGGCGACCTCAACGAGACGTTCTTCGTGGGGAACGTGAGCGACAAGCACAAGAATCTGGTCAAAGTCACGTACGAGTGCCTTAGCAAAGCGATAGGAATCGTCAAGCCGGGGGAGAAGTACAGGGAGATCGGGAACGTGATACAGAAGCACGCACAAGCGCACGGGTACTCCGTGGTGAGGAGCTACTGCGGACACGGAATCCACAGACTGTTCCACACCGCCCCCAACGTGCCCCACTATGCCAGTAAGTCGCCACAATTGAGACAACCCCTTTGTACTTTTCGTTCGTTTAGAAAACCGCGCCGTGGGGGTGATGAAACCCGGCCACTGCTTCACCATCGAGCCCATGATCTCCATGGGGACCTGGCGCGACGAGATGTGGCCCGACAAGTGGACAGCGGTCACGGCTGACGGCCAATGGTCGGCTCAATTCGAACAAACTCTCCTCGTAAACGAAACAGGCTGTGAAATCCTCACCAGACGACGGAACTCGGAGGGGACACCCCACTTTATGGATAAAATGTAAATGACTCGTTTATTTTTTAACTACGTAATGTATTCTGTTGGAAATAAATATTAATGGGCCCCATACGGCAACTCCACTTTGCCCCCTCTCTCGTTCACGACTTGCCAACAGCTGCAAGCCAAGCTCTTCCTGTCCATTACGTCGGTGTAGACCCGTCCGTTGAGGTGGTCCATCTCGTGTTGGACTATCCTGGCGGGCCAGCCCACGCACTCCATCTCAAACCTCTCATTCTCCTCATTGAGACCTGTCAAGTGTACACCCCTGCACCTGGGGACTTCGGCCTGGAAGCCTTTCACGCTTGCGCAGTACTCCGTGAATGTGAGTTTCTTGTAGTCGGTCACTCGGACTGACGGATTGATCACCACCTAAAACTAAAATTATGATTATCACTGCTCTCCACACGACTAGTACTTTACTGTAAACGGAACAATTTGCATTTCTCTGCTCTCGCGTTCCTTTTCGCTGAAATCTTGGAGGTGTTCTTCGGCGAACTCCATCACAAACAGTCTAAAAGGGGCGCCGATCTGTGGCGCCGCAAGTCCTACACATTTGTACTTCCGCATCACCTTTCTCATTCTATCAATTAAAAATTTTATCTCCGGCGATTTCACTAGATCTGACGGGATTTCCAACGACACGGCCCTAAGTGTGGGGTCCCCGATTTGGACGACGTGCTCGTAGGGGGCTTCGGGAGATTTGCCCTTCACGAGACCCGAATACCACGAAATAACTTTTTTAAAACTGAAGTGGCGCATTTGGGTGCGAGCTAACCACGTAGAAACCGACATTTATTATTTAATTTTACATAAAATTAATTCATATATATTTGAGGTTACATAACCTCAAATTCACATGATCACACATAACCTCACTTCTGACAATTGTTTACACAACAAACATAACTTCAACACTTAAAATTGACAAATATTCAAAATTCATTTACAGTTTTATTAATATCCAAGGAATGCTGGCGGAGGAACTTTACCAAAATACCTTACCGAAAAACAATATTTATAAAATATACTTCAGTACAATTTTATAATTCGACTGTGAACATTTCAATTGATCTACACATGATAATGGAACTTTTCGACTGATTTAGATTTTCCTGTACGATAAAATACTAAAAATAAATAATTGCCACTACTTCACATTTAAAATTTCTTATCTTTCGTCGCTCAACTCGTTATCGCTGGATCCGTACCACCTCTTCTTGTCGCCTTTGCTCCGGGGCGAGCTGTCGCTGTTGCTCGACGACCTCGACTTCGACTTGTTGAACCTCCTCCTGGAGTACCTCTCGGGCGACTTCGACGCGAACCCGAACGACGACATGACCGACCTGGACCTGCTGTGGTGCTTCTTGTTCTTCTGTTTCTTCATGCTCTTGGCGATGACTCGCTTCTGGTGGTCCAGTTGCGGGAACAGATCTAGAAAAACACTCTGCCGCCACTCTGAATCGCCCTCGTATTCGTACCTTGCGAGATCTCCAGCGCTTTCTTCGCCGCGTTCATTTCCGCCTGTTGGATGCTGTGGCCCATCGCGCTGGCCAACCGCCGCCCCCGGAAGTACACCGCCACGGTGTACACCCTCGTGTTGGTCGGCCCTTTACACTCGATCACCCTGCAACGAACGTCGGTTATGTGAAATCGGCACCGGTCGGATTACCGAACTTGTAAACCGGAATGTCCGGCTCGCCGCCGTCCATGGTCCTCAGGGTGAGACAGCACTGCTGGAGCTTGGACTTCGGATCGTTCCAGTCCTGGTTCATTATGAAGTCTTGCAGGCGCGGGAACAGCGTGACTTGGCAGAAGACCTCGCAGAACTGCAGGCCCTGGTCGACGTAGAGGGCGCCGATGAAGGCCTCGAGGAGGTCGGCGCGGTCCTTCGTCTTCAGCTCGGCTTTGGGGTTGTTGTAGACGGCGTAGTTGGACATTCCGAGGTCGTCGCAAACTACGGCTTGCGTCCGGTTGTTCACCAGAGAGCTTCGCAACAGCTGAAACATGTCTCCACTTAAACCAGAACTCCTCGAAAGTTCAAGACTTGTTCAGAAAGTGCGTGACCGAGTGTTGTGTGATTGATACGCAACGGTTGACCCACCGACAAGTGTCCTTCGTGATGCTCCGGAAAATATTTGTACAGATACTCGGAGGCGATCAGTTGCAAGACGGTATCCCCGAGAAACTCCAGTCTTTGGTTGGACCCCAAGGTCAGATTCGTGTACCCCACGCTCCTATCGGTGAAAGCTCTGGCCAACAGTCTTATGTGGTTGAACTCGAGCCCCACCGACTCCTCGAACTTGGTCAGATTTTGCAACAATTCGAATTTCGGTATCCACTGTCTGTCCCCGGTGGGTTCCTGTTCTTGGAGAGGGTGCGGAGGAAGATTCATCCACACCTGGAGCAAGTCCGGATGGATTTTGAAAAGCGTCTCCGAGAAGACCCTATCGACGACCTGCAACTCTCAACTGACAACGCAACATCCACCGTGACATTCTCGCTTACGTCGATGCCTCCGTCGAGGAACAGCGCCCCC
Organism: Tenebrio molitor; assembly: GCF_963966145.1. Classification (NCBI taxonomy): domain Eukaryota; kingdom Metazoa; phylum Arthropoda; class Insecta; order Coleoptera; family Tenebrionidae; genus Tenebrio; species Tenebrio molitor. The sequence continues at coordinate 1,965,519 of NC_091053.1, forward strand.
ATCAACGCCTCGAAACAATTGGCCATCGCGTGTCGCAGCTCCAGATCGTGGCACAGATCCGACCCGTGAGCGTAAAGCATGAACTGGTCCAGTTTGAGTGTCTTGGCCAGCACCGCCAGGTGCTGGTTTTGCACGATGGCGGCTCTGTACGTGGCCAATCCACCTTCCTCCAGGTCCGGAAAAGTGTAAAACAAGTGAATGGAGGAGAGGAACTCGACGACGGCGTCGCCGAGGAACTCCAATCGCTCGTTGTGGGTGATGTTGGATTCGGTCTCGTGCTGCTTGCCGAACCGCGACATGATATTGATCAGCGTGTTGATACCTAAACAGACAATGAGCGCGGCGCCCTCTCGCGTTCTCTCAACAAACCTCGCTTTCGAGTGTTCATGTAGTGAATCCTCCTGTCACCGTACTCCGGCTGTCGGATCCCGCAATTCGTCAGGGAGTTCCTGGCGTGGTCGGGGTTCGTCCCGAAGTTCTCCCTGTACGAGGGGTGGGTCAGAGCCAACTGCAACAGCGCTCGGTTTTTGAATTTGTAGTTGATCGAGTCTTCCAAGATGTTGAGGGAGTGGTGAAACCTCAAGTGACAGACTAGGACCGGGATGAGCATGGCGTGCTGGATAATGTCGCACATGATACCGGTACGGTAGAAACCTTCAGCTGAGACCGCCACGGTGATGTCCCTCTTCATCTTCCCCTGGGTCCGCATCTCTTGCAGCTTGTTCTCTTTCGACTCTAGCTTGCGTTTGTCTTCGAAAGTGGGCTTGGACATGTTGGCTAAGAGGTGGCGAAATTTCACGTAGTCTCTCCAGGCTTTCTGATAACTGCAAAAAATCATCGCGTGGTTAAACAAAAATCTGGATAAGGGCGCTTTGAAAAGAAAAAGAAAAAATTCTCTTTTTGCACCTTCTTTCTCCTCTGTAAGTCACCAGCGCTCCTCGACTAGCTGCGCAAACTCAAGGTTTCAAAATCACTAAATATCATTTTTCCGACACACTTTTTACAGTAAACAGCCCCAAACCGCCCCCGCGACCATTTTGTAACATTAGATGTCCGTTGATTAGCGTTTTATATTAAAAAAATTGCACTTAATCGCAAATTGGACGTTTCGCTTGACAAGAATGACAGCCGACAGGTGCGGCAACCGAATAGACAAAACTTGTGGCAAAGCACTCTTGACGTGATTAAATTAAAATCTGGTTAAGGGCGTTTTGAAAAATGTTCTACAAAATTGACCTGAACAGTTTTAAATTCAACAATGAACAATTCTAAATAATGTTTCTGTGAAAAAAATGCTCTTTTTGCACCTTCTTCCTCACCTGTAAGATACCGGCGCACTTGGACTAGCTGCGCAAACTCAAGTCCGCAAAATCACCGAATATCATTTTTCCGACACACTTTGTACAGTAAACAGCCCCAAACCGCCCCGGCGACCATTTTGTAACATTAGATGTCGATTAATTAGCGTTTTATACTAAAAAAATTGCACTTAATCGCAAGTTGAAGGTTAAACTTGGCAAGAATGACAGCTGACAGGTGCGACAACTTAACAGACTAAACTTGTAGCAAAGCACTCTTGACCCAACTTTTAATTAGTCACCCCCATGAGGGGGTCGCAACTCACTCGGGGTTCCCGGCGTAGCTCAGTTGCGGCGGTCTGATCCCGAAATGGACAATCTCGGGGAACTTGTAGCTGCCGGGTTTTTGGTGGTCGATGTTGCGGTCCAGCTGATCCACTCGCACCGAGCACGGTTTTTTTCCGGGGTAAGTCACCACCATTCCCTGCCAAAACTCCATTATTCTCCTGTCACCAAAATCTCTGTCGCCGCTACCTTAATCTTGTCGGCGTAGGTCTGCCACTCGTACTGACTCATCTTCACCATGTCCTCCAAGTCCTTCTTTTCGATCAGCGGAATCGAGCTGTCCACCAGATACTGGAGGACCTCTTTCATCGACAGGATCTCCTTGCCGTTGTCGGGCAGCTCCCGCACGAATCTCGGCATGAAGTGGAACTGCGAACAACCGTCGTCGTCGCCGGCAGTTTTGAAATCCAAATCCACCAGCTCCAAGACTTCTTTGAACAAATAGTCATCTAGAAAAGCGCCTTGATGACACAACAAGTGAAATGAAGTCGACGCTTACGGAACAGATCCAACTCCCTCACTGTAAAATTGTCGGGGATTTTTTCCTCGATGTAGAGAATGGTGTACTCGATATTGAACCGGATGACCTTACAAGTGGGCAATTTGACCAACGGGAAATGAGAAAACATGGAGAAACCCTCGAAGATAAACTCATGCTCGTCGTAGTGGATAATGGTGGGGGTCTTGATCAGGAAATTCGTAGGAGGGGAGATCGTGATCCTGTAATGGTAGAGCTTGTCGGCGTTGTTACTTTCTGGAACGCACTTTTCCAGGTGTTGCTCTCCTGGATATATCCCGTGCCGGATCCCGGACTTTCTGGATTTGATCGAGCATCTGCACAGCGGACCGTCGTTCATCTCGCCTGGATCGTTGTACCACATTTCCGGGTGGAGTCGATCCGGGTGTTGCTGCTTCCGTTGCAGTTCTTCCATGGTGCAGTCTTCTTCGTCGGTCAGCTCTTCTTCGGAGCTTCCGGAGGAACTCGTTTCTTCGGCTGAAACAGCACTCTCAGTACTACACAAAAAATAAATAAAACAATTTTTTTTTTACATTTATGTTTGCACAATCTCGCCCTGTTTTTCCTCGGCGGGGGCACATACTTCGGCTTCAACTCGTTGATCTTCCTCGCCCTCAACACCAACTCCTCGCTGAAGTAATCGCATATTTGCACTGACTTCGCGGTGGCCTTCGTGACCTTCGCATTACTGTCGTCCTTCACGTAGAACAAATCCGACGGTGTGGACCTCGTCCAGATGTTCTTCTCCTGCTCCAGCACCTCTTCTTGGTCGACTCTGGCCAACTCCTGGATCCGATTGGAGACCTCCTCTCTCGACGAGCAATAATTGCGCCGCCACTTTGACAACACCGAGCTAGACTCCCGCGGCTTCTCCGTCTTGGCGCTGCTCCGGGCGCGGCTGTGGCGGCTTTTGCTCCGACTTCGACTCCGCCGCCGCTCCCTGTTCTCTCTCGAATTCCGCGAAGAGCGCGACCGCGACGGCCTCCATGGCGACCTAGACCGGCGATCGTACTTCTCACTGTCAGCTTTTGATTGCTTGTACGATTCCAGTTCCTGGCGATAATCGCTCGGCTTAGCTCGACTAGTTTCTTTATAATCAGACTCGCGTTTTTCCTGGACCGGATAAGGGGTGTAGTTGTAGTTGTAGTGACCTATAGGCGGGGGCGGCACGTTGAAATTTACCGGCGGCGGGTAGGGCGGCATCATCGGCGCGTACGACTGGTTCCACTGCCCCCACTGGCTCCACTGGCGCGGATCAGGGGGCGCGTAATTGGGGTCGTAGTTGGGCACCATCGGGTATGAATAATTCGCATTGTAATAGTACTGATCGCTCATTTCGACTAAACTTAAAATCTTCGTTAATTCTTATCACAGATACACTCTTGAATTGACCGAAATTATGATTCGAACTCTTTCATTTTGGTATGTAAGGAGTCTACAAAAAGTGAGGTTAGGTATTCAACAATCTGCAAAAATGTTTTCTTAATTTTAGTTTACATCAAAACACAATTTCAACACAAATGGATATACTCAGTACTCACATGTGTTTGTTTAACAATAAATAAAATTATCAATTGGAACCATTACGTCACCATGTCAAAGGTCGAATTGCCAACCGCACAACTTTAAGAAATCCAAAACCCCCAGGCCTGCGCCACTTCAAAAGCGAAATTAGAATTTTTAATCGATAATTTGCGATTTTAAGTGAAAAAATACTAGAATGCGATTTCATACTGGTACCTATTGAAAATTATATTTATATTTTTAAGTTTTACTTAAATTGTCAAATGTCAAATAAAAACAATTGAAATCAATAAAAATTTAATTTATTGTGTTGAAAAGTTAATAAAAGAGCTGGAAAATGGATGTTATGCTACAACGCCATTGCGCCCGTTACATTTACGTGGTCCCTGACGGCTTGCGCGAGCTCATGAGCGACATTTCCAGAGAAGTAGCGCCGCCCCCTTAGGCCCCACTTATCCAGTTCTGTCCAGGTCCTGCGGAGTCAACCTGAGGACATCTACACCTTCATCGCCGACTATCTGGACGCCCTCCTCATCACCCGAGAAAACGCTCGCGTGTCGGCTAGATTTGTGCAATACATGACGGAAGCGTCCGAGACCATCGTGGAGTTGTTGTCCAGGGCCGGCATGAGCCGGGAGAAAGCGGACAGCGCGGCCGAAGTGATCCAGGACGCTTTCAGGACCTGGAGCGAGCGAAAAGGAATCCGTAAGTGTCCCACGAAGGTGAGCACAAGTCTGACTAATCTGGAGCAGTGAAGGAAGACGAGGACACCGTCGTGGCTCGCATCATCGAAGAGGCGGGGATTTCCGAGGCGCAGGTCCAGGCCGCGGCTGTGGTCATCCAGAACGCCTTCAGAGCCTTCAAGAATCGACAACAGCGCGAGGCGCAGCTCCTCAGCGGCATCATCGACTGGAGGGTGGCGGCGAGAAGCGCGATCCGACTGTACAGGAGGACCGGAGTGTCGCCGGAAGAGGCAAAGAGAGCCGCCAACTTGATCAAAGCCGCGTACAAAGGGTACTACACCAGGAGGGCCATCAGGCAGCTGAACGAGACTCCGATAGGTCCGCAAGAGAGAGGCGAAGACACCATGACCATCGACGACACGTACTCTATCTCGTCTTCGTTCAGCATGGAAGCTAGGAAGTACACGTCAGCTGGAAGTGTCCTTTTTTGAATATTTAATTGTGAATATTTAGGTCGAAAGGTGTCCGCATCGATTACAACACGGTGGTACCTCACGTGGACTTCGGCGGTGAAGAGCTGATCTCGCGCGACCTCAACTCCATCCTGGAGGAGGAAGTGGACGCGCCTCAGCACAAAGACGTGATGATGAGGATCTTCGGCGACTCGATCAAACCGGAGAAGACAAGCGAAGAGTTCATCCGAGAGATGCTGGAGGAGCGGATCTTCAGGTGAACAACACAGTTAGACAGTCAGGCTTATATTTTCGAGTGTAGTGCGCTAGGTACCGACGACAAAGTCGAACCGCTGATAATCGACGAGAAAGATTCCGACACGGACGCTTTCGTGCCGCCTCCCGTCACCGAAGAGGCGGTAGAACCGCAACTGAACCGGTCGCAGATCCTGCCGACGATATCTCAAGACGAACTGGAACAAGAGCTGATGGAAGCCAGAAAAGAGATGGTCCGGCTCAAGCAGGAGTCTCTGATGAGGCACACCGAGCAAGCACAGCCCGTTCCGATGAAATACGGCGAGTCGCAACCCCAGCTGCCGGAACAAGCAAAGACAGAGACCGTCCGCAAGCAGTCGTGGGAAAGAGCGAAGGAGGCGGCGGAAGAAGCCCAAGCGCGCGAAGAGGCGGCGAAAACCAAACCAGTCGAGAGGATCAAACAAGGGGAGCTGCGACAGACACCATCGCAACTACCGGCGAAGGTGTCGACCGAACAGGTGCCCGACGAACCGCCGGCTGAGACCGACGCCGAACCAGGAGTACCAATCGAGGCGCACGACTCGCACACCAAGGCGTACCTTGAACAGCAGAGGGAGGCGCCGGTGGAAGCACCGACGGAAGTCGCCGAAGCTCCAACCGAGGCGCCGGAACCACCACCAGAAGCTCCAGCTGAGTCACCGAGTGAAGAACCCCCAGCACCAACAGAAGCGCCGACTGAACCAGAAGAAACAACTGACAATTAAATTCTTTATTGAACAACAACCACTAGGACAACAACCCCTTAATAAATAAATTCTCGCTCCCTTCCAGTTGCTCCTTCAGTTTATTCACTTCTCGGAGCAAATCTTCATCGCCCAAGCCATCCGGATCCAACTGTTTCACTTTTTCCAAAACATCTTCGATAATCTTGTCGCCATCTTTGATAATCTGACGTTTCAAAGACTGTTCGTAGTCTCTGATGAGTTGAGTACCAGCCGAGTGTTCGAGTTTCTTCTGGTGCTCAATCGCCGCCTACAAAAAACAATTGAAAGTCGCGCCACATCGAGCTGTCACATACCTCGATGACGTCATCCGAAAACTCGACCATTCTGGCACAGTGTATTCCGTAGCTGTTGTCGCACTCCCCTTCGCGGACTTGGTACAAAGGCGTGATGGTACTGTCGGTGGTGACAGCAGTCACGTGTTTGTTGGTGACCGTGGAGTACATTTCCGCCAGTCTCGTGATCTCGTGGAAGTGGGTGGCGAACAAAGAGAAACATTTCACCTCTTTGGCCAAGTACCTGCAACAGCGAATCACGTGGTACTTGCGGAACCTTCGCGACTGACTTACTCTGCAATCGCGAACGCGATTCCGCACCCGTCGTAGGTAGAAGTACCGCGCCCCAGCTCGTCTATGATGACGAGGGAATTCGCCGTGGCGCTCTTGATGATGGTCGACGTTTCGATCATCTCGACCATGAACGTGGACAACCCTTTCAGCTGGCAGTCCTCGGCGCCGACTCGCGCCAAAATCGCGTCGACCAGAGGGATTTCGGCGTAGTTGCAAGGGACGAAGCACCCGATCTGGGCCATGAGAACGCACACGCCTATGCTTCTGATGAAGGTGCTCTTGCCGCACATATTCGGACCCGTGATGATGTGCAAAGTGGCGCCGTCGTGGTCGAACTCGACACTGTTGGGGATGAAAGAGACGTGTTCTTGGTGCTCGATGCAAGGGTGGCGCACTTTGAAGAGTTTGAAAGTACCCGTTCCGGGTTCGTGGAGTTTAGGCCTGACGTAGGGGATCTTCGCCCAAACTGAGACATTCGCGAATGACACCAGAACGTCGACGGTACCGATGTAGAGGTTCAGGTTCCTCAAACTGTCACCGTAGCCGGCTGGAACTTGTCCCTAAGATTACGACCCTCGAGGGGGTGGTACGTACCTGCCACATCGAAGATCTCCGCGATGATCGTCTTCTGTTGGTCCTCGTAGGCCGCTTTGGCCTCCGAGTAGTCCGCGTTGAGATCGCCTAGTTTGTCGTTGGTGAAACGTACTCCCCCCTTGACCGCGTCGATGATCTTGTAGCGCGAATTCGAGCGCAGCGCGTGCTCTTCCTTGAGCGTCACCCTGAAGAAGTAGCCGTGTTGGTCGTTGCACTCCAGCTTGATCGTCTTGTCTTCGTCGAAGCCCAAGTCGTTGGCCGCGTTCCGCAACAACTTCTGCATCTTCTCCTCGATGCGCTGCTTGCTCTCGGAGATCTCGTTCAGCTCGGGACTGAAGGTTCTCTTGACGAGGAACTCGCCTCTGTCGACCAGCTCCAAGTCGAGGATCTCCTCGATCATGTCTTGGTACTTGTCCAGGTCGTTGCGGATCTCTTGGATCGGGTCGACCAGAAACGACTTGACGCAAGGATTGTCGAGTTCTTTGAGCGTCTTGATCAAAGTGGGAACAGCCCCGACCACTTGGTAGACGCGGTAGCAGTCTTGCAGACTGGCCTTCTTGCTGGAGAGCTTTTTAGACAAGAGCAACAAGTCTGGCAGGCGGGGCAAGATCTCCGCCTGGAGCTGTTGCCGCGTTTGGGGGTCTTTCACCAAACACTCGACCACATCGTGTCGTTCGTTGATCAAATGTATGTCCTTCAGGGGCTGTTTGATCCATTGCTCCAGGAGGCGACGCCCTTGATTGGTCACGCAACAGTCCAAAATCCCTTTGAGACAAAACGTTTTAGACTTGTTGGGGAGAAGCATGTTGTCTTCAACTGTCGACACTCCAGGCTTCGGGAGGATGTTAAGAGAGTACAACGCAGCGTTGTCCAAACGGACGTATCGATGGACGTCGACGGTGCTGATCTTGAACTGGTTGAAGTTTTGTTCGTCTCCTGTCAAATTGAGGAACTTGATGACGGCGTTGAGACACCCCAGAGCTTCCTTGAGATTGGTCTCCGGAAAACTGACAGAGTTTCTTTGTTGGCCGTCGCTGAAGAACAACAGCCGGTCCAAGTCTTGGATGACTCCTTCCGACCCAAAGTCCGCACGTTTCACTTTGGCAACAAGCACACTGTTGCGTTCGAGCACCTTCTTCAGCTCCACCAGATCTGCAGTGTCCCCTTGAGGAATGATGCACTCCCTGGGACCCACCTGCGCGATCAGGGCCTCCAACTCGGTGAAACACTCGTTGTCGTTGATCTCGCACACCTGGAACTTCAACTCCGTGGAGTTGACGCACGCCACCGCCACCACCTTCCCTTTCACGATGCGCGCCCCCATCACGTAATTACTAAACGTGATGGAGGCGTTCTCGAAAAGGACTTCCTCGAACTGGGAGAGATTCCCCGGAGAGCCTTTGTACTCCACGTTCCATTCGTTGATCTTGTTGGGGGAAGCTTTCACGTACACCTCCACCCGGTACTGCTTGACCAGGAGCAACTCCCGGATGAACCTCTCGAACTGGGACTTGCGCAACACCACGTACGACAGCTTGGGGTCCTCCCCCATGTACTTGACGATGTTTCCAGTGAAGCTGGAGGCATGGCTGGCGTCTTCGCCGTGCAGGGTGTAGTACTCGCCGTGGTTGAAAAATCGCAAAGTGGACGTCGGTTTCTGGAAAAGTCGCCGATTAGGACGTCAGCGGCGCGATATGGAGCGCAGGTCATGTTTGTCGAAAAATTCGTAGAAAGAGACTCGACGAGTGACTTTTTCGATGAACCAGTTTCATTTATCGCGTCTTCTTGTAACAGTTTTGATCGTAAACAAGCGATAGCGATGCACTTAACACACTTGAACCGTACTTGACACATTTTGTGACGTTGCGACGGAAACGAAAAAGCAACAAATGAACGCAAAGAAAGGACAATTGAAGAAGAGGGCGATTTGGTACAGCTCCTCGTGGGTCAACAAGATGATGCACAATCCCACACACAGGGAAAGCAAGAATTGACAGGTCTTCCGTGGTCCACACTGTGGCCAGATTTGTTACCTATTGAAAACGTGTGGGATTATGTCCATCGCAGAATATGTTGGCATTTTTGGAAATTTCTGAGAACTACATGAATTTAAAAAATTCGTGATGTCCTAGATAAAACAAAACAACGTCATTACAATGCAAACATTACTTGGAAGTACAATATTTTTAATAATCAAAAGCGATAAGCGCGTCTTTATCACGTGGGGAGAAAATGCGGTAAAGAAAAAAATTGCAAAGCAAAAACCAAAATAAACAAAATTTAATAAGATCCGACCTTTGGACCCTGGAACAGCAGATAACCTATTTACACCAGACCAATTGATTTTTTTCTGGATGCAGCGAAGAAGGCATAAGAATGAAAACTGAGAAATAAATATTGCATTAAGTGGAAAAACATTTTTCTAAATTACTAAAAACTATTTTGGGTTTTATCGGTTCTTTCAAAAAATACAATAATTCACTCGAAATCGAGAGATAAAAGCGGGGGGGTCATGTCCACGATAACTTCTTAGCCTATATAGGAATGTAGAACGTTTTAAATGATCAGTTTATGCAAAAACAATTGAAGCTGTTCGACGGAAAAAGTAATAGTTTGTGCATTTGGACATTATTGGTGGAAAACCGCACAGGTGAGCGAATTTCGAGTATTTGCTAAAACTGCAGCTGCAGGATTAGTTGATAAGAGTTGGTCGAGGTGTCCAAGCTTTGGAAAAATTTTTGGCAAAAGCGAATCATGTCTTGGTGACGTTTGCTTCGAGATTGGTACACCTGATAGGTATTTCCTACAGGTCTGAGACGCATCTATTTAGAGTTCAACGCTCCAAATAAACCTTGCTTTCGTCGAATAACAAAAATTATTATAATTAGACTTTGATAAGGTAGAGCGCGATAATGCGGTAATTGTCCCGATAACCTCCACCTTGCGCAACCCAAACCGACCAATCGCCTCGTTTTATTCCAGATGAAACCGGCGGTCCTCCTTTGCGCCGTCCTGGCCTCGGCCTTGGCCAAGCCCAACGGCTTCTACCACCAAGAGTACAACTACCAGACCTCGTCGTCCCACTACAAAAACCACGAGTTGCAACACCGCAACCAAGACGAAGGTTTTTACTCGAAAGATGGCGACCTGGAAGGTAGATTACGGCCGCGGGTGAATGCCCACAGCCAGCACAGCGAATACGTGAATCCGAAGCTGCAACACGGCTACCGCCTCGGCACCGACCGCACCTCCTCATTCGGCCAGCTCCACGCCCAGAACCGATACGCGGGAGGCGACCCGCCCTTCACCCAACCCGAAATGGGCGGAGCTTTCGGTTTCGCCCCGCCCCACCAGAACTACGGCATCGACTCGAATCTGAGACAGGTTACGACAAGTCTGGAGGAGGAGATGGAGAGGGAGCTGCAGAGGGCGGTCTACGACCACTACCAGAGGGCGGTGGCGTACGGGGGCGGGATCAGCCAGGCGCAGATCGAAACCGACAGGAGGCTGCTCGAGGAGGAGTTGCGGAGGAATGTCACGATGAGGTTGCAGGAGGCGCTGAAGCAGCACTACGGGAATCAGGGGATCAGGGGGGCGTACTCGTACAGTATCATCGACGGCAGACTCCAACCCAGCGCCAACTACCACAACCAAGAACTGACCGATTTGACCAGACAGATGGAGGCCAACTTGATGAAGCATCTGGAGAGACAAGTCCAGACGTATTACCACACGCGGGTGGACACCGCGGTGCACACGCAAAGAAATACGTATCGACGAGTCGGCGACAACTATCCTGGGGAGCTGCAGCAGCGCCCTATCTACCAACCGCACCCCCACGGAGAGGTCCCGATCCGCCCTCAACCCCACCCCCACGGACAAGTCCCGATCCACATGCAACCCCACCCCCAACCGATTCCAATAGGACACATCCCCGACTCCATCACGACAGTCGCCACAAGAGTACAGACAGAACTGAACGAGCACCTGAACAAGATCCTCGAAGACACCCAACACAGATACTTCTCCGAGCGCAACTTCCAAAATCGCGGGGCCTACAACTACGACGCCATCTTGGCCCAGTTGCAGGAGGAGTTGAGGGCGAACATCACCCTCCAGTTCGACGAACAGATCAAGAGGGCCTACGGCTACACCAATTACGTGGCCTCCAAGTACAGCGTGGAAGACATCGAGAACCTGCGACGACAGATCGAGACCAATCTCTTGACCAAGTTGAACAGGGACTTCCTCAAACAGAGGGACAAGTTCTTCCAGATGTTCCGCGTGTACGAAGCCCCGAGACCCATCCCAGCCAATCACGTCTACTATCCAGTCAACACGGTACACCAGCAAGGAGAGATGGTCGCGGTGCATAGACAAATGCAAGAACAACTGTCGCGCCAGCTGCAAGCCGCCTTGATGCAGCAGTCGTACAGACAGGCCCACATGTACACAGGGGAGGCGTCGAACTTCAACCCCCAAGCGCACTACCAAGCCACCCTCGACCAAATGACAGCAGAACTTAACAGAAATCTCACGCGGCAGATGGAACAGATCAGCAGTCAGCAGTACCAATCGGGGGCTTACGGGGCACAACTGGCCGCCATGAGGAACCAACTGCAGCACGAACTGATGAGACAGCTCCAGCAAGGGTTGCAACAGTCGTACAGTCGCTACAGCTCGTGGAGCAGCTCTGCCAGCAGTTCCAGCAGCGGGAACTACAGACAAGTCCGAGGGTTTGATCCGAATCTGTACAGGAGTTACGGCACTTCCGGTGGGGTCAGCGCGTTGGGTGAAGACTGCATGATGGGGGACGACCCCTCGGCGTATCAACAAAAAGACAGCGATGAAGATTTGACTCAACAGACGGAAGATTTGACTCAACAAACTGAAGATCTGACTCAACAAACACAAGACCATGACGATTTGACTCAGCAAGTACAAACTCATGATGACCTCACGCAGCAAACTCAAGACGATGAGGATCTCACTCAGCAAGTACAGACTCATGACGACCTCACTCAACAGACTCAAGACGATGAGAATCTCACTCAGCAGGTACAGACTCATGATGCCCTCACTCAACAAACTCAAGACGATGAGGATCTAACTCAGCAAGTACAAACTCATGATGACCTCACTCAACAAACTCAAGACGATGAGGATCTAACTCAGCAAGTACAGACTCATGACGATCTCACTCAACAAACTCAAGACGATGAGGATCTAACTCAGCAAGTACAGACTCATGACGATCTCACTCAACAAACCGAAGGTTATGAAGATCTGACTCAACAAAGTCAAACTCACGACGATCTATCTCAGCAATCTCAAACTCATGACGATTTTACTCAACAGAGGCAATTGGGTTCACAAAAACCTCCAGTGGTACTAGGTCCAAGTGTTTATCAAAAACCGCCACCAAGAATGATGCAGACGTATAGTTATCACCCTCGAACTCACGATGATTTGACTCAGCGAAGGCAAACTCACGACGATTTGACTCAGCAAAGGCAAACTCACGACGATTTGACTCAGCAAACTCAAGATGATCTCACCCAACAAACTCAATCGTTTGATTATTATATGAGGAGACCACAAGTGGATCTTCCAAAACCTACACCAAGATACCAAAGCAACCCTTTGAATCAAAATCAGAATCCGACACCAAATATGATGGGCATGCCAGGTCCACCTGCGCCTACACGTCCCGCGGAGGTGCAAAATCACCGAATTATTGAAGCACATCAGACTATAGAGCCGCCCATTGAAGTCCAAACAATTCAGCCGTTGTATTCAAAACCTGTTGTCGGTCAACAACCCCAACAAGTCCAGACCAGCTCGTTGTACTCCAGACCGGGAGGAATCAGACGTGACCCACTGTACGATCCATATTTGACCCAACAGACTCAAGATTTGACACAACAAGTCCAACCAGGAGTCAACACTTACAGAAGTTATCCGCCAGCGGAAAGGTACCGTACAACTTACCAAGTACCAGCTCAAGAGCAGTACCCTCAAAGGAACACGGTGAATCACAGAGTGCAATATTACGAAGGCCTTAACAGACGGTCCCAGCAACAAGAGTGGAGAAACAAGATTCGTAATCAGTACCATGGTCTTATAACAAAACCATTATCGCGGGGGGACCAGATCGAAGATGGTCACATTTTGACTCAACAAACACAAAACACCGGTTTAGGCACACTACAGCAACCCCAGAATCAACTGGGACAACAAATCGACGATTCTGATCTAGCTCAACAGACGCAAGATCTGTTGGGACAACAGACCGATGACAGTTTCGGGGAGCTTCAACAACCTCAGAATCCGTTGGCACAACAGATCGACAACGCAGGCTTGACTCAACAGACACAAGACCCAGGTTTTGGTAAATTGCAAATTGGTGACCAGCACGGGCAACAGTTGGTAGATTTGACTCCTCAGCAAAACCAGTATGATGGTTTTGGTCCGTCGCAACAAACACAGCATAGTCGAGGTTTGTCGCAACAGACAGAAGAGTTTGCACCTTTGCAGATTGGTAGTCGGCCTCAACAGCAAATCCAGAGTTCTAGCTACAGAAGATATCCGTTACCGAGTGTACCTCCGCAACCAATTAGAGGTCCAGTGCAACAAACGCAAAACAATTTTCCTCAATCACAAACTCAACAAACCTGGGATCCGACTCAGCAATCCCGAGGGTTAACTCAACAATCTCAAGATTTGAATCAGCAGCCTCAAGATTGGAGTCAGCAAAACCAAGATCTGACGCAACAAACTCAAGATCTAATTCGACAAACTTCGGACTTGCCTCACCAATCTCGAGACTTAACTCAACAATCTCAAAGTTTGAGTCAACAGCCTCAGGACTGGAGTCAAAACAATCAAGAGCTGACTCAGCAAACACAAGACTTGACTCAACAAACGCAACCTCCGTTTAGACAAAATAACGACCTGGTTCGACGCATATATTTTGATCAACAAACGCCAGAATGGCGTCAACAACATCAAGAGCTGATTCGACAATCTCAAGAGTTACCTCAACAAACGCAAGATCGGGGTCGGAACAATCAAGACCTGACTCAACAAACCCAAGATTTGACTCAGCAATCTGAAGACCTGACTCAACAAACCCAAGATTTGTCTCAGCAATCGGAAGACCTGACTCAACAAACGCAAGATTTGCCTCAGCAATCTGAAGACCGGCCTCAAATGAATCATGACCTGGTTCTACACACTATATATTTTGATCAACAAACGCCAGAATGGCGTCAACAACATCAAGAGCTGATTCGACAATCTCAAGAGTTACCTCAACAAACGCAAGATCGGGGTCGGAACAATCAAGACCTGACTCAACAAACCCAAGATTTGACTCAGCAATCTGAAGACCTGACTCAACAAACGCAAGATTTGACTCAACAATCTGAAGACCTGACTCAACAAACGCAAGATCTGACTCAACAAAGTGAAGACATCGACCAACCGATCGAGCCGCAAGTAGCATCGAATAAAATCTTCCAAGATCAACCCTCCCAACAATTGAAGCAACAGACTCAAGATTTGATCCAACGAGAAATCAACCAGTCTCAACCAGTCAGTACCGATGTGGCAAGTACGGACCGTACTCAACGTGAGGAAGCTGAAAGGAAGTCTCAAAAGCTCATCGATCTTTTGAAAAACCAGGCGCAACGCAACAAAGAAAAACAACAACAACAGGAACAGCAACAGCAAGATTTGAAGCTGGGGCCTATGGAGTACCACCCGCAACCGGTCTATTCGTTTGTGGATGGTCACCCGGTACAAGTCGGTACCACGAGACAACTGCCACGAAATCAGTACCAAGTCCAACAAATTCCCGAATCGGTACCACAAGAAAGTGAAGATCAACAACAGCCTATTAAACCAGTCTACGGTACCGACGATCAACAAGTCAGTACTACAAAACAATTGCAACAAGGGCGGAGCTTGACTTCGGAATCACCCAATCAAGTTAATTACGGAACGGAACAAGAACATGAGCAAGAGAGTGAAACTGTGAGGGATATTGAACCTATTGAACCTCAAGTAGCAAGTGAAGTTCAACAAATTGATGGACCTGTACCGCCAGAGGAGCCACTAGATGGGAACGCGACGACCACGAAACCGGGATTTTGGTCCAGGCAATGGACGAGTATTAAAAATAAAGTGGGTTAAGTTAAAACTTTGTAAATTCTTCGACGACAATGGTGTTTAGATTTAATTTATTGTATTTTGATCGTTTTCTTATTAAATTGATGAAAAATTAGCAGTTTGAATGCATACCTACCTCTGGTAAACCCCTAAAGAACGTCACGAACAGGCGCTGCTGCTTGAA
Source organism: Tenebrio molitor (assembly GCF_963966145.1). NCBI lineage: Eukaryota > Metazoa > Arthropoda > Insecta > Coleoptera > Tenebrionidae > Tenebrio > Tenebrio molitor. The sequence goes on from NC_091053.1 coordinate 1,980,894, forward strand.
GTCTGAAAAGATTAAGAAACATTTTGATTCATAAATAACAAGACGGGATTAAAAGTGAGGTTATGTGCGATCGACTACTTGAATTGATTAACTCTCAGGTAAGAACTCACCCAAGTTTAGAGCTTGTGTTGGCTCACTTATTGACATTTTTAATAGGTACTATAAAACTCTATTTAACACAGTAATTGGTAAAAACAGAGAATGGTAACAAACTGTGCAAAGGCGGGAAATTCAACAGATTTTGTTGATTGAACTGTCAATTTTGTGTTGCCACCATAGCGGTACCAAAATATCTGAAGTTCTGAAGCGACTCTTAATTTATAAAAAAGAATAATTTATCTTGGTGGTAGCTGGTTGTAACGTTTAAAGTAAGCGAACAGATAAAGTGTCAGAGGTGAAGCCGGTGTGCGGTAGTTTATCAGGAGAAAAAATAAAAATAATGCACGATCAATTCGAAGAAATGGGATGTTGATGCTGCGAGAACTGTCATCTTCCATCGCCATATTGAAATTTTCCGTCGTTAGTAGTGTTGATTTCTTCGCTATTTGTTGTCTTTCCAACATTAACAAATTAATGTTATCTTTAAAAACGGGTATAATTTTCCAAATAAAACTAGTTGCAACGTTCCTTCCAAAGTATCACACAATCGAAGCGATTTCATAACAGTGAGTGGAGAAATCTTGTTCAGCGCTAAGTAGAGGATATCTCCGATACAAACGCATGGAAATCGACATGGAAGTAAATCAACACACGGAGGGACCCCCTAGGAAAAAAACTAGGCGTCTCCCTGACCAAAGCTTTACACAGAAGAATCTTACTTCACTACCAGTGAGTCCTGTAGTTTTAGTGGGTCAACTGATTAATTTCGTCTGTTCCAGTACGATATTTTAGTAAATATTTTTAAACATTTGGACCTGAAAACAATCGGGATTTGTGCTACATTGTGTTCAACTCTTAATAATGTATCCAAGGATAGTTCTTTGTACCAAAAAGTGGCCCTAAAGGTGAGTGGTAGTAACACTGAGGCCTGAGCAAACAAGTGTGTTTTTAGTACAATATGAACAGAGAATTTCTAGAATCTTTTGTTTCCAAGATATCATATCCCAAAGAACTGTGTATAGAATATAAGTTTTCGGAAAACCATTCAGATTATGAAGACTTTTCAGAATTTGACAAACACGTGCGCATGTAAGTATGTCATCCACAACTTTGAGGCCAATTTGTGATTGATTCGGCATTTTAAGCGCCCTCACCAAGTGTGGAGAGTATGTGCAATCTATTAGAATAGACAACTGTCGAAATGACGACATTTTGCTCCTCCTGTCAGAATGTGTTAACTTAAAAGGTACCCCCAGTGACACCGTTGACACTCGTGACAATCCCTCTGTTCCAGAACTCACTCTGTACCGGTGCAAGAGTTCCTTCCAGAGCCTGACCTCAATCACCACTTTGACCAGCATAAAATACGTTTCGTGTCACTTCCCGCAGAAAATCGCCAGCGAAGCGATCAAAAATAACGAATCGCTTCGGAAACTATACTTATGTGAGTCGCGTCGTCACCGCTGCACTCCCCCTGACCGTTTTTTTCCGCAGCGGACAACACCAACGTCAACGTGAACGAGATCTGCGAGAACCTGTCCAGATGCAACGACCACATGCGGGAGATCTACTTCAGCGAGCGGAAGAAACTCCGGGCGAAGAGTCTGCGCACGCTCGGACGACTGACGAAGCTGCGGAGTCTGGCTCTGGTGTCGGGCACGGGTTTCGAGTGCGACCCTGAAGACTCGCTCGAGCAGATCGCCGCCGGCTGTTCAAAACTAGAAAGGTGAGGTAACGTTGATTGGGTTGAGGGCGGGGGTGTGGGGCTCGCGATTAAGTCGCCTCGCTTCAGGCTCATCATTTACGGGTGGAAGGAGATCAACGACGACAATCTGATGCCGATACTGCACATGTGCACGCAACTCCGCGAACTGGATCTCAGGGGGCTCAACATCACGATCAGGAGTTGTCGCGAAGCCGCCCTCTCGCTACCCTTCCTCAAGACCATGGACGTGATCAAGTGCAACCGGGTCAAAAAGTCTCAGGTTGGTAGCACTGTCAAAGGGGGCTGTGGGTTTTTAACTTGTGAATAAGGCGGAATCGAGAGCGACTCCGACAAAAGTTAATGCAGGAGGCTGCTATCTGTCATTTAGATAAAAAAATCAAGTTGGTACTGTTGACAGTTCTAGAACTTTTTGCTTTATGTGGTTGGCACCCAAACTCTTTCTTTGCCTAAGTTCACAGTAAACGTTTTCGCCGATGGTCTAGTTAAAATGTGAAGCTATTAATCAATATTTATTCCATATTCCATTCAGTGGCGGCGCAGAGAAGCGCTGCTTACCCATGTTTATCACCAAACGCGGCATTATCCCCTTATTCACATGTTTAAATGTCCACAACTTTTTACGCAACTAACTGTTCTGCTCTTCCAGCTCGCCAAACTTAAGCAGGACTTTGTGGAGATCGATATTCCCTTAGAATAGTCCGAGCAAAGAACTATTTTAAACGTGTACATTTTTTGCTTTTACATTTTATATTTATTGATAGCATTTTCCATTGTTATTTTTTGTAATGTTCATTTTTTAGCGGTAAGTTTCAGTTGGTGTTAAAATAAGTGTATGTAGTTATTTCATCATGAGAACTTAATTTGAGATAAATCATAAATTTATTTTGTAAACATTTGCGATTTATGTACACACGTAACCTACTCATATAAAAAAAAAAACGACTGACGCTCGACAATTTCCGCTACTACGGCAGCAGTCCCAGATGTTGTAAACAGACTGTGGCGGCCGCGGCCTTGGCCTCTTTCTTGTTGGGACTGGCGACGTTCGGCTTGTACTCGATCCCGTTGAGGATGACCTACGGAACAAATGAGAACACGGTTGGAGCATGCGCGATGGTGCGAACCTTGAAGAGGAAGTTCTTCTTGTGATCCGGGCCGCACTCGAAACAGAGGTTGTACTGCGGCGCCCCCAGTTTCTTTTTGGACGCGTACTCGCCCAGCAGCGAGACGGGGTGTTTGTTCTGGAGGGTGTAAGTGTTCCACTGTCCCTGTCCCTGCTTCTTTTTCTTCTTCTGCTCCTCGTTGGCCACCAGACCCTTCTTGTCCAGTTTAACCTCCAACAGGAGCGGCTCCAGAGCGCCGGTCTTCTCTTTGCCCAGACCTTCCCCCGGCTTCCACCCCATCTTTTGCAACAGGTGCATTCCCATGCCCCCCGAGACCGGAGTCGCCGAGGTCAACTGGTCCTAGAGAGAGAGAGCCCGTCAAAGTGTTTGGAAAAGATCGCGACCGCCCCTGGATATTTCATTCTTCGCACAAATTAATCTCAACACCAATTCTGACGTTACAGATTTACTCACCGCCGATCGTACTTTGTGTACAGTGTGTATCCCTCAAAATCGTCACTTACCGCGCTTGTTTGTGGACAACCAGTTCCCGCATGAAGAACCCTGATTTAGTAACCTGACAGATGCCTGAAACAAATTCTCAGGTGGCAGATTTCGCGATGCGGAACGCCGACGTTTCCACATCGCGAAAGCTCGTCAGATCGGACGGCCCCCCATTCGCATGGGAGGGCGTCCGACGGGCAGCCACAGATTCCATCTCTCGGGAGAAATGGTCTGTGCCTGCCGCCGGCCGGATTTGGAGCTGAGTGAATTTTTTCGTGTGTCCAGACCGGACCTGAAAATTTGTTGAAGGCACGTGAGGGATTTGGGAAATGGTGGGCGGGGGGCGTTTCGTAGTACCTTTTTGGCCCAAGCTTGGTAACCTGCGGACAGTTCCGCGTGCGACAGAACCTGAGCCCCCGTGGTTCCCGTGAACTGGCCCGGCTGCTGCTTGCTCTGCGCCCACGATTGCATCTAAAACATTACAACTTGACTCCCCCGAATCTCGACCGTTCCAACTACCTCTTTGTTTGACTTGTACATCTGCGTCAGCGCCTGGACGTCGTTCGGGTTCTCCTGAAGCTTCCTTATGGCGGTCAGTCTTTGCGAAACTATGGAACCTATATCTACGGCCGACTAAAACAACATAAATACAAAACAATTCACTCTTTCAATTCGGGGACTGACTAGATCCGTCGCGGCTTGAGGGAAGACTTGCGGGCCCGGAACCACCGCCGCCGGGGTCGCGTTCTCTTTCACTTCTTTCACCGCGGGGGCCTCCACCGGCTTGGGAACGGGAACCGGCTCTTGCGACTTCTTTGGAGACACGGGAACCCACTCGTTCTCCGTCTTCCTGTGCAACTGACCGCTGCTCACGGGAAACTGCAACCGCAACTCGCTGGTCCTTTCTTGCGTAGACTTGATAGGCAGCGGCACCGAATTCTAAAACATCTAGATCTATCGGCGACCCCACAAACTAACACCCGCCTCACTTTAATGTTCATTGTGATGGAAGTAGGCCTGTCTTTTATTTGAAACGGGTGGTGGAACGGTTTGTCGGTGTCGCTGTCGCTCCCGTTCCCCTCTGTATTGCTGGACAACTCCCCCAACTCCTCTTTTTTTGAGAGGGTCTTGCAAAAATCCGTGAGCTCTTCTATCGTCTTCCCCCCCGCTTTAATCGCAGCGATGACTTTTTCTTGCGCCTGGGGGCCTAGAGTCAGAGCTCCCGGTAAACTACCGGACTTCATCATCTGTATGGCGTTCTTTCTGGCGATCTCCAACAGTTTTTTCTTGTCGATGTGTGACGAATCTCTCGAGGAGGACCGATCTCGGTGACGCCGGTCCCGCTCTCGATCGTGGCGACTTCTGTGTCTGCACAAAAATTATCAATTCAAATCTACCGCGCTTGCGTTCTCACCTGTCCTTCCCCCAGAAATCGTCTTCTTTGTAGAACGAGTTCCCCCGCCCGTTTCTCTTATTCTTGTGGTCCACGTCCTTGTACTTCTCTCTCTCTCGAGATCTGTGCTCGCGACTTTTCTCTCTCTTCCTGTAAAAATCATCCTCCCGGCTCTTACTCCTCTTCTCGCGGCTTCTGCTCCGCCTGTCTTTGCTTCTACTCGTGTGGCCCCCTTTAATTTTATTCCGCAAATCGTCGATCTTCAACTGCAAATTCTCCCCACTCTCTTCTTCTTTTTTCCTCTTCTTACCTTTGTCGTGGTCGCTTTTGTGTTTTCGCTTCTTGTGCTTCCTCTCGTCGCTCGAATTCTCCGACTGGACCTCACCGTCTTCCAAATTCTTCCCGTTAGACGTCATCTTGCCCTTAACCTCATTCTTTTTCTCGCACTTTGACTCTTTCTCTTTCTTTATGTTGAAGCTCAAATCCGTCCCTTCTATTCTTATCTTTTGCTCCGACGACTCTTTCTCCTGTTTGATCAATATTTCGGCTAGGTCGATCTCGGTTTTGTCGCTTGAAGGACTATGCTCACGCTTCTTTTTCTTCTCTTTCTTCTTATGCTTCTTGTCTTTATGTTTGTGTTTCTTTTTGCTCTTTTTCGGCTTCTTGCCGGGCGAATCGGATTTTTCTTTTTTTATTATCAGCGGGGGCTCCGCGTCGAAGCTGTTGAACAACTCCGACAAGATCTCCATCGACGACTTCACAGGAGCATCCACCACCGGTTTTTGCTCTTCCGAGGGCATCGCGATACCGACTCATAAATCTCTCGCCAAATTCACCAAACAAAACTCAAAAAAAAATACAAGATTTTCCAACTCCAACACAATTCTTGTTGTTATACACAACTGTCAAACGTCAAGGAACACAAGCAGTTGTGCCAACAACAAACCAAATCCAACCCCCACACGCGACCATTCCTCTCGATTTAATTTCCACCGGTGAAACCACTCTTAAATCAGTCTTATCGCACTTAATTAATATATGGATATATGGTTTTATGTTCAATTAAAAACTAATCAATTCAACCGGGTAAACAGCAGTACCAACACAACAAATACAAAATCCCCGCGCCATGTTTTTCATCAGCTGTGATGACCCTTGAATTCGTTAAAGCTGTTTAATCGCTAATTAATTGTCTTTGATCCCACGCTAATGTCACACGCTACAAAATGATGGTACTAAATACGAGTTAGCTTGTGTGGAACCGGCAGTGCTGTCAATCTAGATGTAAATTGTGTAGCAACACATCATTCCTCGCCGGTCTATTTCTGATCAGTTTGACTAAAATATCTTGACTTGCTGTTGCATTACGCATCTTCCAAGAGAGTATTACCGCACCGATCGCACTTGGAAAGTCACATTGTGGTCTTGTTGTTGGGCGGAACATAACCTCAAATACGGAGAAGATCTCGTGATTGTCAGTCAAAATGTCGTCAACCAGCGCCGAAGTTTCCTTAGAACAGACGTCGAGGAAGTACTATCGACATGCCAAGCAAAGGTTAGTAATTCGGTAACGTTTGTGTATTTTTTCGAATGTTGAGTAACAGGAGTTTATCAGTTATGCAACCAATAAAACGCAAAAGATGCAATTCACCTTGACCCATCTGCAAATTCAAGGAAAATGTAAAAATGCAAGCGCCAAGATACAGCGCGATCACATGAAGTGGCGATGCGATATATACAGAGTCGTTCAGTTTTACATGTGTCACTTTTGTGTCACTTGTCAAAAGTGACGTATCCAACCCGTCGCGGAATTATCTAAAGTGCGATAAAAACCGGCGAATAAACAAACCGTCTCGGCTGGTGGCAAAAACAGGCGATTAGAACAGTCGCAATGAGCTTTATCAGGCTTTATCCGTGACCCCCTAGTCGCGAGCGCTCAGTAGTTGTTTCGCCGCGTCCGAACATGAACATGCTGCAAGACGTGCTGGGCCCGTTGGTCAGCCCCGAGGCGATGCGAGCCAGAGCCAACAGCGCCAACAACCAGTTACACCCCAACTTCTGGGATTTGCGTAGGTGCGACAAGTCCGAAAACGACCTAGAAAGTTTCACCGGAGGCATGCCAACCCTGGAAAATAGCTGGATCGACAAGAGAGATCTGGACCACAGGTATAATACCAACTTCCGACAACGACTACTTAAAATGATGATGCACGGCCGCGATTTCGCCAGAGCATTCGATCCGAGATCGATAGTTTCGGCGCGCGATAACCGAGAGGTTACAGGGTGAAGGTGGACGCTATTGGCCAATTTGGACCCCACGTGTCTAATTAAGCCGAGACACACTTTTAAATATCCACGTCAAGGTGGATGACAGGTGCGCCGGTTTAGACTAGAAGTGGTCCAGTCGAATTGCTGTAATTGCGGAAAACAATCGTGACGCCGAAGAGATATTATCGCGGCACACAGTTCTATTAATAATATTGTTGTTGTTGTGTAACTCTATTACAATTTTCGTCAACATGGATGTCAGCGTAAATATTTACGTTGATTTTTTTTGTTGTTGCCACGTTGCGACATCACTGGGGGAATCACCCGCGACCGACTTCCCAGGGATGCCTTTTTATTTGCCGCCGGATCATGAACGAAAGTGTCGGGAAAAATCAATGACAGGTGTTCGGAACCCACTCACTCAATCTCGACGAAAAAATTATCGCGGCGCAGCATTCCTGGCGATCCGCTCCCGTTTCGGCGCACATTTTATTTATTATTCTATTTTCGCACCGACCGAGGTAATGAAAAATTTGTTTTGATTAGTGTACGAAATGCGATGGCGATGCATCCGTGCGAAATGGTATCGCACATTAATCACGGAGTCGCACCGTCCCCGGAAAAAACAATATATATTCGTCCGGGAAAGGGTACAGAACGATGAATGATGTTCCGGACCGGAAAATTAATTGTACTGAATTGTTAACAAACGAACAATGTGTTCGATGTTTGTTTTTGCGTCGGAAGTGTTGCCGCCGAATTGATGGAATTAATAAGTTGCGCGATAAAATATTTTGCATATCACGATTTGCAAGGAATCTGAGGTAAACGTGAAATGCAAGCGCCTGCAAAATGTACTGAGAGATGTACGTTAAAAGTTATGGTCGATTGAAGGTTAAATTTTTCCGTTTTGGTTTCAAGATTGTAATTTAGAACAGGATCGCGGAATAAATTGAAATTATCACAAACCTGGTGGTACGGCATTCAGGCCGGATACTATCAAATGATAATTATTTTTAAAAAATCTCAGAGAAACTGAGTATGTGTTAGTAAAACTATCCAAAAATCTATATTTCCGTAATATTATTATTATTATTGGGGTCACATTGAGGTTCAATAGCAGCCACGTTTGTACAAATGGGTCGAGTAATTTTTTTTAGGCTTGAGAGACTGTATAAATAAATATCTAATTGATATTATATAAATATTAATATTATAAATTCCGTTACTCACCATGTTAATTATGATCCGGCTAAAAGGACCAGGAATTTGCAATGCGATTCGCCGATCTATAACAGATACAGTTTGGATTTGAATAGAATGATGAATGAATGGGAAATTTTTGTTTGGAGAAACACACGTTAATTATTCTTATGGACAGTGTCAGGGATTGCAAGTCATGTAAATTGGACTGCCCACGACATAGATATAAGGTGTGGTTCATAAATGACTGGAATGAATGAACTGTTGGACGAAAGCATGAATTAGCTACAATATGTGCAAATGCACACGTGCATGATGATTAGTTAGGGAATTAAAAAAAAAAAGTCAAGGAAGTTTTATAATTTTTTTCCAAAATTTTGATATTTTCAAGAAAAACAGTATTTCAAAGAGCTCCAACGGGAAATAAAAAAAGTGTTTTATTTTGTCTGTCCTCTGTGGATTGTCCCAGGTGTAAGTGATTTACTTTATAGGAAGATAAAAATCATTATAAAAGCATTTAGAATAATCTCAAGAGCATACAACGATTAGTGATGTCCCGACACCGCTCAAGTAATTACATTCTTGCTGTGCCCCCCCTTTAAAAATGACACGAGCCGCTACTGGTCAGGGACAGTAAATAAAGACTGGAGTGACATATTTCAAAAGAACCAAATCTGTGAGAAACGGTCTAAAAAAAAAGTTTCGAATTACTTAACTGATAGTTTTTGTTATCAGTTGGTAAGACTGTTAGAGAATCCTTCAAACTTTTTTTTGTAATTTACGCTCGTGTGCCATTTTCTAACCACGTTAAATTTGACGTATCCGGAAGTCACGTGATACCTCCTCCATCCAATCAAATTGTACATGTTCGAAAAAATTATGTCCCGATATAAAAGTGTTGTTCGCATCTGATGCAGCAACGAAGACAGCCTAGATGACGCCGTTCTGGTGTAACAAAAATCTGAATCTCCTGGAAAACGAATGAAAAACGCAATAACATCGATGCAATTTCATACAATGCAAAGCGATACTCGTGGACCCACAGCTGCATTCACACGAAAAACAAAAACAGTTTGCGTTTCCATCCACCGTTTGTTTTTAACAAGGTTCGATTGATCAAGTGCAACTTGTCACTCATTCTTCGTATTGTCACTTCCGGAAAATTATTTAACCGCATCCACCGTGCTCGCTCCCAATTTCCCAGTCGAAACAGCTCTCGAATCTCTTCGTCTTCGTCGAGGTCTATTGTCAGTTGCTTATTACGAAAGCTATCAACGATGCACTTAACTCTCCCGTCCACCGTCCATCCGTTCCATTCATGCGGCGAATGCGGTCAGACGTGGACGTGGAGAGGTGCGCGTAAAGTTACGCATACAAGTGGGGTTTTTTTTTTTTTTTGAAGAGGAAATGTGATGTGACTGATGTGAAATCGAAGGAAAATGCGTTTCAATCAGCCGCTTTGCAACGGGAAAGGGGGCGAAAGGGACAAGGCCCAGAACGAGTGAGTAATTGTTTTTCGGGCGAATTATTATTGGATAAGTGGTGTCTGATGGGATCGAAGTATGAAGCGTGTTGTATTCGGTGAAACGATTAGAAAAAATTGTCGAGGGGAATTTTGAATTGAGACAAATGTTTTGTGTGGTTTGGGCGGTCGCAGTCGGGTGCGATATTCATTTAAGAAAGTAAGATTCGTTGCGTTAGAAATGTAAACGATGTAAAAGACCTTGAAGATCGACGACTAATTAGATCGCGGCTCGAAAAAAATGTCAATTTACGTTAATTTTGTGTTGTGTCTCGTGCAAGATCGTGTGGGTCCATGTTGACCCGAGGCGGGGCAAACAGGGTACTAATGACCCCTCTGGAAAACACAATTTTTCAAAGATTTTTCCCCATATTTAGTCCCAGTTTTCTTATAATAATAAAAGGACCGAGTTATTTACAAACACTCCCACAAATTAAAATATTCTACCAGGGAATGAATACCTGTGTGACTTTCTATTTGTAACCAATTTTGGAATTGTTAGATTTGGTTGGAAGAATTTGTAAAAGAGAGACACCAAGAGTGACGTATTAGAAGTGTTAGATTCTCTCATGGGCTGTGACCTTGGAAAAATCTACGCGAAGGCGGAGCGATAAACCAGTGAAAAATTTGTAAATGAAAACTGAAAACAAGACGAATGGGGATGTTTTCCGGTCGGTTTGTAGCACTTACTTGAGACCGATATTCGTCGTTTGCGCAGATATGTCTCATAGCCCATGAGAAAATCCAAGACCTCTAACTTGGATGATAAAAGTCATGGGAGTGAAGCAAATGAAAAAATTTAAGTGATTCTTGTCCGGATTGTTATGATCTTGTGACGATTTTCTGAACGGGGCGATTTTTTTTTTCGAAAAAAGCTGTGATGACAGTTAAAAAAAATAAATTGAAACTGCCTGAAAAAAATCATATGACTGGAGAGAACAGAGAAGACATAAAAATAATAAAGAGGAAAAGCTGTACTAGAATCTTGCAAGCTTCAATTTTGAGCTTTTAACAGTTCAGACATTTTATGCCATCTGATAGCCCATGAGAAAATCCAATTCCTCTAACTTGGATGATAAAAGTGATGGGAATGAAGCAAATGAAAAAATTTAAGTGATTCTTGTCCCGATTGTTATGATCTTGTGACGATTTTCTGTACAGGGAGATTTTTTTTTTCGAAAAAAGCTGTGATAGTTATAATAATAATAAATTGAAACTCTCCCTGAAAAAAATCATATGAATGGAGAGAACAGAGAAGACAAAAATAATAATGAGGAAAAGCTGTACTGGAATCTTGTAAGCTTCAATTTTGAGCTTTTAACAGTTCAGACATTTTATGCCATCTGATAGCCCATGAGAAAATCCAATTCCTCTAACTTGGATGATAAAAGTGATGGGAGTGAAGTAAATGAAAAAATTTAAGTGATTCTTGTCCCGATTGTTATGATCGTGTGACGATTTTCTGAACAGGGGCATTTTTTTTTTCGAAAAAAGCTGTGATAACAGTTATAATAATAATAAATTGAAACTCTCCCTGAAAAAAAATCATATGAATGGAGAGAACAGAGAAGACATAAAAATAATAATGAGGAAAAGCTGTACTGGAATCTTGTAAGCTTCAATTTTGAGCTTTTAACAGTTCAGACATTTTATGTCATCTGATAGCCCATGAGAAAATCCAATTCCTCTAACTTGGATGATAAAAGTGATGGGAGTGAAGTAAATGAAAAAATTTAAGTGATTCTTGTCCCGATTGTTATGATCGTGTGACGATTTTCTGAACAGGGGCATTTTTTTTTCGAAAAAAGCTGTGATAACAGTTATAATAATAATAAATTGAAACTCTCGCTGAAAAAAATCATATGAATGGAGAGAACAGAGAAGACATAAAAATAATAATGAGGAAAAGCTATACTAGAATCTTGTAAGCTTCAAATTTGAGCTTTTAACAGTTCAGACATTTTATGCCATCTGATAAGTTATTAAACAACCTGATTTTTTTTTTCCAACCGTCGTTAATGTCATTTGTATAGTATCGGGTGTTCATTTAAATTTTTTCTCCAAGAGAAGAGTAAAAACACAAACAACGCAAAAAGTGAGGTTAGATTTAAACAGCTGATCCATGGTGCATTCAAGTTCAACGCCAACTTTAAGGAGACATTTAAATGAACGCCTGTTATAAAGAATAACGGTCGTAAAGTACATCCTTGAGGTTCTCCCGTTTTTGTTATTATTTTTCATTTGAACTAACACTTTGCGTTCTTTCAAAAAAGATTGATTAATTAATGAAAATGATATCGAAGTGTCTCACTCAAATGAAAGAATTTACCAACCGATTTGAATTTGTTATTTAAATCTTCGGCAACTCGACCACAACATTTTTTACCGCATATATTTTTTTTCGAAAAGATTTTTGTTTTCACTTTAACTTGCACTTTCTTTCTCGTTTTGTCTTTTTTTTTTCTTTGTTTTTTGTAGTTGAAATGGAGTAGCTTTTCATCTAGACTAATTCAATTTATTTTTTAACGTCCGTCAAAAAAAGTGCCATATCGGTTCATTTTTGCACGCATTTTGCGTTAAAAAAAGTGCCGTAGCGTGTCATTTTTTAACCCAATTACCTATAAAATTTTTCATTCATAATTATGTAGTAGTTTTTTTAACGAGTTCGTATGTAAATTGGGATTTTTTTGGCATGAGTGGGTCAATTTAAAACGCGAGTAAAACGGGCCTTTTAAAAGTCCACGGGTTCACACAAGAGAAAATTTTCAAATTTTGAGTGTCGAAAAAATTGTCATCAAAACTTACGGGCGCCAAAAAAAAATGTATGCAACTCGTTAGTAAAGTATCTTTTCTTTACTCGGCGGATTTGCGCACTCGCTGCGCTCGTGCGGCAAATTTTCCTTCTCGTAAAAAAAAGTATTACTTTACTCACTTGTTGCATAAATAACTATTAAAGCATTTGCTTAAATTTTTTTAAACACGCTCACTTATCATGGTGGATGTTTTTATTTTCCGAATCATTACTCAAGATTTGAACAATTACTGTCGTTCCACTGAACCTGACGTCACATTTGCAGTGTGCGACGTTACACAATCCTGCCTCAAAATATCGAGTTATTTTATTGAATTGTCTTGTTCCTTTCATCATTGTGTCAATTTTGCCACATTTTTTCTCAAACAAATTAGTCAAAGATCAACATCGTTCCAATTGGATTCTGATTGGCAAAACAATTGAATAATCTACAATGGCGTCAAAATTTTTGCCTATGAAGATATGAATAAAAATAAAAAACGTTTTTCTTTTCTTTTTTTAATGTACCTTGTACTGAGTTGAATGCACCCAAGATTATTAAATTATCACGTCTGTTAAAAGACTCCCTAAAAGTGCTATTGCTATTTGCAATAACGGAATAGCTACATAGCTGTCGGCAATATTTTTAAAAAATCGTAAAATGAGTAATCGAGATAGATTGCTTTTGTTGTTGGACCTCTAGGTCTTTTCGAATTTTTTTCTCAATTGATGAACCTGAAACCGTTTGCTCTAATTATAAACATATTTAAGTTCTGTGGGGACATTGTTCGACTTTGCCAAACAAAAGATATTTACACAGAGGAAGTTCAGGCTTTGTTGTCGACGAAGCGATCGGTGATGCTCCGCATCAGATGAAATAAGGAATCGTCGAAGGTCACGCTTGTTCCTGGAAAATTTTCAAAGCAAACTGACAAAGATTCGCGTGATGCTACGTTTGATAATTATTTCTTCCACCGGAATTGGGGCGACGAGGTCTCGAGGCTCTCAAAGTACCAGATATTTGTCGATTTTGATCGACGAGAGCATCGTGTCGGAAATGTTTCGATCAAGATCTGCTAAGTAAACACAATTTGGAAGTCATAATTAGTTTTAAATTTGTGTACAATTCATTTATTTACACTGGCTTGAAACAACAGCCTCGAAATCGATAGTGCTGTTTGGTTTTGTAATTACCGAAAATCGCTTGTTTTCGTGGGAAAAATATTTGACCCACAAACGCAACGTACACATGTCGTGATCGAATTATTTCTGTAAATTTGATTTTTTTACGAGAGGTGGTGGTGATTTGGCAGCGGTGCCAAAAGGAGGCTTTACGTGGGTCATGTTTTAGCGGTTTGTCACGTCGTGCGTGCAATTTCATCATAAAAAAATGTTCGAGTGTCAATTTTTCGAAATCGATCGGGAGGACTTGACGAGAACCGACGTGGTTTTGATTGTCTTTTCGAGAGGGTCCAGGTCTGGACAGATCGGTGGACGAGTGGCTGCGAAGTTCGCACCACAGGAAATAACAAATGACGGGTGTTGTTGGAGCAATACGTCATCAGCTGGCTCAGTCAAGTGGTGTTGCCTCACATGGAGTTTCATCGTTTCAAGGGCAACATTGACTTATCAGTTACAATGGATCAAAATCGCACATAATAAATCCCGTCTGTGTCAACATTTGAGCAACTGTAGTTATCATTATCAATCTTATCTGAACAACCCAAAATTTTTTCTAATTACATACATAGGAAAAGGTTATTTTCCGCTTTGCTAGTTCTATAATCTGGTGGATTTTAAAATGAAAGGTTCTCGATAAAAAAACCTTTCTATTTTTTCTTTTTACACAACACTATCTTTGGTATCGTCACGTGGTCATCATAATTCAAAATTTTTCACTGTGACTAACAGAAAGTCAGTCTGTTTCCATATTTACCAGAAGGTTTCTCTTTCGTTCACTTCACTTTCGCTCATCGTTTTTTGCTCACTGGTTTTCATTCACTCGTAAATTTTTCCACTTCTTTCTGATGACGTAATTTTGATTTTTTAGGCAATATTTGGTACCTACCTCGCGGTTTTTTTTTCCATAGCAACAGATCCGCCCAAAAATGTGATTTATTTTTATTTAAAATTTTGAATACAAAGGTATCGAACAAAACCAAATACAGCACTCGAGAGTCGAGAGTAAGGCCGCTTTCGTTCACTTGGATTGCCTCGTCCACTCAGCTTCGCTTCGTGGACGAACATGCAATTCGCGTGAACGAAAGCTTTAGTTTCCTCACTCTTACTGTAAATAACTAGGTATTAATGTCGTACAAACATTTTTGGAAAAGCTGGAATCCAGACAAGTTTATAAAGACCGTTTTGGAGGACTTTCGGTAATAAGTTTTCCCGAAATGTATGTGCAGAGAACTTCCTTCTTATTGGATGTTTCTCATTGAAATTTCCACACTATAAATCTGGGCAAATCCTCTTTAAAACAAGCCCAATTTCTAGACGCAACTCCTTGCGAAACTTGAAATCCAGATTGATTGGTGACAGCGATTTTGGAAGACATACCTATTTGAATCTACCAAATAACTCTCTTGTTATTGCGTATTTCTCTTTGGAATTTCCTCACTGTCTAACCAGACTAATGTCTTTGAAGCTTAACGTAATATCGTGGCGCAACTTCTCGGAAAGAATCTGACCAGAGAGGTTTATAACGGCGTTTGGGGAATCCCTTGAAACTGTACATCGTTGCAATTGTTTTTTTTTTTTTTATAATTACTCATTGTATCGGGCCTTCAAATAAATATATATTTAGAGTAGGCATAGGCGACATTATAATTCTGTTAACAGTGTAAAGTAATTTTTGTAGGTAACCAATTATTCTCCGGAGTTACACAGGTTACATAGTAAGCTTTTTCCCAATTTCATATTGTCATATTCCGTGGAAAGGGAGAATGCACTACAAAAATTAAAAATATTTTCTAACCTAATTTTATTTCGTTAAAATGTCAGACGTTTCTTGTGTCATTTTATACACTGGAAAAATGTTGCAAACAATTGAATTTCCATAGGTTGCTCTAAATATAAATTTATTTGAAGGCCCGTTATGTTGCATTCGCTCTCTCTGTATCAGTTTTACTTACTTACCTTTTGTTTTTTATTTAATTTTTTCCATTAAAAAAACAACTTCATTTTAAATATTTTTATTGGATGTTAAATTTAATGGTGTTAAATTTAATGGTTTTTTTTTACAAAAAAAAAAATTAGAAAAACGCAAATATCCCTTGTTTTTTTTTTGTCTTTCCTGAACAAAACTAATTGCCACTTGCACAAAATTGCAAAACACCAGAGCAAAACCAAAATGAAACTAGTTCCTCATTTGTCCGTCGGCGCTGTAGAACGTCATAATTGAAGGTTATCGGCGCCTATAATATGTTGTAATCGGTCATTAAAAATCCTTGAACTTTCAGTTTCGCGAGTGTCAAGCTGACAAACACGTATTCGTCAAAATGATTTTCGTCGAATTTTTACGTTTTGAATTTAACTCGCCGAAACGCAAGTTTCTGATTTAACACTGAAGAATTGAGCAGAGTTGGATGGGCAACATCGTAGCGGCTCTAGTACATTGCCAGAAAAGATTGACACATTCGCGCGAACACCGCGAAGCCCACAGCCAGTAATAACACGACTAGTATTTTTGAAATTGGCGCCAACCTCCTCAATTTTCCTGGCGCCGAATTTAAATTGATCGCACAATTTTGTTATTGCAGGATATTCGTCAATAGGAGCTTGCATCTGGAGAACATCCGATTCTACGGCTTCGACATGGACTACACTCTTGCCGGTGAGTCCGATTCGGTGTGTTGCACCCCCGCTGACTCGTCCCCTTTCAGAATACAAATCCCCCGAATACGAGAAACTGGGTTTCGATCTGGTGAAGGAGCGCATGGTGTTCATCGGTTACCCTCAAGAAATCCTCGAGTTCGAATACGACCCGGCGTTTGCCGTTAGAGGTCTGTGGTTCGATGCCCATTTCGGCAACTTGCTGAAAGTAGACGCTTACGGCAACATCCTGGTCTGCGTCCACGGTTTCGAATTCGTCAAACAGTGAGTATCGTGTGGAGAAAAGTCACCGGAGTCACCTGTTGTGAATTTGCAGTTCTCAAGTGTACGAATTGTATCCGAACAAGTTCCTTCCGCTGGACGAGTCGAGAGTGTATGTTTTAAACACTCTGTTCAACCTGCCCGAGACGTACCTCCTGGCGTGCCTCGTCGACTTCTTCACGAACTCCCCGCAGTACACCAAGTCCTTGACCGGTGTCAAGTGCGGAGAGCTCTTCATGTCCTTCAAGTCCATCTTCCAGGTGACAGTTGCGCTCTGTGACTTTCAGATTTTGACGTCGACCTTTTCAGGATGTCCGCAACGCCGTCGACTGGGTACACTTGCAGGGCGACCTCAAAAAGAAAACGACTGAGAATCTCGAGAAGTACGTGAAGAAGGACGACCGACTTCCTATGTTCTTGACGCGGTTACGCGAGAGCGGTGCCAAGACATTCCTCTTGACGAACAGCGACTATAATTTCACCGACAAGATCATGACCTATTTGTTCGATTTCCCGCACGGGGCCAAAGTAAGTCGCTGCGAATCACCCACCTTGACCGAGTTCACCGGAACTGGACGCCGTTTCCGTTCCTATCTAACTGTTGTGCCAAAGGAAGTAACGCGTTTGAATCGTTAAAACAACATGAAGTCGTCGTGACTCCTTAACGGGACACTAAAAGCAAAGCGTTTTCTGTTTGGACGTCAAAAACCGCGTCGAAAGTATACCTGGCAACGCTACAGAATTTGCGCGTAGGGAAAAACGAAAAGTCTGTTAATTCTTTAATGTACCGTACCTTTTGGACTTGTTTCTTTTGGCATCGATATTTCAAATTTAAATTTTTAATGGACATGTCAATTTGACTGTCATTTCAATCGTACCAACTTAAATTCTTTTGGTTACTTTTAGTGACATTTGTCGTTTAGCCAACAACTTTTTAATGTAACAACGCCCACTAGTGTCAAATCTGGTTTGCAGACCGAGGACCCCCACCGCAACTGGAGGACGTACTTCGACACGATCGTGGTAGACGCCCGCAAGCCCCTCTTCTTCGGCGAGGGCACCATCCTGAGACAGGTGGACCCGGCGACTGGGGCCCTCAGAGTGGGCATACACACGGGACCCTTCCAAAAGGAACAGGTGTATTCGGGGGGTTCGTGCGACGTCTTCACACAGCTGATCGGCGCCAAGGGCAAGGACGTCCTCTACGTGGGCGACCACATCTTCGGCGACATCCTCAAGAGCAAGAAGATCCGCGGATGGAGGACCTTCCTGATAGTGCCAGAACTGGTGCGCGAGTTGCACGTCTGGACCGACAAGTGCCAGATCTTCGACGAGCTCCAAACCCTCGACATCAAACTAGGCGAAATGTACAAGTGAGTGCAAGACAAACGTCAACCGTTGTGCGGACCGCAGACTGAACGAGCTCGTTGCAGGAATCTCGACAGCAGCACCAAAGAAAAGCCGGACATTTCGAAGCTGCGGGCGGCGATTCGTGACGTCACGCACAAGATGGACATGTCGTACGGGATGATGGGGAGTTTGTTCAGGTCCGGATCGAGGCAGACGTTCTTCTCGTCGCAGGTAAGGAGCGCGACGGCGAGGGACGAGTAGGTGATCGCGTTTTGTCGCAGGTGGTTAGGTACGCGGATCTGTACGCGGCGACGCACCTCAATCTTCTCTACTACCCATTCTCGTACATGTTCCGCGCCCCGGCGATGCTGCTGCCGCACGAGTCGACCGTCGCCCACGAGCAGAGGTTCGTGCTGGAGTCGCGCGACAGGTCGATAGCCGAAGAAAAGGAGGCGAGGAAGCCGCAGAGGGTGCTCGAGCGCACCCACAGCCAGATCCCGCACGTCCGGCCGGAGACTCCGTTGAGCGTGACGCACAATCACGACGAGGACTTTTCGGACGACGACAGCGATGAGAAGAATTCGCTCAAGAACGGGGACAAGACGCAATAATACGGGGCTTTGGAGGAATCTCAAATTGTTCGTTATTATTTATGTAGTTTAGGTTTTTGTTACTGTTTTGTTTTCGTAACGCACAAACTCATAATCGATAATAAGGATAAAAGAGCATAGTTTTTTAACAATTATAATGGCGCAAGATTGCTCATTTTTTACGTTTTTGTTACGTGTTACAGTTTTGATAATAAGGAAAAACTGTAGATTTTATATTAATGTAGACGGTTTAGATGCTAATACAAACTTGAAACTTCCAGGATTTTTTATATTGAGCAATAGTAGGCTATTTGTACAGTTTCTATGTTTAATTATTGTAAACACAAAATTCCAATAAACAAATTCAAACAAAATACTCAAAGGAGCAAGTCTTGAAGATAATCTTCCATTTCCTCTTCTCTTGATTTCACCTCTACAGGTTTGTGATTATTCCAAGGTGACTCAACAGTATCACTCTGTCCCACAGGACTCTCCTCTTCTGTATCAGATTCCACTCTACTGTCACTAGTCTGAGCCACATCCTCACCCTCCCCTCTCTTTTTCTTCTCTTTCTTGTGCTTGCCATGTTTTCTCCTCTCAAGTCTCTTGACTTCCCTCTTTTTGGTACAGTAATTAAGTTTCCTGGAACAATCAGGGCATAGCCCTTCCAAACAACTAGACAACACTCTTTTAAAACATCCACACTTACTAATTTTCACCAGCGCATTCTTTTTTTCCCCTTGCTCCCTGTAGGCAAAATTCACTTCCCATGTCTTGAGCTCTTCTTTTTCCATACATTTTTTGTTCCCACAGATAAACTGACCCTTGCCTGTGATGACTTCTTGCTCAATCCTCCACCTCAGCGCTATCTTTGGCATTTATTAATCACTATTAAAAATCTCACAAACACTCCTAATTCCTTTTCAAAATGAGCATTTGAGCACAAAATTCAAGACAAAAGGAGTTTGTGACAACACAAGGGTAGAGACTTACCTTGTTGTCCTTGAACAGACTAAGGTCTCCAATACAGTACTCTTTGAACAGTTTATCGTAATATTTCTTCGCAAACTGGGCCTCCCAAGTATCGGGCGTCGACTCATCCCACAAGAACCTGTGGTTCTGTCTCAAGACATCATGATCGGTCCGATCTTTGGACCCGTCTCTTTGTAACAATTTGGTGTCACCCGGTCTCTTCAAGACGTAGTCATTTATTAGGGCTTTGTGGATGTCGTAGGGGTTCATGTAGCGCATTTGCGACCGTAACGTAGTCATTTTCACCGAATAAATAACTACCAAAAGTGTAAATATAACCTCAAAACTGAAACATCTGACATTTGACAGATGTAAACTTGACATTAGTCAAACTGGCGGCCATATTTGCCGAGAATGGGGGCCACTTCCGGTCCGTTTTTCAAAATTCAATTTTCATTAATTTCGCGCTTCTGGTTTCGCTTTTCACGAATTCGAACAAGACAAAATGGATTTCGTTTTGTTGTGACTCATTTTTGGACAATTCGGGCAAAATATGGGCCAAAGAAACCGATCACGTTCAGTTTTACGCAACGAATTCCTTTAATTGTATTTAAATTTACCACAAATCGCCACACCTGACCCCCTAACACCCAAACGAAACTGATCCCTAATAGCTCCATTAAAAAACACTTTTCCCAAATATACAAAGCGTAAAATCGACCGCTTGTCATGTACGGCGCGTCCGTCCGCATTGTTAACGCGCGCCACACCGCATGACAATGTTTATACGATCCACTTAACTATTTGTCTTGAATATAAAAAATAAGACGTCCGAAAGCAGAGTAGGCCACCGATTAAGTTATAACAAAAACAATTTTTTAATCATTTGTAGTGCGACAATTAAACTGGCAACATGTTGGTACTGTTGGTTGTGCTGTTAGGGGTGGCTGCGATCCAGGGGAGTCCCCGCGACTCTTACCTGGACGCGTACGAAGAATCGCACGGCACCACCGCCAAAAGTGACCGGGAGTACTCCGAACCATACCCCTATCCGCCCTCGCAGCCGGGGTACCAATACGGGCCGCCGAGCGGGCCCCCCAAGTACACCTACGGGCCCCCAGCTCCATCACACAAGTACTACAGTCGATTAAATTGTACGAAAAGTTGGTTCTCTACGAGTGTTGCAGTTATGGGCCTCCAGTACCTGTGTATGGTCCCCCTGCACCCGTCTACGGGATGCCCCACGGGATGCTAGGTCTCCTCGACAAGCTCAAGTTCAAGCTCGACCTTTTTACCGTTGGTAAAATACTGTTGAAGATTGTGCTTTTCAAGAAGTTTGTCAGTTTTGTCGCCATCATTTGTCTCCTACTCTTTATTCCAACTTTGAAAAGGAAGGTAGACGAGGGAATACCAGAGGGTGGTGATGACGACGACGACGACGCAGCGATGAGGGGTTACGGACCGAAGAAATACGGAGGTTTGGTTGTTGCAGTCGCGGGGGTGGTGTTTTATGATTTCTTTTGTAGCTGCGGATGAGGTTTTGAACAACGTGACGCAGTTTGTGTTGGGAGCGATTCAGAATTTTTCGCAAAATTATACACAGGATGTGAAGTGCGAAGGAGTTTACTGTCAGATGCAGAAGGTTGTGCA
Source organism: Tenebrio molitor (assembly GCF_963966145.1). Taxonomy (NCBI): domain Eukaryota; kingdom Metazoa; phylum Arthropoda; class Insecta; order Coleoptera; family Tenebrionidae; genus Tenebrio; species Tenebrio molitor. The sequence continues at coordinate 2,002,160 of NC_091053.1, forward strand.
GAAAATCGACGACAAATTAAGCTACAATAAGTAAGGTCGGAACTTGATGAAGGAATTCGTTTGAAATTGGTTTTTTCAGGTTGGCGAAAATATATTCGCGTGACAGCAAATAACCACATTGCCATTAGATGTATGCATTTATTTATTAATTAATTTATTTACATATTTATTTGTGTATTTTATCTACCTAATAGAATTTTAAAGAAAAAAACTTTAAACACCAAAAAATCATGTTTTTCTTGAGCGTTTTTCTCACTCTTAGATCCTGATTCAAATTTTGTTCCCGTGTTTTGTTGGTCAAAAACAGTGTAACAACCTTGAGAGGAAAAAAATTCTACAATTTAAAAAAAAAGTCGTTTTACTTCATCATGAAGAAATCATCACTTCATCAGAAAAAGGCACAAGAAAAAATGTCCATCAACATCGCCCAAGGTATTCTATCTCTTGGAATGTTCTGTTTTGTTGGTTGCATAATCATATTTTTTTAATCAAAGAAAGTCGCCTATCTTGAATTTATTACATAATACAAAATAAATAACACGTGTTCAATTGAAAAGTTCATCAAATTGGCTTTGATCTTTGTCGCTATCTTTGTCCAACCAACTTAATTTAGGATGTTGTTGTCTTTTAAAAAATAAAGTCAAAGCCAACTTGATGAACATTTCAATTGAACACTTGTTATGTACTTTGTATTATGTTGCCATAGTTTAGATATATTTATTTGAAAATTGTGGTTTTCTTTGACAAACTAAGACAACTTGGTTGAACTTGTCATCCCTAAATAACCCCCACTGAAGAATTGTTTGTCATGTTAAACCGTTTAAACTAAATTACATAAATATTCTCATACGTTTTTACAATTACTTTCGTAATGTGCGTCTTTTGTGTGTTTTGCTCTTAATTGGTAATTCATAAAACTGTACAAAACAAGTCTTTCTCTATGAATTTCCAGTCGAGATAATTATTAGGAAAACTGATAAAAGTTAGCTAACGCAATTCGTGTGAGCTGTAAGAGAAAACCAGATAATGAATCATATGATAGCAAATATCCCTAAGTGATAAACAATATAATTATAAATAAATTATGTGGAAAAAGTTGTAAATAGACATTTTATGCCAACATAAGAAACCAATTTCCCCAGTTCTGTAATTATATTTCTTCTCAAGATTAGACTCTTATCATTAGTACATAGTACAGGTAATGGCAACAGTTTTTATATGGATCGTGACATATTTCTATAAATCTGATAAGATAAATCGAAGTTTCAGTTTCGAGTGTGATTACTGTGATTATGGTGTCATTTAAACTATTTAGTAGAACATGAATCATCATTGGCGTCACAGTTGTCGACAGTCGTCGAGCTAACAGATAAATAAATTTGGCTGTTGAAATTCCTCCTCTCTCCAACCAAATTTTTGTGATAAACTCAACAAGTCTTCGTCCATATTTTAAAATGTCACTGTTATGCAACCAATAAAACATAAAATCCCCACGCGCATGTGCCGCTGTATTGATATCGGTGACAATTTTGAACCGTTGGTCCGTATTGTACACTTTTGACGTTATTTTCGCCTAGAAACTTCACTTATCAGCATTAATCTGTGCGTTATCTCTGCAGACGAAGATAAATCAAAAGCTGTGCCCCGACAAGTGTGAAAATTGCGTCCGATTCGCGATTCCAAATGGATGAGTCATGCGCGTTCAGTTATTATTCGGCCATGTTCGTTGGTATACATTGGTAGAGTGGTGAAGTTGAATTCTTGTTTTCGAGGGACATACGCTCAGTTCCGGCCTAAAAATGTCCGGAAACCTAGGGATGGAGCAGCTTATTCCCATCGTGAATAAGCTGCAAGACGCTTTTACTCAACTGGGGGTCCACATGACGTTGGATCTGCCCCAGATCGCGGTGGTGGGCGGACAGTCCGCTGGAAAGAGCTCCGTCTTGGAGAACTTCGTCGGCAGGTGAGTCCCCAAGCCCCTTCTCGCACGCGCCCGGTGCGGCCCCCATGCCCCCCTGGGGCGACTCCCGTCTCCACCAAATCCCGACGAGGAACTGCGTGAGTCACTAATTGCAAGGGGGTTTGACTGTGTAATTGTTTTGGTTGACGTCACGGTTTTTGCTTTGTGCTCCTGACTTTCCTGTGTGGGTTGGTGGATATTGATTTTTAAATAATTTTGATAACAAGTTGAATGACACACTATCTTTCTTGCAGGGACTTCCTTCCTAGGGGATCCGGAATCGTCACACGTAGGCCGCTCATCTTACAACTGATCACTTCCACCTCCGGTAAGCTAAGCCCCAAAAACCAATACCCAAAAAAAGCTAGCGCCCACGGTTTATCAACCATTCAATTGATTAACCCACACGGCGGTCACAACCGTGATAGCAAACATGGGGGCCCAATCAAATCACAATTATTTTTCGTCTGTGTGGCAGCATTGCCTTCAAAAGTCATCATTCTTTTAAAAACAAGAAGGCTGTGTTTTCATTTTTCAAAGTTGCCTGCAATGAACACAGACATTTTGAACTGTCAATCTCATCATTAATACCCCAATTACAATGTTATCAATTAATTATTCCAGTTGTACAGATTTCCAGCAGATTAATTAATATTGTGTTCCCTTTAACAATTCCACCCAAGAAGTTCCCACTTGATGTAAGTTTTGATTTGATCAATTTAACACAAAACAAGATTTAATTGCGTAATCACTTTATTTGCGTTGTCCTTGCGGAGGTTGGTCATGCATCAACAAAAAAATGTAAGAAAGGTCTTTAACAAGCTTGTCGTTTCGATGCTGCACCAAGTTTTGTAACAATTTGGAATGTAACACACTTAGGGAATACAAATAAACCCAAACCTCCAAATTTAAACCGTTTTCGTTTTTGTTTAAAGTAGAGGCAATAAACGCGTTGATTTATTGTCGCCGTGATTAACAACTCGCCCTCATGATTGTTATCATTTTTCCAAGTGCGCCATTTGATTGTGCCACAAAAATTCAATCAATACACTCGACAAAGGTTGTTTCTCATTAGACAATTAAGGCGGTGCCAAGTTGACTTATTCCCAAATAAGCACCGCTCGTATCGGTGTATAAACAGGTGTGCTAAAGTAAATTGTAATTCGATTGATTCCTTGCGAGTCGTATCTGCGCCTAATGTGTCCATCCTGTAGCGCACGTTGTTTTTTTTCCTTTGGAACGGTTCCAGTTGGATTGATTTTCAATATGACAAAAACGCTGTAGGTTCATCGGACGACTTCACAAATAGAGTACAAAGTTTGAACGAGCACTTTTCGACATTTGATTTGTGACTTGGAGGGAAAAGTCGCGATTTCGTAATTGTTTGAAAAGCGCAATCATCGGTGAAGATAAAAATCTGTGGAGATTTCGTGTCCGATACGTTCTACGTTAAACACGAATTAGTACAGCGGGGTCGGGTTTAAAGTAATTGCGGTTTTAACTGGCGGATTGGGTGGTGAATGCGCTCTTTGTTCTGCAGTTTTGTTAAAAACGACGGCGCCGAACATAATTCGAGGAGGAAGTCGATTTTATTTGGTTTTGCTGGAAGATTTGTTGTGGGTTTTAAAATGAATCGGTGTTGTCGATAATTTGTCGATTAGCAAGAGGCGGCACAGCATTCAGGAAGTTTGTTCCTAATGAGAGTAGGGAATGTCGCAACGCGAGGATGGGTGCTCTCAAGCAGAAATAGTTAATGTCTGTTGCGTCAGACAGCGAAAAGGAAAACTGTAATAATGGGATTGTGCATGAATTTTACAAAATGTGAAATCGTGCCGGCGCCAGACCAAAAAGAAATCAAATTGCTTGACGGGCAGGATGTTGTTAGTCTTGCGGCTCCCCAAGACTAAGAATGTGGCGCAAACGCAACAAACAATTAAATTGTGGATGTTTTTTTACAACAAAAACAAGAGTTATTCAACCGTAGATAGTACACGTTCAGTTTTTGGCAAGTGTTATTCAATGAGAACATCACAAGACTCGAGATTGGACCTGTTCGAGTGATTGAGTTTTATATTTTTTCGTTGCAAACAAGGAAAAAGTCGTGGTGGCGCCACACGAGAAAAACGTTGTGATTTTTTTCCACGCGACCGCTTGACAACGATGAGAATCCTTAAAAGGACATCCATGACGGCCACTCGCTCTAACGAAATAAATGAAATGTTTGGCATAATTTTGATGCGAGATGTGCCAACAGGAAATTAAAGTTACGTCGAGTGTGTGGAGAAAGGATGGGATGGAGTTAACGTCGACGAAAGTTGGTCGGGGGGGTTCGAGAATATTAAGAAAATCGTAAAGTTTGTTTTGGGATCTTGTCGGTACCACTGTCAGCTTGTTTTTTTCGTATATGATTTGTTCCAGTTTGAGAATAGAATTCTCTGGTTGTTGACCTATGACTTTATAGAAGTATAATACGGAGGTTGGTTTGCAGATATTTTGTTGCATTTTTTGGAACAATATTTTATTTTGTTTGACCTTCTAGAAAAGGTAAACAAAAATGTATGATGGATTTAGTTTCTCGTAAAAGTTGGTTTGTCCTTAACAAAAATACAGTCGTAATTTTAAGACTGTATTAATGTAAATAAAGAATATTTCAAGTACAGTAGAAAATATTTTTCGAAGCTCCGAAAGTTGTCATTCAGAGAATAGAATACAGTACGACAACTTTTTTTAACAAAACTATTTTATGCGTGTAGTAAAAAAATACATAAGTGAGATTTAGTGGCAATGACAATGTCACCCAAAAGAAATTTAACTACTGTCTTATTGCCAGAGACCCAACTTCCAAAATTGAACGTGATTTACGACGCTTATCTAATCTCCTCGTATCCTCGAAGAAATGTAAAGAATTCGTATTCCAAACGAATCTATACAATTCAAAGTTTTATGGAATCATTTCCGGATGAAGCACAAAACATGCTTTTGTTGTTTAGCTTCATGACCCTTTTTCTGTGTTTTTTCTTTTATCTATTTAAACTCCCTAAATCATCATCCCAAACCAAATTTCTTCTCACTCCATCAGACAAAAAAATAAATCATCGCAATACATTTCGGCTCTCTGTCATTTCGAACTCTTTCTCCAGTTTTTCTCTCATATACTCCTCTGTTTGCATTGATTTTATTTTTTTGACGTGGATTAATTTATTTTCGTATTTGTGTTGCTTTTTGTGTTGTCGTATTAATGGAAATTTCTTTTTGGCAATAAATTTGTTATTGGCGATTCCAGCAACAGTGAGACATCTGGTGTGTATTCTATGAACTAATTATAAGGCATACGCAAGTCGGTGACTATTCAATTCGACATAAACCGGATCGAGCGGGAGTATGATTCACAATTTCTCAACAGTGGCGCCCCCAACGGTAGCCGAAATCGCCAATTACCATTACTCATTTTCCCGTTCCAAATCCTCGGCGGAAACGAAATCGGCAACAAAACTCTTTACATCTTCAGTGCAATTATTTTTCCACCTCGTTCTAATGTTTTCAAAATGAAATATCAGATCTCCACATCATTCTCAGACAAAATTCTGGAGGAGGTAATTAGTAATTATAGAAAGGAAAAGCATTATGGAATAACAAAAGAAAAAAAAATCTGCGAAGACGTGAAATGAAAATTGTAACAATTCATTCTTTCATTTTTTAAGAAAATTTGCAGCTGTGTTGTCAACACTTGAATGTTTTTTGATTATCGTAATTGAAAAAAGGGTGTTTTTTTTTGTCTAACGAGGCGTTTAATAGTTATTTGTACAACTAGTAATGAAAGTCATAGTTTTTTTCACGATTTTGCAAGCAATGAAGTGAAAAACGAGACATTCATAACGTGTTGTACACACTATTTTTTTGCATATCGATGTAAGTTGAGAAATTTGGTCCAAAAGGATTTATGAAAAATTACAAAAAAAAAAAATAGGTATGCTTTGACAATCATCTCCAAGGAAATGGAAAAAAATGATACAAAAAAGTACAACTTTCACTACGATTTTGCGTGTAAAAAAGTGCCACTTTCATTACGAATGCAAAAATAGTTATTTGTGGATCAAGGCCAAAAAGTGCATCTTTTTCGTCCGAGTCTGAGTTTTCTGGCCGAGGCGCAGCCGAGGATAAACACTTTTTGGCAGAGGTGCACATTAAATTTTTTAGGCCACCGCACGAATTAAAGCAAGACATCCAAAAAAATACAAATTTATTTTGTATCTACCTTTTTCAAATAAATAAATTTATTAATACATATTAACAATTTTTTTATAGTATTAGTACATATTTGTTATCAGCTTGCTAACAAATTATTTATTTTGTATCTACCTTTTTCAAATATGTAAATAAATTTATATTAACAATTTTTTGTATAGTATTTATCAGCTTGCTAACAAATCTGGAAATTTACTATTTGCAATACAATTACTTGTTTACATAATTTATGGTGATGGGACAATTATCGGTTTTGTCGGTTTCGTTGCTAACTTACTAAACAGACCAACAGATGGCGCCACGGTCAGCGTCCGAAAAAGAGTTACTTTTCGTCCGCTTGTGAGTACGTAAAATTACCGTTTTCATTAAGGGTGCCCAAAAAAATAATTTCAGACGCTCTATTTTATTTGAAAAACGAGTTGCTTTCATTTTCTTTTAGTTTGAACGAAAGCAGACAAGTTGACTAGCTCGAGCGACAAATATCATGTCGAATATGTTTGTTGGAAATGATTACGAATTAATTTTTGTTATTAAAACATTTTGGTTTGTTCGAACCAACCGAATTAATAAAGAATGCACTTGTGTCAATAAAAATTCAGTGGAGCGAAATATTCTGGCTGGATTTAATTAAAATTAATATCTTTGACGAGACGACTTCATATTTTCCAATTAAATTGCGATCTCCCATCATTCAGGGTAAAAATAAACTAGTTTTTACCAACCCCGACCGTTTCCACAGTTCGTGCCATTATTTAGTTTTCCAGCGTGTCCAGTATCATTCTCGATAAATAAATAAAAGTCCTATTTTTAACCATTACCCGTCCGTCTGTTTGCCGAACTTTGTGTTATAATTTGAAAATTAAACTGACACTCTAAAAGAGACAAATAAATTGCGAATTGAATGTGTGCGATGAAGTCGTGAAATGTTATTAAATAGTTCGTAATGAATGGAAAATAATTTGGATTTTTTTTGCAGAGTATGCGGAATTCCTCCATTGCAAAGGTAAAAAATTCGTCGATTTCGACGAGGTCCGCAGGGAGATCGAATCGGAAACGGACCGGGTCACAGGAAACAACAAGGGCATCTCCAACATACCCATCAACTTGAGAGTGTACTCCCCCAACGGCAAGTCGTCACAAAATGACGGTTCGAATGATGTGTTAACGTACAAAATATTTTTTCGACAGTGCTGAACTTAACCCTGATCGATCTGCCGGGTCTCACAAAAGTCCCCATCGGAGATCAACCCGCCGACATAGAACAACAAATTAAGGCCATGATAATGCAGTTCATTAAAAGAGAATCGTGTCTTATCTTGGCCGTGACGCCCGCAAACACCGACCTGGCCAATTCGGATGCTCTCAAGATGGCCAAGGAGGTCGACCTCCAAGGTAAAGAAGGGAACAAGTCATATTTGAGAGAGATAATGAGTTTACCAAGTTTGTTCGGGCGATTAAAAAAATCTATAAATCATGCCGTAAGCGCCAATTACTTCAGCTTTGTCTTTATAAATGAAGATGCTGTAATAAATTGACATTGGCAGTTTTTAGACCGTTCAAAAACACTGAAAATATTTCTACAATCGCAGAGATATTTTCAAAATGAAACAGTCGGTCCGGTTGCGACTCTCAAATGTTTAACAGTTGCCAAACTAGTTTTTTGATAATTAGAACTTGATCGTAACCTACTTACAAGATAGTGAATTAGTTGTTTTTTTGTTTAAGCGTTGACTAAAAAAAAATTCACACATTTCTACATCACGTATATTTTTTATTTGAAGGTATTCGCACCATCGGCGTCATCACGAAGCTGGACCTGATGGACGACGGTACCGACGCCAGGGACATCTTGGAGAACAAGCTCCTGCCGTTGAGGAGGGGCTACATAGGTGTGGTGAACCGTTCGCAGAGAGACATCGAAGGGAGGAAAGACATCAACGCGGCTCTGGCCGCCGAGAGAAAATTCTTCTTGACGCACCCCTCTTACCGCCATATCGCCGACCGATTGGGCACTCCCTACTTGCAGAGGGTGCTCAATCAACAGCTCACCAATCACATCAGGGACACCCTGCCCGGTCTCAGAGACAAATTACAGAAGCAACTGTTGACATTGGAAAAGGACGTCGACCAATTCAAACACTTCAGACCGGACGATCCGGCGATCAAGACGAAGGCGATGTTGCAGTAAGTCGGATGATGATAGGTGGCGCTAGTTACGGTGTGTCGAATGATGAATTAATCGAGATCAGAAGCCACTCCCACCTATTGGTCTAATCCCAGATGGAACACGTGCAGGCGCCGGCTGTGTTACCTTCAGGGGTTTAACGAGCGATCGAAGATAGATTCGTTTGGCGAAAACAAGACCGTTTGAGAATTCGCAACGCGACCTTACTCTAATTATAGGACGCGTCTGTCAGCTGACGGCGCGTTTGAAAGGTGACAAAATGTACTGTCGGGTCAAGTCGAGCAAAATAAATTACGCTCACGGAATTCATTGTTTATGTCCGTCGATCTTTGCGATCTGCGGTAAAAAACAATCGACTTCTTGTAGCCCCGTAGGAGATTGGCGCGTCCTGAGAGGATGCGCTGGGATATTTTGACGAATCAAGATTGATTAAATAACGAAAACCCTTGTGGCAGTGTTGTTAAATAATTTTTTTGGTATTCTTGATGTCTAGAATTCCAGTTGACAGCCCCAAAACTGACTGACTTTTTCTGTGCGTCCCCAGGATGATCCAGCAGCTGCAGACAGACTTCGAGCGTACAATAGAGGGCTCCGGTTCGGCACAAATCAACACGATGGAGCTGTCGGGCGGCGCGAAGATAAACCGTCTGTTCCACGAACGCTTCCCGTTCGAGATCGTGAAGATGGAGTTCGACGAGAAGGAGTTGCGACGAGAGATCGCGTTCGCCATCCGCAACATCCACGGTATTAGGGTGGGTCTGTTCACTCCCGACATGGCGTTCGAGGCCATCGTCAAGAAGCAGATATCCAGACTGAAGGAGCCGTCTTTGAAGTGCGTCGACTTGGTGGTGACCGAACTGTCGAACGTGGTTCGCATCTGCACGGATAAGGTGAGACTGAATCGCCGCCGTAGTACGATAGTGCGACGTGTCATTGCAGATGTCGCGCTACCCACGACTGCGAGAAGAAGCGGAACGCATCATCACCACCCACATAAGACAGCGAGATCAGTACTGCAAGGAACAGCTGTGCCTCCTCATCGACTGCGAGCTGGCGTACATGAACACCAACCACGAGGACTTCATCGGGTTTGCGAAGTGAGTCCCACCGGTTCGAACGCGTCGATCATCTAAATGTCCCTTTTGCAGCGCGCAGAACCAGTCGGAGAACGCGTCCAAGACGGGATCGCGCGGCACACTCGGCAACCAGGTCATCAGAAAAGGGTACATGTGCATTCACAACTTGGGGATCATGAAGGGCGGCTCCAGGGACTACTGGTTCGTCCTCACCTCGGAAAACATCTCCTGGTTCAAGGACGAGGAGGAGCGCGAGAAGAAGTACATGTTGCCGTTGGACGGGCTCAAGCTGAGGGATATCGAGCAGGGGTTCATGTCCAGGAGGCACATGTTCGCTTTGTTCAATCCGGACGGCAGGAACGTCTACAAGGTAGGTGCGCTACGACGTCCGATCGGTTTTCGTTGAACGCTTTCGTCTTTCAAGGACTACAAACAGTTGGAATTGAGTTGCGAGACCTTGGACGAGGTGGATTCGTGGAAGGCATCCTTCCTGAGAGCCGGTGTGTATCCTGAAAAACAAACAGAACAACAAAACGGAGAAGAGGTAATTTTTTGGGTTGTCGCATCCATGTTGCATGATGGTACACGATGTGTCTTGTAGATTAAAAAAAATAAGTGCTATAAATACACACATACACACAGCTTTTTACAGTGGTTCAGAGATAGCGTGGTAAAATGTAAAGTTGACTCGTAGATTGATTCATACAGATCTTGATGTCAGGTGTTAACAGTGTAACAACAAGAGAGCTGTTGGAATTCGATGAATCAATCTACGACTCCACTTTCCTCCGTTACAGCACTACAATTCTTTCACGACACGATGTATACTAGTTCTGAACCAATTCTTACTGTATTTTATTTTCTCTGAACTGTTAATTATGTTACTATTGTTTGTTTAGCAAAATCTATTCTTTTTTTTGTATTTTCCCCGCATTTACAAGGTATAGACACAGAACTGTAAAGACATTTTTTCAGCATATGTATTTTCCTCGACCTGCCGTATTATAACCGGCCTGTTCATTTCATTAAAAATGCATAATGAAAATGTTTCCGAAAAAGAGCCAATTTCCGCCAAGACGGCGCCACAAAACGGGCGCTTCACACTTAAATAATAATTAATGCGCAATATAACAAAAACAAGGAATAAGGAAAAGATTCACGAATTTAATTTAAAAGCAACAAAAAACAAGAGTTTTTTTGACTTCAAAAATTCAAAATGTCATTTGAACGAGAAAAATTCTTGGTGACAAAAACTTACGATGAATAATATCCCTAAAAAGCGCCCGTACACTAGCGCTCTGCGGGGATCACTCAAACTACACTTTTGAACAGGCCGCGTATAATACAGCAGATCGTGGTATTTTCTTTATTAATTAACACTTACACTTGTCGTAATCGATATTAAAAATATTTTGATGTTTTGTTGTCAGAAACCCCGGGCAAGTATTGCGTAAAGAAGTTCACTGACTGGTCAGAATTTTTTTTTGCATTGTATTTCTTTTCAAGATGTTGCACGGCCAAGGTACTTTGTGTCGCGTTGTTACATAACTAGACGTTGTGCAAATCGCAAATTATTTTTGGTCCTGCAACGTACTTGAAGATTTGACGCTGTTTGAATTTTTACATGATTTTTTAACACGAGTTTTTCGCTATACCTTGTGAGTTGATTGCATGTTTACTAACTCCGTGTGTTTGTGTGTTTCGCTTTCCCGCCGCAGGGAGAAAATTATCAGGTTCGTAAGCAAATGGTGACGTCAGGGTTGAATTTATTTGTGGAAATTATGCAAGATGTGGAGAAAAAAAATACGTCCAATGTTGTTTTTACTTACAACTAAATTTCAACCTCACTCTGTGTATCTTAGATCGTTTTGTGGTCGTCACCAATATTTATAGCAATTAGTTTCGACCAAAATATCTCTCGAGATATCTTGGTTTCGACGAAGAGTTGTCAACGAGTTTTCGTGCACTAGGAACTTTTGCTCGTGACGTATGTCAGTTGGTAACACTTCGATTATCACCAGAATTACATTATGACACTGATTTGAATGGAACTCGCACTAAAATAAACTGAAATGTAAATACGTAGAAAATAAATACAATACCTACACCGCACAACACCAAGTTTTCCACAACGGGAATTAAATAATCTCGAATCTGCGGGTTGTAGAGACCAATTCCGGCCGCCATTTTGTTTTGCAAAAATTTTACGTGTGCCACTAGATTTTGACATTTTTAATGGTTGAAGAGGTTTGGTGTTTTTGTTGACGTGTTTAGGCCAGCGGCGAGAACCAGAGCAGTTCCATGGATCCCCAGCTGGAACGTCAGGTCGAGACCATCAGGAACTTGGTCGACAGTTACATGAGAATCGTGACGAAAACGACCAGAGATTTGGTACCAAAAACTATAATGTACATGATCATCAACCACACCAAAGACTTCATCAACGGCGAACTTCTAGCCCACATCTACGCGAGCGGCGACCAGGTCTGTAACCGTCGTTTTCATATCGAAGTGATTGATTGACGCCTGTAATGCAGTCGCAAATGATGGAGGAGGCGCCCGAGGAAGCGCAGAAGCGCGAAGAGATGCTGCGGATGTACCACGCCTGCAAGGAAGCCTTGAGGATCATCGGTGACGTGTCGATGGCGACGGTGTCGACGCCGGTGCCGCCCCCGGTCAAAAACGACTGGTTGGCCAGCGGCCTCGAGAATCCCAGACTGTCGCCGCCTAGTCCCGGCGGGCCCAGGAAGACGGCACCCAACATGGGCCAAGTCGGCACCACAGGTACTGAAACGAGTGGTCGTATAAAATTTGTCGCCAATTATTCTTGAAAAAGACAGCTGCAGCGTTCGAAACGTTTTTTAAATTATTGTTGCTTGTTGATAAAAGGTTCGCTGGGGTCGCGAGCGCCTCCGCCCCCGCCGAGTTCGGGCAGGCCGGCTCCCGCCATACCGAACAGACCAGGAGGAGGAGCCCCTCCGATGCCCCCCGGCAGACCGCAGGGACAAGCTCTGCCCGCCCCCCTCGTCCCAACGTAAGTAGTCATCTAGTAACTAACACTGCTGGAGAAAAAATTTGACAATCGCCTGCACGCGACGACGAAACGGGTGGGGGTGAGAGTCGACGTGCGACGTTTCGTCGTCGGTGCAGAAGATGCACAGCACTGAAAGAATGACCACGGGTCGATCTGAACTTGTGGAATTTGTTTTCAGGAGGCGCTAAGAACATTTAATAATCGTCACTAACCTATTGAGATCACACATTCGATTATTCCGAGCTCAAAATTGAAAGGGCTTAGCAGTTCGTTTTTGCACAGTTGATTTCTTCCGAAACGATCGTTGTTGTTTTTTTTTTGTGTGTCAAGCAGAAGAGCGAAATGAACTGTGCGAAATTAATGAATAACTAGGGTGCTATGTTTGTTACACGCTTTCGCTTATAGTGATGTACGGTGTCTTGTCAAATATTCTGTAAAATGATTGTACATTCAAAGTTGTCCGCTGTGTATTCCTAAATATTATGATGCTTGCGTGCTCACTCTAACACCTTACAGAAAAAAAAATTGGCCATATCAAGTATCAAAATATTTAGAAACAAAAAAGAAAATAATACAAAATTACGACACTGGTCCGGTACAAAATTTTCAACGCGGTATTGTAGACGTTAGTATACAGGGTGTGCGTTTGTCAAATCGAAACACTTGAAAGTGTGACACGCTATACTGCACCCCCTGTATTCTCTCTCGTCGGCTTGGAGCTTGTACGGTGGGGTCGATCGACTCGTTGATGTAAAATGATTTGGGGCTAAGAATTGTCTCTGTGTAACAGTCGTGTTGGGGGCCAAGGACAACAAGGGGGCGTACAAGTGCCCCCTCAGGTGCAGATGGCAGTCGGAAGGGCTGTCACCAATGCTGCTATCAACGAACTCTCCAATGCCTTCAAGTTCCATAAGTAATTTTCAGTTTTTAACACGCTTACCAACTCAATAACAAACATAATACATAATCTCTCTCTCTTTGTACTAACCAACACTTTGTTTGTCGACTCGAATAAGCATCAACGCTAATCCGGAGGCGAACCGTTTGTTGCGATCTTTTTTCTAAACGAAACTCGGCCGGCCCAGATGAAAACGAGCTGAAGCTTCAAGGTCACGCGGGCGACCATCTGTCGAACAGGCACAACTGTCACGTGTTCGCCGTTTTGACAAATGGCCGACGTGTACGAACGTGACGCCACAGCACGGTTCGTTTTTGTCTGGGTCGGCCACCGACAGCTTTCCAAAACTCATGACATATTGTATTTGTAGATTTATTATTTATTTTTACACATTGAGAAAACGTCTCGAACATTCCCCAAAAGTAGTCAGTCACTCGTCGGCGATTTCGCTTTTTCGAGAAACAACCTCCAGAAAGTGACGTTTTTGGAGGGTGCGTCTCGGACGAGACGACAGTAATATTAAGTCTAGTGACAGATCTATAAATTGTTTGATCGTTTTTTAAGTGTCGATGTGCAAAACGCAGACGCACATTAAAGAAAAAATAAGATCTTCCGTGTAGTGTGTATTGAAACCTAACCAAAATGTCTACTCTCTATTCGCTTAAAAAGTATAATACAGCTTTATAAAGTAAAAAATGGAATGAAATCGGTGTTTAATAATCACAAATCATTTGAGGCAAATTTTCTGCACGGTATTAGTTGAGATTTGTTCGCATATCAGTAGTGGGCAGTATAATAGAGGCGCGTCCGCCGCGCCATCTTTCTTTCGATAGAGTGTAGAAAAGACAAATAAGAAACAAAAGACGTAAAACATTTATATAAATAGGTGTCTGTATTAGGAGCAGTCAATTACTGGCGTTTATTACATTCCATTGATCCTAGTGATGTTGCGCAATAGTTATCGTAGTTGTTAAGGGTTTTCAGCTTGCGAAGCAGGATCAGTACAATTGATAAATAACAAACCGAGATTTAAGTATTGATATTTTTATGAGAAAATTTGAAAAGCTATTCTTTTGTAAGATATATTTCTGGATAGCCTATCAAGATATGATTTCGATATGCTTGACAATTCTTGTTGTAATGAATAAATCGTTGTTAAATATTTATAGAGTTAAGTGGCTATTAAACGTGGTAACAAATGAAACATACCTATATGAAGATAACGATACTATACGTCAATGTCATTTATGAAGCAACACATTCTGTAGATAAAGAAGAATTTTAAAATGTTACTTACCTCTCTAAAAAAAACAAAAGCGAAGTGCTCTAGAAACGCAAGCTTTAATTTGTTAATCCTTGTTTTAGACGTCGTTGTTGTACATAAGAATTTGTAATTATCGATAACAGCTCTGAACGTGTTAACATTTTAAAATTATAATAGACAGTGCACCAAAGCACGAATTGTAGTTATTCTGAATGTGTAAATATAGAGGTAATACATGAGTTTTTTTTATTTCGTCGACCCGACCCTCTTCCTCTGTCGGTGGTGGGCTGTACTACGTCTGCTTTCTTTCCTCATGACTGCACAGCGAATGCTCTATCTCTAATCTGTTAAATCTCTAATCAAAGAAGCGCGTTTGCATTCACAGAACTTCCGGCGCACTCCTCTCTCGTCCTTAAACCTCCGATTAACTTTTTGTGCATGTTACGGTAGCTCAAGACAGGTAAGTACGGTTTTGCATTGGAGGTTTAAGGAACGCATCGCATCGCATTTTTTGTGTTTGTTGTTTTTGCGGAACGACAGTCGTAGACTGTTTTTATTTGTTGTGTTGATTTCAGTCGGCCAGTTCCAAACATACCTCCGAGAATACCAGATAGGCCATACCCCGGAAGACCAAACTAAGTCTAGTCAAAATTCAGATTGTGGGACCAACGAGGTTAAACTTACTCAGTGAAATTATTGTAATATTTAAAAAATTGCGTAGTTGCGAGAATTGAACAATGTGATTGTAAATGTAAGGGTTAAAGACTTCTTTATATTGCTTGCGTTGATTGAATTTTTTTTTTTATTATTATTTTGTTGTAACGGCAGTACAATTTGACAGTAATAATTATTGTACCTAGTCTAAATGTATAGTATTACCCCACTTATGTTTCTCCTGAACTAAATTAATTTAATTTTATAAATTCATTCGCTGTACATATAATTGTTAATTTGTACTCTACTTATTTGTAATATATTGTTTATTTTTATTACAGCATTATTTTTAATTTGTGCATGTGATTTCTTTTGTCTTTGGGGCGCACCATCTTCAATAACCACACGTTTCTACCTCAACATTTATTATAACTGTACAAATTATTCTTCTGGCTCAAAAGTGTAGTGTACTTTACCATCTCCAGGGTACTGTCTTGGAGTGAGCGGATGGAACATCTTGAAATTTTCTAGAATAGCATAAACAGCAAAAGTACCAAACATCACTCCCAGGAACTGGAGCCACTGCATCCACATGGGATATCTAAGTTGAGCGCTCACGTTGTACCTGTCCTCCCTCATCAAGTCAAATTCGGCGTGCAGCTGCAAAACACTGCTGAGACCATGTAGATCACAATTTGTCACTTACTGGTTCGTTGAAGTTGCGTTTCAACTCGGGGTTGTCCCAGGGGTAGAACGGGTCTTTGGAGTCGCCGGAAATATTGGGCAGCTCGGGGTAGTCACCGTATCCCATTCCGTCGTTTTGGTAGGGTTTGTACTCAGAAGGGTGCAAGCCGTAGCGTTCCGCCGCTTTGAGCCGTTCCTCCTCGGTTCGGGGGTACAGGCCTGGCTTGTAGTCCTCGTTCCAGTCTGAGGGGCGAAATTACATAACTGGAGAGAGGTTATGTGAAGGACTTACGGTGGCGAATCGCTGTGGCCAACACGGGGTTGGTTCGCAAGCAGAATCGAGCTAGTTTAGCCGATTTTATCAGCGAAGACATGATTATTTGCCCCTTTTTACTCCGACTAAAATACCACAAATGACAGTTGTTTTGACATCTGTCATTTGGCAACCGTTCAACGGTAAAATGCAAAGAAAGACTCATCATTAATTTTTTTATAAATAGAAATTCTTTAAAACAATCAAAATTTTGAATATCTAAGTCACTCTTAAAATCTGCAAAACAGGCTACGAATTATTTTCTGTCTCATCCTTGCTGTTCGAAATTTTGGATTTTTTTCCCAGTGTGGCAAAACTGTAACAACAACGAAACGTCAGATATGTCAGTACAGTGACCCTAACCTCAAAAACATATTAGCAATGATTCACAGTTTGTTTATTATAAACTCTTCGGGGTGAGTTGTCGTCGCTCTCACCGACTCTTTCTCTACAAAAAGTGTTTCAGTGATGTGTTCCTTGAAAAGCACTGGCGCAGCGTCATATCTAGGTCGGTATGTGATTATTATTTGGAGGCCCAAAGGGCCAACCCCAACGATATAGCACCCGTGATAGCGACCCCACACCACTACTTAATATCGGTACAACGAGGGGGCGTCAGTTTTGTCGCGGTCTGCATGGAAGAGATCCCGCCGCTTTTCGTCATAGAATTTTTGCATCGCGTTGTAGACACATTCCAAGTAAGTCACAGTAAGCGCCGTACGTCCCGTTCAGTGTTGTCGTTTCAGGACTATTTTTCCGACTGCACAGAGTCCATAATCAAAGAGAATTACGTCGTGATTTATGAGGTAAGATCTGATTGAGAATTATCAATCAAATAATACAAAAAAACTAGCTTTTAGATGAAATGTTAGATAATGGGTTTCCTTTGGCGACGGAGAGCAACATTCTGAAGGAATTGATCAAGCCACCGAATATCCTAAGGACTATTGCGAATACCGTGACGGGAAAAACAAAGTGCGTTGTTCTGTTGTTGTTTTGATTTTTTTAACTGTATTGTTTCAGCGTGAGTGGAGTGTTGCCAACTGGTCAACTCTCAAACATTCCTTGGCGACGCACCGGTGTCAAATACACCAACAATGAAGCCTACTTCGACGTGATAGAAGAAGTGGACGCGATCATAGACAAATCCGGTGCTACGGTATTCGCGGAGATCCAAGGCTACGTAAGACCCCCACGCCCCCTCTTCCATCTGTCAATTTTTCGTCCCCCCAGATCGACTGTTGCATAAAACTGAGCGGCATGCCCGACCTGACGCTCTCCTTCATGAACCCCCGCCTCTTCGACGACGTTAGCTTCCACCCGTGCGTCCGCTTCAAGAGATGGGAGGCCGAACGAGTCCTCTCCTTCATCCCTCCCGACGGCAATTTCCGCCTCATCTCGTACCACATCAGTAGCCAGAGCGTCGTGGCGATCCCCATCTACGTCCGCCACAATCTCTCGATCAAGACCGGAGAACAAGGCCGACTGGATCTGACGGTGGGGCCCAAACAGACTCTGGGACGGACGGTGGAAGGGGTGAAAATCGAGGTACTGATGCCGAAATGCATCCTGAACTGCGTCCTCACGGCCAACCAGGGGAAGTACAACTTCGATCCGGTGTCGAAGATCTTGCACTGGGACATCGGGAGGATAGACGTGACGAAGTTGCCCAACATCAGAGGCAGCGTACGTAGAATGCGATAGGGGTTGCCGTAAAAGTGCATTTTACAATTGCAGGTTTCCATCGCGAGCGGTTCCAACACCGCCGAGATAAATCCCTCGATTAATGTGCATTTTACCATCAATCAGCTGGCCGTAAGCGGATTGAAAGTCAACAGACTGGACATGTACGGAGAGAAGTACAAGCCTTTTAAAGGAGTCAAGTATATTACGAAAGCCGGACGGTTCCAAATAAGAATGTAACGACGTTTCGAACGGTGCAATTTATACGTTACATCTGTGTTTTAAGTTAATCAACCTCATCAACAGTCTAAATGTTTACGTTTGTTTTTTTATTGCCTGATTACATGATTAAACAAGGTCGTGCCCGTACAAGTTTACAGTTTGTTTCATAACAAACCGGACAAAGCTCCGCTTGTTGGAGCAAAGAGGTGTGTGGCGCACGCGCTGACCGAGAAGTGTCACCTGTTGAGCGATTTCCTGCGCGGCCAGATGAACAGGATCAAATAACTCGTTCCGTGGAAGTCGTATCCGGCTCCGGTGGTTTTGATAAAATACTTTATAGATAGAATGCAAGCGTTGCGTTAGCGAAAGATTTCACTGATTGGATCGGGTGTCGCTGAAGTGGAAATTGTGCGGAGGTTGCGCATCAGCGAGACAATAGGTAATCAGAGTTAAGGAATGAAGCGATAATCGATCATTTCTAAAATGGGGATTTGGAAAAATAGCAAAGAAAGGGCACAATTGCGTTTTGTGGAGAATTTTAACCTACAATTCGCGAATAAAAGTATCACAGGATGTCAAAATTTTTGACAGTTGTGGAAAAATCAATTATTTTTCGTTATGTCAAAATGTTTTGACAGTCGGGATAATATGGGTTTTTGAATAAACAGCTTTAAAAAGTTAAAGCTTCTGGTTGTCGGAAGTTGCGTAATTAGGAGTGAGTTTTGTGGAGTACCGGGTAATTATACAGTTTAGGTCGACAAATCTGACGCATGCGCAAATGGAACTCCAAAATTCCAAAACTCAGTGAATTTAAAACTGGGCTCAATATATACGGGTCCAGCATGAAGCATTGTCTGTTTTTAGGTACTTTAAATATTCAAAATACATTGTTATTAAACAATATGGTAACATCGCTAGCAAAATCCGCGTGAGATTCAAGCGTCAGATTTGTCGACCTAAAGTGTATAATTACGGAGTACCGGTTTGAACTTTGAAGTGAATCAGCGCTTCTCAAACTTTTTGTGAAATGAGGTTCCGAATAAATCAGTTCAGTGTTTTGAGTCGTAGTTCCAAACCAAGGAGAAAGGGAGAAGTTTTAAAATACGCGGAAATATTTAAACACGTAAGTGCTGAATACTCCCGCATTAATGGAAAAAATATGCGTAAGAATACAAAAAATGGCACGGCAATTTAGACAATAAGTTGTGAACACGCCACTGTTTTGGTTTCATAGTAGACATCAAAAAAGCAATGGTAAAAAAAAAGAGTACACCAGAACTACACTCTGCACTTGCAATGACATTATTCATATTCAAATTGCATTATAAGAAAACAATAAACAAACCAACAACAAAACTAGGGGAAAGGCGACTGACAACATCTAGTATATTTAGTGCCAACTTAGTCATGGCGGTAAATTCAAAAAGCATTTAAATATTAAACACTATCTTGACAAATGGACGTCTGCATTTAATAATGTCGAAGTTACCATTAGTGTAATTTTGATTTTACTAACTTAATTCAACAAGTGGTTGTTTTTTTAATTTTGGCACGCCTAATAAGTACTGAATACTCCCGCATCAACGGGAAAATATGCGTTTTTTGAAAGAAGTACGTGAACAAATGGCGTGGCAATTTAGATAATAAATCGTGGCAACGCGGCCATGCGTAAATACTGTTCCGGGAACAGTTTCCAGACAGGGTTGTACCTAATTCAAAAAACTGGAGTCAGTGCATCAGTGGCGCGGAGGGCACAGGCGTGCATCAAGGACACCATTTACTACACCAAAGCGAAAGTGTGTTGTCCGTTTTTCGACACAATTCAGTGTCAGTGTCAAATTTCTTGCGTGGTAATCGTTTTCGTTGTAGCTTTTTTACCATTTCACTTTCGTTTCTCTACATTAGCGTCGACCACGGACCGGAATGATGCGAATTTTTATATTATTCAGAATTAATTAAAATCGATTTACA
Organism: Tenebrio molitor; assembly: GCF_963966145.1. NCBI lineage: Eukaryota > Metazoa > Arthropoda > Insecta > Coleoptera > Tenebrionidae > Tenebrio > Tenebrio molitor. The sequence goes on from NC_091053.1 coordinate 2,022,349, forward strand.
CTTTTTACCAAACAAGACTACCACTAATATAACCAGTAAAAAAACCACACTTTCATCATTAAATGGAATCATGAAATCTCAGTCCAAAACATAACAATTTACAAGCCATATGCAAATCATAATTGTACTTTTCCTTCGAGAAGAGCAACGCTTTCTTTAGTGGATTTCCATTTATTCGATGCCGCGGTAAAACACCAAATATGTTCGTCAGACACGATCCGATTTCTGTATCTTGTTTGCCATAAACAAAGTCGTGTGTCGTAGACCACGTGTCACCATCCTCGCCCTTTCTCTGCTGGATAAAACGTCGAATACCTTTGTACACTGAACTCTTTACGTCTAAGCATCTTAAAACATAGAACCACTCCATCCTAGATGACGTCAAAATTCCATCACCAATCACATTTTTCATATATTCTTCAACTCTTGTTCCGTCGTCATCATTCTCTTGACTAAAACTTGCAAGAAGTTCCTGTACTTTGCTTTTATAGCGATCTGGACACGTTGCAAGCCGTTTATCAATCTCTTCTTCTTCATTAAAACCAGTCACATCCTTTGAGGACTCACCGTTTTCAGATCTAATTACTGTAAAGATGGGTATTGCTTTTGCATGGACGTCTCCATCTCCAAACTCCAAGCTTTCTTCAAGAAATGGTAATAATCTGTGTAGAATGTACAGGAATAAATGATACGGAAAACAAATGCCAGACATGTTCTGACTTTCCAAAATATCAAGAGTTTTTTGATATTGGGGATCCTGAGCAAGAATCTGGATTAGGCTTGTTCTTATATTCAGTTTATCGAGGAAATCGTAAACCTCCATCATCCAAGGTATTATGTGATGCAATTCATTAGGACGCAGCATAATAGCGTCTACATCTATGTAGGTCTCCAGGTCTTCACATAAAAATGGAAGCTTGCACCTCCAAGAACGCTTTGTGTCTGTCATCTCAGGAAAACACTGACTCTGGTGTGATTCTAATGTTAAGGACTCATTTAAAAACGTATTGCATTTGGGGCATCGAACAAGATTTGAAAGATTGCCGTCGTTATTCTGATCAATGAACATTATCTCTTCCAGAACTGACGACATGTCATCGATGGGAAAGCATAACATCGATCGAACAGGACAGTCTGGTTGTGGTTTTATAATTCCACGAAATTCTGCCAGGTTTACAAAACGCAAAACGTGGAAGCATTTCCCCGCTTTTCGAAACACAAAGCAGTCGCAATTCTTGTCCGTTGATATTTTGAAAAGGCTACTGGCACTTGTGATGGAATGTTCATTTATACTCGGAATATAATGTTTACGGGACGACGTTTTCTGCAATCTCCATTGATCTCGTTCCCATATGTAATATGAAAGCAACGGATGTTCATGAAAATAATCTTGAGGTTCTTCAGAGGATCCAGAGGATGAAGAACCCGGGGATGAAGAACCTGCGGATGAAGAACCTGACGTGTATTCCATTATCAATTGAAGAGTTGCACCTGTAAACAGAATTTTGAATGAATTGAATTTTTAAATGAATGTGATTTTTTTTCATAGGTTGCTAATATTATTGTTGGTGATTCTGCTTTTTAATGTGATAGTTGACATAAACACAGGCGTCCTCGCCTATTTGACACAATTTATTAATACATAAAATGTCAAAATGACGTACGTACGCCAATGTGTTGATTAAGGTATCAAGTTTGCCAAAATAATTTATGAAAAATGTTCCCAACTTAAGAAAAAAAGTCACAATCATTTAAAATCACCCGGTATTTTATACAGTGTTATGTAAACCAGATAACCATGTAATACCGGGTGATTTTAAATGAATGTGTTTTTTTTTCATAGGTTGCTAATATTATTGTTGGTTATTCTGCTTTTTAATGTGATAGTTGACATCACGACCTGCTGTATTATAACCGGCCTGTTCAAAAGTGTAATTTGAGTGATCCCCGCAGAGCGCTAGTGTACGGGCGCTTTTTGGGGATATTATTCATCTTAAGTTTTTGTCACCGAGAGTTTTTCTCGTTCAAATGATATTCGAAATTAAAATCAAAAACACAAAAATACAATTGTGTTCAGTATTGTTTTAGAAAGAAAATATGAACTTACTGTACTCAATCTTAACTCTAAAATCGTGTCTAAACATATTTTTCCTATTTTTTATTCTTTAGAAGCGCCCGTACTGTGGCGCCCTCATCGGCGAAAATTGGCTCTTTCTCGGAAACATTTTCGCAATGCTTTTTTAATGAAATGAACAGGCCGGTTATTATACAGCAGGTCGTGGTTGACATAAACAGGCGTCCTCGCCTATTTGACACAATTTATTAATCCATAAAATGTCAAAATGACGTACGTACGCCAATGTGTTGATTAAGGTATCAAGTTTGCCAAAATAATTTATGAAAAATGTTCCCAACTTAAGAAAAAAAGGCACAATCATTTAAAATCACCCGGTACCTATAATTCAGAATAGAATTTCATAATAAGCTTAAAAAAGTAAAAAAACAAAGTTAAATCAACTCATTGAAATTACCATAGATTAACTTATGAGAGAAATTACGAATTTTACTATTGAATCTCAAGTTAAGTAAAGTCTGTTTTTTTTTTTATAATCAATTGTCAAAGTGTTGTCATGTTGGCAGAAAATTCGAAACAGTGAATTTTATAAATCACGTTAGGAACATTGCCTTTTGAAATTGTCACCGATTGTCACATTTGACAATTTAAAATAATACGGGGTGATCAAGAAGGACTGTTTAAGTTGGTAATGCTGAATTTTATTTTTAAATGGTACAACTGGAGTAACTTCTGCGACCGTATTTTTGGCAATTTCACGTATTTCAGCGGGCGTCCATACATGAAAGATTATCTTCCATATGTGACAGAATTTGGATAAAACAAAAGGCGACTTTGAAGACTTGATCAAATTTTCATTTTTAAAATTACCTAAGACATTACCAATCGCCACAAAACTCTCTAAATCGGGGAAAGTAAACATTTTTGTTTAAAAACGGCTTAAAAAGGGCAAATTAAAAAATAGTATAAAAAACTCGTTTCATAAGACCTTGAAGCACTCATTCTTTAAAATAACTCATGGCTACGCCACTCGTTTTTTAATCTTGAATTCGTGCTTCAAGACTGGTCTTATGAAACTTGTCTTTTAATATACTATTACCGAGGCTAAGCACACTGAACAGGTCTCTTTTAAGACGAATTATTACAATCCATTTAATAAATATTGAAACATTTCACTTACCAAATTAGGAAGACGCTAGCCAGAATACCAAAACTAAACGCTGCAGCTGCATTCAAACAATAAACAAAACAAAACTAGGGAAAGGGGACAATTGATGACTGACAACATAACCAACCGCCAACTTAGTCATGGCGGGAAATTCAAAAAGCATTTAAATATTAAACACTATCTTGACAAATGCATGCCTGCATTTAAATATTTTCAGCAGCATACAAATAATTATAATTCTACAAAACGTTTAACATAGAAAAGGCATTATTGAGGTCCAAGAAAAGGAGTGAATACTACTGGGAGCATGGAATTTCGGGCAGCAATTTACATGTCATTTAAAAAAACCCAATGTAGTCTAAGCTTTATTGTCATAAATGTCATAATAATTAATTTTGACGGCACTTCAAAATAAACTGTCACAATTTTGCACAATTATTTTACATTTTAGTTATTGATTTTCAAAGTTTGTTTTCAGAAAATCACATCTAAGCACTTGCAGCTTTTCAGAATTGATGAATGCAATTTGCAAAATGATATGAGACAAGAGTAGATATTAAAATGAGGTTATTAATACGTCTAGCACCTAAAGCCTATTTCATATTTTGTATCAGTCAAATTTCAAGCCTGCCCAAAACCGATTAATTATTCATTTCCGTAAATTTCGATGTTTCCATCCCGAATAAATAAAAAATAAAATTAAACGATGTAAAATCTTGTGGACACCAAAAACCATTTATCCGGCCCCGGCGCTTTCGTTCACGCAACCAGTAATACAATTGAGGGTTTTTAATTAATTTCCAGGGAGATTTTTTTCAAAAAATAATATACAAGTTTTGTATTATAACTTAATGATGTTATACACGCGCCTAAATAACGACGCTGAAAATTAAAAACAATTTTATTGCCAACAGACAAAAATAAATACATTCTTATTTCTGCAATATTTTTAGTTTCTTGCAGTCACTCGTATTTTGCATAAATTTAGATTATTGTCCTGAACTAAGCTCTTATATTAGTTCCTTAAAAAGGTCTTTCCTTTTGTGGAAATTAATTAAAAACCCTCAGTTGCATTACTGGTTGCTTGAATACGAAAGCGCCAGTGAATTTCATACAAACAGACTCTTCTATTCTATTGAATAATCAAATACAATTTCCATGTGATTATCATCAATGTACAACATTATTTAAATATTTATAATAATTATCAGTTCTTTTTAGAGTTTGTTTTATCGTCATTATTGACAGCTGACATAAATTTCAAATTAATTAAACGTCTTGGTTCTCGTAACTTTTTATCGATAATTGAAGTCATTTGGAGCAGCACCTTTAAATTAAATAGGCACCTTTTCCTGGCTCTAACTTGTTTGTTTTTATAAACTCGTCATTTTTCAATAAACCGTTACTCCGCATCACACATAACCTAATTTTCGGCGATCTATCAAATTCACGCGACTTCCGGTTATGTGACAAATTTAGCCAACAGGGATGCAAAAAAGTCACCACAGTTTTATTCCCAGCTCAGCAATTGTTGCTAAAGCGATATAACACATCATGTGATCAAAAGACAACAAACCAGAGCAGGCGTTGCAAATTATCGGTCATGTCGTAGCGGAATCCTGTGCAAATAAGTGTTCAATACATGGGCGTAGACAATTTGTGGTCTCAAACGCTATTTTATAACAATTCATACCTCATGAATTTTACGAATTTTAGACGTTGGAATTATAATTGTGCATTTTATTATTGTTATCTGATAATGAAAAAAATTCATAATAAACAAGAGCAACATTTTACATTCGTAAGAATGGGTAATTTACTAGGTTTTTTCCCAAACGCGACGCCACTGGTAAGCAGATTTCGGCAAAGTGTACAGACGTTTACTGTAATTGTAAGCAATAATTATGTCAGAGTAAGTGGTAAAATTGGTTTTATCATTGAAGATAAAGTATTAATCATTATCAATAAATAATTAGGTAATAATTAATAGATTTTTTGAGAGTTAGGCAACCAATAAAACGACTGTGCATAAGAAGCATAATTATAAGGACAACCCAAAGGATGACAAACGTTTCGATAAATCAAAAGATGAGGTAGCACTCTTGATTTGTTTTCTTTTTGATCACTTTGTAGAGTGGACGTACTTAAAAAAAATGTTTGCATGATGACACTGACGCAGATAATAATCGAAAAATCTTAGAAACTCAATCGATAAAACACTCGAGACAAGATGACAAGATAGAGATTGATCTAATTTTAATGTGCTCATCACAAATATTGCAATTGCAATTTTTAAGTGTGCGGCAAAACATGGATTAAAAGATGCACCTGCACTCAATTAATCAACGATTAGCAGAGATTCGGATGCATTTCTGCTAAACCGCAAAGGCTGAACAAGAAATAAAAAAAAATCGTCCGAATCGCCATTCAGGATTGGCATTTTAACCGAAATCAAGTAGGTGCGTGTCAAATTCCGGCGTCAATTATGTCAAACTATTTGAGCCAGTTCTCCTCAAACAGTGGGGTCCTGTCCCCCTCTTCGTCCGCCAAGACAACGTCTTTATTGTTGAAAAGCCGTAAAAGTCACATCTGCAATATCTCACCGCCAACGGACCTACCTGTATCGAGTTACCATGGTACAAGTGCTATAAAGAAGATTCCGGTTTTTCGACCATCTTTTTTTGATTTATTTTCGTCGAGTCGCCTCCTCCACAATTTCTGGTGTGCGTTAACGGCGCATTGTTCGAAGGCGGTGGGTTTTTTGTCGCGGGACAGGTTTGCCGCTCGCTCTCAGGTAGTGGTCACGGGTACGTGTTAAATTTTTGTGGCGGACCCATCGGGGAAATCAATTTTGGTGGCTTCCAGACGGATGATTCACCATCGACTGATCATGGAGGGATTGACACCACCGTATTCACAGTTTGGCGCTGATCGAGGACTAAATTTAGACACTGTTGCCACCTGAGAGATAACCATCGGACAGGTAGTCGAGGCACGCCGGAGCGGACACAGATCTAGGCGGCGGGTGCACGAGGTCAGGTGCGCCAACGTGCCAAATGCAAAATCGAAGTGTGGCAGCACTGCTGCGGTAAACGTTCCTAAAAGCCCCAAAAGTCGTGCAAGTGACGTTAGCTTGTCGAGGAACGCTCCAGTTTTTTACTAAATTAATGCCCCCAAAGTTTGTTTGGTGAAGTTTTGGAATGGAATAGAATCGAAATTTTAAAAAAATGAGAGGTGTAGGCATTTGTAGGTAAAAACTAAAGTCCATTTTTTAAAAAACAAGTGTCAGTGTCAAAATTCCGTCAAATACCAGAATGTACCATCCTAAAACCTTCCGTTTCGGAACATCTGTGTCGTTAAATCTTCCTAGGTAAGGTTTGAGGTTATGTCAATAATTTTCAAAAGTCAAAATTTTCAAGTGTAAGCAAATTTTATACCAAAAAACACGATAATGACACTGAAAAATGCAACTGAACATATTCAGTAACACAAGCGCCTTCACATCAAAATGGCTGACATACAATTTTACGTTGCCAACCTAATAACCATCAAATAACTAGTGATTTATACCAACATGACAGCAGTTTGACAATTGTTTAAAAGAAATGAACTTTAAAAAAGGAACGTCGTAGAATAAAAAATAACGAATCGAGTAAATGAAGAAAAAAAGACTTTTTTCGACACTTTAAGTGTAGAAATTTTCTTAACAAATCTCATTTTTTGAAGACAAGAAAATACAACTGGACTCTTTACAGCAGCTAAATGAGGTTTATACTTAATTTCAGAAGATTTCAAGATTACAAAGAGAGTTGTAGAAATTGTCTTCGTGGACTAAGAACAGTAAAAAAAATATTCTTCCTAAATGTTATCTTTTGAACAGGGAACATACAGATGGTTTGGCACTATAGAAGATTATTTTAAAAAAGACACAATTCAGTAAATTACAAGATGTGTGATCTTTCTTGGTCTAAAAAGAAAGTGGGGTTATGAAACCTTGAAACCAAAATTTAGACTGATGAATTTGAAGGATTCTTCTTTCTTGTGACTCTTCCATTGAGTAGACCAAGACTGATAAAATCGAAAAAGAAGATCGCATTGATTAAGCAGGTCCGACCAATCAGAAAGTTTCTTTTTATGAATATGAAACTGTCAAATTAGGTACAAAAGATTGTTAATGAGTTTAATAAAAATGTCGATCTGAAACAAGAACTTTTTAGACACCAAGAAAGGTTTTTCACTATTTTAAATTTAAAAAAATATAAAGAAGTACTGCTAGATTTATTGCAGGTATTTGGGGAAAAAGGAGAAAGATTGTCATTTTAAAAAATAATCATAATGAAGATAAAATTGCTGAAAGTAACCTCTTTTGGTATAAGAAGGAAGCAATCGAAAAAAAAAAAGAAATGAAACAGGTGGATATGTTGCAAAATGGGTCAATGTAAAGAATTTATCTTTCTTCTTTTTTACGAATCTTTCTCTAAGAAGACCTTGATTAATAATGTTGTAAAAAAAGATCTCAGGGGGTAAAATTTTAAAGAGAAAGAGAAATGTTAAAAAAAATCTTTCTTCTTTCTTATGAATTTTACTTTGGATCAAGACGAAAAAAATCATAAAAAAGATCCCATTGATGCATTCTCAGAGTATGACAACTTCCTGGAAAGATCAGCAGATCCCAGACATCAGAAAGTTGTTTTTTATAAATATGAAACTGTCCAATTATGTAGAAATGATTAGTGGGTTTAATAAAAAAACGTAGATCTGAAACAAAAATTTTTCCTACACTCCAAGAAAGCTTTTTTATCATTTAAATTAAGAAAGATAAAGAAATACTGTTAGATTTATCAAAAGCATTGACAGAAGAAGAAGAAATTTCATCGTATCAAAAACGAGTTTTGATGACGATGTAATTGCAAGACATCTTTCTTGGTCCAAGAAGAAATAAAGATAGAGGTTTTTCCAAATCTTAGGCAAAGAAGATCAGAAACGACAAATTTTACCTTAGAAGAATATCTGCGCAGTTTAAGACATTTTTTCAAAAAGAAGAAAGTTCATCACTTCAGAAGATTGTTTGAGTGCAGATATACGTAGTTTTTTTGGTCTAAGAAGAACAAAATATTGTGTGAGCACGAAGGAAAATCTCAAGAATGACCAGAATTTTCTATAGAAAATCTCAAACGATACTGTCCAGAATTTCCAGAATGCAGAAACTGTTGTTGAACTAGTAGGACATGACGAATTCATCAATCTCGCCCAAAATTCGTATCTAGATTAATTTGCATAGCAACTATGTTATGACCACAACGGTCTGAAAAAAATCTCGCATGAAATCAACACCAAAAAATCCGGATTTAAATCGTATTGAACACGTTTGGGATTAATAAAAAAGTGCGATTGGATGTCGTCGAACTTGTGCAGTACTGTACCAGCAACGACAGTACCGAGCTCCACAGCCATTTTGTGTTTGATTTTTCTGTGGCACCCATTGTTCTTCGGTGGTCCCGAGCAGCCATCCGCATTTGGTCGTTCTGTGGCGCGGTGCCGGGGGCCGGCAGGCATCAGAACTTATTTTCACGGTCGCCGGCGGAGGAGCGAAGAGGAAATGGGTAACACGGTGAAAGAAGTGGGTGGGAACCGGCCGTCCGTCCGATTGTGAGAAATGGATAAGTCGTCGAGACATCTCATAGGTGATGACCGCTAATCTACGACGTGACCGTCGCCGTCGCCAGCCTGCGCCGGTCCCACGTTCGAATTTCGAAAAATTCCGCCGTGCAGACCGTCTCGTCGGAGGTTGTTGGCTCCGCTGGATGCTGCAGGTGCGGTTATTGCCGGCCCCACATGGCCTCGCCTGCCTGACTACCGACGGCTTCTGTTCACCTTCCACTATTCAGCGCTATTTTTATGGGCCAAACGGTGGTCCGTTAGCCGTATGGTGGTCGTTGGGACGGTAATTATTTTATCAATCACGAATGTGCAAGACGGTGCCACCGATTTCTCAATGTTTTCACGTTTTTTACACCAAGTACCAGACCGCTGCGACGTACGTTTCGTCTTGTGCGACCTATTTTGTCTGGTCTCACGACGTGCAACACCTTTTTCAGCAGTTTTTAGAACTTTGTCTGTCTCTTTCTATGTTTGAAGCACTTTGGTTCGAAAACCGACGAATCGATTTTCTTCGAACAAAATTTGTCACGAAGGGAAAACTCCAGATTGTGTTTCGCACTTTGTTTCATCACGATATGACGTCAGAAAAATACGCATCACGCGATGTAGTGAGCGTTCCTCGCTTATTTCTGTCTCGTCGATTGTCGTTTTTTTCAATTCCTTGAGTAAAATCTTTTCTCTACAGATCTGTACATTCCCTGATCAATACTTTTCTTAAAATGAGAATAAAAAATGTGTACATGTGCGCGAAATGTTCCGATTCGTTTATTTTGGCGTCTTTGTTTTGTCACGTCACTACTCTAGTACGCACCGTGCCACTCTCCCCCACTCCCAAATTTTAAATGTTACATTGTTAATGCACTTTTTAATTAAAAAAAATATAGATTAAAACGTTCTTGAAATATGTACTTCACTTAAAAAAGTTTGAATATTTTTATCTATTGGACTTTAAAACAAAGTACTGGAAACACTCGAATTTTTGATGCAATTAAGATAATGTTCTTGATATTTAATTTTTTTTATGACTAGAGTCCATTCAAAATCAAAAAACCACCAACGTTGCATTTTCCTCGATAATTACTATCGGCAACGCTGTTTAGTGTAAAATTTGGTGAGAATTGTAATTTTGAGGTTAAGTGTTTATTAAATGTCTCGTTTTTCTGGGCATGTTTAAGTAAAAATAATAAGAATAAATAAATAAATGAAACGTGCTGCTAATAAAACAATATGAACGAAATTTGGAATCAAATAAATGTCATCATTTATAGTTACCAACATTGTATGAAAAAATATTTACCTAGGGTTTTTTCAATTTTACCAACCTAAAGCAACGGGTTTGTTGATTTTTGAATGGACTTTAATAATGACAGGTAAAACCTTTGCATTTTTTTTTCATTTTACGTAATATTAACAGTATTGCAGCAAGAATCGCTTTGGAAGTTTCTTCTAAATGCAAAGAAATGACATCTTTCTGTGGCTTCAGTCTCAACTGGAATTATCTAAAATGTTTTACACATTATGTAAGCCAGTTTATGAACTAAGAGCTTCTAGAAAAATGCTCTACACAAATTTTACAATTCACTTTGACAATTAGTTCAGAAAGTTGTCTAAAAGATCAGTTAAAGAGGTTTGAGGTGAAAAAGTGTATTTGTGACGATAACACCTTTAGAACTGTTCATACGGAAAAAATGAATCAGACCAATTTTGTCCCTTACTAAATTTTGAACAAAATTTCGTCTACAAAAATTTCTCTGCGATTATTAGTTTCTGAGATACAGCTGTCAATATGTTGGTTTGTTGCGACGCCAGAGGTCTCACCTTCGGTCACGGCCTCCGTTAAATTCGCCCTGCTGCTGCATTTATTAATCAATTGTCATCGATGTGATTTACCGAATCTAAATCGAATGCTTTTTACGATAGTGCTCGTGAAATTGCAATCGCTTTAAAATTGCAAGAGTTGTAATAATTTCAATTTATACGATAAAATGAATTTTGAAAAAAATAAAAATTTTCAGTGTTGACAAATCTCTTTGGAATTTTTTTTATCTTAGTTTTTTGCAAGTTGGGAACAGGCAAGGATTAATCTGTCAGGGCAAATGAACGACATATGATTTCAAAAATTTGAATATTTTTATCAATTTGGTTTTAAGACTTACTTCTAAGCTTCATTTTTTATTTAACCAAGATACTTTTCTTATTATTTTATTCTTCACTAAGATTAGTAATAATAGGTAAAACCTTTACATTGTTCTCATTTTTCCTGATATTAATACGTCACTAATATTTTTGTCGTGCTAACATCTGCTATAAAAAAAAAAATTAAACAATTTCAGTGTCTAGAAAATCTTATCAATTTTTTTTTTGTGGGTACAAGTTGCAGTGACCTGTTGTTTATACCGATTTAAAAGTTTATCAGTATTTTTTCAATGTTCTATAACCTTCACACACCATTAATAAAATATTGCGAAGTAAAATTTTTATACAGGGTGTCGCAAAATTAACGTATTCCAAGTCGGGGGTCTTGTAGGGAAAAATCTCAGGAATCTCGAAAAAATAAAATAAAAAATATAGGGGGGGTCTTTACAAAGATATATGGGTCTGAAGGTTCAAACTTTTCATCGTGTTTTCTTCAAATAAAAAATATAAATGGTTGACATTCATTTTGAAATATGGTGAGGATGATTATGTAAAATATTCAAATATAAATAAAAAGACATTTCTTGAAAAAACAGCTTTATCTCGAAAAAATAAAAGTTTTGTTCAAATGGGAAGTACAACATAGCTAGAATATTAATCAGGTACTTTTGAACAAATATTGGCAACTTTGATATTATTTTTAAAGTGACAGCAATTTTTTTTAAACATTTTTATTTGCTCAACAGGTTGTCCCCTACTAAGCCCCGAACTCGGATTACGATCATTTTAAGACACCCTGTATAAGCGGAACTAAATCGTAACCTGTCAAATGATTACATCGATCAATTGACTTCTGTTATAAATTTAATATTCCAGATAAAACTTTTTATCAAACAATGCCAACATTTTTGGCTTCAATTAAATTTAAAATCAAGCCCAGTCAACTTTCACTTTTGATTCTCATCTCGATTTAGCAAGATAATTTGTCTTTGTTTCTTGTTTTTATTTCTTCATTAAATCTCATTCAAATTAAAAATTAAATCCAACACTGTTCTTATCTCCTTTTAAGTGATGAATCCGGCCTGGACGCCGTGACCGTCTGGTCTTAAAACATCACTAAACGTTTAAAAAATTAGACTGAAGAATTTCCACATAATCCACATCATTATCTGGATCAGTAAACACATAAATTACACTCGTTTCGGTAAATCTCTTTCAACAGACATAAAAACTAACAATAGGATTACAGACGCCATCTTTGTTTGTTTGACAAAAATTGACGACCACCTGATAACCCAATTCCAAATTACCTTAAAAAAAATGATTGAGTGGTTAGAACTGTGGGAAAATGAACAAATCTCAGGTGAAGGAACTCCCAAAGAATTCAGAATTGTCAAGATCCAGACAATTAGTATTTGTTGTTGTTGTGGTGTTCACTTATCAATTTTTTTTCCATCACGTGGGCAGCATTTTTATGTTGTTGCGATTAAGATTTCGCAACGAATTTGTTTTCGGACAAAGTGCAACACTGCACACTGAAAAACTCAACTGGACTCGCATCTGGGCCTCACCGGTGAAGATTTCTTCGTGGTTCTATTTCTGGTGGAGCACCTGCACCGCTTTAAAAATACACCCAAGCAGCACCCTCTCGAGTAGGGGTTGCGAGGAGAATGCGAGTTGCTAGGTCAAGATTTGTCTGTAAACGGCTTGTCTTGTGTGCGTGGCGGGCAGGTAATTTCCGAGATTTATGATCTGTTAATCGCATCCCATATATCTTGATGACATTTAAAATTTGTGTAATAAGCCGGAAAAAATTCGTGGGATATTCAAATGACGAGGAGAAAAAGTTTCGTTTGGGCGACAGTGACAGGGAGTCAATGGGAGTTGACAGTTGCGTTTTGAAGGTATTGGAGTTAATGAGGGGATAAGTAATGGACCTTCATGGGGCCATAAATCTCGCTTGATTACAGAATATTAGAGAAGGTTAGTGATGGAGTTTTTGTCGTTTGTTTCGCCACAGGTTTCTTCAGTTCTAGCAGCTCGATGGCGCTTCTTTGTAAATATTTATTTACGGTGATTTCCCGTTTTATTATATTTATTTACGTTCGTTAATACGTGATTTCCCATTTTATTTGGATTCTTTTCTATTGTTATCTAATGCGTAAGCACGCATCCGCTGGTTTCATCAAAAAGTTCACGTGATTCATTCAACGACGACTTCTTGTCCTTATCAAGAAATTTATCACATTTTCACACTTTTTATTACATAATTTTAATTTCACCATGAGGTACTACAGAAAGTTGGTTATTTTCAACACAAAAATCGTCGAAAAGGACACTAAAGATGTTTGAGGTGAAAAAGTGTATTTGGTCATTGTTCACTTTAACCACTTCTGGAAGTTTCGCATTTTTTCTGGCTAGACAGCCTCAGGGCGTCCTCCTAGATCGTTTCCCACCATTGAAACCTTGTGCAAATGAATTTTCCTTACCCTTTAGTTATACTAAGACATTGGCGCGACCTTGACGCGACCTTGAAACACAACAAGAGAGAAAAAAGGCTTTTGCACAAGGTTTGAATGGTGGGAAACGATCTAGGAGGACGCCCTGAGGGTGTCTAGCCAGAAAAAACGCGAAAATTCCAGAAGTAGTTAAAGTGAACAATTACCGTGTATTTTGTGGCAAAAATGGATGTAACTAATTTTGTTCCTTACTAAATTTTGAACAAAATCTCTTCTACAAAAATTTCCATACGACTATTAGTTTCTGAGATACGGCTGTCAATATGTTGCTTTGTTGCGACGCCAAAGGTCTCACCTTCGGTCACGGCCTCCGTTAAATTCGCGTCGCTGCTGCATTTATTAATCAATTGTCATCGATATGTATATTTCCGAATCTAAATCGACTGCTCTTTCCGGTAGTACTCGCGAAATTAGAATCCCCTTAAAATTGCAATTTATTTAGAAAAAAAATGACATTTTTCAGTTTAATCGGTGACAAATTTCTATGGAATTTTTTTTATCGTAGTTTTTTGTAAGTTGGGAATAAGCAAGGATTAATCTGTCAGGGCAAATGAACGACATATGATTTTTTTCGCAACTCTAATTGAAATTAATTTTGTCGGGGAATTACAGCGGTCTTAATTACTCAACAGACTTGAAACTTTAGGAACACATCAAAAAAAGGTTCTTGACTATTAGTTGACGTTTTTTTTTCTGGAAAAACTAAGGCCGTCTTGAACACTTTGAATGGCAAGAACTCTCCATCTAAACTAGTTTTATGGCATACAGGGTGTAACAGAAATAAGTGCATTAATTTTAACTGGTAATAGAACTCATCAAAAGGAACAACTTTTCTCTCTGCCATTTTGGCGAAAAACGTTGCGTAATGGTTTAAAAAAGTAGGAAAGATTTTCCTAAAACCGTTCATATCTCCAAAACTAAGCTACCTAAAAACGTGAAACAACCAGATTCTTACGAAGTGGATTTTTTGCTTTGTTTGAATTTCGATTTCGGCGTTATGAAAATGAACGTTTTTTTCATATTAGCGCTGATCTCAATTAGCTATTGCAGTATTTAGTGACGTAGGGCTATTTTAGTGAAAAATCTCTCCAATTTTTTTGTGGAATTAAACAACGTTTTTCGGCAAAATGATAGATAGAAAAGTTGTTCCTTTTGACGAGTTCTATTACCAGTTAAAATTAATGCACCTATTTTTGTTACACCCTGTACATTTTTTTCAGGGAAATTTAGTGGTTATTTTGGCCACAATTTGTCGACAAAAATCGCCTAAAATAGTAGGTACATTCCTGAGTGAAAAATTTTCTAAAAATAAGAATGAAGAATGTGCCTGCAATGTCAAACCATTTTTTGTTCAAAAAATATACCAGGTGTCCGCGCGAAATGTTCCGATTCGTTTATTTTGGTATCTTTGTCTTGTCCTCCAAAATCTTAAATTGAATAATGTATTTCATTTCAAAAATTTGAATATTCTTATCAATTTGATTTTAAAACAAGGTATCAGCAACACTCACTTTTAAGTCGCATTATTTTTTTATTTACTAAAGATAATTTTTTTGTTATTTTACTCTTTACTGAGATTAATAATGGTGGGTAAAACCTTTTGCGTTTTTGAGATTTTTCCTAATATGTATTAACACGTCACCAATATTTTTGCCCTGTTCCACGAAGATCTTTCACAATAAACTAAATCATTTGTGTGTTTAGAAAATGTTATCTAGTTTTGTTGTTGTTAAAAGTGACATGTTGTTTATATCGATTTAAAAGTTTCTCAAAATTTTTAAATTCTTCTATGACCTTCATGCGCCAATAATATTGCAAAGTAAAATTTAAATATTAGAGGAACTAAATCAGTTCTTTGTTGAACACCTGAATCCATTGTCTTCTACTACAAATGTAATATTGTAGATAAAATTATACAGGGTGTTTCTGAAATACGTGTGTTAATTTTAACCAGTGGAAGAACACGCCAAATCATGGAACTTTTCTCTATAACATTTTTACGAAAAAGCAATACAAATTGATTTAAAATTTGGAATAAATTAGCCCTCAAAGTGTATACCCGCCTATGGGTAAGGGCGAAAATTTTCTGTTGTGATAGAAACAGAGCTTGTTATAGAAAAAAAAATCAAAATTTAGATTCTCATGGTTACAAAAAATAGAAACTAGTTAATCACACAAAAACTACTTGTTTGGTAAAAATTGTGGGGCAAAAAATCTTGGAATACTTTTACGAATTTTACAAAATGTTATAGAGAAAAGTTTCATAAATTGGCGAGTTCTTTCACTGGTTAAAATTAACACACGTATTTCAGAAACACCCTGTATATTATCAAAGAATACCAACATTTTTGGCTTTAATTAAATCTGAAATCAAGTTCAGTCAACTTTCAATTTTAATTTTTATTCTTTAATTAGGAAGACAATTTTCTTTGTCTATTGTTTTAATTTCTTAATCAAATATCAATCAAATCAAAAGACACTGATTGACATTTCCAACCGAAACGCCGACATTTTTATCATTTTCATTAGCACCAATTGTATTGTAGATAAATTATGTTGCTCCACTTCGTAGCTATGTTGTCTATCTAATCAATCTATGTTAGAAATTGCACAAAAACCTTCAACAAAGACTAATTGTTCACACTTTTTAAAAACGCGAACAATAAAATTTTCCTCATCATAATCCTAATCAAAGGAACCAATTGAGCTCCTTGTGGAACACCTGGAGAACCAACATTGCAATTATGCATTTTGCAATGTTGCTTGCATTTTTCCTTATTATGAAGGAAGTCACTATTTATAGATCTTTGCATCTGGTCCAGAGCACTTTACACTAACTCAAAAAATCATTCTTCGTGGTAAACCGTTACACAGCTGGCTCAAACCATCATAAAAGGAAACACACCGGGCAAAGGTGAGACCTCTGTTAGCGAACATTTCTTGCATGGCTCGCGGCGACCCTCAAGGTTCACCTGTAGGCTCGATTCTTTTTTTGGAAAAATACTATAGGCAATAGAACGTGCTCAGATGGCTTCGTTTCCGGATTGGTTGACAGTTAGGTGTTGCCACGGTTTGCTAAATGGTTCCTTGATCTCAGATTATCTCTTGCTGTACAAAGATCACCGGAAATTAAATTTTTATCGCAGAGATTTTTATCGTTCCATCATACTCATGTCAGTCTTGATTGCCAAGATCTGAATCAAGTGCTGCAAGAGAGCAAAATGTGGTGGTGAGTTTGGTGTCACCTCGCTGCTTTTGTGAGCCATTCTGTATATCCCTGCACGTGTATTTTATCTCCGGGAAAACAACGACATTTGTCCTCGGTGTAATCAGATCGTTGGAATCAATCTAGTTTTGAGAAATACTTCTAAATGTCACAAGAATTTCCAATTGTGATTCACGCTAATATAACTGTGATAGTGTAAAATCGGTTAAATTTAACTCATTTTTGTAGAAGTCTGCGGTCTCGGCGCTATCAGCAAGTTCCTTCCAATTGTCCTAAATTAGAAAAACGCACATCCGCAGATTGGGTCGAATCCGCCGTGTGAGTCGGAGCACCATCCTGTGCAGGTTTGCAGATTCACACGACAATCGGGACCCCTCCCTGTTCTGTGCGATAATGACAAAACCATTTCCGTACATCGTGAACATAAGGACTTCATCGTCGTCATCCTCCATACTTGAAACCTTGTGGCCGTGACCCCGCGCAGGAATGCTTCAGACAACTTTACCTGTCCCTCCATACGAGTTGTGGGAGAAAGTCGCCTTCTGTGAATCGCCTATTAATAAATCGCCGCATTATTTTCACACAAACGTAAAACTATCTGGACATTGGTCAAAGATTGACCTGGGTGTGTAGTCTGTGACATAATAATTGCTTCTCTTAATTGGCCCTGATACCGCTCTTATCCGGACGAATTTACTCTAGCTCCGTCCTTGTCGTCGACATTCTTCGCTCATTACAATCAATTACTGTTATTGCATGACCCTTCGTTCCACTCTTTAACCCAATTTAGTATTTTTAACAATCGCACATGGCTGAGTATGGCTGGGATCGTGTTACATAATCGTGTGTGCCAGATTGCACGCTTCAGATAAGCGGTATCAGCGCTTGCATTTGTTCATTAAATCTAACCTTAATCGACAATTTATGAGAGATTTTGTCGCGCGTGCCACTCGAGATTTCTACGGATTTTCCAAAGAAAATCTCGGATGCCACGCCCATCGTGGATCGCGGGGGCGGAGTCCAATCGGCCCAATTAGGTTAGTTCTTGGTGGATTCCACGACGGGCGGAGCCAACTCTCGTTTCAACCAGAATTATTTTATTGACGTAAATCTCTGCGGCCAGAACCGTACCAGATCGGAGCCTGTGTGACCTAGACAATATTGTCACAACATTCACAGCTTAATTAACGCAATTTAGCGTCTTATCTCCGCAAATAAAATTCAACAATCTTGGAATAAGAGTGATTATTTTGTGTGTTGCAATTTTATTGTGTTGTCGCAGACTTGTGTTGTTTTGGAGCATCTACAAGAGCAAGATATTTCATGCAGCAACACAAATCATTGCTGGGAAACAAACTACATCCCAGCGTTGCGGTCTTGTAATGGTATTTATTACAAGCCCGCGCGCTCTTTGGGGTCGGCAGTACCGACTCGTATTTCTGCAGTACCGCGAGAACCGGATTTTTGAAAAATCGGTACCAGCGAAGCGTTCCCAGGAAACTGCAATCCATTGTGTTCGGTCGCAAAATCGCGTTATGTAACGTCGACAGAGAGCCGGAAGTTGTCTAAACGATTGATTTTACGCTCTTATTAAATGTACGTTTGCACTTTCCACGTAACTTATCCTTGGCTGTTGTTTGTTATTCCCACGCTGCACTTTGCGGCCGCGTTGCATTGGAATTTTTCCGCTTGTTGAAAATCACGTAGATTTTGGGAAATGCTCGATGCGGTACTCGCAAGAAACACTTTTGGTTAGGTGGTTTGTCGAAGAACCCGGTGATTCCGGTGATGCATGAAGAAAGTACTGTCGGAAACGCCACACCCTGGTAAATATATTTATAATGCTTAACAAATATCGTAAAGTTTTAACATTCTGACATTCTTGGAACTTGTTGGCGGCGGTTATAACGCCTAATTAAAAATTTGTTTAACAGGAGACTGGTGCAGTAAAATGTGGAGGTTTCGGGGAAATAGGTGAGCTGAGCAAATGAAGGTACCGCAGGGTGCAGCACATTTTTTATTGTCGCAACAATAAATCTGTTTGTTGCAACACCAATAAATGATAAGAGATCAAGTGGTTTTTTTATTGATCGAGACACCGAAAGTAGATAAGCGCAACAGTAGGTGGCATCAAGATTGTCTCTACACCATTTTTTGGGGTCAAGATCTTCGTTTCTAGTCTCTCCATATCTTTTGCATCATCGAAATCATCTGACGCAATATCTCTAGATTGCATTTTGCTACTGTTAATACTAGCTCTTTCTAAAATGTTGGCTGTTGGCTCTTCTAGCTCTAGCGTAGATCTCTCAAACCTAAGATAATTTGTCTCTACACTATTTTTTGGGGTCAAGATCTTCGTTTCTAGTCTCTCCATATCTTTTGCATCGTCAAAATCATCTGACGCAATATCTCTAGGTTGTATTTTGCTATTGCTAACACAAGCTCTTTCTAAAATGTTTGCTGTTGGCTTTTCTAGCTCTAGCTTAGATCTCATCAAGCCTATCGCTAGCACGATAGTTTGTCAGCTCAAGAATACAAAGATAAAAGAATTGTTCTCATCATTTCGTCTTGAAATTTGTATTTTTGTATCTTCTATAATATAGATGAAGCTTAGATTTTCTCAAGCTTACCTCAACTAAGCTGTTTTACCAACCGAATGCCATAGTATTCAAGAAATCACACTTAGGCACTTTTCAAGAATGGAAACAAAGATTAGCTGCCACTGTTTCTTCTTTAAGATTTTGCTTTGGCTTCTTTGGTTGAATCTTACTGCTAGATTTCTTCAAACTTGCTGTAGGCAAGCTAGTTTGTTAGCTAAATGCTTTCAAATCTAACCTATGCTTCAAGAATAGAGAGACCAAAGATCTGCTCTTGCTATTTCTTCTTTGAAATTTTGCTTTTGTATCTTCTAGCTGACGCTTAGATTGTTTCAAGCTTACTTCAAGCAACCTAGTCTACCAATGAAATTCTACAGCATTCAAGAATACAGACAAAGGAACTTTTCAAGAATAGGGAGACCAAAGATTTGCTCTTATAATTTCTCCTTCAAAATTGTGCTTTTGTATCTTTTAGGCGAAGCTTAGATTTTCTCAAGCTTACCTCAACTAAGCTGTTTTACCAACCGAATGCCATAGTATTCAAGAAATCACACTTAGGCACGTTTCAAAAATAGAAACCAAAGATTACCTGCTACTACATATTTCTTCTCTAAGATTTTGCTTTGGTTTCTTTGGTTGAATCTTACTGCTAGATTTTTTCAAACTTGCTGTAGGCAAGCTAGTTTGTTAGCTAAATGCTTTCAAATCTGACCGATACTTCAAGAATGGAGAGACCAAAGATCTGCTCTCACTATTTCTTCTTTGAAATTTTGCTTTTGTATCTTCTTGCCGACGCTTGGATTTTCTCAAACTTGCTTCAAGCAACCTAGTCTACCAACGAAATTCCACAGCATTCAAGAAAACAGACATAGGAACTTTTCAAGAATAGGGAGACGAAAGATTTGCTCTTATGATTTCTCCTTCAAAATTGTGCTTTTGTATCTTCAAGGAGAGGCTTAGATTTTCTCAAGCTTACCTGAACTAAGCTGTTTTACCAATCGAATGCCATAGTATTCAAGAAATCACACTTTTCAAGAATGAAAAATAAAGATTAGCTGCCACTATTTCTTCTCTAAGATTTTGCTTTGGTTTCTTTGGTTGTTGTAAGCAAGCTTCCAGAATAGAAAAACCAAATATCTGCTCTCACTAGATTTTCTCAAGCTTACTTCAAGCAATCTAGTGTACCAACGAAATTCCACAGCATCCAAGAAAACAGACTTGGAAACTTTTCAACAATAGAGAAGCGAAAGATTTGCTCTTGCTGTTTCTTCTTTGAAATTTTGATTTTGCATCTTTACTTGAATCTCATTGCTAGATCTCTTCTACCCTCTCAGCTATATAAAAATGTTCATCTTTAAATGTGTGCTTCTGGACCTTTCTTCCTAGTGCTAGATTTCTTCAAACTTACTGTAAGCAAGCTAGTCTGTTAGCTAAATCTTTCAAATCTAACCTATGCTTTAAAAATAGCTACACCAAAGATCTGTTCTTCTATTTCTTCTTTGAAATTTTGTTTTTGTATCTGCGTCAGATATGACGCTTAGATTGTTTCAAGCTTACTTCAAGCAACCTAGTCTACCAACGAAATTCCACAGCATTCAAGAAAACAGATTTAGAAACTTTTCAAGAATAGAGAGACCAAAGATTTACTCTTACTATTTTTTCTTTCAAATTCTGATTGCTCATTACTAGATATCTTCTAGCCTGTCAGATATATAAAAACTTTCTTCTTTAAATTTGTGCTTCTGTACCTTTCTTCCCAAGCTTACCCCTTGCCAAACCATTCAAGATTTCTGCCATAATCATCAAGAACAGAAACACCAAAGAAGCCAATCTTCTCTTCTTTCTGTTGTTTGTCCATTTCTTAAATGAATCAATATCTTTTCTTATTGCACAATTGGATGAACTCGTTTTCAAAACTTCCTTCTTCTAGATTCAAAAAGCTTCTAGAAAGACTTGACTCTTCCCTATTTTATGCATAATTTGTTGATTGTTTTCTGCTTTTGTACTTCACTTCAAAAAATCTAAAGGAACCAAATCTGGTCTTTGTTGGTCCCCATATTCTTCTTTAAATTTGTGCTCCTGTAGCTTTCTTTCCAAGCTTACCCCTTGCCAAACCATTCAAGATATCTGACATAATCGTCAAGAACAGAGACACCAAATAGGTCAATCTTCTCTTCTTTCATTTGTTTGTCCATTTCTTAAATGAATCAATCTCTTTTCTTATTCGTACAATTGGATAAACTCCCTTTCAAAACTTCTTTCTTCTAGATTCAAAAAGCTTTGACAAAGACTTGAGTCTTCAGTATTTCACTTCAAAAAATCTAAAGGAACCAAATCTGGTCTTTGTTGGTCTCTTTATATTTCTATCACTGTTGCATCAATGACGAGTCCATAATATTTGCAATTATAATTCTTCAGTTCTTGTAGTTTTCTTTTCCAAAACACATCATTCTTCTTCTTTTTTTCTTCTTGTCTTCTGTACCATCTAGACATCTCTCACGTTACTACCACCTTCTTAATTTCTTGACTTCACTCTTTAAACCCTACTCATCATGATAAGATCATATCAATATTGGCAACTCATTACTGAATCATTGTTCACTTCAATAATGCTTATCTAATCTTGTAAGCATAATGAAATAAATAATTCTATGTAAGATTATTAAACACATATTCCTTTGAAAAAAATCATTCCTGAACATTCTTTGATTCACTGCTTTTTCACCTGTGACAACAGTGACAAACATCACCTCGTTAGAAACAACAAAAATTACGAGATTGTAGTGATACAGTTCAAAACAATGATTCGATTCGTCTCGATCACCCGATTTGTCCCCACTTGAACTCGAGTGGGACAAGTCCGATGAGGGAAACTTTGATCATCTGATGACAATTCGGAGCATGCAATTTAATTGTTTAACAGTTTACAACGAATTCTACACTTCTACAACAAAACGTAATGAAAATGCGGAAGTAAGTACTAATGTAATTCTACTAATTAGGTAGATTCGCTATGGTACCATTCCTGATAATGAAACAATGCTTGTATTTAATTAAAAAATGTAAATTGGTCTTAACAAGACTTGAATTGTATTGTTTTGGAATACGAGTATGTTGTGGGCCGCAACAAACCAGTTCTGGTCCTCTGCTATGCAAACATTTGATGCACTCGTTATCTATGCTTGTTGTGTGCATTGCAACCGTCACCTCGTGGTGTTGGCTTGCACCAAGTAAATCTATACGTTTCGATAGGTTTGTCCCAAGGTCATGACCAATGACTTGACCTTCTTCGTTTTTTTCCGCACAAATAATAATTAATATTTCGGTAGATAGTTGTGATGTTGGTATCGACGAAATGATGCAAATGTGCAAAAATTTCATTATGGAATTAACATATTTAGTGGCAGGTCGTCTAGACACCGGCTACAGGTAAAAATACCAGTTTTTCGCCTCGTCACACTGCCAAATAAATCATTTCTCGGAAGGTATGTGCAAGTGTGCAAAGAGACGGAGAAAGTCTGGCGGTTGCTGTCGATTCCGGCGAACGATTTGTCGCCTTCGGGACGTGTAAATGTCTGCATAATATAGCCGTCCAGGTGTGTGCGTGGGCTGCACGGTGCTTGTGACATTATCAAAGGTTGATGGCATTCGCCAAGACATGCACAAGTTAACAAAGAGCGCTCGGTTTACATAGGCGAAGACTATCTTCATTGTTCGCGCAATTGTGATCAAGCGGAGAGGAAGCAGGCGAAGAATGCACCCACACGGGGACACCGATAAGAATTATGCAACGAGAGGGGAATATCGCGAACGAGCAAATTCGAGCAGATAAGAAATCGTGTTGCTAGGAGCTAGGCCAATTCTCTGAAGAGAGAAAGAAGAAAGGATTTGGACCAACACGGATTTGACTCTTTGGGATCTGACTCACAGTGCAATTAATATTTGGGAAACGCGCGCGAGGATAACTGGAAGTTGGCGGTGCTTCCGGCCAACCCACAGTGGTGGCGTCTGAAAACGATTGTTGTCTTGTGTGCTTTGGCGATATTCCGAACGGTGGAAATTTTTCTCAGGTGGTTTGTAAAGAGGGAAGGAGCTTCCAGGGAAGGGTTATTGTGGGATGCTATTGTTCGAAAAATCGGCTCCAGGTAGAGACAAGAATAACTTACTTTACCGTTTCTCCAGTGACTTTATGACATGATTAAAATTTTATTGTAGGGGCTTGTCTGCTCAACCGTTACATTTGGAGATGAGCAACCGTTAGAAAAAATCTTGATGGGCTCATGTTCTAAAAGTGAAGTTGGAGGCGGTTCCGGCGAAATCAGGACGAGTAAAAATTTTTTAAGAAGGAAAAGAGCTCCCGCTCCCAGAGTTGAGGAAAAGAAATAAAAATGAAATCTTTTCGTTAAACATCTGTTAGGGGTGTTGGATTCTCTCATGGGCTGTGACCTTGAAAATATCTGTGCGAAGGCGGAGCAATAAAAAATCTGTAAATGAAAACTGAAAATGTCGACTACTTTACAATCATGTAGAGTCTACTTGAGACCGATATTCGTCGTTTGCGCAGATATGACTCATAGCCCATGAGAAAATCCAATAGCTCTAGAAGCTTTTAAGAATGGGTTTTCATGATGCACAGGAACTGCTAATGGAACGAGATCAAGCAAAAAAATGTTGAAATCCAAGATAACGTTTAGGAAGGTCCCAAAAAGTTTGTTGAAAACTGTCAAAACTCGAATGCTTGGCTTGAAAACTTCAAATTCGTCAAAAAAATTCTTTTAGGCAAGTATTGGAGGTCAATTCAAAACTTGAAATCTTGAAGAGTTGATATTTCCGAAAATTAACATTGCATTCATTTTTCACCCAATCAGGAAGAGTCAAAAGTTTCAAAATTATAACCGTTACACATAAAGTGTTTTTCTTGTGATGCAAAAAAAAAGACTCACAGCATTGTGTGTGCCATCTAAAAATTCAAAGATGAAGTTATTTTCGCTGTAAGTAATTTTTTTAGCATTTTAGTTTGCATTTTTCAGAATTTAGATTTGTTTTCAAAATTACCAATATTTTTGCAAATAACTAAATATGTACGTTGAAACTTTAGGGACACCGTTTTTCCACTGCCACGAATGTCATACATACCAAGTAAATTTAAATAAAAACTCTTCCCTTTTTATTATTGACAGTTTGGAGACTTACTGCAAACATCATACATAATAAAATCAAAATGTTTCTTAGACAGTAATTTTTTTCTTTATCATAACACATCAAAAATGAACAAGAATCTACGAGAACTTTTTATAAAATAATTATCTGCGAAACATATTTGCATTTTCTTATTTTAAGAGAAAAAAAATTTAGTCAGTGAGAACTTCCAAAAATTTGCACAATTCGAATTGACAAGACTGTTCCACAACGATTTTTTTCCAAAATTTCGAGGTCAATAATCCAAGATAGCGTTTAGAGATTTTCCAAAAAGCTTGTCGAAAATTGTCAAAATTCGAATGGTTGCCTAGAAAACTCCAAATTCGTCAAAAAAATTCTTTTAGGCAAATATTTGAGATTAATTCAAAACTTGAAATCTTGAAGAGTTGATATTTAACCGAAAATTAAAGTTGCGTTCATTTTTGACTAAATCAGGAAGAGTCAAAAGTTTCAAAATTACAACCGACTCACTGTAATGTGTGCCATTTAAAAATTCAAAGTTGAAGATATTTTCGCTGTAAGGCATTTTTTGGGATTTTAGTTTTGCATTTTGGAGAAATTGAGAAAAAAATTGTTTGCAAATAACTATACAGTGAGCGGCAAAAGTATGGAATAAATTCCTTAAAAATTCAACAAAATTTTTTTCAAAAAAATCTTTGGACAGGTCAATTTTAGTTTATAAAAATACATGTTTTGATACCAAAGAAAATTCCAAGCAGACTTGTTTTTGTTCGTTATAAAATTTATTTTTTCCAAATTTATTATTTTTTTTTTCTCAAAAATTTCCTTATGTAAGATAACAAAATTTTTATACTGGCGTTTAGACAATTAAAAGGGCTATCAGAAAAAAATAGGAGGTTTTCATTTATAAAAAGTATCGATGACGTCATAACTCGAAAACAAATGACTACTTGGAATTTTATTTTGTACTAAAATATGTATTTTTATAAACTAAAATTGACCTGTTCAAAGATTTTTTTGAAAAAAAATTTGTTTCATTTTTAAGAAATTTATTCCATACTTTTGCTGCTCACTCTCACTGTTTATAATATGTATGTTGTATATTTTGGAACCTCTAATTAGAGACACCTCCGTGTATTTACAGTGTCCCGGAATGTCATACATAAGACGTTAATTTAAATATAAACTCTTTTCTACAAAGTGTCTATAAAAGAATGTAGGTATATTAAAAGTCCTGTGGAATTGTGCAGGTCTACAATTTTATTATGTCGAGCCGTTGAAGCTATCAAATCAGATGTCAACAGTCAAATGTCAAATTTATTAAATCTTAGCGTCAATTGTAAATTCAACATTTTAGTTCTTTTGCTTGCGATTTTCTTCAATTTTTCTAAATTCTACTTAATTACTTTTCATCTTACGACAGTCTTTATTAAAAACCTGTCATTAATGGACTTAGGTACATAACCTCTGTTTTCTATTTGGTACCACAATATGCTACACAGCGGCAAAAATCAAATATATTCAAATTCCACAGGATTCTTGATATACCTACTTACATTCTTTTATAGACACTTTGTTTTATTGACAGTTTGGAGACTCATTGCGAACATCATACATAATACATAATAAAATAAAAATAAATTGTGTTTTAATAAATACTTAATGGAAATTCTTGCACAAAGCTTTAACGAGGAGAAATTTTTTATAAAATAATACCCTGTGAGATTTTTATATAAAAAAAATACAGTGAGTGAAAACTTCAACAAATTTGCAAAATGATAAATGAGGATTGACAAGGATTTTTTACCAAAATTTCGATTTCGAGGCCAATAATCCAAAAAAATATTAAAGAAGTTTGTTAAAAATAGGATGTTTGGCTAGAAAAATTCCAAATACGTCAAAAAGTTTCAATTAAGCAAGTGTTAGCAATAAAACTGGATTCAAAAGTTCCATTTGATGTTCAAATAAGCGGAAACACATTGTTCGGTACTTGACATAGTAAAGTACTTGTTCCAATTTGAATTCGAAGTATCCTACTCTCAAAAAATACAATAAAAATCCAACCGTCAATCAATCTGAACTATTTGATGAAAATGATAAATCGATATTAATCTCTCTCGTTTTGCAATTTTTGGGCCGGTGTGTCGTAATTTACCAAATTGTCTAAATAGTTTCCAAATCTCCTAAAACTTCTACAAAACAATGAACAATACATCAAAAAATCCAACTGCCACTTAATAAATAATTAACATTTTTGTATTTTGTGCACTCGAATTACGCAATATTTTATGACACACAATAATGACGAAATAATCTTTGGATCGAGTACAAAGCGCGTCATCGATTACAATTTTCATCGGAAGCAACATCAAGCGCGTAACAAAATTGAAAACAACAAATTAGTAATTAAACAAATAATGGTAAGGCCAGCTGAAATGAAATTCTCTCAATTGTAGCGTCACGTGCTCGCCTCGCAAGTGGACCATAATCGATTAGGTCAACGTCTGATCTGCATATTTAAACATAATGATCAGCGGCGAGACTGTGACTGCGTGTACCAAGTCGGGATGTTTTTACGGTAGCACACGATAAAAAGCAAATAAAGCGAAAAGCATAAAATAATTAAGGAACGGTCTAATGTATAATTAATTGTTATGGTATCTACTACATGGAGATCGATGACCCAGTCGTTTACCCACGACGGTTTAATTTATGAAATTCGTCACAGATGACGCCATGCTGGTAGTATCCTGATTCACAATTTCCCAACACTACGTCACAAACTACCGGAAACTTGTTGCGAATTACACTTATGCTAATTTTAGAAAATCAACAAGTGTCAGTGGAGGTCCTGGGTGCGTGAGAAAGAGAGAGAGAGAGATAATTTAAAATAGCTAATTTATTTCGTCAATTCCATACAAAAAAAAAAACAAAAAAACATAGGCACTCTCGGTGTATAATATTTATACAATAATTTGTTGAACACATACGTTTTTTATACAAATTTTCGCTCGATGGAAATAGTGGTCTCGTGTATGGAACTTAGTCTAGCCTAAATCCTAAAACATCACATATGATTTAAATTATTCGATTAATAATAATTACACGCTAAGGGATATAAAACAGAGCATACAATCAGATTTATCACAGAGAATGCGATTTCGCCCGCTGCACTGCTGATTGATGGATTGGGTGGTGGTCCAGCGGGGGCTGGGCCCGGAAAGTACAAGTCAAGTCACAGCCAGCGGCGAAAACGTCTCTGCCGGCTTGTTCATTTATTGCTGAGATGTAAATAACAGGAGAGTATATTTTGGGAATGATAATATTGAGCTAGAATCTAAGCGAAAAATGATATATCACAGCCGCCATCGGCCGCAACTCGCACAGTCTTTTTCTGCAATCACAGAACGGTCCTCGATCAAGTCACCTTTGATGTGCAGCAGGTAAATCGAGCATCGATTTATAAAAAAATAAAACAAAAAATTTAGGCGTCATGTCTCTCGAAAATTAATTGTTCGTAAAGGCACGAGTAGTGGAGGATGGGGCTGCACGTTAGACAGTCTCTTTCCCTTCGAGCTTCTTGGAGAGGTCGTTGATGATCTCCCTGAAGATGAGGGGGTCGATGTTCTTACCCATCTGGTAGAGGACGTACCAGTCGCCGATCTCGCATCTGCTGTTGATCGTCTCGACCTCCTTCTGCGGGGCGATCTTGCACTTGCCTCTGAGCAAGTAGAGTCGCACTTTGGGCATGAAGATGACGATGAGTCGGTAGAGCAGGGAGAGGCCGGAGAGCACGCTGAGGAAGACGAACCAGAACCAGAGGAAGACGTAGATTTTCTCGTTGACGATGTTGAGGGGGAGGACGCAGAGTCCGTCGAATTTCTGCACCGAACCGGAAGGACCGTACTTGTGGAAGGTGCACTTGGTCACCTTGGGGAAGACCCGCGCCATCGGGTCCTCCCGCTCCTCCGGCTCCATCTCGGTGAAGCTGAGGACGTCGCGGCCGTACGTGCTGAACTCCCCGTCCAGAAAGTAGTCCATGAAGAAGATCTGGCCCACCACGTTGACGAAATTGAGGACCTCGCAGATGAAGAACCGGAAGGCGTAGAAGTTTTGCATGTGGAGGTTGGTCACGAAGTAGTCGACGAGGAGGCGCTTGCGGTCCGTCTTGCAGTCCTCGCTCACGATGGGGTAGTTCAAATCGAGGACCAGCATCTTGATCCTGCCGCCTTCCCAGGTCTTCCACAGGTAGCGCGGCACGTAGAAGAGCATCGCTTGGAAGAAAAGCGCGAAGCAGACCCACTGGTAGTACTTGTGGTACTTGACCTCGTCGGTGCCGTCCTTGTGGCTGGCGACTCCGGGCTGGACGATGTCGAGACCCACGCGTCCGGTCAATCTGTTGGGGATGGTGAACGTGGAGTAGATCCAGCAGTAGGTGTCCATCACGTTCAGCGGGATCTCGTCGACGATGCAGTCGATGGGGTCTCCGATGTACTGCCTGCTGGTCACCAACAGCGAGAACGCTATCAGGATGATGACGGTGGCTTTGTAGTGCAAACGGAAGACGTTGTTGTCGATGCACACCACATCGATCTTGAGCAGCCCCTTCACGGAGCCGAACACATCAAACATGTTGTCAGTTTTTTGGCACTAGCACTCCCGAAACTTTTACTACTGGTACTAATTAAGAGGTTAATTGTTGGTGGCACTTTCTACTGTGTATTTATCTGTACGCTGCGAGCGCTACTACAGCACCGCTGCTATCCAAACGTCTGCATTTGAGGGGGGCGCAGCCGACTAGGAGGGATGGCGCTCTGATTGGTGCGCGCCGTAGCCTCGTTTCAGGCCGGCTGGAAAAAAGTTTTGAGAGAGAGACAGTCGCCAACGGTGAAACCCTTCTTCTTATCTGACTCGCTACTCTCTGTCGGTAACAGGTTTCGATGCGCTGCGAGATGCACAATTAGCACAGAACAGAACCGATCGTTAAGGGTTGCTGCATGATGCACTCGCGGAATGCATTCCGACACGCATCCTTCTTCCCACACGACCAAATTTAAAGGGAAAACGGAGCCGCAAAGGGGAGCGACGCCGCACCGCGACACATCTTTCAAGCAGATGCAGCTGATCAGGGGTGTGGTGAAACAAACATGGCGGATGGGCCCATCAAAAATTCACGACCATGGGGGACTTTAACCGCTTCCAAGTCGAATAAAATCTTGCTTTTTTGGACAACAACTAACAAGGCCATTATTTCACTGTCAAGTCATCATACAAAATAGTTGCATAAAATTGAAGGGGGCGCTCTAGTTTGGATTTTTTTTCTCTAGGTATAAAATCTTTTTTAAAGAATCATACCTCACGTACGAACAATTTTAAATGCGTTTTTGTCGAGACTGTTTTTTAAAATGGCCGCCACAGTATCCCGCGATCTACTCCAAATTTGAAAACGAGAAAGAAAAAATCAACAGTTACTTTTTTAAATGTCCTCGCGCTCTCAGTTTTCAATATATATGGTGTTCATTTCAATTTCCTCTCAAAGTTGGCGCTGAAGAACCAATTGTGAACACAGAGTAAAAACAAACGACGTAAAAGTGAGGTTAAAGGTTTAAAGATTTGATCCGTGATCCGTAATCCGTGGTGCGTTCACAATCGACTCTACAATGCCAACTTCGAGCAGAAAATTAAATAGACACCTGATATTTTTTTCTTTTTGGTATCTGTTGTAAATACATTTATACAGGGTGTCTTAAAATTATCGTATTTCGAGTTCGGGGCTTAGTAGGGGACATCCTGTTGACCAAGTAAAAATGTTTAGAAAAAAAATTGCTGAAAAAAATATCAAAGTTTCCAATATTTGTTCAAAAGGAGCTGATTAATATTCTAGCTATGTTGTACTTCCCTTTTGAACAAAAATTGGAAAAATAAAACTTTTATTTTTTCGAGATAAAGCTGTTTTTTCAAGAAATGTCTTTTCATTTATATTTTAATATTTTACATAATCATCCTCACCATATTTCAAAATTAATGTCAACCATTTATATTTTTTATTTGAAGAAAACATGATGAAAAGTTTGAATCTTCAGACCCATATATCTTTGTAAAGACCCCCCCTATGTTTTTTTTTATTTTTTCGAGATTCCTGAGATTTTTCCCTACAAGACCTCCGACTTGGAATACGTTAATTTTGCGACACCCTGTATTAATTAATAAAGTTTCGGGTTTTTTTTTTTGGAGAATCGATTGTGAATTAAAAAATATCTCCAAAAGGAATAAAATACCTCCAAAAATGATAAACTACCTAGTTATGCGTTGAAAATTGTTCGAAGGACGTAATAATAATTTTGACATATGTCAACAAGAAATTTAGGTTATGAAATCGTTAAAAAATATATTTTCATAGAACAAGTTCAATATATCAAGAGATTCGTTTCTTTAATTTTATTTTAATCACCCTGTTTATATTTTTGACATGCTTCTAATAGTTTCACTAAATTGTCAAAATTTTTCATCAAGTCCCATTTAAGAATTTCAATGTTGGGAAACCTCTCCTGGGACTCTCATTGATAATTTAATTTGTAGTCACTTTCGATGTAACCAGATGAGTAAAAAAATCACAAATTAATTATTTCTCGCTATTTTTAATTAATTAATTTTTTTATTTAATAAAGAAAAGAACCAATATGGCTTCTTACCCAATATGAGCGTTCCAATCAATTTTATTTATCTATGAATTTTTTAAATTAATTAAAACATTTTAATTATTATCTAATATCGGGCTGGGAAGGCGTTGGAAACCGTCAATTGTTTTGATTTTTTAAAGTGTAAATTGACAGTTGTAATCAGAACATGTCGAAAGCTAACCTGAAACAAAAAATCTTCGTGTTTTTTTCTTTTTTGCAATGTTTTTCATTAAAAATAGAAGAATAATAGAAGCAATGTCATTCGTGTCAAACGGCGGGAAATTCAAACGTAACACTGTTCCAAATGGTTTACTTTTTCAACGCCTCTACCCAACCCAGGTTCTCTTTTGAACGCATGATACGAGTATATACAGCGTGAGCGTTAAAATCTAAAATTCCGCACTTTATGGTTTGCACAATACAGCACAATATTTAAGACACATTTACAACTATTTAAATATCTACTTATATAGAGATATTTTTTTAAACAATTAAAATCATTTTCACTTACATACTCAGCTTTTCAATGAATTCAATGAATGGACCAGATTTTAATCTAATTCCACAATTCATCTCAACACTCAAATCACTTTCATTGACGTGTTTATTTATCAGTTAAATTGAATGACATTTTATTGCTGAACCATGGTTCTGATCATCGTTCAAATAATTATCTGAGGAACAGTGAATAAGTGAATTGTAAGATTACTTTTATTGCCTGATTAATACAAATTTTGATTCGTCAATATGTCGTCATTCCAAATTTTGGTTCGTCAATATTTCGTCATTCCAAATTTTGATTCGTCAATATTTCGTCATTCGTCTACTGTCACTCTCCTGATTTAATTAATTATTTTACTAAATTAAAAATCCAATTGCATTGGGAAACACTTGTTATTCTCTATTTTTCCAATTTTTCCACAGACAAAAGTTTCAAAATCTGTGCCACTCTCTCAAAACAGTATATTTTCCAGTTCCCTTATCTTTATTGTTTCAACTGTTTACAGGTATTTTGGCTACCTGCTCCACCACACCATGACAAATCAAAAAATTCTTAAGCATTTAGCTGATTCATTTTCTTTGTATTAAATGATATCAGAAGAATGGGAACTGGAGAAACACTAACCTCACAATTATGAGCTGTTGCCATTGTTAGCGCCACTGCTGGATCCTTCATTAAATACAGGGAAACAACCCCCCAGTTGGACCAACCCAACGACATAAAAAAAATAGATCCAGATTGTTTTCCAATTTGTGTTTTTTTTGGGGGCATTTTTGCAGTATACATACACATAAAAAATCCATAAAAATGATAATAGAAAAAAGACTTGACCTGGATGCATACTATCACATGACAAGACATTATCTGTCTCTCTTGGACAGTGTTGCAATGGTAAAAGTTGTCAGAGGATTTTGAAAATGACTTGGTGATTAGAAAACAGAATACAGAGTGTCCCATGAAATAAAATTTCTGCGCAAAACCTTGCCTGTCAAATCTGTGACAGGAAGAAATGAAAAGTATCGTTGAAGTGAATTTTCTTTTTCCTCTTTTTGTTGCACCAGCTGGGTAAAATGATCTGGTGATTAGAAAATAATAAACAGAGTGTCCCATGAAATAAAATGTCTGCACAAAACCTTGAGTGTCAAATCTGTGACAGGAAGAAATGAAAAAAGTATCGTTGAGGTCAATTTTCTTCTTCGCTTTTTCCTCTTTTTGTTGCACCAGCTGGGTTTTCTTTGGCAAGCACACGTGAAGACGTGGACAATTCCTGTTAGAATGAGCATCGGCGGTGTCTGCAAAGCTCTTCGGCGGTGTGTTCGGGAGGTCAGGGGTGGCGGGTGAGGCAGCGTTGACCGCTAACAGAGGTGACATTCCAGCCTACCGTTCGCTGAACTGTCGTGAAGAGCCTCCGAATTTCCTTCGTCGGAAAGAGGAAGAAGTACGGCAGTGTCGTAATTTAGTTGCTATGGAGCGCAGTTGCGCAAAAATAATTTGGTCAAGCTCGTCGAGGTTCTGGATAGTTTCCGGCGCGTTACGCAGTCGTAATTGATGTTATCGAAATCGTCCGGAACCTCCGGTAGCCGGCTGGACACGGCATAAATTCTTCGGATTATCTGAAGAATTCGCAGCACGCCGAGGCGAGAACGTTGCGAGAAAAGTCGGACCTTGAAGTGGCTTGTCTCTAGTCAGTATTATAAGTAACCCCTTTGGAATGCAGTTCGATCAATCCGGGTAGCTTCAGCTTTGTCCGCCGTTCTGTCGAGTCATCTCGGGTACATTGTCGGTACCAAGTCGGTACCGACCGGATCGGATTGAACCCAAACGCTTCTTCGCTGCAACGAACGCCGACTGTTTCTGCCAGGTCCAGCTGGACCAAGCGTCAATGACAATTATGAAGGAATGGCGCTGATGTGGATTAATTGTGGGGTCGGGTACCAGCCTTCCGGACAGGTTAACGGTTGTGGTCAACGCCAACGTCGCAATTGATGATGGGTTCATTATCTGGGTCAGATCCATTCAAAAATTCTGACCAACAGTATTACCTGATTTATTTGTCTTGCCCGAATTTCGCAACAGACAAAACATTGTTTTTTCAAAACTATTATCGGCCAAATTCATATTTTACTTCCTTTTTAATTCGAAGAGTACAAAAAAATGAGTAGTAAATCTCTACAGCACACAGTATTTTCTACATTTTTACACAATCAGCGCATGTTCATGTTTTTCCAAAAAACGTATTTCTCATCGAAATTTAAATACGTAAGTATTTAATTTATTTAAAAAAATCATAGTAAATACATGATAAAGACCCAGTAGTGCTAAATGATCTTTCCTAATCCATTCAAATTCAAAATATTCGCATTCTGTTTCTTCTTGGATTTTTGAAGAAATAAATAAATAAGTCATAAATACACGTTTTAGGTGATTTTTGTCGACAAATTGTGGCCAAAATAATCAACAAATTTTCCTGAAAAAAATATATGCCATAAAACTAGCTTAGATTGAGAGTTCTTGACATTCAAAGTGTTCAAGACGGCTTTAATTTTTCCAGAAAAAAAGAAAACGTCAAGTGAGTCGCCTTACTTTACGTTTTTTGTTTTTCTGAACAGGATTTAATTCAGGGATCAAGAACCTTTTGAATTTTTGAAATGAAATACATAATTCAATTTAAGATTTTGGAGGACAAGACAAAGATACCAAAATAAACGAATCGGAACATTTCGCGCGGACACCTGGTATATTTTTTGAACAAAAAATGGTTTGACATTGCAGGCACATTCTTCATTCTTATTTTTAGAAATATTTTCACTCAGGAATGTACCTACTATTTTAGGCGATTTTTGTCGACAAATTGTGGCCAAAACAACCACTAAATTTTCCTGAAAAAAATATACAGGGTGTAACAGAAATAGGTGCATTAATTTTAACTGGTAATAGAACTCGTCAAAAGGAACAACTTTTCTATGTATCATTTTGCCGAAAAACGTTGTTTAATTCCAAAAAAAAAAAAATTGGAGATTTTTCACTAAAATAGCCCTAGGTCACTAAATACTGCAATGGATAATTGAGATCAGCGCTAATATGAAATATTAATTAATAATAATATTAAATAAATAATACTTTTTTCTATAATAATGGAACTTTTTAACAAAGCTCTGTTTCTATCACAACAGAAAATTTTCGCCCTTACCCATAGGCGGGTATACACTTTGAGGGCTAATTTATTCCAAATTTTAAATCAATTTGTATTGCTTTTTCGTAAAAATGTTATAGAGAAAAGTTCCATGATTTGGCGTGTTCTTCCACTGGTTAAAATTAACACACGTATTTCAGAAACACCCTGTATAATTTTATCTACAATATTACATTTGTAGTAGAAGACAATGGATTCAGGTGTTCAACAAAGAACTGATTTAGTTCCTCTAATATTTAAATTTTACTTTGCAATATTATTGGCGCATGAAGGTCATAGAAGAATTTAAAAATTTTGAGAAACTTTTAAATCGATATAAACAACATGTCACTTTTAACAACAACAAAACTAGATAACATTTTCTAAACACACAAATGATTTAGTTTATTGTGAAAGATCTTCGTGGAACAGGGCAAAAATATTGGTGACGTGTTAATACATATTAGGAAAAATCTCAAAAACGCAAAAGGTTTTACCCACCATTATTAATCTCAGTAAAGAGTAAAATAACAAAAAAATTATCTTTAGTAAATAAAAAAATAATGCGACTTAAAAGTGAGTGTTGCTGATACCTTGTTTTAAAATCAAATTGATACGAATATTCAAATTTTTGAAATGAAATACATTATTCAATTTAAGATTTTGGAGGACAAGACAAAGATACCAAAATAAACGAATCGGAACATTTCGCGCGGACACCTGGTATATTTTTTGAACAAAAAATGGTTTATCATTGCAGGCACATTCTTCATTCTTATTTTTAGAAATATTTTCACTCAGGAATGTACCTACTATTTTAGGCGATTTTTGTCGACAAATTGTGGCCAAAACAACCACTAAATTTTCCTGAAAAAAATATACAGGGTGTAACAGAAATAGGTGCATTAATTTTAACTGGTAATAGAACTCGTCAAAAGGAACAACTTTTCTATGTATCATTTTGCCGAAAAACGTTGTTTAATTCCACAAAAAAATTGGAGAGATTCTTCACTAAACTAGCCCTACGTCACTAAATACTGCAATGGCTAATTGAGATCAGCGCTAATATGAAAAACCGTCCATTTTCATCCAGAAAACGTGTTTTAACGCCGAAATCGAAATTCAAACAAAGCAAAAAATCCACTTCGTAAGAATCTGGTTGTTTCACGTTTTTAGGTAGCTTAGTTTTGGAGATATGAACGGTTTTAGGAAAATCTTTCCTACTTTTTTAAGCCATTACACAACGTTTTTCGCCAAAATGGCAGAGAGAAAAGTTGTTCCTTTTGATGAGTTCTATTACCAGTTAAAATGAATGCACTTATTTCTGTTACACCCTGTATGCCATAAAACTAGTTTAGATGGAGAGTTCTTGCCATTCAGTGTTCAAGACGGCTTTAATTTTTCCAGAAAAAAGAAAACGTCAAGTAATTTACCTTACTTTAGGTTTTGTGTTTTTCGGAACAGGATTTAATTCAGGGAACAAGAATCGTCAAGAACGTTTCTTTGATGTATCGTTGATGTGTTCCTAAAATTTCAAATATGTTGAGTAATTAAAACCGATGTAATTCCATGACAAAATTTGATTGATTTACTGTTGACAAAATCGTAAGAGCGCTAAATATGAAAATTAGAATTTGGATCTCGTCACTGGCGTTATTCTTCCCCTTAAGAGTGTTTTCCTAATCTCTTGATTTTTTTCTAAACGAAATAGTAAAGGAAGTTAAAAAAAAAATTCACGTCCGTCAAAAAAAGTGGAAGTTGTTTCAATCATTCCAGTGATTTTTGAATTGGCCAAGAAGCGTTAAAAAAAGTGCCATAGCGGTTAATTTTTGCACGCATTTTGCGTTAAAAAAAGTGCCGTAGCGTGTCATTTTTTA
Source organism: Tenebrio molitor (assembly GCF_963966145.1). Lineage (NCBI taxonomy): Eukaryota > Metazoa > Arthropoda > Insecta > Coleoptera > Tenebrionidae > Tenebrio > Tenebrio molitor. Next base: position 2,059,121 of record NC_091053.1, read on the forward strand.
ATGCAATTATAAAATTTTTCATTCATAATTAGTAGTTTTTTTAACGAGTTCGTATGTAAATTGGGATTTTTTTGACATGAGTGGGCCAATTTACAACGCGAGTAAAACGAGCGTTTTTAAGGTCCACGGGTTCACACAGGAGAAAATTTTCAAATTTTGAGTGTTGAAAAAATTGTTATCTAAACTTACGGGCGCCAAAAAATTTTTGTATGCAACTCGTTAGTAAAGTTTTTTTCTCGCTGTGCTCGTGCGGCAAAATTTCCTTCTCGTAAAAAAAAATATTACTTTACTCGCTTGTTGCATAAATAACTATTTTCATCGTATATTTTTATTGCACTGTTTAATTTGAGTCAAATAGCGTTCAAAACTTACATAAAGTGTCACCTGATGTTTAAGAGGTGAAATCACGCTGATTACAAACGAGTAACTATTTATAGTTCAATTGTACTTCCACAAAAACTCTTTCAATTTACAGCGGAATCGATCTGTGAGTTTGGCCATTGTTTTCTTGTCTTATTTTTTCCAAGATAATTTCTCCATTCTTTGTAGTGTAAGTACACAATTAAAACGGGAACTATCTAGATCAAACATTTTTGTCGCCAGCCACTAAACTAACAGATAATCTAAAATTAATGGTTTTAACAATTCCCGTTTCAAACAATCAGAAAATACTTTTTAATAAGAGCGGCGTTAGCAAACAAGTTTCCAAATATGTACTGTAATGACGTGGAAAAACACGAGGAATTGTCGATGCTTCCACACAAATCAATCGATTTTTCTTTGTGGCGTTACGACACAAAACCGATAACATTGTTGGAGAGTTTGACGTAAATCTTTTTTTCTCGATATTTTTCCTTTTGATATTGTGGGGCTTTGGAGCGAGACCGAAAGTACAGAATCACCTCACGATGACATTGTTGTCTAGCGTAACATGACAAGCAATTTTTCTCTTGTCCTACATTTCCCAATTTTCCAAAAAATGCACACGTTGCAACAGCAAACATATTTGATTTGTTGCCTACTCTTGTTACTAACCACCAGTCAAATATTTGCTTTGGAGAAATTAAAAACGTCACCGACCCCAACGTGACAATCTTTATCAACTCATTGTACTCTTGTCTGGAAAGTTCAAAGGCGAAACGGGATCCAGGTCATATCAATTTGTCTGAATTATTTGATCAAGCGCTTTGGTGCGAAGACAACGAAAATTGGAAAAAAATACGATTTTTGATTTCTTGGTAACCTCTTTTTAACCGTGTCTTGTTTACCTGTTTATCTCTATTTTCTCACCGCGTAAATCAATGTGACTCCACTCTACGTAGTTCTTTGTCTTTGTGTTTGCTCACCTGTGCCTTATCAGTCACTTAAAAATTGTGCATTCGTGACCAACTTCCGAAATTCGCTCCAGCAACAGTTCATTAGTTTTTAATCTAATTCGAACAAGTTTATTATTCAAGCTGGATTATCCTTATCGGACGGCGCTACTGTACGAAATCCGCTATAGCGCGAACAGGAGAGGGCCGAAGACGGACCCTTGAGTCGAGCCGCCGCAACCTGACGTTAGTCTCGACGGTGCATCTGTGATTGTTCGAAATTAAAATCGATGCTTTTGTTCGCTCTATCTTATCGCAAGTACACGCTCATTAAATCAACTTCATATTGTGAACAGAGCGCAGGCTTAAGGTGACATAAATTCATCTGAACTTATAATTGACGGTCGAGCTCGATGAGCAAGATCATATTAAACGGTTCTTGAAAAGTGCTTCTGTGTCTGACTAAGAATTGCCTCGAAGATGTTAATCGGGGCTAATTAATTTTGTATTGGCGGTGGTGGTGCAGCTGACGGTGTGATTTTTTTTCTTTTGTAAGTTTTTATTTTGTTCTTCCTATTTTTACACAATTTTCAAGATTTTCAATCTGTGCTTAAGAGGTTAATGACTTTTGAGGTCTTCATCTTGACACAATATTTTGCAACATAAGGTGCCAATTAGTAGAATATTTTATAATGTATTACAATTATTTCTGAATCCGAGAAACTATACTTTCACGATGAGAATGGCTTTAGCAAGTCATGTCATATCTAGGAATATCTTCAGAAATTATTTATTCATTCTGTAAGATTATACAAGATAACAGGTTGCAAATATGCAAGATATCAGTTGTGCAAGTTTGTGAAAAGGAAAGATAAAAGAAACACCACTCTAGAATGTGCTTTAACGATGCATCACTAAAATTTGGATTGCACCAAGGGATCAAATCTAAATCTAGAATATCTGAAGGATCGAAGAAAAACGAATCTCATGTGACCAGATGCATAACAAAAGAGATATTTTTGCGTCTTGGAAATAATTAAAAGTGCATTTTGATGTTTACTTTAACACATTCTATGTTAAATCATGTAAAAGAATAGAGAATAGAGAAGGCTAAAATAAGAAAAGATTTGCTTCGACTGTTGTTGGTCTGAGAGATGAAGCATCTTAGAACTTGTTGTTCCAAGATTGAAAGAATTATGAGAAAAATGACTTCTAGATGGTTCTATTCAGTATGTTCAAGATGTTCGTAGATAGCTTAAATCCATTTTTTAATTCTGATGTGAGAAAGAGTTTTTGGCAGTGACAGATGATTGGTCACGTGAATTTGAAAAGGCATGTTATCTAGTTCAAAGAACTGTTGAAGGTAGATCTAGAATGGAACAATTTCGATTTGCTAAACGTCATTGTGCTCTCTAAAATTGAATTTGAAACTACAGGGATTAGTGTAGGTGTAGTGTTGAAGCAATGAGCAAGAGCTTTTCGAATCTTTTTCCTACCACGGTATTATTTTTAAAGACACAAGGAAATCTGTACTTATCATGATTTTTTTGTTGATAACGATGAGAGTTGCTTTGTCATCTAGGTAACGGATATCTAGGAACCATCTAACTGATATCTAGGAATATTTTCTGAAATAGGTGCAAAAATCCAACTGCGCAGAGATCAGTTGTTTAAGGTGCTAAGAAAGAAAATTAAAAGCATCGCTAATGTGTTTTTTGCACCAAGTTATCAAATCTGAATCTAGAAGATCTGAAGCATCAAAGAAAGAAGAATTTAGTCTGACCAGATGCTTTAAAAAGAAATTTTTACTTTTTGAAAAGAAAAAAATGCATTTTTCTTCATTTCTTTTTGAACCACTTGACATCTTGACGTGACCTGACCAAATGCTTTAAAAAAGAAAATTTTACTTCTTGAAAATAATTTAAAATACATTTTTCTTCATTTCTCCTTGAACCACCTGATATCTCTTGACGTGACCTGACCAAATGCTTTAAAAGAGATGTTTCTACTTCTTAGAAATAATAAACAAATGCATTTTTCTTCATTTCTTCTTGAACCACCTGATATCTCTTGACGTGACTTGACCAAATGCTTTAAAAGAGAAATTTTTACTTCTTGAAAATAATTTAAAATACATTTTCCTTCATTTCTTTTTGAACCACCTGATATCTTGACGTGACCTGACCAAATGCTTTAAAAAAGAAGTTTTTACTTCTCGAAAGTAATAAAAATGCATTTTTCTTCATTGGTTCTTGAACCACCTGATATCTCTTGACGTGACCTGTCCAAATGCTTTAAAAGAGAAATTTTTACTTCTTGAAAATAATTAGAATGCATTTTTCTTCATTTCTTCTTTAACCACCTGACCAAATGGTTTAAAAGAGAATTTTTTTCTTCTTGGACATAATAAAAAAAGCATTTTTCTTCATTTGTTCTTGAAGCACCTGATATCTCTTGACGTGACTTGACCAAATGCTTTAAAAGAGAAATTTTTACTTCTTGAAAATAATTTAAAATACATTTTCCTTCATTTCTTTTTGAACCACCTGATATCTTGACGTGACCTGACCAAATGCTTTAAAAAAGAAGTTTTTACTTCTCGAAAGTAATAAAAATGCATTTTTCTTCATTGGTTCTTGAACCACCTGATATCTCTTGACGTGACCTGTCCAAATGCTTTTAAAGAGAAATTTTTACTTCTTGAAAATAATTAGAATGCATTTTTCTTCATTTCTTCTTGAACCAGCTGATGTCTTGACCTGACCTGACCAAATGCTTTAAAAGAGATACTTTTACTTCTTGGAAATAATAAAAAAAATAAATTTTTCTTCATTTCTTCTTGAACCACCTGATGTCTTGACGTGACCTGACCAAGTGGTTTAAAAGAGAAATTTTTACTTCTTGAAAATAATAAAAAATGCATTTTTCTTCATTTCTCCTTGAACCACCTGATATCTTTTGACGTGACCTGTCCAAATGCTTTATTAGAGATGTTTTTTCTTCTTGGAAATAATAAAAAAAGCATTTTTCTTCATTTCTTCTTGAACCACCTGATATCTTGACGTGACTTGATCAAAGGCATTAAAAGAAAAAATTTTACTTTTTGAAAATAATAAAAAATGCTATTTTCTTCATTTCTTCTTGAACCACTTGACATCTTGACGTGACCTGACCAAATGCTTTAAAAGAGAAATTTTTACTTCTTGAAAATACATAATTTAAAATACATTTTTCTTCATTCCTTCTTGAACCACCTGATATCTCTTGACGTGACCTGACCAAATGCTTTAAAAGAGATATTTTTACTTCTTGGAAATAATAAAAAAATGCATTTCTCTTCATTTCTTCTTGAACCACCTGATGTCGTGACGTGACCTGACCAAATGCTTTAAAAGAGATAGTTTTACTTCTTGGAAATAATAAACAAATGCATTTTTATTCATTTCTTCTTGAACCACCTGATGTGTTGACATGACTTGACCAAATGTCTTAAAAAAGAAGTTTTAACTTCTTGAAAATAATTTAAAATGCATTTTTCTTCATTTATTCTTGAACCACTGATGTCTTGACGTGACCTGTCCAAATGCTTTAAAAGAGAAATTTTTACTTCTTGAAAAGATGTAATTAGAATGCATTTTTCTTCATTTTTTCTTGAACCACCTGATGTCTTGCCCTGACCTGTCCAAAGGCTTTAAAATAGATAGTTTTAGTTCTTGGAAATAATAAAAAAATGCATTTTTCTTCATTTCTTCTTGAACCACGTGATATCTTGACGTGACCTGACCAAATACTTTAAAACAGAAATCTTTACTCCTTGCATTTCTCTTCATCTCTTCTAATTTCAACACATTCTTTCTAGATAAATCTAGAGAATGATAAAATAGCAAAATCTTTGTTTCAACAGATGAAGCATCTTATAGCGTGTCTCTCAAATAACGAACTGGCAGTCTTCTAAATGGTTCTAGATTTTTTAGTATGTCAAGTGGGTGTTGATAGCGAAAATCTATTTGTAACTCTGATTAAGTGATTACACTGTTTTATAGCGGGAAAATTAATGATTTGGCACATGAATACGTAACACCTTAAACTAGTTCAAAAAACTGTTCAAACAACAAATTCTAGTTCCTTTAATCTAATCACTGTGACCAAATATCTCTATCAATCCGTCTTGAACAAAGTCAGTTGCTGAAACAAAACAGTGAAAGTCATACTCGCTTCTTTGCAGTACATTTTCCACTTCATTTAACAAATTGCCAACATGTTGACCACGTTCGAGACAATATCGAAAAACTTCAAGATCAAACCGCAGAACTACTACATCGACAACTGGATCTTCCAAATGCACTACCGAGTGACCACTTTGATATTTCTCGTGGCCACCATCATGGTCACCTCGAGACAGTACATCGGCGAGCACATCAAGTGCATCAGCGACAAGGGAGTCCCCGAACATGTGATGAACACGTTTTGCTTCTTCACCACAACATTCACCGTGGTAAGTACCAAAAAAACAGTCTAGTTCCTCGAGTACTGACAAGCTCCAGGTGAAACACTACGACGACGATCTGGTGGCCAAAGGCCACGTGGCGCACCCAGGCGTGGGTTCTTACGGGTTCAATTCCACTGAACCCATCCAGAGACACGCTTACTACCAATGGGTCCCCTTCGTTCTCTTCGGACAAGCCATCATGTTCCACTTGACCCACTTGCTCTGGAAAAAATTCGAAGGTAACTGTCTGTAATTGACGTTTCGGGTGCTGATCGATCGTCTTCAGGTCGTCGACTCCGCCGCCTCATCGACGGACTGCGATATGGAGCTTTTTCCCTCCTAGAGACGGAGGTCCAAGTGAAGGACAAGAAGATCCCGACCAAGGACAAAAAGTACATTTGTGCTTGTTGACAATACAAAAATACAGTCTTGGTTGCAGAGTCGAGTTCATGAAGAAGATCCGCGAGGCCTTCATCAAGCGCATCTACTTCAACAAGTCGTGGTCGCGCTGGCTCGTCTTCTGTGAAATTCTCAACGTGTTTAACGTTGTCTTGCAAGTTTACATCACCGACCAGTTCTTGGACAAACAGTTCTTCACGCTAGGGGTTGATCTTATGAACGACGGCCTCGCCCAGACTGTGACGGTGTTGGACGAAGTCTTTCCCAAGGTAGGAGTGATAATCTCTTGTGTAAATTGCTGTGTTGGCTCGGTACGACTTTGAAGAATTTTTAAGGCAAATAGAAGAGGGATGGATCCGGACTTGCTAATTAACCATTACTTATTGTTTAAGTGAGCGAGTAAATAATTAAAAGCCGCGAAATGGTAATTAGTCACGAGACGACAAATTAGTACTCGTGGTACTAACAATACTACGTATTCAACAATTTAAGAATCGAGAGATCCCAGTATTTTGTAAGCGTTACGATTTTTTTGAAAGTGGTACTTTGCCGGAAATGTTGAAGTAGTACCGCGACCAAAAATCTTGAATTAATACCTGACCGAAATTTTAAAGTAGTACCCCAATAAGTCGCGAAATGGTTATTAGTCACGAGACGAAAAATTAGTACTCGTGGTACTAACAGTACTACGTTTTCAACTATTTAAGAATCCAGAGATCCCAGTATTTCTTGAGCGTTAAAATTTTTTTGAAAGTGGTACTTTGCCAGAAGTTTTAAGGTAATACCGCGACTAAAAATTTTGAATTAGTACCTCACCGAACATTTTAAAGTAGTACCCCAATAAGCCGCGAAATGGTTTAGTCACGAGACGACAAATTAGTACTCGTGGTACTAACAGTACTACGTATTCAACTACATATTTAAGAATCCAGAGATTCCAGTATTTCTTGAGCGTTACAATTTTTTTGAAAGTGGTACTTTGCCGGAAATTTTGAAGTAGTACCGTGACCAAAAATCTTGAAATAGTGTCTGACCGAAAATTTTAAAGTAGTACCCCAATAAGTCGCGAAATGGTAATTAGTCACGAGAGGAACTATTAGTACTCGTGGTACGTATTTAACTATTTAAGAATCCAGTATTTTCTAAGCGGTACTAGGTCTAGGTCACAATCTCAGTATTCTAGAAGCAATAGATAGGAAATCATGTTTCAACAATTACGACACTTTTTGGATCAATATTTGCTGATATCAAACACTCAAGTCAAGTGAAAAATACATATTATCAGAAATTTAATACAATTGGAGACATTTATGTTTTCCAAATATCTCAGAAAAAATGAGGTACTTTTTGGTTTTGCATAAAGCTAAAAAAATACATTTTTTTTCTAGAAAGTCATAAAGTTCTCGAGTGCATTCACTTTTCTGGCACCCAACAAACGCCATATTGCCTTATCCATAAATTCTCTTAGCGACAGTTACTTCCTCAAGACTCTATTTTAGGACCCCTATTGTTTACACACGGTGCAGTTTCAATCAGAATGATTACGCCACATCTGGATATTACGACTCTTTTAGACATTTAAGATGTAATAAAAATTGTGACGAGCAACGCGAATTGTCCAAAATCAATTTGAGATTTTCAGATTTGTAGCTATTTGGCCTTGAAAGAACAAATATGTTGTGTCGTACCAAGTATGTACGTTAATTGTCTGGTCAATAATTAGAGAAAGATAAATCGTTAGGTCATAATTATTCACTGCATTCCCAGAGCTCGTGGATGCTACGAATTATTCAAATAGAAGAATTTTGCAATGCAAATGTAATTCAGACGACTCAGATAACATTCTTAACAATAATAAATTGGAATTAATTGGTCGAACGAAAATGAGAGTTTAGGTCACGATCATTACGATCATTTGTACACATTATTCGTGGGAATTAATGCAAATTTTCTGAAAAATCCTAATTTGCAAGCTTTCTTACTTTCGTGAAGATTGTGGCGGCGGGAACGGGAATATCTCAGCCGTCTTACGTGATACTGCGATGACACTCCTCATTGTTCGTGCTGAAGAACCAGGTTATCCAACACTGAAAGAATTTTGGAAATCGGTTCAGTGGTTCTCGAGTTTATCCCGAACATGTAGACATACAAAAATACGCACGAGAGGTTTTATACGTCTGTAGAGCTTTCTGGTCTGCAAAAAATCACTAAAAGTCTCGTTTTGAGTCTTCGGGAGTAGTACCGCATAGTGTAGAGTCCTCTTTCAGGTGACCAAATGCACCTTCCACAAGTACGGCCCCTCCGGCTCGATCCAGCTCCACGACGCCATGTGCGTGATGGCCCTCAACATCATCAACGAGAAGATCTACATCTTCCTGTGGTTCTGGTTCATCTTCCTCTTCGCTATATCTTGTCTGGCAGTACTGTGGCGCCTCGTCACAATTTTGATGCACGCCAGGAGCAAGAAGTTCAACCAGATTGTCTTCGCTACCTCTTGTCCTGGCAAACTGAACCCGTGGAACATGCTGACGGTGACCCAAAGGTGCGACTTCACCGACTGGCTCTTCCTCAAGTACCTCGCCAAGAATATGGACGGGCTCGTGTTCAAAGAGCTGTTTCTTGGCTTGGCTGAGGACCTCGAAGAGAACAAGCGTCCGCTGATCAGTTTGGAAAGCGACGAGGAAGCGGGTACTCTCGAAAAACCACGCAAATTCGACTGAGCCAACTATTCTAGTCTCGTATTTAGGTTAAATTTAGGCTTTTGTATATTTTTGAGCTTGTGAATAAATTTTTGTTCGTGCGGTGGATCGGGTTTTTGTGTATCTGCCGTTCCTATCGTGGACAGGAAGAAGAATTTCACACTACGTCATTCTTATCGCAATTCTGGGAGGAACGCATTCCAAGTCGACGCAATGAAAAAACCACCAATTATGCTAGTACTGTGAACAGGATTATGAATGAAGGTGTTGTTTTTCACGAAATTTTTGTTTAACAAGGTAAGTACTTGTTTTGATTGAGTGAAATTGATTGTCACAGGAACTGATGATGGTACTGGGCGCGCCTAATCAAATATTTTGTGTTGATGTAAGAAAAGCAGAATTCTTATCTTGACTTGATAATCGTGAGTACACACGGATATCAATGTCATTAAGCCTGGTCCCATGCAGGAATGTGTATCACGAACACAGAGAGTTTGTCGTTTGCGTTATGTTGAAGTGTAGTGCTAATCTGGTTGTTGCAAATTAAACGTAAGTTTTTGCCTCTCTGAATCAGTTTCTCTCAAAGTATGATTTTAAAGCAGTACCGCGAATAAAAATTTGAAAGCGGTACTTTACTAAAAAAAAAATTAAAGTAGTACCACGATCAAAAATCTTGAATTAGTGCCTCACGGAAAATTTTAAAGTAGTACCCCAATAAAATATTAAATTGTGCCAAAAATACCATTTTCTTGTCAAAAACATGCTTTTGTCTCTCTGAAGAATCAGTTCTTCCAATGTATGATTTTAAAGCAGTACCGCAAACAAAATTTGGAAGCCGTACTTTGCCAAAAAAAAATTAAAGTAGTACCGCGACCAAAAATCTTGAAATAGTGCCTTACCGAAAATTTTAAAGTAAGTCCAATAAAATATTAACGTGGTACTTTTTCATTGATTTGGAAAATTGTGCCGAAAATACCATTTTCTTGTAAAAAACATGTTTTTGTCTCTCTGAAAAATCAGTTTCTCCAATGTATGATTTTAAAGCAGTACCGCAAACAAAATTTGAAAGCGGTACTTTGCAAAAAATATTTAAAGTAGTACCGCGACCAAAAATCTTGAATTAGTGCCTCACCGAAAATTTTAAAGTATGTAGTACCCCAATAAAATGCTAACGTGGTACTTTTCCATTGATTTGGAAAATTGTGCCGAAAATGCCATTTTCTTGTCAAAAACATGTTTTTGTCTCTCAGAAATCAGTTCCTTCAATATATTATTTTAAAGCAGTACCGCAAAAAATTTGAAAGCGCTAGTTTTCTGGAAATTTTCAAAGTAGTACCGCGACAACAAATATTGAATTAGTACCTCACCGAAAATTTTAAAATAGTACCCCAATAACATAATAAAGTGGTACTTTTTCATTGATTTGGACAATTGTGTCAAAAATATGTACCATGTTCTTGTTAAAAACATGTTTTTGTCTCTGCGAAATCAGTTCCTTCAATAGATTATTTTAAAGCAGTACCGCAAAAAAATTTGAAAGCGGTAGTTTCCTGGAAATTTTCAAAGTAGTACCGCGACAACAAATATTGAATTAGTACCTCACCGAAAATTTTAAAATAGTACCCCAATAAAATAATAAAGCGGTACTTTCTCATTGATTTGGAAAATTGTGTCAAAAAGTACTATTTTCTTGTCAAAAAACATGTTCTTGTCTCTCTGAGAAATCAGTTTCTCCAATAGGTATATGATTTTAAAGCAGTACCGCAAACAAAATTTGAAAGCGGTACTTTGCGAAAAAAATGTAAAGTAGTACCACGACCAAAAATCTTGAATTGGTGCCTCGCCGAAAATTTTCAAGTAGTACCCCAATAAAATATTAACGTGGTACTTTTTCATAGATTTGGAAAATTGTGCCAAAAATGCCATTTTCTTGGCAAAAACATGTTTTTGTCTCTCTGAAAAATCAGTTCCTTCAATATATGATTTTAAAGCAGTACCGCAAACAAAATTTGAAAGCAGTACTTTGCCAAAAAAAAATATTAAACTAGTACCGCGACCAAAAATCTTGAATAATTAATGCCTCACCGAAAATTTTAAAGTAGTACCCCAATAAAATGCTAACGTGGTACTTTTTTATTGATTTGGAAAATTGTGCCAAAAATATGTACCATTTTCATGTCAAAAACATGTTTTTGTCTCTGTGAGAAATCAGTTCCTTCAATAGATTATTGATTATTTTAAAGCAGTACTGTAAAAAAAATTGAAAGCGGTAGTTCAAAGTTTTCAAAGTAGTACTGCGACAACAAATATTGAATTAGTACTTCACCGAAAACTTTAAGTACTACCGGGGCAATAAAATACTAAAGCGGTACTTTTTCATTGATTTGGAAAATTGTGCCAAAAATACCATTTTCTTGTCAAAAACAAAATATATGATTTTAAAGTAGTACCGCAAACACAATTTTAAACCGGTACTTTGTCGGAAATTTTTAAAGTAGTACCGCGACCAAAATCTTGATTTGGTACCTCACCGAAAATTTTAAAGTAGTACCACAATAATATTTAAAGCGGTACTACAATAATGTATTAAAGCACTATTTTCTTGTCAAAAAACGCGTTCGAATGTATTTACTGTGCATTATTGTCGTATTTATTTTTGACCAGCACTAGGGTAAAAACAATTCGCTCAACAACCCTGTTATTTTCTTTTGGATCCATAAATTCTCTTAAAAATAACTCACTTACGAAACCTTTTCGGGAACGTTCCAGGTAATTTGTTTATTACTGCAATAAGGGTCTAAGTGAGGGGTTAGACGTTCTAGGTAGTTTTCTACGAAGGGTATTTTAAGTAAATTGGGGTGGTTATTATTTGGGGACTTGTTGTTCAAGCTCCGCGCATAACTCTTTTAGTCCTCGAATGAGTAAAAAGGATACAATTTCGCTCAGTTTGTGTTTTTTGTGCTAAGCTTACTATACAGAGTGTGTCCGAAAAGGAGGTGAATGTTTATGGCTTGTGTACGAATCAGCGAAAGTTAGAGACATTTTTAACAAGATTTTGACAGTACACAGAGTGAGTAAATGGTTACAAAAACAACTGACGATTTTTCACGTAAAGAAGTTTTTTTTAAATTTGAAATTACGTAATAGAATTCTTGGCCCTTTATATAGAATGAGTAAATACAGGGTGTTATTGAAAGTTGTACAGATATTTTAACCACGAGCTACTGGCTTCCTGTAGAACTCGGAAAAAATATTTAAAAAATTCTGTCAAAAAAATAAAATGACATTTAAATTTCGGCACATTTTAAAAATACAGCCTGTATATCATGTTTTATAAAATGTACGTCAATGCGAAGTAACCTATAGGAAATATGCTTTAAAACAAGGAAACCGAATTGGTGTACGTTTTACAAAATATGATATACAGGGTGTATTTTTAAAATGTGCCGAAATTTTACCTACGAGGTTGTTTTACAACGTAGAAGACTAAAAGCAATTAAAAAAAAATGTAGCTCAAAAAATAAATGTCATTTTATTTTTTGACATAGAATTTTTTAGATATTTTTTCCGAGTTTTATATGAAGCCAGTAGCTCGTGGTTAAAATATCTGTACAACTTTCAATAATACCCTGTATGTAGTTACAAAATTGAAAATTTTTTTTGGAATTTGAAATTAAAAGAATTCTTTGTCCTTTTAGAACAAAAATGTTGTATCTCTTCGACGTCATCAAGGACAAAATCAAACTAAAACACTGTCATTGCATTGACAATTGGGTCTTCAAACTGCACTATCGAGCCACCACGATAATATACCTCATAGCGACCATTTTGGTCACTTCTAGAGAATATATGGGGGAACACATACAATGTATCACTGACATCAAAGAAAACGGTTTTCAGAAGGTCGTAGACACGTTCTGTTTCTTCACTTCGACTTTTAGTGTGGTAAGTTGTTCGCTCCAGACTTAAGTGAGTACTTAAGTACTTCTTCAGGTGAACGATGAAGATGCCAGTGGGTCTGATTTGGGGTTCATGAGTCATCCAGGAATTGCCCCGTTTGGAATAGGCTCAAAACAAAAAATACGAAGACACATGTACTACCAGTGGGTTCCATTCTTGTTGTTCGGACAAGCTATAATGTTCTATCTTATTCATCTGCTTTGGAAGAGTCTAGAAGGTACTCGTCCAAGTCCCAAACACTCTAAATCTACTCCTTCTCTTGGTGTTTCAGACGGTAGAATGGCCAAACTCGTGTCAGGTCTCACCCACTCGAAATTCTCCGTTCTAGAAAAAGAAGTAGAAGTCGACGGTGAAGTCGTACCCACCAGAGAGCAAAAGTGAGTACTCCTCGATCACCAACCCCCAAAACTCTCCCCTTCATTTTAGAAAGAACTGCATCAGAAGAATCAAAACCTCGTTCATGGAGCGCATCTCTTTGAACAGAAGTTGGTCCGCGTGGTTCTTTTTCTGCGAAGTCCTCAACTTCCTCAACGTGATGTTGCAAATCTACATCACGCACAAGTTCCTAGGGAACCAGTTCTACACCTTGGGACCCAAAGTGGTACGCGACGGGTCGCACATCCTCGAGGAGGTTTTCCCCAAAGTGACCAAGTGCACCTTCCACAAGTACGGTCCTTCGGGGTCCATCCAAGTCCACGATGCGTTGTGCGTGATGGCTCTCAACATCATCAACGAGAAGATCTACGTGTTTTTGTGGTTCTGGCTGGTGCTACTCTTCGCCATATCTTGCCTCATCCTGGTCTGGAGACTGGTGACGTTCCTCTTCTTCTCCAGGTGCATGCTCTTGAACAGGCTTGTCTTCGGACATGCCAAGCTGTACTACTGGAACCTGAACATAGTGGTCAGGCAGTGCAGCTACAACGACTGGTTTCTGCTCAAGTACTTGTCGAAGAACATGGACGGGATGTCCTTCAGAGAGTTGTTTGCGGATATCTCTGAAGACCTGGAAGAGAAGAAACCTTTAAAGAGATCCCATTGATTGACTGTGTTACCAAAGATGATGCTCTTGTTGTTCCATGACATTGTACTTAATAAATATTTTTCTAGTATCTTGTTTGATTGCGTCGCAGGAGTGTCAATATTGTTAGAATTTCTTGGTTGCGTCACCAACACTATTCGTTGTCAATGGGCGGGCCACTATAACTCCTATTTCGTCACAATTTGTAGCAAGAAAAGAGTTGCGAGACAATGAGGAACAAGTCCATCCCACTTCTGGGCATAATTAGCGGAGTCCTTGAGCGATCAATTGGAAAACTTCGACCCATCAATTACAATCAAGAAAAGGCGATTTGATTAAAAGCCGTCCACTTAAAAAACAAAAATAAATCGTTCCTAATTCAGTCGTGAGAAAGCCCCCGAGGCGGGAATTGTCGAAATTGAAACGCGTGACGTCACAGTAGTTGACACGCCAAACTACATTTGTTACACTCAGTTAATTTGATTTTTTTAAGTGGTTCTTTGATTTATCGCCGATTTTGAGCCGGCTAATATCAATTTCGAAAAATTAATAAACACAGATCCGAATCCTCAAGACTGGGACATAAATCAATCCGGCGACAATTATTCAGCTGCCATTTTACGACTCATAAAATCCAAGCGGCTTTCTCTTTTCCGCTAGCCGCGCCGCACGGTGCCGTCTTCGTCCCATTCTTATTAACCTAATCTGCCGGATTGCGATTTTGATCACGGAAAGTGCACAGGATTAGTGGAAACGCTCGTTAGGATAATCGAGACGAGTGTCAACAGTCGTAAAATTAATCAGGCGCCAGATCTGGGGCCAAATATTTGCGTTTTTTTGGGAAGCGCAAAGTGCTTTGCACCGCGCTCGGACAAATTGCAAAAATATGAAGAATCAATATTGATTTAAGAAATTCAAGTTTCGTGGAGATTTACTGCGCCAAAAAAAAAAAAAACACTGAGTACTTATGTGGTGTAATGTCGTTGGAAAGTGAGTTGAGCAAACAAACCTATGAAAAACGTGTTTTTGCATTTTTTTCGGTTTTTTAGTGATATAGCGTGAAAAATAGAGGACCATATGGTGCTTCCTGTGGCGCACCCGGTGTACGCTTTGTGGAAACAAATCTGCGCGATGCACGATTGTTGGTGGAAGCTTGTTGGTCATTAGCACATCACGTAGTGCACAATTGTAAAATCTCGTTGATTAATTGGCCAATCAATTTAAGTCCAAGCAGTCGTCTCCATCAACTCCTTGAGCTCCTTCGTAATTGCCACGAAGAACAAACAAGTTCGCTCTTTTAAAAATTGCCGACCAGGTGGAATTTTGAAAAAGTCCCTCTCCCTGTCCCCCACGCGTCCTCCTTTTCCAAACGAAGACCAAGACAAACGTATCTCGTGTCTTTATTTCCATCATCAACAGGTGACCGCCACAGGTTGGGTTTCGAATGGCCATCCGATATGTTACCAAGGGAACCAGTTAGCAACAGCGAGACCGTCGGCGTTATCTTCGAGAGCCGTCGCCGCCGCAGACTGCATTCCTCAACCGGGTCTTTTCGCTGCGAAACGGAACGCTGGCGCTCTCTGGGATTGCGCAATCGAACTAGGTCTTCGGGAGGCGAGGCTAGTGGTCGCCACTTTACAGGATTCGAGAGTGGAAGCGGGGTTTGGGGCGGAGGAGGTGTGGGGGAGGCAAATAAGTTTTTTTTTCATCATTAATGCTTTCTCCTTTTCTCTTTTTACTTGCATTAATGCACTTTTCTTGCATTTGCACTTTCCTGTACTTTTCGTTTCCAATTACGTCTTGTCTCTTGTAGTTACTGTTTTTTTCTGTATTCTACTGCATTAACGATACTATAGTTGGTGCGGCGAACCAGTGGAGTAGTCATGAGGTGTTCACGTGATAGCTCACAGCGACGTCATTTGTGCGGGAAATTTAAATCTCAGTACTTTAAGAATGGATGGAAACACGCGCCCTTACCAATAGGAAACCGTCCCCCGAAAATAATATTACCAAATGGACGTCAGCATTAGGTAATTCCTGATTTGAACCCAATTGACTTAACAAAAATTCCCAAAGCACCATTTTCTCCTCGTTTTTTAGTCTTGAAAAATCTTTTCTTATCAATTATTCCGCTTAATTAATTAGTTTAGAAAAAAAAATTAATTTATTCGTAAACAACCATTCCAATAATGTTGGTTTCATTATGTTAATGCCATTAGAAAAAAACAAGTTTCATTATACAATTAAAAAAATATATTTTGATGACTGTTTTCCCCCTTAATTAAGCCAATAATTCTTATGCGATAAAAACATGTGCGCTTGTTCTACTTCGTACTTTTGTCCTTACAAAAAGCGCATACACATGATTTTCTTCACTTGCACATGCAGCATTTGTCACATCTAATTATAATTCGCAAACGCATTAAAACCCAATGACATTCATTTTTTTGCGAGATGCATCGTTGGAAAATTCCCGAAGAGCAATCTGCGATAAGCCCACCTGACTGACATCACAGAGTTCGTTGAATTGGATTTCCTGTAAAAAATTGTCACGCTAATTGCAACTGTGTACATTACAAAGAGGTAAATAAACCTGGCGGCACAGTTATATTACTAAAAACAACACTGTTATTTGCTTGCGACCTTGTAACGTGTAACCGTAATGATGATAATACAAAAATAATTGCCGCTTTCACTGGGCCCGAGTAATTGATAATGACAACCATTATGGATTGGCCAGAGGCTTCCTGTGTAATTGTCACAAGCACGCAACGTTAATTGGTAAACCACCGGAGGAAATGGACGTTTCATTTGAAATTTACTGCTGCACTAACAAATAATTGGAGTCGCTGCGCTTGTGCGTGGAAACTTCCCACTTGTACAAAAAAGAGTAGTGCTTTGTACACATGTTGCACAAGTTGATTTTTTGTTTTTGGTTGTTGGTACCTGTTTAGAAAACCAGTTTAGTGGACTCACCTCCCACGAAGCACCTCTTCATTTTTGGCCTTCCAGGTACCTGCGTAACGCTTTCCCAGAAGTAACGGAGCCCAATGCAGATTATGTAAATAGTTTCCAGCTTGTTGCAATTCATGGCCCCCAGGTATCACGTAGCATCTTCGATAATTTATGCAGACGCCATGGTTTTGGTCAATACCGAGAAAAGCGTTCGTGTGATCCAACGTGCAATTACTGCGACCTTTTGGTGATTTTATTGGGCAATTGGCGAGGGTCACGTTCAGGGCCGGATTTATGAACGAGGGGGCTTTGGTGCGACCTTCGCAAGGGACAGAGCTCATCCCAGCAAAAACAATTCCAAAAGCAATTCGGCTCAAAAATTTTGCTAACGCAAGGAATTGCAAGCAGATTTCTTCTTTTCCAAGAGAATTGCACCAAATTGCACTATGTTATGCAAAAACTGTTCTGGTATCGCACTGCACCAGTTGGACAGGAAGGAAAGGGTAATTAGCGCAATCTAAAAATACCAAAGCAAGGACGAGCCTTGTCGCTAAAACTGGCAAATTGTCTTTGTGTTGCTTGAATTCTTCATAATTGCGTTAGCACCTGTAAAAAGGTTCAAAAATAAACTGTCAGTTGTAAAATGTAGAGTTGGGTAATTAGAGTGGAGTCACATTTTGGGGTTTTTGTACTGACATAATGGATGTCTCAGACATGATGGTTCAATGTCCATAGTGTAAAGTCTCGAGTACCGTTGGATAAATATTTCACAATGTTGCGTCCGATGGACAAAAGACTGTTGAAGGTAAAGGAACTCAAGCGTTGCGTTGTAGTGTTTCGCTAAATGATGCAAATGCGTCACTTTTGTGAGCCAGGTAGAAAACTGACACAAAGGCGAAGAATTTATGGCAAATAGAGCGAGACAACCACAGAAAAAATGATTTGGGTCCTGCGAGCAGCGGTTGTAAAATGTATACTCCACGCGGGTTCGATTGGATGCAAATCGGGTGGTCGCAGTGGCGTGTTGAAGAAGAAAGAGCTTGAAATTGGGAAATCAGTGTGCGCTGTGTTGAACCATAGCCGTAAACGTATTGTAAAACCTTTAACACGTCTGTTTTAGTCATAACACACTCAATCCGGCCATAAAAATTATGATTTGTTTAAAAAAATAGTAATAAAGAGCTGGTTTTATGACTGAATGGCGCATAAAGCCAGTTGCTATTTGAAAATAATCAAGTGGAACAATGCAATTAGAATTTTATTTAGTGTAACACTGCGATTGCTCTGATCGTCCTTCAATAATCACCTTTCCACACAGGTGGAAAATTTTTTTCTTGGACCAGCTCGTTATGCAATTCCGCGACCATCTCGATCGATTATCTGGACGCCCCAGGTCCCCGCCAAGGCCAGCAAGCAAAATTGCAATCACATATACAGCGTGTCCGAGAAATCGCCAGTTGCGCAACAGCATTTCGTCACGTAGTGCACGCCATCGTACGGAATTTAGAAGAGGAGGTCGTCGTTCGGAGTTGACCGCTGGATTGCACAGGCCGGTGGTGCTTGTTAAGCTCTTTTGTAGGATGGCCGACGAGTGCGTTGCTCTCGTTTTTCACGAAGAAGAATGAGATCGACGATAAGCGAGGACCGTCTAGACGGACGTGGATTGGGTGTGAAGATGCAGCTAGTGACGGGAGAGGAATACTGATGGGGTTCGCGAGGTGGCTGAAGATGCGACGAAAGATCAAGGTTGCACGGGTCGTTGACAAAGAAAATTGGAGGATTTTTGAACAAACAAAATTATTTTGGAAGGCGGTGTCGCGGAGCTGGTTTGCTTTTGATGGGTTTTTAAATCAGGGCAACGCTGTAAATTGTAGAAAAATGTTTCCACGAGAGAGAGTAGAAAGTAATTTATAAGACGCAAAAGGCATCATGGAAGAAATGAGGAACTACCTATGTATTTCCTGGGCAAAGAATTTTTCGAAAAATTTCCGAGGGAGTTCTCGTCATGAATCAAATATGTAATAATTTCGAGACTAGCATTTGCTGCTTCAGTAATTTCTTCACGTTCTTTTGCAGCAAGGTCTTCGACATCCATCTTTTACCATAAATAAACTTGTTTACATACATTTTCACGGTTGTGAACATTTATATGTGATTATTTAAAAATCATTTTTTTTTTTTGAAATTTTCAAATAAAATTTTTGGAAAACTAGTTCGTCTTTTAAACTTCAAAATGTGGTACGTTGTTTCACTATACTTTCAAAAAACGTTCTACAAAAATTATCCTAATCAAAAGAGCGTTATTCAAAATTTTCGAAATAGCCCAAGTCCAAATCTTTCTATTATGTATTTATATTTGTACGTTTGTCACTTCACTACTCGGAAACTAAGCCTCAAATCAAAAACATGTATTGTTTAAAAACTGAAGACCTATGCTTTCTGGTTGCGCTGGTACTTTTTTGTATGATTTTAGTGAAACAATAACAGAGTTATGACTAAAAATCTAAAGCAGCTCGCACTTGTCTGTTGCCCAAGATCTACCGGATAATTTTTACACAAATAACATTGAAATTCTCTCATTTTAAATTCACTATAAAATGAAAAGGTGTTTGAAGTAACATCTATTTTACAAATATATACATAATTGGTAAATTATAACAAATCGTCACTGTTTCTTCTTCAAATCTTCAATATGCATATTTTCTTCAACTATATTTTAATTATTATTAAATTTCATTTAGTATTAAATGTCACGGTCATTGGATAAAAGGTGTAAAAAATTCCTGGAAATAACAGATTAAAATGACTTTTATAACGCCAATAAAAACTAAAATAAATAAGTTGCGACCACAGGAATCTTCGGTTGAAAAAGTAGAAAGAGAAAATAAATGCAGGTTCAGGAAATTCTTCAAAGGTGCAGCAAAAGAAGTGGACAGGGATTATTCATGTGATGTAATTCTGTTTCAACAGTGAAACTGATGCATTTATTCACAAGCGATAATTAATTACAAATTTTCTATCATTAGGTCTAAGTGAATTATCTAAACACAAACATTTCAATTTGTGACAAGAGGAAATTTTTTTTACCGTATTGAATTCAGTGAACAATTTTAAATTATTGCAGTCAAATAGCACGACTTTTGCTTCATATTTAATCAGCCAGAAAGCTGCCAATAATAATTGTATCAGGTGTTCATTTAATTTTCTCCTTAAAGTTGGCGTTGAAGAATCGATTGTGAACGCACCACGTCTGCGGAGTAAAAACAACGCAAAAAGTTGGGTTAGATTTAAACATCTGATCCGTGATCTGTATCCGTGGTGCGTTCACAATCGACTCTTCAAGGCCAACTTTGAGGAGAAATTTAAATGAACACCCGATACCAGTCACGTTAAATAAACCAGTCAAGGTTTCATGTGGTTTTATTATTTTTAAATTGTAAAGTTCATTTGATAACTAATATGTAATTGCACCTACGTGAGATTAGCAACCTATTATCTTACTGGCGTGAGTACAGTCACATGTATTGGAGTAAATGGCTGTGTGGTTGTTAATGTTTATTACAGCACTGATATGTTTTCTATTGTGTTTTGAGCAGACCTTCATTTTTACAATATTATACAGGGTGTATCAAAACGAGCGCACCAACTACATACTTGCAATCGCATAAAGTACAGTTATTCTCCCGATGTTTTTTTGTTTTTTCTTATTTTTCCGGGTTTTGATTTCTTTTGTGACATTTAAAAGCACATGATTAATTGACTAAGATTTAATCAAAAATTGTGTAACAAAAATTTTAAATTTCGGATTTAAAAAAAATCAAATGGACTAAAACTAAAATAATTTAATTAGTGAATGTTAATCCAATTGAATGAATAGTGTGTCTAAAATAATTGTAACAAAAAAATGTTTTTTCAAGTGTTAGCGCCATTTACCGGTCAGCCTGTACAGCACCGCGGATATTCGAAACCCAAGACGAAGGTCAACGCCAATGCATGGGTTTGCAATATCGAAAACGGGAACAGGGGAGGCAGTGCGAATTCAGATGCTTGAGACGTTAGAGAGAGAGATGTGCTAATTAATAATTGTTTATTGTGCACCTCATGTGTCGATTAGAAATTGTTGTAATCGTCCGATAATTAAAAATTGTTATCTTGAGAAGGGTATTGCTTTTAGAGCAGCGGTGGGATAACACAAACCTGCCCGACCGCAAAGTCGCGAATTTTGCGAATTTTTGAAATTGAAGTAACGAAAAACGGTGTTTGTGATTTGTGTATGATTTCCTCGATGTCACCAAGTACGGACAAACTGTGAGTACTTTTTTTTAAGCCGCACTTGCCCGACGGGGCTATTAAAAATATCAAGTTAGTGCATTTTACGTTGTCGCACTCTTGCGCAATATTGTGTTTTATTGAATTGGAACAGTGACGGTGACTTTTACCATACGTTTGCATAAAGTGTTTGTTTACGCAAGGCGATTATAATTAAGAAAAAAAAAGTGGGAAAAGATCGAAAAATCAGCTCATCCAAACGACGCGAAAAAGGGCCGTTTGATCGACGGACGAGACGGAACTCCAGTTATGATTGTCTTGACGAACGCTCTTGTGACTGGACGGGAAATTCAGATGGGGATGTTCGGCTGAGAAAATTAGAAGCGCTTGTAGATAGATTAATAAGACGCGAGTCGCACTCTAGTGAAAATAGTCAACACGTTGTTCGCATGGCGGTGAAAAGCGATTGCATTCCGGAATTTTTGCCCGGTAAACCTAACCAATCTTTGGTAAAATGGGTAGATAAGATTGATCAATTGGCTAGAGTCAACAAGTGGGATGAGAATACCACAATACAATTAATGCAGAATCGGTTGACAGGACTAGCACGTACATGGTACGATAATTTGACGACATATACCCACACGTGGGACGAGTGGAAAGCGTTATTACTTATTAGTCAAAACGTTTCCCGAACATCATGATTTTGCTACTACGTTACGACAGCTTGTCAATAGGGAAAAACAATTCCACGAAAGCATGACGCAATATTATCTTGGGAAAATTAATTTATTACAGGCCTGCAACATCACAGGCAAATACGCAGTTTCTTGTCTCATTGACGGATTAAGTGATCGCACGCTCCGAAACGGGGCTAAAGCGGGACGTTATGAAACCCCTGAAGAGTTGTACACTGAATATCTTTCCACATTAGTCGCGGAAGTCGCAGATAACGAAACGAAAGTTGCCGATAGGCGAGGCAAAGGTTTTGATCGTAGGAGGTTGGGAACCAAAATGAGCACCAGTACGAATAAACGGAATGATAGCGATTCAACAGAGAAAAGAATACTCCGGTGTTATAATTGCCACGAACCCAGACACGTTGCGGGTAAATGTCCCAAACCACGAGTCGAGTGTGGCAACTGCAAATTACTAGGTCACGAAGCTGGCAAATGTAGACGACACAAGACGTCAGCTCCTAGTGTAAGGCAGCTGTGTCCCAGCGACACTCAGGATTGCTATTTTGTTGGGTGTGCAATAAATGGCAAACCCCTGAAAGGGTACATTGACACAGGTTGTAGTATTGTAACGCTTCGTAAGACAACCGCTATAGAACTACAGCTTGAGCTACAGCTTATCAGAGGTTATGCAGGAGGAGTTACACCCGCGTTGGGGGAAGCAGAAGTGACATTAACGGTGGACCTCATCACGGCCAAAGTGACAGCAAGTATTGTCGAAGATCGCGTGCGAAGTGTGCCGGTTATTATCGGGCAAACAATTTTAAATCGTGCCGGTGTAACCATGGTGTTGCGCGATAATCAAATCAGACTCTTCGACAAACATTTGGCTGTCTTACCAGGGTTAGGCGACCTACCCTCGCGAGAAGTTGCCTTGAGGTCAAAGGAGGACGTAGTAATTCCCTCACATACGATTGGATTCATCGAGGTCTACAGCCCGGAGACCTACGATGGTGACGTCTACGTAGAAGCCACTACGAGGCAACAGCCGAACCACGAGTACAGCATCCCAGGCTGCATTACGTCCACAGGAGGAGTGATCTCGGTCCGCAATGCAGCAGATAGCAACTTGGTATTCAGTCGAGGGCAATTGTTGGTTCGAGGACTTCCATGTAAGTTGGAGAGCTCTACAAACGAGGTGAGCAATTTTTCTATTACTCCATGTAACTTGCAACCGTTTCTCGTGGACGATGTTACGAATCAACTCTGACAGAACGCGAACAGTTCCAGGTTTTGCAATTACTAAACGAATTTCTAGACTGTTTTGCTTCCGATACTAGCGAACTAGGTAAAACGACCATTTCAGAAATGCATATTGAACTTAACGACAAGTGTTCACTCTATTCAGAGACGCAGGGATGACATTTCGTTTGTCAAAATGTCAATTTTTCCACAATCAGTTAGAATATTTAGGTCACGAATTGAATATGGAGGGCATACAACCTGGACGAGCGAAGACTAAAGCAGTGAGCGAGTACCCAAGGCCAACCAATGTACGCGAAATAAGACAGTTCATAGGGTTAACCTCCTATTTCCGGAGATTCATAAAGAATTTCACCACCAAAGCCAAACCACTTACGAAACTCACGAAGGCCAACATGCCGTTTATTTGGGGAAAAGAACAAGAAGAAGCTTTTCGATTCCTGAAACAACGATTAGTGGAACGCCCGGTATTAGCTTTGTACAATCGAGATGCTCATACGGAGCTGCACACTGATGCATCTAAACATGGTATAGGCGGGAGTTTGTTACAACGACAACAAGATCAGACGCTAAGACCAATTTGTTATTTTAGTAGGCAGACGAGCAAGATGGAGGAAAAGTACCATTCGTATGAGTCGGAGACCCTTGCTGTGGTCGACTCTATGAGACGATTCCGTATCTATTTGTTAGGAATCCACTTTACGGTGGTGACTGACTGTAACGCTATACGAACCACGATGACCAAAAGAGATCTCATTCCGAGAGTGGGACGATGGTGGTTGCTGACACAAGAATACGACTTTAGTGTTGAGTACAGAGCCGGTCAGAAGATGGCTCACGTGGATGCTTTGAGTAGGAATAGTTTACAAGAGGAAATAAACGATCACGAAAATGAATTTTACGTGCACCACATGAGCATCAACGAAGACGACTGGGTTCTGGCTGCTCAACTAACGGACGAATTGTGCAAACACATACATGCTGTTTTATCCCGACAACCAGAAGATAATGAGGACAAGCGCATACATTCAGAGTATGTGCTAAAGCAGAACCGAATTTCTAAAGTGACACCAACAGGTGAAAGGTGGGTTGTGCCCAAGACTGCACGTAGTCAAATTGTTTTTTTCCATCACGATAACGTCGGACATTTTGGTGCCGAGAAAACGCTGGAACTAATCAAGGGAAAATATTGGTTTCCAAAGATGAAAAAATACGTTAAACGTTATGTCTCCTGCTGTTTAGCATGTATGTATAACAAGGAGCCCACGGGGAAGCAGTCAGGTTTTCTTCACCCTATTCCAAAATTTGACATACCCATGCATACGATACATATTGACCATTTAGGACCATGTGTCACGAGCGCCAGAAAGAACACGCATTTGATTCTGGCTATAGACGGGTTTACGAAGTTTGCTTTCCTTAAAGCAGTACGAAATACGTCAGTAGGGCCAGTGTTAACGTACCTAGACGAGATTTTTAGTATGTTTGGAGTAGCACAACGAATTGTTTGTGATAGAGGAAGCTGCTTTACCAGTAAACGTTTTATCAGCTATTGCCAAACGCTCAATATTAAAGTTAACCACAATGCCACGGCAACATCTCGAGCCAACGGGCAAGCAGAAAGGTATAATAGAACGATTCTAAGTTGTCTAGCTGCCTCTACGGATGATGAGCGAAAATGGGACGAAACATTACGTACGATACAATGGGGCTTAAATACGACGGTGAACAAAACGACTGGGAAAACCCCATACGAGTTGCTCTTGGGATACCAGCCCAGGCAAGCAAACGATGCCTTTTTGAGCACAGAGGTGTGTGAAGTAACCCGGGATGACGACCTTCCGGCAACACGTATTAAAATTGGTAAACGAATTAGTGCAAAACAGGCACAACAAAAGACTCATTACGACAAGAAACGACGAGCTGCACCTACTTATACGGTGGGCCAGCATGTTTTGATACGAAAAGTTATTCCGACAAATGACGGGAAAAGTAAAAAGTTGTTGCAACACAATAGTGGTCCTTACGAGATCACAAAAGTTCTGGACTCGGACCGGTTTGTGGTACGAGATCTGTCTGGATCGACGAGATCTCAAAGACGCTACGAAGGAGTTGTCTCAATAGATAAGATGAAACCATACGACTTGAATTCTGAGACGGACACGGACGACAGTAGCAGTGATGCTACTGGGCAAAACGTGCCTAATATGTCTGAGCAAAACGTGCTTAATACGTCTCGGCAAAACGTGCCTAATATGTCTGAGCAAAACGTGCTTAATACGTCTCGGCAAAACGTGCCTAATATGTCTGAGCAAAACGTGCTTAATACGTCTCGGCAAAACGTGCCTAATATGTCTGAGCAAAACGTGCTTAATACGTCTCAGCAAAACGTGCCTAATACGTCTGGGCAAAACGTGCCTAATACGTCTGGGCAAAACGTGCCTAATACGTCTGAGCAAAACGTGCTTAATACGTCTCGGCAAAACGTGCCTAATATGTCTGAGCAAAACGTGCTTAATACGTCTCGGCAAAACGTGCCTAATACGTCTGAGCAAAACGTGCTTAATACGTCTCGGCAAAACGTGCCTGATTCGCCTCAATAGGGCAATGACGAAAAAGTACAAGGACAAAAACGTTGTCCTGACACGAGGGTACCCGTAATGTTTGAGCAAATACGTTGCTGAGCAAATACGTTGCTAATCGAATACGATGTCCGGACGCTTACGAGAATACATCACCTTTGATACGAAAACGAAAACGATGTTGACAAATACGTTGTCCCAATATACGAGTGAAAACGACACTTGTACCTGTTAGTGATGTATTCATATACGTTAAGACGATACTGATGAGCTCATCGCGTTGATTACACGTACTAACATTAATATTATTTATCTTACAGTGAAACGTTGACTTTTCCTGTTTTCTCGTTTTAGCTATGCTGTGCTGTAACTCCACGAGGACGTGGGCAAATGGAGCGTGGCCGAGCTGTTAGCGCCATTTACCGGTCAGCCTGTACAGCACCGCGGATATTCGAAACCCAAGACGAAGGTCAACGCCAATGCATGGGTTTGCAATATCGAAAACGGGAACAGGGGAGGCAGTGCGAATTCAGATGCTTGAGACGTTAGAGAGAGAGATGTGCTAATTAATAATTGTTTATTGTGCACCTCATGTGTCGATTAGAAATTGTTGTAATCGTCCGATAATTAAAAATTGTTATCTTGAGAAGGGTATTGCTTTTACAAGAACATTTTTGGTTAAAACTTTAACACCCTGTAACTTTTCATTGAAGCTGGGAAAAAAATTCAATTATTTTTATGTTCTTCTCACTCTATTCTGTACAAATGATAATAGTTGGTGCGTTCGTTTTGAATCACCCTGTATACAATATTATAAATATCAATAATGAGAGAGATACTCTTTATGGTCATGGGATATTGTTACGTTATTTATTGGAGAAGACAATTTTGTTAATTGTAAATTTGGGAATATTTTTTATATTTAAAAGAAATATTCTCCCTACCCTTATTTAATCTTTTCCACAAGATCTGGCCATCTTAAGCAGATGTCAATAAAAAAGGAACCACAGTTAATAGTTACACCTTATGTTTTCAAAGCAAAAAAGAATTCTTATTTTCTGATCTGTACAAAAATGTTCTGCATAGAATCTTGTCATTACGTGGGTCAAAACTTTTCTTCAAATATCTCCTCCAAGAAATATATTGTGGAAGAAAATATTTACACAGAAGATGACAGCGCTGAAGAGTAGTGTGAATAGTGGATAGAATCAAAGATTTTGTAGCTACGTTACATTTTTAATCATAACTTACTTATTATTCCACTAAAATTATACCAAGAAATACCATCGTGATCACAACATATCGATCTTCACTTTTTAAAGAATACAATTTTTTGATTTGAGGCTTAGTTCGCGAGCAACGGACCGAGAAACACATGACAAAACGAATCCATTTTTTAGTATACTTATTATATCACTAAGAGTAGAAGTGAGTCTTTTTGTGCTAAGCCCAGAGATCGAAGACCGAGACGAAGTCGAGGCAATTTTTTAATGTGTCAGCATAAAATCAACTACCAGGTGGTAAGCAACAAATGTCCGAAGAAGTAATCCGAGCTGCGACATCGAGGTTGTAAGTATTGCAATTTATAAACCACAATAGTTTTCTATAACTATTTTTATCTTTAGGAAATATGTCATTGTTTTGTCGCCGCCGGTGCTGACGCAAGGAAAAAGTCCACGGCGACCATGTGGGAATTTCACTGGATTGATTACAACAAATTTTTCCTTTTTTTGGGTTCTTGAGACAGTTTTTTATAAGAGGACGCCACACTCTTGACGTCAGTCAACGAATAAATAAAAAAAAGTGTCAAGATAAGAAATCGTCCTGCTACTAGTGCGCGAAATTATGAAGCTTCCGGAACCTTCTTGGTTACCCGATTTGCGTCCAATCGAATTTTTCTGGAGATTGCTTAAAAGCATAACAATGACTCTTGTTATTATACCACCATTTATTTATTTATTATAAGTACTCTTTGCATTTGTAATTCACCTAAATTAGCCACTTTTTTCCGCTAGATCGGTGTTTTCGTTGTTATTTTTAGCAAACAGAGAATTATTTAAAAAACAACAATTGCAATTCCAGTTGAGTCAACTGGAACTCTTGTAAAATACCTACTTATTGGACAAAGACCCTTACTTAAAAACGTGAAACTATCAATTATTAAATATGTTGTTGCTTTAGCGTAAAAAAAAATTAAACAAATTTTTAATTTTATAGTGTGTGTCACGAATAAAACCAGTTACGTCATTACTCCTGAAACGTCATAACGATACAACGTTGCCACATGTACCTAACCACTTCAATTTGGACTCTTTGGAAGCGATATGGCGGCAGTTGACAAATGTAACTAAATCTGGCAACGTTGCAACGACGTTTTCTTCCGCACCATACAGTTCAATTAGGGTACAAAATATTACTGGTCACGTGGTACATAACTTTAGTGGCACAATATAATAAAAAAGTAAAAAATTTGAATTTCAAATTTTGACCCTCTTTTGTTATTACAAAAAATTTAAATGTTTAAAACTTTTATATAATCAACCTCCTGACTGATTAACTTTTGTTTTTATTGTCAGGTCAAGAAGATCGTTTCGAAACCAGTTCTTGTTGCCAACTTGAACTGGAATTGATAATTGCGTAACACGGGAGATCGAGAATGCAACAGGATGGTGTGTGGTCGCACACGGCAACATTTCCCCAAAACTAGAAAAATCGCTTGAGAGGCCGCTAATCTCCCCAATTGGACGCGATTTCAACAAAACAAGATAGTTCTCCCCTCGTTGTGCAAATTTGACTGGATGCAGATGTTTGTTGTTCTGCTTTAGAGTAGGTGATGAATCAGAAGCACGCCAATTCACAAAAGAAAAAGTGAAACAAAATGAAAACGTTCCCATTGTTTCAGTGATGAGTATTAAGTTCTCATGAAGCAATTCCTTAAATGGTCTGGGTTCTTCTCTCGATGCATCCGAGTCCATCTCCGCTTTGCACACTCATGAATGGCGGATTTTTAATTGTTACACCATTTACAGTAAAGTCTAAACAGTTTTGCACCGAAAAAAGAATTTCTGTAAACTCGCCAGATCGTCACCATTTGGACGGCAGATGTGCAGCGGTGCCGCCGCTGTCGGGACCCCCCACAGCCGTCCCTTCGCAGCGAAGGAGCGGGTTCCCCCTTGACAGCGCCGCCACCCTTCAGCTGGGCCGCACCAACCCCGGTACCAGCGACCAGACAGCTGCCCAGCTCCATAAATCCCACAAATCCGGCTTTACGACGACCCATTCATGAGCGGCTAATTGCACGGTCAATTTTACAATTTATCTTGATTGGGCTAAATGGGAACCTTTAGAAGAGGCGTCCATTACGGCATTAATGTGTCCGCTCGGTTTACAGCCGGATATGCATATCAAGCGTTTTCGAGTTTTGTTAGGCTGTGACGTAGCGCCGCATCCTTGGACCCGAGACGAAAAACAAATAATTACACAAATACCACCGGTGCTGGCCTCACCTGTCATTATATAACTAACGTAATTGTCTATTAATTTTATGAGCCAATAATCGCACTGGCTCCGAGGGATTTTTTTTTCGGAAGAAATTCGTACCACATGGTTCGCATATTTCGCGAGTGATAACAAAGCATCCTTGAGACATCCCAGTTTTTCACATTGTAAACAGTACTTTGCACCCAGAAAAAATCCAATCTTTGACTTTCATTCAAATCGAAGTGTTGTTTTGGTGACACACTGGATCTGTCAAATGAGACAATCCACTCGAAACTACTTTCCACCGGGAGCTTGGTAGTGCGCCCTGGGACGAGGCTAGATCGAGGCATGCGCTCTGCGCAGCTTCGTACAAGAGAAATGAAGATGTGGCTGCGGAGCCAATTTTCAATTTGGACTAGATGTGCCCAATTGTTTTTTTATGGATGCCTCGATGGTGGTGTTTTATGGGGGTCACGGATATGGTCGATTTTAGGTCACCAGTCTTCAGATGGAGACGCAGTCAATGCAGTTTCTCTGTAAATGGAGCTGGCGAGATTTTTGTGAAAGTTGGTGACAGGCCAGTAATTTATGGTTGGAATCTGGAGTTTATTGGGTCATTGCTGTTGCAAGTAAAGCATATCGGGACTGAATCAGAATAAGAATAAATGTTAAGTTGTTTTTTTTTCTTGAGGTGGTATTTACCATTTAAAAAAAATAAAAATTGTCCTTGTGACTGATTTTGAGCAATTGTTGTTGCACGGATCGATTAGTAGAGAAAATCTGGGACAAATCGGAATTAGGATTATGTTGTCTTAGTCTTATCACAACGTTATCTCTTTATACATTTCTAAAAACAAACCAACAAAGTTATAACATTTTTGCTTCAGGCTGAAAGTGCAGCAATTTTGTTCTCAGCACAACAAGAGTAAAGAATACTTTTGTATCTTTTTATTGATTTGGAACAATTAAAAAAAATGTCTTAATCTAGATTATTTCCTTCATGTGTTTAGCAACCAATTGCATCACAAATATTCACCAATCAAAACGAGAAAACAAAAAATAACCCGATAAAATTTCTCTAAAATGCACATGTGCAATAATCTGATAAAAAATGTCGGTACCTGATTTTTTTTTAATTACATATTTTGAATAAAAAAGATTGGAAATAATGCGTTTGGTTTCATTCTATTCAGGAAATAATCAGCCGTATACCCCTCGTGCAAAATTTTAATATCGGCAAATTTTTTGCTAATGAACTCAAACATCCATAAATTATTCGGTCAGAAGACCAATTATTATCAAATAAAAGCCCTCGACTTCGTCTCGTGCTCTTATTTGCTAATAATTGGTCTTCTGACCTCATTTATGGATGTTTTCGTTCATTAGCAAAAAAATTTCCGATAAAAAATTTTGCACTTGGGATATAATATGTGAGAAAACGTTAGATATACTTTGTAGAGTAAGTACAAAAAACAAAAATTGCTAAAATGACTTAAGACATTCAGAAGCTTTCAATTAATAAAATTTGCGAGATTTTGTACAAATTACAATTGAAAAAACAGTACCATTTTTTTGGTCACTCTGTATATTTATATAAATTGTATCTGCAGGACAGTTGAGACAATCAATAAAATTAAATTTTCTTTATGGTTTTCTATTCGCTCTTATGTATTTATTATAGCAACAAATTTATTTTTTTTGCTCACCCAGTATACAGGTGATTCACGTAGCCCGTTCGTTAGAAACTGTCTGATTTCCCAAAATCGTATTAATATGAAAATTGGTAGCCGACTATAATCGACTGCTTCAAATAAAATATTTTCAAAATGGCGACAAATCCGGAAATACGGAAAATCGACGCCATCTTGTTTTTTTTTTAATGGAAAGGCCCCATTTTGATTTCAGATTTGGTTTCTACGTTAAATTTTGAGTTTAGAACGTCAACTTGTCAATACTTATCTGTCATAGTTTTTGACTTAATGTCATTTTCTTCGCAAAAAAGAGGGGTTGCAGGGCTTGATTAAAAAATGTATAACTCTTGAACCATTGGAAATAAATAACTGATTTTTTTTCATTGAATTGCTAAAGGTTTGGCCGACCTTCTGTGCCATTAGTCATATTTTTTTATGTTTCATACGCCTACTATAATTTTTCAAAGTTGATAATCAAAATGTGGCGAAAACTTCATTTTTTTAAATGGAATTTGTGACACTAGATATAAATGTAAAATTTAATTTTAAACCTATTTTTACTAACATTGTCTATGCTTATTTGCAGCCGTTTTGGCGTAATTTCTATTTTTTTGAATAAAATAATATTCTTTTTTTTTATCAAGTAATTGTTTTATTTGAATTTTTATTCAAAAAATCGCATTGGGAATAATTGTCTTTGTTCACTCAGTATAATAGTCAGGACAGTAAATAAATATGCAATTCAATTTCCTTTTCAGTTTTCTTTTCGTTCTTCTTTATTAAATCTCTTTCAATTCTTGTTTCCCTTTTATTTTATTTATTCTCTTTGTTTTTTGTTTTAATATACGGTATGGTGTGTATTATTTACCTATTTTTACCTTCAATATAAAAAACATTCGTATAAACACTTTTTCTACCTTTATAATATCAATTTCCTGTATTTTCAAAATTGTTGCAACATTCTTCACCTTCTCTTCTAACCACAAACCCAACCTCCTAACAAAAATTCACAAAAATTCCAAACAAAAACATTTCCTTTCTCTTTGTCTCTGGTGCATTTCGTGCCGCAGACAATAAACCAGTTCCAAACAATTTTTCCATAGCAGCCTTTGCATAATAAGTGCACGTGAGCTGCATCCCATCTGGGTCACCATTGTACAACCCACATCTTCGTGATTCGGAATTTTAGACAACTCCACAAACAACCCACAAATTAACAATAATCGTTAACAAAAATTGCCACGGTTCAGTTCCTCCAGCTCCATGTCTCATTCATTCATCAGAATCCATTGTTCTACCAGTCATGGTAGTTCCACGTATGCGTCATCGTCCATGATTCAATTATCCTTTCATTGGTGACATTTCTAAACCACCAAAATTGGATTTACTCTTCTGAGAAAGTTTAATCAGCAGGGCTGGAACTGCTGGCGCCATCGCGCGAAGAAGGTCATCTTCGTCTTCTGATAGTCTATCAATTTGGTTTTATTCCACCGATTTCTTGATGCTCCAATTTGCTTCTTATCCCCCAAAAAAATTAAAAAGCTTCACTGGGTTGCTTTGATTTATTCTTTGCAAAAGGGTTTTGTTGTCCAGGAAGAAATTAAAAATTAAAGAGCGGGTTTAATGTGGTCGTAAAATTGTTATTAGAGCAAATAACAGAAATCGATGAACTCAGATCAGATAAGTGTCTATTTTTAGTCCAGTTCGGTAACAGTTATAATAGAACAATGAATAATATTTTAAAATAAAGTGAGTCTGTTAGCACCAACTTAAGAATTTTCGAGTAAATAGTTAATTAGTTGTGGAAACAACGGTTATCCCTAGTGGGTGACTGAAGGTAGTAAACAGACCGTTAGCTAGTTTAGCTAAAAAGTGCTAAATACCAAAGACAATAATGATTGTAGAAACAGGCGAATTATTGAGAAGAAAGAAAAAAATCAACAACGGAGACTTCACATGACTAATCAAATTGGTTTTTAATTTTAACTGGATCAAATCAAGTCTTGTGAGGCGTAATGAGTTGCACATTTCTCTTGGACTTGGTACAATCCATCTCTTGTCCATCGTTCTGGTAAAAATAATTCAAGAGAATTTGTTAATTTTTTTTTAATAAATAAAACACAATCCTTGTTCAGATTTTTTGCCATGCTCAACCAACAAGGAATGTTTGTGTAATTGCATAGTGCGTAAGAACTGTCAAGCAATTCGCTGATAATTTACGACGCAATACAAAAATCACTAAAGAAGACATTCTTGTGGGGGCCAAAGGTCAGATATTTTGGATAATGCATATTTAGAGCGTTGGTTGCTTAGATGACTAAATACAGTCTGAAAAAAGAATTTTTGAAAACGCGATTTTGGAATATTTTTCAAAATTTTGGCAGCGCAGAAAAATTTAGAATTTTTTTTTTTTGGTACAAATATGTGTATTTCTACCAAAATGGCTTTCAAAAACTGTAAGTTACGTTCGTTTCAGATAAAACAAACATTATTATTAGATACAGTAGACTCCGGATATAATGAACCCGCTTTTAGTGAACTTCCGGCTATAGTGAACGCTACTTTAGGTATCCGAATGTTTTCCCATAAGACTAATACATTTTTTATCCGGTTATAATGAACCCGCTTATAATGAACTTTCGGATAAAGTGAACCGAATTTTATAAACTTAAGGTTTAAAATTTCCGTTTATAGTGAACTTTCCGGGGGTTCCCCGGATAATTCCCCGACTGTAACGTACGTGCTTATGCGTATCTCATCGCGTGGGCCAGTTTAAAACGCAAAAAAAGCCCAATTTATACAAGAACGAG
This sequence comes from Tenebrio molitor, assembly GCF_963966145.1. Lineage (NCBI taxonomy): Eukaryota > Metazoa > Arthropoda > Insecta > Coleoptera > Tenebrionidae > Tenebrio > Tenebrio molitor. The sequence goes on from NC_091053.1 coordinate 2,092,726, forward strand.
TTGAATACAACGTTTTTTTGTTCGACGAGACACTTTAAACCTCAAAATCGCTTAAAATCTTTAAAATTAGCTTGACGTTTTGTTTTGACAAATTGTCACATTTATCAAAATCCGTTCACACAGGAGAAAATTCTCAAATTCTGACAGTGTCGAACAAAAAAATATTTTTTCCAAGCCAGTAGCTCGTGGTGAAAATTTGTACACGCATTTCAAAAACACCCTGTGCAGTTGGTTGCAAAAAAAACGGGAACTGTCAGAATAAAATTGACACATTTTTACAATTTTGTTATCGCGTGAAACCTTCTTACGAGAGGTTAGAATTATGGTCAAAATTCAATAACATTTTTAAAAATTATTTGATAGGTATTGTCAACTAGTCAGTTAATTGACAAATAGACAAAACCAAATTTCCATCAGAAAAAAATTCCTTTCCCGTTTTTTTCGCAACCAACTGTACGTTAAACCTATAATCAACATGATAAATTTTATTTTCGTTTTTAGTGAACCTCGGATATAGTGAACCAGTTTTCATGCATTTTTCAAGTTCACTATATCCGGACTCCACTGTATTATTATTTTCCAAAAACTTCGGTAATTGTTCACTTTAACTACTTCTGCAATTTTCGCATTTTTTCTGGCTAGATACCCTCAGAACGACCTCCTAGATCGTTTCCCACCATTCAAACCTTGTGTGATGCCTTTTTTTTTCTCTCCTGTTGTGTTTCAAGGTCGCGTCAAAGGTAAGGAAAATTCATTTGCACAAGGTTTGAGTGGTGGAAAACGATGTAGGAGGACGCCCTGATGTTGTCTAGCCAGAAAAAACGGGAAAATTCCAGAAGTAGCTAAAGTGAACAATGACCAAAAATTCAAAAACCACCGTTAATGTTTTTAATGAAATAGATAAATAATAAAAGAGAAAAAGAAAACAGAAGACTCGTGTTTGTACATTTTTCACCTGTGGTAATGAACGTACAGTACATTTTTTTTATCAAAAGCGAATTTCCTCACTTTTCTTCAAACAACCATAAATTCCTTTTTTACAACTTTGAGATGTTGGAAAATGACAGATCTGGAACAATACTCCAACTGTGATAAGAGATAAAGCTGCACTGATGACTAATTTTTATTATTTAAAATACATAACGTAATTATCATAATTCTTCTTTAACTGAGTTCGTCACTGCTTCAATCATTGAAATCACAAAACATTACTCATTTTGGTTTTTTGGTGACAAATTACTCAAACACTTTCTTTTTTTTTAATTCTTTGACGAAAAAGCACCACGCGCTGCATCCACCATATGATCCTTATCGCTTGATTCCATTGGTCTGTGTTATGAATCGCAGCCATCGTCCAGATCACTGCCTGACCTACCGTACGAATCACTCACCTCTCACTTACCTAAAAAATAGTTGAAATTCCTAAAACCGGTTCCTTCACGTGACGTCGTAACATTTGGAAGGGGGCACGGACGTTATAGAACATCAAAAGCGGACCAGTCAACTATTGGCCGCGAGTCGAAGAACGGAAGTTGGTTCGTCGACTGTAGCGGCGGCAGCGGTGGGGGAAGCAACAAATCGAGGGGGCAGCACTCAGTAGCAAGTTACGCTACACAGTGTGTCCGTCGACTGGTTCTTTACTACAAACAAAACACGAACAATCGTAAACAATTGTTACATGTGACTGAAGATGTGCGGACTTGCGACGAAACCGTGCGGGAGCGAAGGGTGAATCGGGTGATTTTTGGACAGTCGCGTGCGAGACCAAACCAACATGTACAAGCTCCTAGGAGGGCTGAAGGACTATCTCAAGTCCCAGGACATAGTGGTGGACAGTGCTGTCTTCAGGATGCACAATCTCTTCACCACGGCGCTGCTGATGGCCTGCAGTCTTATCATCACGGCGTCGCAGTACGTGGGCAGCCCTATACAGTGCATCGTCGATGGGTTGCCCGGACACGTCGTCAACACTTTCTGCTGGATATCGTCGACTTTCACCATGCCGGATGCGTTCAAAAGACAGGTAATCGATGACCTTTGGCCCGAGGGGAGTAGGCGCAGTGGGTGCGGGGGTTGCGAGTCCTTAGGGGGATGTTTCCGGGTTTGACCGGATCCTCCAGGTCCAGATTTACGTTTTGGCGCCAAAAACAATTATTTCAGAATCGAACAACAAAATGGCGGGTTAGGGTTCAAGGGGTGAACACTAATAGGTCAGATAAGGGTCATCCCAGGGGTTAAGGTCAACACGAGACAAGAAGCTTTACGCAGAATAAGCTCAACTGTCAAAATTTGTAAATGTAGATTATTTATTAACCAGGCCTTTTAGCTCTCTAGTTAATAATGAAGAACTTTTCTCAAGGCCACGTCTTCAACTTTATCAAGGTCACGCTACCGGTGATTTTTTTTTAAACAGTAATTGTCAAAGGGAATATCTGTAATACACAAAAAGTGACGCTTAATCAATAAGTGTGAAGAGATTTCTTTCCTGGGGGCAAACTTGTGGAGAGTTAGGTTAATCACTTACTAGGTGATTAACTTGCTGCTTTGAAGAAGATTTCACTAGCTGCGCTGCTAAGTTGCTGCTCTGAAGATGCTAGCAGCGTGGCTAACGAAACATCGAAGACCGCGGCATCACCCGGAAACTTCATGGAAAAAAGTAGGGTTATGTCAGTGGTTGTCAGTTTGTTGTAAATTAGCAACAATTGACGTTATGTCTCGAGACGTTTTAGTAAAATGTTTGACTTGAAGGCGTCAATTTAACAATTTCATTGTTAATACAAATCAACCAAAAAACTCTTAATATGTCAAAGATCCACCAACGTCTCAAAATACGTCGAACAGGCACGTGGCAACGCTGCTGATTTAGGGGAACATCGAAAATTTGTTAATTCCACACTGTATCGACAATTTTTAATCTTTTGTTAAACAAATTCCTTTTTCTCATGTCATTGGGTTAAATTGAAATTGTACATGCGTGAAGTTAGCAAAATTACTGTCGCGTCAGTTGTGCCAACCTGTGTCGTACACAGGACTCCAGAGATATTTATTGCTTAACAAACATTCAACAGCTTCTTTGACCTGTCAAAAGGATTTAGTTATAAATTACAAAGATCCAGACTAAAGCAATTTCTAATTGTCACTGTTACTTTCACAGACGTCCCCATTTTCAGCTTTTCTCCAAAAATACCTTTTACAATGCGTCAGAATCTTTGATTGCTGTTTTAAATCTAGCCAATTACAAACGATTGCAGCATTTGGTGGGTTGGTCCAAGTAGTAATTCCCGTCGTTGTCAACATGTCATTTCTTGATCGATTTGTTAGGTTAGGTTCTTGGAAATTTAATATTGTTGTGAATAAATTCTGCAATGTCTGCAATCCTTTTGTTTATCATTATGGAAACAAATTAAGAGTGTTTTGAAGCTGCCATAAAATTTAAATTCAACAAATCTGCCTGGAAACATAAAAACTATTGCTTTTCTTGTATGTTTATTTGTTCATGAGATAATGATAAAATATACATTTATTAATCATGTGGATACATGAGTTGGAGTCGTTTTGTCGATGACATCAATGACCTTGCAATGAGATGCATCTCGCTCAACTTAAAAATTTTCTTACATTATAGGATTGGGTTATGGTTCAGGCAACAGCAATTTAACGAATTGATTTAGTTTCTCAATCTGCACAGTAAAAACACAAACAACACATAAAGTGAGGTTAGAAGGTTAGATTTAAACAGCTGATCCGTGATCTGTATCCGTGGTGCGTTCACAATCGACGCTTCAACGCTTTCTTTGACGATCTGAGCTGATGAAAGCATAGAAGCAATCAGGAAGTACATATAAAAGTAAAGTAAAAATAAATAAAAAATAAAATAACTCGTTTCAGCTCGTAACTTCTGCCTTTAGCAGTCTATTAATGCCCACTCATTTCTTGTATATTTTTAACGAAGGCTGCAATCAAAGCAACGAGCTTTCTATTGTACTAGCATGGCAAGCGGTACCACCACCACCGGCTGGTCCCTAGAAACTGCTCTATTTTATAGTTTGCTCACAAAAAATTTATCCAGAGATATTTTTATATTGGAGATTACGGTTTTATTTGGCAACCACTCGTATTTGGCGTTCCTGACCTGGTACTTCCTTATTTAGAAAATATAATTGAATTGGTAAATCCTCTGGAAACAAGACACCAAGAATGATTCTTTTTAATGTTAAGAGCAAACCCAGTGAATCAAATCTTTGTGCATCCAAGCAAAAAATTTGAGCGATGGGATCGGCTTTCGTCGAGTCAAAGCTTTAGAACCAGCGGTTCTCAAACAAGAGGTTTGTCATGAATTCCAGCTTGACCGAAAATTATATTGACATTTATGATCATTTGCTCATTTTAACAATGAATCTGGTGTCGATGTGATGCAATTATGATGCACTTCTGCATCGTATTTTTTTCTAGTATGGTAATCAGTACGCACGGTACGACTTGTCGTACCAGTCTAATTATGGGCAATTTACTAGTCAAGGCTGAACTGTTTATGACTGCTTATCACCACAACCGATACACTGTAATACCAATTGATTGTGAAACAAAAATGAAATTGTGTCGGAGATTTTGAAATGGTACTTTTTGGTCGGGTTCTGCTCCGTGATTATCTGTTACATTCCGGTACTAGTTTTTGTTGTTTTCGTTGCAACAATGGCACCAGTAGGACCAACCGGAAGAAAGGGGTCACAGTTTAACCTTGCCTCATTGTTTGAAGCAGCTGCACTTTCGCATGGAGGTACTTTCGAGGGGTGCCTTCTTGGCAATTAACACCGTTCGCACCAGAAAACAGAAACATTAGCACGCATTGTTGATTTGGATCGTTGGAATATTTCGGAGCGACCCACGCGGATCTCCGCTTGAAATGCTCTCTAGCCCCAAGAGCCTCGGCCCCGCATCTGTAATTTAGAGCGCCATAATGACAGGCCCCGTTTCTTTCCCTTTGCAATAATTACAACGTCTGCTTTTTTCACCAGGTCGGTCGAGAAGTTGCCCATCCTGGCGTGGCCAACGACTTCGGCGCGGAGGACGCTAAGAAGTACTACACGTACTACCAGTGGGTCTGCTTCGTTTTGTTCTTCCAGGTAGGGAAAAATCTTCGCTCTCCGTTGCATTGTTCTTTCTTCACTTGATTTTTTTAGGCGATCGCGTGTTACGTCCCGAAAGTCTTGTGGGACGTCTTCGAGGGAGGTCTGGTGAAGACGCTCAGCATGAGACTCAAGTTCGGGATCTGTCACGAGGAAGAGAAGAACTCCAAAAAAGAAGTCATCCTTGATTATCTATTAACGCACGTTACGGTAAGCACAGAGCGATTATCGCTCGACCTTTAATTTTTTAAACAAACTGAAACTTGATCTTCAGCGAGTTAACAGCGGAAATGATAATTGGCTCGCGTTGGCCGAATTGTATTTCTAAATTTAGAGCGCGTACGGCTTGGAGTTGTCGTTAAAAAATTATTGCGCTTTTAATTGCTGTTTTATGATGCACCGGAGACAGTCGTTAAAGCGACAAAAAGTTGATGCACCAAGAGTGGTCTTTTGATTGGGTTGTTGACTGCACGTGATGAGAAAACTGTAGTGATTGGACATAAAGTTGGTGCTAAAATATTAATTATTAAAAGATAGTACCTGTTGAAGGTATAAACACGGTTCACGTTGTTTTGGCGTAATGTGAGGCCATCTTTTTTTTAACGTTGGATACACTGCTTAATTTCTGTCACTAAAGTGCCTGACATGTGAACCTATCAAAATCAACAAATCAACGATGTTTGAGTATTCTTCTATTGCAAACTAGTAAAACTGACAACAATGCACTAGACATTGACAATAATGGTCGAATTTCGACCGCTGGGCGATCTCTAGTTATTGATAAAACCTCAAACCTGATCTAGGGAGATTTTCCAATACAGCTGTTCCGAAACAAAAGGTTTTAGGGTGGTACAGCCTGGTCTTTAAATAAATGTTGATATTGACAATTGTTTAAAAAAAGCACTATAATGTAAATATTGCAAACAAAACAATTGTTTCCGTAGGTCGGAGAACCAGCGAATATTTTTGTCATTTCATTTCGCGACGAGAATTTTATAATTCGTATCATACGACTTGGCAATCATGGAGTTGACTATCTGGCAACAGGGCGTTAAAATGAAGCGCCGGGCCAGGCATTGCCATCTAGAACACAATTATTGTTTTTGATCGTGACGTCACAGTAAAGGCTTTATCGAAAAATGAATGAAACCTACAGAATTTAATAAAAATAGCAAGATTTTTGGTTAGTATTTTTTTTTTAATAGAACGATGTGTTTAGGCTTTACGATAACTGCCTCGTGGAGTAAAATGCCATTAATGACGCGAAAATGTGTCATTTATAAGTGAGGTTAAGTTTGTGTATTTATTGTTTTTGCGTAATTTTTACTTTGTGAATCATTTAAATAACACCAAATCACAACAAATTTTTACATTTACATTTTTTAATTATAGTCCGATGAGCCTCGTCCGTGAAAAAGTTTATATTGGCAACTTGAGACAGATGTCATTCTAAATTTCAATTTTTAAGATTTTGAGTTCTTTCGTGCAAAATGCAAAATTTCTTTGCCTTTCACAACGTGAATCTAGTTTAAAAATTAAAAAACATTAAATTTTATCAGTAACATTTATCTGCGTTGCTACGATTTTTTGTGTTTTTAGTATTGATGTTTTCAAAATTTGTTCCAATAAAATCGTATCTGGAGCAACAATTGCGATATAGAAAAAAATGTACCGACTTGTTTTTAGCAAATCACTAGGTAAATATTTTTTGATTGATAAATTGTTTCGTATTGTGAATCGTTTCAGCGTTAATCTTGCAGACAATCAAAATAGATTAAAACGACAAATAAAGGAGAACACAACAAAATGGTGGGTTAGGGTTCAAGGGGTGAACATTAATAGGTCAGATATGGTTCACCCCAAGGGTTAAGGTCAACACGACACAAGAAGCACAGAACACACAGACAAGAAGCTTCTCTCAACGATACACTATGTTTGTCGATCCACCTTGTGGTGGTTTATGACATTTCTCTTCTAAAATGTCAAAAATGACTGCATTGTAATACCGAATTTAGAATAACCTCAACTGTCAAAATTTATAGAAGTAGATTATTCATTAACTAGGCGTCGTAGCTTTATAGTTTGTTAATGATGAAAGACTTTTATCAAGGTCACGCCACAGGTGATTTTTTTCAAAATAGTAAATTGTCGTTTTTAATTGACAAGGGAGTCTCTGTGATACAAGATTTTTTTTAAGTGACGCTTAATCAAGAAATTTCTTTCATGGAGGCAAGCTCGTGGAGAGTCAGGTTAATCACTTCTTAGGTGATTAACCTAACTTGCTGCTCTGAAGAATATTTCGCTGGCTGTGCTGCTAAGTTGTTGCTATGAAGAAGTTAGCAGCGTGGCTAACGAAACGTCAGCAGCTACACATCGATCACCAGGAAACTTCATGGAAAGAAGTAGGGTTATGTCAGGGGTTGTCAGTTTGTTGCAAATCAACAGCAATTGACGTTTTGTCTCGAGGCGTTTTAGCAAAATGTTTGACTTTGAAGTTGTCAGTTTAACAATTTCAGTAAACAAAAATTACAAGGTAACTACAGTGTGGAATAAAATGATTTACATCTAGTTACCTTTGGAATTTTTGCACATGTAAATTTTCCTGTACCGCTCTACTTTTTTTTTTTGAAGTGCCGAACTATTAGTTCTGTCAATAAATGTCATCAATCGAATTGACAATTGTTACAATTTACTAAATTGAATTAACAAACGTTGGTGGCCACTTTCAATACTAGCTGTGACTTGCTTTTGTTAGCTCCTTTTTAATTTCAATCTTTCCTTTGCATTCATATCATCCCTTCGCAATAAATCACATTTGGAATTTTGGAATATTTTGAGGTTAGGCTTTCTTTTTTTTGTAGAGCGGCATTTCGTATTTTTACAAGGGTAATGCAAGGGTAACTAGATGTAAATCATTTTATTCTACACTGTATTAATACGTCAAAGATCCACCAAAAGCCGCAAAATACGTCAAACATGCACGTGGCAACGCTGCAGGTTTAGGGGAACATGGAAAATAAGGTTTAAATGTTTTAATTTCACAGTGTATTGGGAATTTTGAGTCTTTTGTTAAACAAATTCCTTTGTTTCATGGCATTGTGTTAAATTTAAATTGTTTTTAAAATTTGTTTCCAATGAAATCATACAATTATTGATATATGGAAAAAATGTGCCGACATTGTTTTTGACATTGATTTTAGCAAATAACTAGGTAAATATTTTTTGTTTGATAAATTGTTTCGTATTGGGAACCGTTTCACCGTTACAATCTTGCAGACAATCAAAATAGATTAAAACGACCAATAAAGGAGAAAAAATGATGAAATTTGGTTTTATCGACTATTTTGTGTGGAGAACGAAATTAAGGGATTAAACAAAATTATCAGCCTCGAGATATTGTTTGTAAAAAGTCAAGGAGAAAACGAGCGAAAAATTCGCAAATAATTTCATCCAAAAATAATTTAAAATTGCGTTGGTTTTTTTTGTTCTATCGGGTGTTCATTTAAATTTATTCTCAAAGTAAGCGTTGAGAGTCGATTGTGAACGCATCACGGATCACGGCTCACCTGTTTAAATCTAACCTCACTTTTTGCGTTATTTGTGTTTTTACTCTGCAAACTGACGAATGGTGTGTTCACAATCGACTCTCCAACGCCTACTTTTAGGATAAATTAAATGAACACCCGACATTGCAACTTTTACAATTTTTGAGTAAATTATTTAAGTTTTAACAATTAATTTTTTTTAGGGAAAATACCAAATATGTTCTGAATGTGCAAAAGTCGACAAATATGTTAATGCAACAAAAATTGACCGCAAAATTGTTTATACAAATTTTTCACAATAAATAAACAAAAAATGTTTATCTTTGTTGATAACCATTTAATAAGAAAATTCATAATTACATGAAATTTGTTGGTTTTATGGTTTTTCATTTGTTTTTGTTATTAATAGTGCAAGTATAAGAAAAAAAACCGGTGTATCATCATTTAAAGGACAGAGAATCCCCGATTTAACAAAGGAATAATAATTTTGCAATAAATAGTACACGCTAGGGGGCGTTTCAAAGTTTGGTAAAAAATGGAAACTAATTTTTTTTTGTTTCGCAGTGTAAAAAATCGAAATTGATCAAAAATGCTTCCAATTCGATACCCAATATGTATTTCTTTATAGTATCTAGACGTTGTGTGAATTTTTTCACAATTTTTAGACAACAATTATATTTGTTTTGATTCAATTGTTCCCGAGTCGATGCAAACTGGAATATTTCGCGGCGCGCTTTTGAATGTCTCTCACGCCTAAACCAAAATAGGTACAATAGGGCCGTACTGATGTTTTTGCAGGAAATTCTATTCTCTACAAAAAAGATTTTGCACAATTTTGTTGTATATGGTGTAGTTTTCGATGCAGAGGAGAATTCTCGTCCCAAAACGTGATTTTCAAAAACTTCGCAATTTTTACAAATTGTTTAAACAATTTCCTGGGTATTTCCTTCGGTGCCAATGCATAATAGGGTTTTATTTGTTAATTTTTACGTAATATACAAGACTCAAAGAATAGAATAACTATTCAATTTTTAATTTTTTTTTATCTTGGAATAAATTTTGTTAAAATATGAGCTTTCAGCCAATTTCTGCACTAACTATCTGAGAACAATTTTAATATTAAAATAAACAATTCAGATTTCTTTCCCAGGGTATTTCTAATGACAGACCCACCTGGAACAACACTTGACTCGCTAATACAGCTAGTTATTTTTATGTATGCTTGAATTCACATAATGATTCCGTCGTTATTTCTTGACTCATTTCCTCCTTTCAAAAACTTTTCTAAAAAAGTTTTTTTGTGACTTGCGGTGGTTAATTTTGTCAGTTTGAAATTTTTTACTTTTGATTCTTATTGGTTCAACGGCCTCGAGATAAGAACGTTGTCTTCTCTCACTCCCTGTAATTTCAATTGTGATCAAAATTTTCCAAAATATTTCAAGGGAACTTTCCACTGTCTCGTAGATCCCAGTTTTGCACTATCTCCCACACCACTTGTCGCCTTGAAGCTTCCTAACACCGAAACCAACCGATAACTTCTTGTTTTGTCACCCGATATTTTCAAGATGCTTCAGATCTGCACCGCTTGCCGGCCATACCACTCTCGCCGCTTCTTTTCATCTTCCCGACCGCGCTCTTCAACTTTTGACCTCCAAACTCTTCAATTCAATTTGAATGAAAAAGCGATCGATTGACAATGATGAATCGATCCGGAGCGGCGCACGCTCTGTTAAATTTTTACTTGGACAACCTCGCCGAAGCCGCAATCAATGCATAACGTATCCACATCATGCGTGGAACTGTCTGAATCATGATCGTAATTAATTACGAATATGACCGCATTGCAAATGAGTGTTAGAATAGATTACGAATTTTATTTCGCGGAACAATCGTCAAGTTCTTTTTCTCGAGTGCCAAAATTGTTAAGTCTGTCAAATATGGACAACAATAAATTTGAACCATGCCCGAGGCGCTCCTTGTGAATTATTTAAATGGTGGATGGAAGCGCAAAAACGTGTCTTCGCTTGGATGCTCGTTTCAACGAAAAAAATTGTACTTTGTATATTTTTTACGCCGAGATGACTCTTCACTCTTCGATCCAAGCATTTTTTCCGCCTGGAATACTGTTCCGGGTTTCGCAGATGATTTTTTCGGAATTGTGTGACAAATGAGTAATCCTCATGCATAATCTGTTGCTAGTACTAGGAAGCTCTCAAGGTCTGGTGTATAGTAGAGATGCGAGGGGCAGGAATACACCATGGTAGCGACTGACACAAAGCTGTTTCATTTTGAATTTTTAATTGCGTCGTATGTGGGTACTGGTTTGTTATCACTTATCAGGACACAGCAGGATCAATACTAGACTAGAAAAGGTGACTAAACTGTCGCAATGACTTAAAAAAAGTACACTTTTTTGTTGCTTTGGTTTTTATTGTCCAAGCACGATTAAACACCAGCGGTGCGTTAAGTAATTATTTAGAAAGCTAAGCAGATTTGTTCTTTTTCTTCGTAGCGCGTGTCACTATCCTCTTACATAAATCCAACAAAGGCGAAGATCTTGCGAAAGTGAGGTTTCAACACCCAAAACCCAATGACCTGTATCTCCTTGTTTCCAGTTTGTTGTCTCAATTTGAATTTTTTTTTGCAGCGCCACAACTTGTACGCCCTGCGGTACTTCGCCTGCGAGTGCCTCTGCCTCGTCAACGTCCTGCTGCAGCTCTACCTGATGAACAAGTTCTTCGACGGTCAATTCCTGTCGTACGGATGGCGCGTGATGAAGTTCTCCGAGCTGGCGCAAGAGGACCGGATGGACCCCATGGTGTACGTCTTCCCCAGAGTGACCAAGTGCATCTTCCACAAGTACGGAGCGTCGGGGTCCATCCAGAAGCACGACAGTCTGTGCGTGCTCCCCTTGAACATCGTCAACGAGAAGACGTACATCTTCATCTGGTTCTGGTTCATGATTTTGGCGTCGCTCTTGACCATCCTGGTGCTGTACAGGATCGTGATCGTGGTGGCCCCCAGGGTGAGGCCTCGGCTGCTCAACGCGAGACACAGGGCGATTCCCATCGAGGTGTGCTCGTCGCTGTGCAGGAAGATTGATCTGGGGGATTGGTGGGTGTTGATGCTGCTGGGGCGCAACATGGACCCCATGATCTACAGGGAGGTGGTGTCGGAGCTGGCGAAGAGGATCGAGTCGAAGGCGAGTCAGCGTTGACGAGCTCCTGGTAGTTCTTTCGCGGTTTTTGTTTGTAATTAATACTCATGACTTCCTATTTATTTCGGGACACAAAAATTCTGTGATCTGGATACTGAAGATCGGGACATATCAAGCGAAACTTTTGTACATGTTTACACTTCTTCTATTATCCTTAAGGACAACTAGGCTAAGACGATTTAGAATAGGTATTTTATTTTAGACGCCTTTTACTATGTTACTATTGTATAAACAATAAACACTGAAAAATCCTTCGTTTCATTCTTCGGACGCTTCCTTCACTCACTTGGACGACTTGGCTGGCCTTACGCGGCCCAATTAAGTCCTGCTCATTAGCATAAGTGTTTTGAATGTAAAATGTGTTTAGAATTTACCAAGTTAAAGTACAGTTTTAATGTCGTAATCGTTTCCGATAGAATGTATGTTATTTGTGAAGTCACTGACCTAAAATAGGTCAACGATAATGTGATTACGACGTCAGCAACAGCCACTCGCTTGATCAAAACCTGCTGTAAGTGTTGAATGACCTTTTACATTTATTACAATGGAGATTTGTCCGTGACGTCTTTGCTCGTTTACAATTCAAAAGAACCATCGAAAATAATACGAAAAGAAACAATTCGTTTCGTAACTGCGTCACTCTGATGGGAACATAATTATAAAATCTAAGAAAATTGATAATTTGATTTAAAGAGTTTTAAAAGAGATGAAGAAATACACATGTCATGATTTTGCTAACACGTTGATAATACAACGTGTGTAGTGAATGCAGCTCCAAGTCCACGTCTAGCAGTAAATATTGAGTGTAATGTCACCGTTTAAATAAATTAAAATGATTAAATAATGGTAGAAATTATTTTTAAATGAATAATTTTAGGGAGGTGTTAGGCAACCAGCAATACAACGTTGTGCGGCCATTTGCTTTTCTCGTCAAGAGATTATTGGGAATTGAGACCTCGACGTTCCTGAGGAGGAAGCATCACAATTTGAGGATTGAGATTATGACGTAAAGGGTCAGTTAGAGGTGAGGATTGAGTTTGTACACTCAAAAGAGTCACCGAGACACAATGGAATTGTGAAGTGAAGATCTTGCAGAAGGACGACATTTGGCATTGGGAACTGAAGATACAACGAAATATTGATGTCTTTCGAGGAGAACGAAGACAGATGATTAGTAGGGGGAAGAGAGAGTTGACAAAGTTGTGTTTGTGTTGATGACTCTTTGTGGAAAGATACAGAAGTCTTAGGTGTCAAACGTTTGAATTTGAGGTTTTCTTGTGATAGATGTTTTAAAAAGGGGACACGGCATCGAAGCCGGATTTATTTATCATTACACAGTAGCTGATTTATCGATGAAAATTTATTACATCATGTTGTCGCTTAGTGCAAGTACGAAGTGTTTTTGTGATTGCATTTCTTTTTATGTCTTTTTTGTTACTTTTAATTAGGTACATGATTTTTGACTTAAAGATGTGTTGTACCTACATTTTTCTAGAAAAATAAGTACCTATGCATTTGTGATATAAAAAGTTGCTTATTTTTTCCAGAAAGTCTAGTTTTTTATGTTTTGATGCACATTTTCAAGTTTTTTAGTGCATAATTATCCTGAGCCCCTTTATTACTAAGTTGTATTCTATGTTTTGCTTGTATCTTCCATGTAATTAATACAAATAGACACATTAGCATGACGTAAATACTGACAGTCATTGTAATGCAATAAAAATTCAATTTACTGAAAATAAAAATGATATCTAAAGTATATTAAAGCTTGTTTTATTAGTCCTTTCGGTTGCTTTAGTTGTCCAAAATTCTAACAACTCTTGCAGCAACTATCTAAGCTACATCTTCATTTATTTTAGCAGAGACTGTTACTACAATTCTTATATAAATGACAACATTGTAAGTTGAGGAAGAACCAAGACAACGACAGTTGAGACTTATCCTTCATCAAAAGACACACCAAGTCCAAACCAACTGGTTTGAGAGAAACTTCTGAAGAATTATGTAATTCTTTAATAAGTAAAATAAAATTAAAATTAGGTAAATAAAATTATAGAGCAGAAATCTATAGTTTGCAACAGTCAATTTATAAAATTAGATTTTTGAAAACTTTGTACCTTCAAGGTGAATAAAGTGGATACGCCTCTTAGTGTGACGTAAATATTAAGTAATTACATTTCCAAGTAGAAGCATGATTCTTTCAGAATTTGTATTCGAAGATGGTATTCAAAATTGCATCGCACCTTCTTCTAGTACTTCTCTCATTCATTTTTGTTCCCTTCAATTCCAACAACTCTTGCAGCAACTACTTGAGCTATCTTTTTATCAGTTTTAGCAGCGACTGTTACCACAATCCTGACGTCAACGACAATATTGTAAGTTGAAGAAGAAAAACCGAGTCAATGACAGTTGAGACTCTTCAAAATCTTTCAGACGAACATCATCCAGAGACACACCAATTCGTCGGAGACTCACCAAGTCCAAACCGAAGACGGTTACATTTTGAATTTATTCAGAATTCGTCGTGAGAACCCGCGAGGAGTGATTTTTTTCCAGCATGGACTCTTTACCGACGCTAGAGCTTGGGTGAGCCAATACAACGATTCCGTCGCATTTTTATTTTGGAGAGCTGGTTACGACGTTTGGCTAGGCAATAATAGGGGCAATTTGTATGGAAAAAAACATGTCACGTGGAAACCCTCTGATGGAGAATTTTGGAACTACAGGTTTGGAAGTAGCAATTACTCTTTAGCTTACACAAAATCTAGTTTATTAGAAATTGGGTACTACGACCTTGACGCATCTGTCGAGTACATAAAGAGTACAACCAGTGAGGGTAAGATTATATACGTTGGTGTATCTATGGGGGCTACCACAGGTCTGATTTATGCAAGCATGAGACCTGAGGCTTCGTCCCAGTCTGTCCAAATTATGATAAGTATCGCACCTTGTACACATTTTAAGTATGCAGACGGGATATTGAAGTACATAGTACCATTGTCGGATATAATGCAGGTATACAGGGTGTCTCAAAATTCGCGAATTCCGAATTCAAAGCGTGGTAGGGAAGGACCCAGTGGAGCTGGAAAAATACTTAGAAAAAAAATTCGCTCTTCCTGAAGAAGATATAAGCACTTTAATTTTGTTCAATACATAGCAGCCTTCATATCCACAGTGACAAAATACTATTCTAAAGCTACGTTGCCGTTCCATTTTTAAGAAAAGTTACAAAAATTAAAGATTTTTTTACTCCAAAGTAAAGCTATTCTTCAAAACATTGTTTTACGTTATTATTTTACACAATCATCTACACCATAAATAACAATAAACACTGAACTTTTCAGCCTGTATTTGAAGAAAACGCACTTCAAAGAGTGCACCTTCAGACCAAAGTATCTTTGTAGGGGGAGTCTCGATTTTTTTTTTATTTCCATATTTGGACTATTGAAGTGATCCCCTACAACGCTCTGAGTTCGAAATTCGCGAATTTTGAAACACCCTGTATAAATACTTGTATAGTAGAGGCCTAGAATGTGACTATCGTTTTTGCTACTTAATCTAGGTATATCTTTTTCAGCGCTATAACAAGTACACAGGAATTTATACCTTATTAAGGAACGACAATTTATTCATGAAGTCCTTTCGACTCTTTCATCGAATTTTTCCGTTCAAGAAATATTTAGTTTATTTGCTTTCGTTCTTTTTTGGATGGACACCAGACGAGATGGATCCAGTAAGTCTCGAGTCTCCAACGTATCTAAACTGATCTCATTTGTTGAAGAATTACGCAAACTTGATGGTTTCACATTTTGGTTCTGAAACTTCTATCAAAATAATCGATCATTTTTATCAAATGTATTATCAACACAGGTTTCAAGCGTACGACTATGGAGAAGTGAAAAATATGGAAGTGTATGGTAGTAAAAGACCTTTTCTATTTCCTTTGAAGAAAATTAAATTGCCAGTTTATATCATCTATAGCGACAGCGATTATTTGAGTTATTACAAGGTAAAAAATTTGGTACGTTAATCTTTCATTCTCTGTGGAAATTTTAGGATAACGAACTGGTCTACAATGATCTTTCTGAAGAAGTCACAATTTATGGAAAACTTGCCGTGAAAGGATTAAACCATGTAGATTATTTGTACAGCAAACACAGAAACCAAAAGCTTTTCAATAAAATTTTGCGTTTGTTAGATAGTTTGTGAAAAAGTAGTTGTTAGCATAATTATCATCAGGAAACTTATTCTTTGTTTGTTCTTATTAGTAATGATAACCAACCCGGCGGCACGGCAATTTTGCCGGATTACATACACTATTACGGATATTACTATCAAGTAATAGTGCAGTGCTAATCAACATAATTACCGGCGTGTCGCCTCCACATTTTGACTTTGTTGTGTTTTATTATGTTTTGTGTCAATGTTAAGGAACTTCCTTACGATGTGACATGAGTACAATAAAATACCTTTTTGAATTTCAACTACCAATGTGTTACCTAAATCCAGAATTTTTAAATTTTTAAAAAGAGATTGCGGTACTATTCCCGTTGCTGAAATTATAAGTGGTAAAATCGAAACTTTTTTTAAACACCAAAGATTTCTCATAGTAACGGAGAGCTCTAAATATTTATTAATTTTTGTGTTAATATGTCTGTGTTATATTATGTGAATTTGGAACAGCTATATCTAAAAGATATGCTTGCTTTTGTTGTTTATTTAAAATAATAATGTCTGGTCTGTTATGCTTAATATGAATGTCAGTTAAAACTGTTCGATCAAAATATAATTTGTAATTATCATTTTCCTAACAACTTTCTGGTGTATAACTATAATGTGGTTGTGTATTCTTTAATAAATTGAATTTAACAGCTAAATTCATGTGTATAATTTTAGCGAATATATCATGACGTTTCTTATATTCGCTTTGAGCCAAAACAGTGCAAGAAGAAATGATGTGTTCAATTGTTTCCCCTTCAGTTCCGCAAATCCTACATTTATCGATGATTGATTGCAAACCGCATATGTGTTTTTTTATAATTTCTTGTATTGATAACACGATCTTGTATTGCAAATATAAAACCCTCAGTCTCAGGATGAATATTTGATTTTTTAAGCCATGCATGAGAAGGCTGAATATTAATTTCTAGTTCTTTAAAATATCTCCCATGTAAAGACTTGTGCGTGTGCGTCTATCGATATTTTAAAACGACTTTTTAAACACTAGTTAACATTTTGGGTCGTTTATGATGGTCTCATTACTAGGGCATTATGTACCTACCCTGTAACAAAAACTCTCGATGGTACCTGCGGATTATTGAGGATCGGTTACTCACTACTTTTACGACAATCTTTGTTAGCCGGCAATAAACCACTGAAGGAAGCAAAAGGTCGTTTTAAAATATCGATAGACGCAGACGACGATTTTCTCTCCTATTGTAAAATGATTTACAATTTAAGTCAAAATTGACTATTTTTCGACGAGGACTTTACACGGTCAAAGAAATTGACGAATAAATTTATAAATTAAATCATGAAGAGGTAGTAGCCATCATTACACGTGTTTTACACGGTCAAAGTTTGCGCACGATAAGCTAGGGACTTCTGCATCGCCAATGTGTTGCCAACTTTATCCACTAAACTTCTCAGGGTGACAATGTTATGACAATGCTATATTATTATTTAAATTATCTCACCTTTCAATATATACAGTGAGCGGCAAAAGTATGGAATAAATTCCTTAAAAATTAAACAAAATTTTTTTCAAAAAAATCTTTGGACAGGTCAATTTTAGTTTATAAAAATACATATTTAAGTACCAAAGAAAATTCCAAGCACTCATTTGTTTTCGAGTTATGACGTCATCGAAAGTTTTTTTAAATGGAAACCCCCTATTTTTTTTCTTGATTTTGATAACCCTTTTAATTGTCTAAATGACAGTATAAAAATTTTGTTATCTTACATAAGGAAATTTTTGAGAAAAAAAAAATAAAGTTAAAAAAAAGAAATTTTATAACGAAAAAAACAAGTCAAAACAGAAACACAACGTATAGAAATTTTAATTTTGATTGAGTGCGGGGATAAAATTAGATAAAACTAAAACAGGGGGAATTTCTTCATAAACTTGCTTATTGTCAACAAGTTGGAGGATGGAAATTCGAACATTTAATTCCATAATTTTAAGTACTTACTAACACAGTTTTTGACTTGTTTTTGTTTGTTATAAAATTTATTTTTTCCAAATTTATTTTTTTTTTCTCAAAAATTTCCTTATGTAAGGTAACAAAATTTTTTAGTGGCGTTTTGACAATTAAAAGACCTATCAGAATCAAGAAAAAAAATAGTGGGTTTCCATTTAAGAAAACTATCGATGACGTCATAACTCGAAAACAAATGACTGCTTGGAATTTTATTTTATATTAAAATATGTATTTTTATAAACTAAAATTGACCTGTTCAAAGATTTTTTTGAAAAAAGTTTTGTTTAATTTTTCATAAATTTATTCCATACTTTTGTCGCTCACTGTATATACAAATAAACACTATAATATAAACGATGACAATAATACGCCGGTTGCCGAAACGATACCCTCACATGTGACTTGACAGTCTTCACACTAAAGTTTTGGTACAAATTTCTAACCCGCAATGTAACTAGAATTCTCCAAAAAATTCACGAAAAATTACACCACTCGTGTAAAAGCGTAAGATTTAAACATGTGATCCGTGATCCGCAACCTGTACTTATAGTGCGTTCACAATCGACACTTCAACGTCTACTTCGACACCAGATTTTAAAAAAACACCCGTTACAACTATTCACATTGCACCGACATGAATATTCACTTTATTCACTTTGAAATGAATTTTTAACAGATAATGCAACATTGTTGCACTGCAGTGTTTTGCTCTACTAAAAATATAAAAAAGTAGTTTAAACAAACTTATAGTCCTTGCTCTGACATGATCAACTGGTTTGAGAGAAGTTTCTCATTTGAGGACTTATCTTAAACAAAATTTATAGAGCAGAAATCTATAACTTGCAACAGTAAATTAGTTCAATTTATAAAATTAGATTTTTGAAAACTTTGTACCTTCAAGGTCAATAAAGTGGATACACCTGTTAGTGTGACGTAAATCTTAAGTACCTAAGTAAATTACGTTTCCAAGTAGAAGCATGATTCTTTCAGCATTTGTTCTTGAAGATGGTATCTAAAATTGTATTGCACCTTCTTCTAGTACTTCTTCCATTAATTTTTGTTCCCTTCAATTCCAACAACTCTTGCAGCAACTACTTGAGCTATCTTTTTATCAGTTTCAGCAGCGACTGTTACCACAATCCAGACGTCAACGACAATATCGTAAGTTGAAGAAGAAAAACCAAGTCAATGACAGTTGAGACTTTTCAAACTCTTTCAGACGAACATCATCCAGAGACACACCAATTCGTCGGAGACTCACCAAGTCCAAACCGAAGACGGTTACATCTTGAATTTATTCAGAATTCGTCGCGAGAATCCGCGGGGAGTGATTTTTTTCCAGCATGGAGTCATTGGCGATGCTAGATGTTGGGTGAGCCAATATAACGATTCCGTCGCATTTTTATTTTGGAGAGCTGGTTACGACGTTTGGCTAGGCAATACTAGGGGCAATTTGTATGCAAAAAAACATGTCACGTGGAAACCTTCCGACGGAGAATTTTGGAACTTCAGGTTTGGAAGTAGCAATTACTCTTTAGCTTACACAAAATCTAGTTTATTAGAAATTGGGTACTACGACCATGACGCATCTGTCGAGTACATAAAGAGCACAACCAGTGAAGGTAAGATTATTTACGTTGGTTTTTCTATGGGGGCTACCACAGGGCTGATTTATGCAAGCATGAGACCTGCGAAGGCGTTCGAGTCTCTCCAAATCATGATCAGTATCGCGCCTTGTACACACTTTATGTATGCAGCAGACAGTATACTGAAGTACATAGTGCCAGTGTCAGAAATAATGCAGGTATATACTCGAATATATCGGGTGTTCATTTATCCTCAAAGTTGGCGTTCAAGAGTGGA
The DNA here is from genome assembly GCF_963966145.1 of Tenebrio molitor. Classification (NCBI taxonomy): domain Eukaryota; kingdom Metazoa; phylum Arthropoda; class Insecta; order Coleoptera; family Tenebrionidae; genus Tenebrio; species Tenebrio molitor. Next base: position 2,112,677 of record NC_091053.1, read on the forward strand.
TTGTGAACGCACCACTCGTTAGTCTGCACAGTAAAAACACAAACAACGCAAAAAGTGAGGTTAGATTTATACAGCTGATCCGTGTTCTGTATCCGTTGTGCGTTCACAATCGACTCTTCAACGCCTACTTTGAGGACAAATTTCAATGAACACTTAAAATGTATAGTAAAGGACTAGAATATGTAGATATATTTTTCCAGCGCTATAACAAGTATACAGGAATTTATTCCTTCGCAAGGAACGATGGACTAACTTTGAAATTCTTTCGAATTTTTCATCAATTTTTTCCGTTCAAGAAATATTTAGTTTATTTGCTTTCGGTCAGTTTTGGTTGGACACCTGACGAGATAGATCCAGTAAGTCTCGAGTCTCCAAAGTACCTAGGTTGATTTCATTTGTTGAAGAATTACGCAAACTTGATGGTTTCACAGTATGGTTCTGAAGCTTCTATCAAAATAATCGTTCATTTTTATCAAATGTATTGTCAACACAGGTTTCAACCCTACGACTATGGAGAGGTGAAAAACATGGAAGTGTATGGTAGCAAAAGACCTTTTCTATTTCCTTTGAAAAAAATTAAGTTGCCAGTTTATATGGTCTACAGCGACAGCGATTATTTCAGTTATTACAAGGTAAAGAATTTGGTATATAAATCTTCAATTCTCTATGGAGATTTTAGGATGACGAACTGCTTTACGACGAGCTTCCTGAAGAAGTCAGAATTTATGGAAAACTTGCCGTGAAAGGGTTAAACCATATAGATTATTTGTACGGGAAACACAGAAACCAAAGAATTTTTAATAAAATTTTGCGTTTGTTAGATAATTTGTGAAAAAGTGGTTGTTAGCATAGTTTTTATCAGGAAATGTATTCTTTGTTAACAAATTAAATGTAGTGTGCATAATGTAAATGTGGAATTGAGTAACGAGTAACTAAATAAGGTGACAAAATAAAGCAGACTTACAAGTTAAGCAACTGATACCTGATAAAATTGTATTAATCAGTTTGTTCTTATTAATAATGATAACCAACAATTATATTACATCATTAAGAGTAAAAGTGAGTCTTTTTGTGGCAACCCTGGGATTGAAGACCGAGACGAAGTCGAGGTCGGCAACTGGACTACTACTACTACTTTGTACTCTGTAGATTAGACCTTAAGGAGCGATCACGGTCATAAATATAAAAATATAGATGAGTGACAAGGAAAATCTCTAGAGCTTAACATAATAACTCGCCCTTCAAGAATTATTATTATTGAAGGCTAACAGGTCTGACACCCAATTACAAGCCTTGCCAAAAGAGAACGATGCGCAAAACACAATCACAACGCAAGAACCATCACACACAGAGCATCCTAACACCCAGCACTCGTTTGAGTAGGATCACCCTGGTCCAATTAAAGAGACTACTACTACTTCTGGAAGAGTCTTTAGCGGATGGGTATCTTGCGGACCAATACTGTGGTAAACTTCAATAATAAACACTTTATTTAACAACAAAACAGTAGTAGAATTGGAATATGGTTGTTCAATAACAAAGATAATTTAAGGTTAGGATGCCATTTTGTTGCGAAGTTTTAGCAGCCGTCTTCGGGGTAAGAGAGAGAGAGAGAGATTCCGTCATCCTCGTTTGGTTTGGTGCCGTTTGCAGCGCCACAAGTCTACCACTTCTTGTAGTCCTTTATTGTTCTCATACGTTTGATTTATTAGATTTTTTTTTGTAATCTATACAGGGTGTCGCAAAATTAACGTATTCCAAGTCGGGGGTCTTGTAGGGAAAAATCTCGGGAATTTCGAAAAAAATAAAATAAAAATATAGGGGGGGTCTTTACAAAGATATATGGGTCTGAAGGTTCAAACTTTTCATCATGTTTTCTTCAAATAAAAAATATAAATGGTTGACATTCATCTTGAAATATGGTGAGGATGATTATGTAAAATATTAAAATATAAATGAAAAGACATTTCTTGAAAAAAGCAGCTTTATCTCGAAAAAATAAAAGTTTTATTTTTACAATTTACAACATAGCTAGAGTATTAATCAGGTACTTTTGAACAAATATTGGCAACTTGAATATTTTTTTCAAAGTGACAGCAATTTTTTTTAAACATTTTTACTTGGTCAACAGGATGTCCCCTACTAAGCCCCGAACTCGAAATACGATAATTTTAAGACATCCTGTATATAGAGTATTTATGAGTAATAATGAGCCCGACGGAATTGAAAATGCAACCCACAATACATTTCCAAATAATTACACATAAGAATGCGCACTTCGATGGGAGATGTGAAAAACGTGAAAAAAGAGAATTAAAAAAAGTAAATATTTTTTACAAACATGTAATAATAGAATGATTAGAGAAGATGTTCCAAAAAATGTCCATCTTGCTGCAAACAACATCGAACTCTTCTATGTAAATTACTAAGAACAATTGTCGGCATTCTTGGTCCTACATTTGCAGTGGCATTTTTGCAGTTTTTGTAAATTGTTAATCGGATTTCTAAACATCACGTTTTTTAAATGAGTGGACAAAAAAAATTCAAGAGGAGTCAAGTCAGGTGATAGGCTTGGCTGGAATATTACTTATCAATCGACCTGCAAGAACTTCTCTAAATAATGAATTTTTGTTCTTGTCGTATGAATAGTAGCTAAATCTTCTTAGTTTGTATTATCCAGTTGATTTATAAAAGGTTCGAGCAGTCTTTGGTATCTTAGAGCGCTAAAAGACGTCGCTTCGACTGTTTGGTGTAATTGTATCTACAACCATTCACATTGCAGCGACATGAATATTCTCTTTATTCACTTTGAAATGAATAACATTATTGATTTACAATGCAAAAATGTCCGATAATAATTCGAAATCTGGAAAAGTGCCCCGAATGCTTGCAGCGTTTCCACGTTGAATAGCAAGGGAAATCCTCTCGAAAAGGAATTTCTTTAACAGGTAATACTTTGACAAGAAGATAGATGATTAGTGTAAACACGCAGTGTCTTGCTTTACTAAAAATATAAAAAAGTAGTTTGAACAAATATTTCACTGATTAGATCTTATTAGAGACTCTAGATTTTTGAACAAGAGTTCTAGATCCTCACAAACTTATAGTTCTTGCTCTGATATGATCAACTGGTTTGAGAGAAGCTTCTGATTTGTGTAAGTCTTCAATAAATAAAATAATAGTTATTTATGCAACGAGTTTCTGTGTAAATTGGGCTTTTCTAATTGCCCGAGGGACAAGATTAAAACACGAGCGTAGCGAGGGTTTTAAGGCCTCGAGGGCAATTAGAAAAGCCCAATTTACCCAGAAACGAGTTGCATTCAAAATTTTATTGTTTGAAACGACGTCCCTGAAGCTTCCAAATCTTTTAAAAATGGTTTCGCATTTGCTTTTGACAGTTTTGACAAATTTTTCAAGACCTGTCAGAAATGTGACGTTGAATGTGTTGTCTAGGGCAACGGTTCGTAATCTGCTCATTTTGCTTTAGGGCAGTTAAGAGGCAGTATACAAAGGAGAAAAATGAGAATTTATGACAGTTGAAAACAATAAAATTACTTATCTTAAACAAAAATTTATAGAGCAGAAATCTATCCCGCGTTCAAATGACATCCTGGGCTGGGAAGGCGTTGGAGACAGTCACTTGTTGTGCTTTTTTAAACCGTACATTAATTGGAGCATTTTGACAGCTAACCTAAAATTTAGTGCCAGACAAATCTTTCTTTTTGTTTCTTTGCAATGTTTTACATTAAAAATAGAATAACTTAACGATTCCTATTCTCGAAACAAATATCTAAAGGCACTCTTTCCTGAAAACAAATAATGTTTAATTATGATGTTCCCATTAAACATAAACAAATGAAATTGGTATCAAATGGCGGAAAATTCAAACTTTACACTGTTCGAAACGGTTTAATTTTTCCAACGCCTACTCAGCCCAGGATTTTATTTGAAGGCTCGATATAACTTGCAACAGTAAATTAGTTCAATTTATAAAATTAGGTTTTTGAAAACTTTGTACCTTCAATGTCAATAAAGTGGATACACCTGTTAGTGTGACGTAAATATTAAGCACCTAAATAAATAACATTTCCTAGTAGAAGCATGATTCTTTCAGCATTTGTAGTTGAAGATGGTATTTAAAATTGTATTGCACCTTCTTCTAGTACTTCTCCCATTAATTTTTGTTTCCTTCAATTCCAACAACTCTTGCAGCAACTACTTGAGCTATCTTTTTATCAGTTTTAGCAGCGACTGTTACCACAATCCTGACGTCAACGACAATATCGTAAGTTGAAGAAGAAAAACCAAGTCAATGACAGTTGAGACTCTTCAAAATCTTTCAGACGAACATCATCCAGAGACACACCAATTCGTTGGAGACTCACCAAGTCCAAACCGAAGACGGTTACATTTTGAATTTATTCAGAATTCGTCGTGAGAACCCGCGGGGAGTGATTTTTTTCCAGCATGGAGTCATTGACGATGCTAGATGTTGGGTGAACCAATACAACGATTCCGTCGCATTTTTATTTTGGAGAGCTGGTTATGACGTTTGGCTAGGCAATAATAGAGGCAACTTGTATGCAAAAAAACATGTCACTTGGAAACCTTCCGATGGAGAATTTTGGAACTACAGGTTTGAAAGTAGCAATTACTTTTTGGCTTACACAAAATCTAGTTTATTAGAAGTTGGGTACTACGATCTTGATGCATCTGTCGAGTACATAAAGACCACAACCAGTGACGGTAAGATTATTTACGTTGGTTTATCTATGGGGGCTACCACGGGTCTGATTTATGCAAGCATGAGACCTGCGAAGTCGTTCGAGTCTCTCCAAATCATGATCAGTATCGCGCCTTGTACACATTTTATGTATGCAACAGACAGTATAGTGAAGTACATAGCGCCATTGTCAGATATAATGCAGGTATATACTCGAATATATCGGGTGTTCTTTTATCCTCAAACTTGGCGTTGAAGAGTGGATTGTGAACGCACCACTCGTTAGTCTGCACAGTAAAAACACAAACAACGCAAAAAGTGGGTTAGATTTCTACAGCTGATCCGTGTTCTGTATCCGTTGTGCGTTCAAAATCGACTCTTCAACGTCTACTTTGGGGACAAATTTAAATGAACACCTGATATGTATAGTAAGGGACTAGAGTATATTTTTCCAGCGCTATAACAAGTATACAGGAATTTATTCCTTCGCAAGGAACGATGGATTACCCTTGAAGTTCTTTCGACTTTTTCATCAATTTTTTCCGTTCAAGAAATATTTAGTTTATTTGCTTTCGGTCTGTTTTGGTTGGACACCTGACGAGATGGATCCAGTAAGTCTCGAGTCTCCAACGTATCTAAACTGATCTCATTTGTTGAAGAATTACGCAAACTTGATGGTTTCACATTATGGTTCTGAAACTTCCATCAAAATAATCGTTCATTTTTATCAAATGTATTGTCAACACAGGTTTCAAGCGTACGACTATGGAGAGGTGAAAAACATGGAAGTGTATGGAAGCAAGAGACCTTTTCTATTTCCTTTGAAAAAAATTAAGTTGCCAGTTTATATGGTCTACAGCGACAGCGATATTTTCAGTTATTACAAGGTAAAGTATTTGGTATATAAATCTTCAATTCTCTATGGAGATTTTAGGATAACGAAGTGGTCTACAACGATCTTCCTGAAGAAGTCACAATGTATGGAAAACTTGTCGTGAAAGGGTTAAACCATGTAGATTATTTGTACGGGAAACACAGAAACCAAAGACTTTTCAATAAAATTTTGCGTTTGTTAGATAGTTTGTGAAAAGGTGGTTGTTACAATCATCATGACATTTTTTCTTTGTTAACAAATTAAATGTAGTGTGCACAATGTAAATGTGGAATTGAAATGCGAGTAACTAAATAAAGTGACTTACAATTTAAACAACTGATATCTGACAACAGTTTATTAATCACTTTCTTCTTATTAGTAATGATAACCAATAATTATATTTATTATTATATCACTAAGAGTAGAAGTGATTTTTTTGTGCTAAGTCCAGAGATTGAAGACCGAGACGGCCACTGGGCCACTACTGCTACTTTGTACTCTGTAGATTTAGAGTGATGAGTAACAAGGAAAATCTCTTTTTTTTTGGAAATGTATTGTTGGTTGCATTTTCAATTCCGTTGGGTTCATTATCACTCGTGAAATATCCTGTAGGTATATCTGACCAAATCTCACTTCAAATGTCTAAAAATTGACAAAAAAAAATCTTTCCTATTGAGTAAATCTTATTTCTTCTTTAATGTTTGTCGGTCGGATTCGGATACACCCTGTATATGTATAAATGAAGGAATGGCACGTTAACAACATTGTGGAACTGCGTGCTGATATTGTTGTATAATTTTGAAAGTTACCGAAACCAGAAAGATGAAACCAAGCCTCATCAGTAAAAACGTAATTATTTAAAATCGATGTGTATTTAATTTCTGACTCATTTACTACCTTATGCGACCTTCCACTTACATAGTGGATTCTAGTTTACCTTATCTTTGATTTTTTTTAAGGTCATAATCTGTCTTTCTGACGTTTAGAAAACATGACTTGTCAACTACTACGTCTACGTCTTACACACGTTGAGTTTCTCAAGGTGTTACCACGGGGTAATCATATTTGACATCTTCGACGACAAACTAACATTCTACTAAATGTATATATTTAACAAAATATCTAACAGATTGTTTCAAAGTGTTAGTCAAAAGTTTTTGGTAAACTATTCAACACTTTTAAAATTTTATTATACACCTCTTGATTCCTGCGTTTACCATAGGCAAAATCTACGTGGTTAATTCCTTCCACTGCCAACTTACCATATATTTTAGCTTCCTCAGGAAGCCTGTTGTGGACCAGTTCATTATCCTAAAATTTTCATAAAACATTAAAAACCATCAAATTAAATTATCTACCTTATAATGACAAAACCAATCGTCATAACTGTAGACGAGAAAAACTGGTACTTTAATTTTTTCCAAAGGGTACAACAAAGGATTTGTACTACCATAAAGTCTCATATTTTTTATTTCTCCGTAATCGTATGCTTGAAATATCCCCAGGAGACGTTGTTGATAACCATGGTAGATTATGTTGAGAGAAGATTCAGAACCGAATTGTGATATCATCAAGTTCGAGTAACTCTTCAAGAAAAATATAGTTCATGAGCAGTGATATACAGGGTGTTATTGAAAGTTGTACAGATATTTTAACCACGGGTTCCTGGCTTCATATAGAACTCGGAAAAAATATCTAAAAAATTCTATGTCAAAAAATAAAATTACATTTATTTTTTGAGCTACAATTTTTTTTAATTGCTTTTAGTTTTCTACGTTGTCCTACAACCTCGTAGGTAAAATTTCGGCACATTTAAAAAATACACCCTGTACATCATGTTTTATAAAATGTACGCCAATGCGAAGTAACGTATAGAAAATATGCTTTAAAACAAAGAAACCGCATTGGTGTACGTTTTATAAAACATAATGTACAGGGTGTATTTTTAAAATGTGCCGAAATTTTACCTACGAGGTTGTTTGACAACGTAGAAGACTAAAAGCAATTAAAAAAATTGTAGCTCATAAAATAAATGTCATTTTATTTTTTGACATAGAATTTTTTAGATATTTTTTCCGAGTTCTAGATGAAGCCAGTAGCTCGTGGTTAAAATATCTGTACAACTTTCAATAACACCCTGTACTTATGACTGAAAACTTACCGGATCCATTTCGTCAGGTGTCCATCCGAAGAAAAACGAGATGGCATAGGGTAAATATTTTTTAAAAGGAAATAATCTATGAGAGATTCTGAAGAATTTCAAGCCCCACGAGTCATACCTCCCGATAGAGTAAATTCCTGTGTGATTATTAAAACTCTGCAAGACGTTTTGGGATCAAGTTTGTTTAACTGCTGGACTATACTCGTACCTGCATTTTGAATATGAATGATGTGACAAATTCCATTGGTCCAAATGCATATCTAAAATGTGTAGCGGCTGCAATTGAAACTATGATTCGAAGAGATTTGGTAGCATCTTCGGGTCTCATACTAGAATATACTAGCCCAGCGCTACCCCCTAGAGAATACCCCATAAAAATAATTTTGCTGTGATTGGTCGTCGCCTTTATGTACTCAACGGAAGCATGAACGTCGTAGTACCCCAATTCAAAAAAACTAAACTGTACATAAATTTGCAAACCAATTTTACACTACTTCGAACCTGTAGTTCCAAAATTCCCCATCCGAGGGACTCAATGTTGCGTGTCTTTTTGAATAGAAGTTACCTCTGGAGTTACCCAACCAAACGTCATAACCCGCTCTCCAGAACAAGAATGCAATTGACTCGTTGTGTTGAGTCACCCAGATTCTAGCATCGCAGAGGTAGCAATGCTGAAAGAGAATTACCCCGCGAGGATTCTCACGAGGAATGCGGAATAAGCTCAGAATGAAACCGTCTTGTGTTTGCACTTGATGAGTCTCTGGTGAAGTGGCGTGTCTTTGGATTATGTTCGTCTGAAGTGACAGTCGTGTAGTTTTAGTTTGTATTTTAAGTTTTACTTACTATGTTATTGTCGACGTCAGGATTGTGGTAACAGTCGTTGCTGAAACTGGGGAAAAGGTAGCCCAAGTAGCTGGCACAAGAATTGTTTTGATTATAAGGAATAAAAATAAATAGAAGGGATAGCAAGAAAACGTGAAGTATGATTTTAGACGCCATCTTGCAATCGGTGAGGAAGGATTCGACTGTTTGGCGCAATAGTGTCTAATACAATCCACATTGCAGCGACATGAATATTCACTTTGTTTACCTTGAAATAATTTTTTTTGCATACAATACTTTGACACTAGAATAGATAACAATTAGTATACTGTTACGTAGTGTCTTACTCTTCTAAAAATATAAAAAAGTAGTTTAAACAGAGAGTTGATCGATTAGATCTTATTAAAAACTCTATATCTTTGGATATACAGGGTGTCTCAGCTAAGATTTTCGAGCCTAATAACTCAGTGATTTTCCAGCGGATTTAAAATGCAGATATTTTAGACGGTGAAGAATAAAATTCCATTAATGCAATCACCCAAGTCTTAAAAACGCAACTTTTACATGCCTTTTTAAAATGTTGAATCAATTAAGATTTACATAAAAAATTGATCGTCAATAAAAAATGCTGTAGGGAAAAACTCGTCCTTGAAAGACGTCTGGTTTGCAAGAAAAAAGCAAAAAACTGTGTTAAACGTGTCTGCAAATGCAAAAAAGTAGACGCGCAATTTTGCAGAATTTTGGTCATCCCTTTTCGCAGAAGCGCAGGTGACACATGTGACGTTTATCTTGCTAACCTTACAAACACTTACAAAGTTAAAGACAACATTTGGACGTAATTTATTATACTGGATGCTTTAATTCTTCCATAAAGGACTAATAAAACACGATCGGGATATTTTAGCAAGGTAATTTAGTTCACGTACGCTTCCTGTGTCTTCAAATAAATTGACGACTCTCTTAAGGGTGCCCATCACCCAACGAAAATATCTATTTCGTAACTATACAACCAACCATACAACACCTGCTGACCGTTTTACGACAGGCACTACCATGCAGTGCTAATAATGAGGGGATTAGCATTTGTTACCTCCTAGTGTGAAGAGGAGCACTTCGCCCAAAGGAGACTACCTGCTACTCTGCCCTGTTTCTAAATCCCGAGCCGCTTTAAGAAATTTCCGTCGGATTCCCCAGAATATGATTTAAATTTATAAGTAAGAAAATAAAAAATTTTGAAATTATAAATCAGTTTATTTTCATAATTAAATAAATATACATTATTTTTGGCTCTGTAATTATGTTTTGTAAATAGTGACATGCAGGTAAACACCGTACCTACTTTACATTACGAGTTCCAAAACAACACAGTGCAGATTAATTCCCGCCAGTAGTAATCTTACGCATATGATATTGTTGCTTGCCCTGCGCGAACCTTGATTATAATTTTTTAGTTTTGTTGTCCGTTTCGGCTATGTTGATTTCAAAAGCACTGTTACGTTTTTTTACTGCTTAAATTAAAGTAATTAACTAATTCTTATTTGCTTTTGTCTTTGTACAGCGTGATCAACAATGACTGAGTCTGTTGGCAATGAAACAATTGAAAAGTACTGTTTGATCTAAAAAAGCATAAGAATAACATGTAACAATAACATAATTGTAATAAATACGAGTAACATAGCTGCAGATTGCAAGTGTCGTACAGTTGCGAAAAGTAAGACAGAGTAAAATTGAAAAAGAAATTATATTCATTATATTTACCTCTTATTACGTATTGCCTTCATTCTACGTTTTATACTTTTCCGGTAACCGTTTGTAGAAATCTTATTCTTACCATGGACACCCATTTTTAAAACGCACTCGGATAATAACTCAACTTCTAGTCACTAGGACGCAGTCAAAATAAATAGAAATATGTATAAACAAACACAGCAAATTTATATTCAAGATTGTACCTGAAATGGGGATGAATAACGGTGTCGTCCAATAATGATCCTTTAGCTAGCCGAAACAGCCAGGGGGCAGGTAATTTGGACACGGCAGATTAGGAAAACTTCCGAGAAGAATTATATATTTGGAATTTTGTGATCTTATAAAGAGCGATCAAATTAATTTGTAATCAAGTTATCCATGAATCCGAAATTGTATGTCGATACTGGAACTCCACGCGCCAATAAACATAGGTTGAAACACAAGTTACGTACAACGTGTAACAGAAATAAGTACATTAATTTTAACTGGTAATAGAACTCGTCAAAAGGAACAACTTTTCTATCTACCATTTTGCCGAAAAACGATGTTTAATTCCAAAAAAAAATTGGAGAGATTTTTCACTAAAATAGCCCTACGCCACTAAATACTGCAATGGCTAATTGAGATCAGCGCTAATATGAAAAAAATGTCCATTTTCATCCAGAAAACGTGTTTTAACGCAGAAATCGAAATTCAAAGAAATCTACCCGTATAGCAAAAAATCCACTTCGTAAGAATCTGGTTGTCTCACGTTTTTAGGTAGCTTAGTTTTGGAGATATGAACGGTTTTAGGAAAATCTTTCCTAAGCCACTACGCAACGTTTTTCGCCAAAATGGCAGAGAGAAAAGTTGTTCCTTTTGATGAGTTCTATTACCAGTTAAAATTAATGTACTTATTTCAGAAACACCCTGTATTTTCATATCAATACGTTCCACTATCTTGTTTTTGGTTGTCACGGCTAAATATGTTATGTTACAACAATGACCGAATATTTTTTGACTTTTTAACTTTTCACTGTCAGATTTGATTTATAAAAATAAAACAGTCTGGTAAGTATTGCTTCCCTGTTGTAACTCACCTACCGGACTCAAATTGATCATTTCCTAAAAAAAGCCCATTTGGCTTATATAACTGCCAATTTTGACATAAATTTTGTTTTTCATGGAATACATAGCAGCAACGAACTAACTTTACCTACAGTTCATAGAAAATCCTATCCCATTACGGTATCTACATTACCTGACTCGAGTTTTCCTATAATCCACAGTGTAACTTAAATCCCCCTTTCTGCTTTTATCTCGTTTTACCTGGAAATTACTTTCTTTCTGTGATATTCGTTCACTTTCAATTTTTTTACAATAAGAATCGTTTCTGTCATAATGTCGAAAGTTACCGACAAATTAAATAAATTTGTGCGGAACTTTAGAAGTCTCATTTTTTCAAGTGATGCTTTCGTGTTGTTTTTTTGTAAGATCTGTCAAAAATCAGTGAATTTTGAGAAAATGTATTTGATTGTTGTAAATGATGTTTTTTTTTCTATAATGTACAGTGAATCACTGAAACAATAATACTTATAGCAACATTTAATTGTCAATGTTTATCTTCGAATTTTTAATGCCTTTTTCCCTGCCTATTTTACCGATTTTTAATGCTTAATGCTCTATTGATAATGTAATCGAACATCTACCGGACAGTATGAAATTAAATTTTAAAGACGCAGTCGAAGTATTTGTAGACAAAATCGGCAAACAGAATTGGTACCTAGGTCTGTGTCTATTTAAAGCAGTAGCGAGGCGGCGAGTCCGACCGCTCTCCAGGGGGGCAATATAAATTATGAGGGCTTATAAATCACCCCTCGAAGAGGAATTTTTCGATGCAAAAGTTACGTTGCTTCGATTCATTATTTTTAAATAGAGAGAATTATATTCCATTTACTAAAAAAGTAAACACACACCTACCTAGTTCGCAAGATGCTCGTCATTTTGGTGTAAGTCTGAAGATTGGCAAAGAAATAGGTTTGGAGAAAAATGTATGAAAAGTTTTTCAATTATTGTGTTTTTTAAGGCGTTCGGATCAAAATTTAAAAATAATTAACCTGTCCTGACATAGAAAACACCTTTGTCATCCTGTATAAATATCCATCTCCCTTTAGAATTGAAGATTAAAGATGTTATTTATCGGTAAAAAATGGGTGTTTTCTCGTATACATTTTCGGTAATGATAGAGAGCCTTAAGAGGAGTCCTCACCCTACCGCTCTTATGGGATTTTCAATGTATAGCTCCGGCATCATATCTCCGTTATTTTTTAATTTTTCCGAATCAAATTTATATTTTTGAAATCCTTGCACTTTTTTCTACAAACTGACCGTATGATTTTTCAAAATAGCAATTTTAAGGACCAAAAACCTTACATTCGTAAACGAGTGTTTATAGGAATCTGAAAATCAGGCATATCTTTGCTCACAGTGCGTATTTTAACAAATCATCCGGTCAAATTGTAGGTTATTTAGTTTTATATCGTTCAAAAAAAACCCCATTGGAATCCGACTGTTCATCAATCTGTAATTTTGCCGGAACGATTTGTCTCCAAATTTCGATTCAAAAGCACACTATCCTTTTCTTGCTAGCCTTCTTGTCTTACTCATTGCCGTTTTCACAGAAACCTCGTTCAGCTGTAGGTCGAGGGATGGTCGAGGGTACATTTATGACTCTATTGTTCGCCTAATGCCAAAGATCTCTAAGTAAACATTTACACACATAAAAAATATGTACTAAAATTTGAAAATGGATTCATTTCATAATGATCAAACTATGAATTCAATTTAAATATCGAAGTATGAAAAATGTATGACGATAAAGTGCCCGTATATAGCTTATACAGGATCCCCAAAAAAGAAAACGAATCCATAACTCCCTTATTTATACGAGGATTTTAACTATTTATCAACCAAATTGAATGGTTGTAAGTAGCCTACAAAAAGGCCTAATAAATTCATGTATAGTCCCAAGGACAATGGTAAACTATGAAAATATTTTTTTTCAAACGCGAACAAATACGTTTTTTTAGTAATTTTGATAGAGATTTTTATTCTGAAAACAACAGTGTATCACAAGTATACATTTAGATAACAAAAATACAAAAAAAAAAATTACACCTATTAGAACAATAATTTTGTAATTTAATATACCGGGTGAAAACCTTTGATGCATATTTTTTATTCGGATGAATAAATGAAAACTAAATTAAAAAATATTCTTGCACCCAATTTTTGACTCGAAATGACCAAGTCAACAAAAATAAAAATAATAATAATATTGTTGTTGTGGAAGAAAATTTCCAAAGATGGTTTAGTGTTAATGTGTGGTGTGACATTTTTGGAGGTAGATTGGACTAGTGGGTCCCTTTTTTATTGATAGCAGTCTTAACTAAACAAATTATCATATTATTTATTATCAAACAAAATATGCAACTTTCTGGATGAGATGCCATTAGCAGTATTGAACAGAGTCGTGTTTCATCAGGATGGCGTCATACCACAGAATGCACGAATGTTTTATTTTTAAATAATTATTTTGGTGATCGATGAATGGGTCCTATTCGACGGCCCGATAGATCCCTAGATTTGAATCCATTGGATTTCGTTATATTCATTCGAAACATTCGAGACAATATTTATTTGATCCTAGATTTTTGATTTTTTTTTCTTTCTTTTAATGCAATGATATGCAGAAAAAAAATTCTCTATAAGAACGAATAAAAAAATATATGTAATGTACAGCGTAATTAAAAAAAAAAGTTGACTATTGTCTGTCAAAAAATACTTAGATGTCGAAAAAAATATAGAATCAGATATTGTTGATAGATAGTGTTGAAGTGTTTTTAGAACTCTTTCATTTTATGTCATTTATTCAAATCGGATAAAGAACAAGTAAGATACAGCGTCAAAGGTTTTTCGTCAATCACCCGGTATAAGAATTCCTTTATCACCTTTTTAATATTTTTTAATATTTTTTAATATTTACTTTACAAAGAGATTTAAATTAAAATTCTAGCTCCAAATTGTGTCTCAGTTGACCGGTGTTATCACTACTAAGACACAGGTAACAAAATCGTCACTCTCTCGTCTACCCTTATTATACCCTTGTCGTACCATTTCCCATCCAAATATTTCAGTAAAGTTAGCAATATCAAAGCAAAACCATTTGGGGTATATTTCTATGACGTTAGGGAAAATAAAACATAAAATTAGAAAATCGACCACGTGCTCGACTGTGGATGCCTCTTAACCTTACATTTTATAAATCCTACATTTGGATAGTGTTCCACGAGAAAACGAACTGTGTCATTAAACGTCATTTGACGTTTCTAATAAAGCGCGCCCAATTTTTACAGACTCTAAAGGGTGTACAAAATGTTGCTTTTAACGACAAAATCTAATCTTTTCGTTGAATCAGACAAGTAATTTACTTAAATGTTTGTGTAGACCCCTATTTTTTAATGTTTAACAATCTAATAATAATCACGCATAATTTTCGATAAAGGAAACGTGTTAAAATTACATTTTTTAACTTGAGGTAATTTTATTATTACTAATTGAACCTTCACGGTCTAAAATATCTGCATTTAAAATTTCATAAAAATCCGTTGGCAAATAACCGAGATATTAGGCTCGAAAGTCTAGAATCTAGATCCTCACAAACTCGTAATTCTTACAGAGATCTATAACTTGCAATCGTCAATTTGTTCAAATAAAATAAAATTTTTGTAAACTTCGTACCTTCAAGGTGAGTAAAGTGGATACACTTGTTAGCGTGACGTAAATATTAATTACTTTTCCATTTCGAAGCATGATTCTATCAGCATTTGTATTCGAGGATGGTATTTAAAATTAAATTGCACCTTCTTTTAGTGTTTCTCCCATTCATTGTCGTTCCCTTCAATTCCAACAACTCTTGCGGCAGCTACTTGAGCTATCTTTTTGTCAGTTCAGCAGCGACTGTTACCACAATCCTGACGTCAACGACAACATCGTAAGTACAACTCAAATTGCAAAACGAAGTAACCCGTCACAACTCTTTCCCAAGACCAACATCATCCAAAGACACACCAATTCGTCAGAGACTCATCACGTGCAAACTCAAGATGGATACATTTTAGGGTTATTCCGCATTCGTCGTGATAAACCCCGCGGCCCGCGGGGTAATTCTCTTTTGACGCTAAGATCTGGGTAACCCAGTACAACGATTCAACACTTTACAAAGCATTCATTGTGTTGTGGTTTTAAAAATTAAATCAGGAATCCAAGTAGGTATTCTACAGTGTGATTGAAAAAGAATGAGGACAATTTGAATTTGGCGCCTAGTGAATAATTTGTCATGTTGGTAACAAGTATTGACAGCAAAAATAAAGCTTGATATGATCATGGACGTATCTACTGGGGAATTGCAAATTGGTGACAATTGACAAACGAAATCAAAACAATGGGTTTGATCCTGGTTTGACGGAAACTTATGGATAAATCTTGACAGCGATGCTCTTCTGAAGCAAAACTGCCACACACAAAACATGAAACGCACTATACTTTATGGCGCCAAATTCAACTTGTCCTCATTCTTTTCCAATCACACTGTATTTATTTGAAAGGTACCTATACCTGTCATTGTATTTTTCGTTCATATTTAGTACCTATTTGAAAAGGTTTTTTAACGATGACAGAACCGGTATGATCCTACTTACTCATTACTTTTGTGATTTTAATTGCTTATTATTGTTATTAAATCATACTTTGTTGATAGAGGTATTTTTTTGTCAAAACTTGACATTAATAGGCTGACGTTAAACGCTATCTATGTTTTATGTGCATTATGATAATGTAATAGGGATCAAGATAGCTTTATAAATGGTATTTTGGGTTGCATTTTAACTTGGTCAGGCTCATCATTTTACGTGAATAATCCTGTATAAGGTATTATCGGATAGCAAAAAAAACTGGTACAGTATGTTACTGTAGACACTTCCAAACTGAATGAGTTTGAATGAGTTTTGGAAGTGTCTATAGTAACATACTGTACAGTTGGTTGCAAAAAAATCGGGAACTGTCAGAATAAAATTGACACATTTTTACAATTTTCCCGTAGTGTGAACCCTTCTTACGAGAGATAGCTTAGAATTAACGTCAAAATACAATGACATTTTTAAAAATTATTTGATAGGTATTGTCAAGTATACAATTAATTGACAAATGGACAACACCAAATTTACATTAGGGAAATTTTCGTTTCTCGTTTTTTTTTGCAACCAACTGTACCAGCTCTTTTTGCTATCCTATTTTTTAGTTTAATATTAATAATTATTAGAAATTAATAATGGCACATTCTGAGATCAACATCAAATAAACTTAATTATTTTTGATAGGTGGTGGCCATATTTTCAGCCTCTTCTTTATATGTATTGTTAAATTTACCATAACCTAAGTTATAAAAAAAAAACACAGAAAATATGCATAGGTATGTCATCTACGATTACCTACTACTGACTAAAATACAATGAATATTTTACAGTATAATATGAAAAATTCATAAAAACTTATAGAAAATTTCTAACAGCTAAGCAACATTTCCTTTGGACTGATATAATTGGTGCGATCCTCTTTTACAATTTACCAATATTGATATTGCTATATAACAATGTTGTAGTTGCTATGATATGAAACTGTTGATTGGTTGGATCTATGCAAAATTAATATTGTTCAATAACAATCTTGCTAAATTTTGAAACAGAATCGCACTAATTAGCGGACTGGCGAGAGCGCGGGGCGGGTCACTCTATCACACACACATAGACCATCTAACACGTACAGTTACTGTTGCGAACCCATTGGTATTTTTTACCAATATGTGGCCATATTTTCCGGCTGACCATACCTACGAGTATTCGACCCAGGTAAACTTCGTCCAGCGAGATATTGGGAGATTTTAAATTGTATTAAATTAGCCCAACACTACAAAATGCACTAGAATACATTAATTAGAGCATAATTTCAGGGAAAAAATGTTACTGCTTGAAGGATATATTTCAAATTTTACGTGCGCTAGGTACTACCGTGTGAGCAACAATTAGTGATTGAGTTGGCAATAAATTCTGGTGACTTTTGGTGACTTTTATGTCATGTTCCAACGAGAAAACCATTTTATTAATAAAAGAATACAAAAACCAAGACGTTTAAATATGAAATGTATACCAGCTGTCAATAGTGTCAATAAAACAAACCGAAATAGGTAGATACAATTCACAGTCTTGAAAATGTCATGTAAAATTTTTTTTTGCCAATTGAAACAGTTATTGTTGCTCACCCTGTACTTTCTCTACATAGAATTTAGTGATTTTTATGTCAACCAATCTCTCGCTGGACAAACTATACCTTATGTTTACTTTTCACCTTATTTGACGACGTTTAACAATAACACTAATAAATTATTTTCTCAATTTGGACGGTTTTTCAAATTTTTTGATTGATCGATGCTACCACTTTAAATTATGATCATTTAAATTCAAAATTTTAAATTTGGTGCGATCTATTTCAGGCGGGCGCCCACACGCGCTAAAGTCCCTAGATAATTTATCTAGGGACTTTAGGTAACACGCGCCATGATCGAGCGCCCTCTACTCTTAGGCAGGCTCTACCCATGCTCTACCAAGGCTCTCTGCTTGGGCAGATTAGTTGAGTTTTTGCACAGAAAATATGCCAAATAATACGGTCGAAGGTACGCATACGATTGATCCACCTAAGTTGTAAAAAAATTTAAAAAACGGTTTATCTTTTATTTTTAGATAAAATGCGGCAGTTGCGATTAACCACAAGCAAGAAAATGGTTAAATTTAACGAGGTGAGAGTCAGTTGCAACGGCCAAGTGTTGGTGCACAGGAAGTTCTAATTGTGCCCTATGATGAAAATATAGATGCCATCTATTTCAACGATTCGCGTCTCAATGGGGGTACAAATCTTCAAAAACCTAACACGCCAAATGTATTTGGTATACAATTAAATCCAAAAAACCAAGCAAAACATTCAATCCAAATTTTCTTCAAAAAAGAAAAAGATGCGGACAAAGCTGCAAATGCTATTAGCACATTCACCACGTACCTAAGTTCACATTCTAGCCCATTTTTAATATTTAGTTACTTTTACTATTAGGTAATAGTTATCTACTATAATATATACATATATCATATATACAGTGCGTTTTTTTTTAATGTGCCAAAGGGAATTGCATGGTAAAACTTATACCCCCTGTTAACTTTTGTTTCGATGAAAATATTCAAACCATTTTTGGAACAAAGTTGAAAGATTTTTTAACCTTGGAAGTACGGTCGTAATGTCAATTTTTCTGTAGAACGCAGTGATGCAGCTATTTTCACTGTAAATTGTATATCTGGTGCGATCTTTATCGTGCCTTCCCCTAAAAATTTGGTACGGGGGATGGTACAGTTAATTTCAAAATTATAGAGTACACCTAATTTTCTACAGTGTGAAATGCACTTACATTTTTTTGTCAATGATCAATGTCAATTTTGACAAACAAAATGCCTAATCTAACCGAAAACGCGAAAGTACTCATTCTTTCTAAATTAGAAGAAGGGTGGTCGATCCGGAGGGTAGCCCAGGACTATAACATGGCGAAGAGCACTGTACAGAGGATAAAACAGACAATATTATGGTGTTCTAAAATATCAGCGACATTTTATGTTGTCCAAAGTTACCTAACCTATATAAAAAATATGACGCTCAAATGTCAAAAAGGCATCTTTACATTCTTTACATATGGAAAAAACTGTAATAAATCGACTTCTTGATTTTTGAGGTGTACTCGATAATTTTGAAATTAACTGTACATACTTATATTAAAGTCAGGGATCAAGATAGCTTTATAAATCGTATTTTGGGTTGCATTTTTACCTGGCCAGGTTCATCATCTTGCGTGAATAATCTTGTACATGTTTACTTTTTATCTTATTTGATGACGTTTAACAATAACACTAATAAATTATCTTTGTCACTATTGATTAGATTGCATTTTATTTTATATTTTTCTCTTGTCATGATTTGACCTTTTTCTTTATTTCTTTCTGAATGACGCGTCCCGAAAATTTGGATCTGTCAAATAATTTTGGTTATGATGATTTCAAGAATTCGTAAATTTAATGATTATAAAACCTAATTTGAAAAACACGATAAAAACCTTGAAATATTTGCTTTTTAAAACTAATGTTGTCGACGGTACAACAAATCCAATGAAGCGCTAGCCAAAACACCCTGAGTTTTGCATACGGGAGTTTTGTCGCGGACCAATCGGGTGATTTCACGTACCCTCGACTTTTTGGTTTTTGTTTTATTTCTTGTTAGTTTCTAAGGAGATAAAAAAACAAGTCAAGGTCAATGACAATGTGATAAGAAATATGATGTATAAAAAATTATGAGACTAGGATAATGAAAATGTAACAATGAATAAATGAATAATGGAAATACAGCAATCGCGTAATTAATAATAAAATGTACGAGATCGAAAGATTTTTAACAACTACGGCCCTCAATGATACACAGGGTGTCTCAGTATTTATCTGCATTTTAAATTTCATAAAAATCCGTTGGCAAATAACCGAGATATTACGCTCGAAAGTCTTAGCTGAGACACCTGTATATAACGAATTTCACCGTTCTTCCGAGACCTGGATCCGGTGATGGCTGAAGTCCAGGTTCCTTCAGGAGAGCCTCTGCATCGTCCGGGATTTGTGCTAATAAATATGGGTGTCAACAAAACTATTCGCAAAAAATCAGATTGATCGATGCACTTTTGAATCACTCACTCACAAAACTCTTGCCAGCGAATGCAATCAATTGGTTGCAATGCTTGAACCTACTGAAAATGATAGGGGGGCAACCCTTACTCTTTAACAGTACCACAAACTGAGAAACCTGAAATTCACGAACCAATTGCCGGGTACTTGTTGACTGGTTTTTGTTCTACACTCTCTACAATTTGGGGTTCGAGGTCAGGTCAGGTCACGTGACGTGATATCGGCGGCGTACTCAAGTTTTGTGCTTGACCTGTACATGGGTTTTCTACTCTCATGCGGATCTACAGTGTGATTGGAAAAGGATGAGGACAAGTTGAATTTGGCGCCATAAATTATAGTGCGTTTCATCTTTTGTGTGTGGCAGTTTTGCTTCAGAAGAGCATCGCTGTCAAGATTTATCCATAAGTTTCCGTCAAACCAGGGTCAAACCCATTGTTTTGATTTCGTTTGTCAATTGTCACCAATTTGCAATTCCCCAGTAGATACGCCCATGATCATATCAAGCTTTATTTTTGCTGTCAATACTTGTTACCAAAATGACAAATTATTCACTAGGCGCCAAATTCAAATTGTCCTCATTCTTTTTCAATCACACTGTATAGTGTAAAACTGAATGCACGAATTTTAACTGGATTCAATTGCACCTCAACAACATTGTGGAATTGCGTGCTGATATTGTTGTATAATTTTGAGAGTTAACGAAATCAGAAAGATGAAACCAAGCCTCATCAGTAAAAAAGTAATTAGCATTTAAAATTGATGAGTATTTAATTTTTGCCTGTTTTATTACTTTATGCGATCTTTCAATTACATAGTGACTGCTGGATTCTAGTTTACCTTATCTTTGTATTTTTTTTTAAGTGATATAAAACACTGTTTTTCTGACGATCAGAATACAAGACTCACAAACTTATCATTCTTGCAGAGATCTATAATTTACAATCGTCAATTTGTTCAAATTATAAAATTAAATTTTTGTAAACTTTGTACCTTCAAGGTAAGTAAAGTGGATACACTTGTTAGAGTGACGTAAATATTAATTACTTTTCCATTTTGAATAATGATTCTTTCAGCATTTGTATTCGAAGATGGTATTCAAAATTAAATTGCACCTTCTTCTAGTGCTCTCCCCATTCATTTTCGTTCCCTTCAATTCCAACAACTCTTGCAACAACTACTTGAGCTATCTTTTTATCAGTTTTAGCAGCGACTGTTACCACAATCCTGACGTCAACGACAACATCGTAAGAACAACTCAAATTGCAAAACAAAGTAATCCGTCACAACTCTTTCCCAAGACCAACATCATCCAAAGACACACCAATTCGTCAGAGACTCACCATGTGCAAACTCAAGATGGATACATTTTAGGGTTATTCCGCATTCGTCGTGACAATCCCCGCGGGGTAATTCTCTTCCAGCACCCTTACAATTTTGACGCTAGGATCTGGGTAACCCAGTACAACGATTCAGTCGCGTTCTTGTACTGGAGGGCTGGGTATGACGTCTGGTTGGGCAATACTAGAGGAAGTTTGTATTCGAAAAAACACGTAACGTTGAAACCCTCCGATTCGGACTTTTGGGACCACAGGTACGAGTCTTGATTGGTTTCTAAATATACGCAAAGATAGTTTTCATGAATTGGCGTATTATGATCTTCACGCCACCGTCGAGTACGTAAAGAAGACAACCGGTGGGAGTAAGATTATTTATGTGGGGTATTGCATGGGTGCTATCAGTGGTCTAATTTATGCAAGCATCAAGCCTGAAGATGCGTCAAAGTCGATCCAAATCATGATCACTCTTGCACCTGTTATAAGTTACCAAGATGCACACGGACCTTTGATGACTGCAATAGCAATATTATACAAACTGCAGGTGCAATGACAACAATTAAGCTACAAAGAAGTTTTCTTAATCTAGGAAGTATTTGTAGCCCCTTAGGGAGTACATGGGAATCTACAGTGTTGGAAGATATGACATCTGGTATTTGAGACTTCTTCGATTCTTTTATCTATTTTTCCCTTTCAAGAAACTCTTACCTTACACTATTTCGTTGTTTTTCGGATGGACACCAGACGAGATGGATCCAGTAAGTTTAGAACCTTGAATAAATCTATAAACTAACTTTACTTATTGAAGAATTACGCAAATCTGATGGTCTCACATTTTGGTTCTGAAGCTTCTCTCAAAGTGGTCGATCACGGTCACCAAATGCATTTGGACAACAGGTTCCAAGTATATTCTTACGGCAATGATCATAATATGAAGGTCTACGGTAGTCCAAAACCTTCTTTGTATTCTCTGGAAGCAATCAAATTACCTGTTTTCATCGTCTGCAGTTACGATGACTATATAAGTCATTACAAGGTTAACTAAGTCATTTGACTGGTCTCGACTTCTTTATAATATTTTAGGACAATGAACGATTGTTCAACAGTCTTCCCCAAGAGGCTACGATTTATGGGAAACTGGTTGTGAAGGGAATGAATCATTTCGACTATGCGTACGGTAAACGCAGAAATGAAGAGGTCCACAATAAAGTTTTGCAATTGTTAAATAGTTTGTGCGAAGACAAAAGTAACTAGTATTGTTCCGCTTGTAAAAATTAGTTGTTTTAAGAAATTTGGTTTGGAAATAAAGCGAATTTTGTTGAAATTGTGTTAAATGTAATGAGGGATTTAGAACAGAACTCGAGCTGAAGAGCAAAGAGATGGACCAGTAGGTCAACCTAAAACCAAGAGTAGGTCAAGGGGTTTGAGGGTCTGGGTGTCATCACCTGGACCAAGTGGATGAGGTACCACCATTAAATTCTTCCTAACTCATTGGGAGAAGATATGGCCAGGGGAAAGCCTTGTCATTTTGGAACTAAAATGGAAGGATAGATCCACCGGAAAAGGGGAGACCTGAAGAAAGCCAAAGGGTCTAAATCGACATCTGGCACTGGAACCTGTAAGGCACCGGAAGGGATGGAGACAAAAAACATCCCGTTCTGATTTAGCTTGACATTCCTCCACCTGGGGGAAGCCTTCTGAAGATAATACAAGAGTTAGCAGTACCGACTCTCCTTTTCCTTTGCCAGACTCCTTTGCAAAGACTTGGGTAAAAGAGAAAAGGAAGCAAAACAAGAAGGGGAAGTCCTTCAGTGGGACCGTTAGTCACAAGATATTTTGGGATAACTGTGTGTGTTGCGTGTAAAGTTCTTGGCTTCAAGGCGAACAAAGTGGTTAGACATGTTCACATGACGTAAATAATAATCTGCTGTTGCATTGCGTGCGAATGCGTTAGTTTTAGTGGGTGTTAAGATGATGCGTTACATTACGTGGCACCTTCTTTTTGTACTTCTCCCTTTCATTTTTGTTCCCTTCAATTCCAACAACTCTTGCGGCAGCTACTTGAGCTATCTTTTCATCAGTTTCAGTAGTGATTGCTACCACAATCCTGACATCAATGATAACATCGTGAGTGAATCTTCACATGAAAACAAAAAGACTGCAATTTTGCTTCAGACGAACGTCATCCAGAGACACACGAATTCTTCAGAGACTCACCAAGTCCAAACCGAAGATGGTTACGTCCTGGACCTGTTCCGAATCCATCGAAAGAATCCTCGAGGAGTGATTCTCTTTCAACACTCCTTCCTTTTTGATGCTAGAATTTGGGTGAATCAGAAGAACGATTCTGTCGCATTTTTCTTCTGGAAAGCTGGTTATGACGTTTGGTTAGGTAACAGTAGAGGCAATTTCTATGCAAAGAAGCATGTAAGGCTGAGACCCTCCGATCCAGAGTTTTGGAACTACAGGTACGTGACTGGCGATTGGTTGATAATTGACACAAAATTTAGTTTATCAGAACTGGGGTACTTCGATCTTAATGCTACCATTGAATACATCAAGGCAACAACCAATCAGAGGAAAATTATTTACGTGGGGCATTCTCTAGGGGGTACCACAGGGCTAATTTACGCTAGCATGAGACCCGAGGACGCACTTAACTCACTTCAAATTATGATCACAATGGCGTCCGGTACAACTTTTAAATATGGATATGGGATGGTGCGTACTGCGGTACCAGTATCAATTATGATGCAGGTAGGATATTGGATTCTCTCATGGGCGGTGACCTTGGAAGTATCTGCGCGAAGGCGGAGTGATAAATCAGTGAAAAATCTGTAAATGAAAACTGAAACCGATACTCGTCGTTTGCGCAGATATGACTCATAGCCCATGAGAAAATCCAACACCTATAATAACGATGCTTCTCTCATTCGATTTGTTTTCTGCAGCGTTTTAAAGAGTACACAGGGGTCTACAGCATTGCAAAATACGATATCTGGTACTTGAAGTTGTGGAGAATCTTCCATAAAATTTTTCCCTTCAAGATATATTTGCCTTACATGATTTCGTTTCTTTACGGATGGACACCTGACGAGAATTTTTA
This sequence comes from Tenebrio molitor, assembly GCF_963966145.1. Taxonomy (NCBI): domain Eukaryota; kingdom Metazoa; phylum Arthropoda; class Insecta; order Coleoptera; family Tenebrionidae; genus Tenebrio; species Tenebrio molitor. Next base: position 2,137,303 of record NC_091053.1, read on the forward strand.
AAATTGCTTTTAGTTTTCTACGTTGTCCTACAACCTCGTAGGTAAAATTTCGGCACATTTTAAAAATACACCCTGTATATCATGTTTTATAAAATGTACGCCAATGCGAAGTAACCTATAGGAAATATGCTTTAAAACAAGGAACCGCATTGGTGTACGTTTTATAAAATATGATATACAGGGTGTATTTTTAAAATGTGTCGAAATTTTACCTACGAGGTTGTTTGACAACGTAGAAGACTAAAAGCAATTAAAAAAAATTGTAGCTCAAAAAATAAATGTCATTTTATTTTTTAACATAGTATTTTTTAGATATTTTTTCCGAGTTCTGCATGAAGCCAGTAGCTCGTGGTTAAAATATCTGTACAACTTTCAATAACACCCTGTATATCTAAATCAAATTTATTTCTTGAAGAATTACGCAAATTCAATGGTCTCGCATTTTGGTTCTGAATATTCTCTTAACATACTCCATCATTTTGTTCAATTACGCTTGAATGGCGCGTTCCAAGCCTACGATTACGGAGAAACAGAAAATATGAAAGTACATGGTTCTAACAGGCCTTTCTTATATCCTTTGGAAAAAATAAAAGTTCCTACTCTTATGGTCTTCAGCTACAACGACATTTTGAGTCATTACATGGTGAAGTAATTTCTTTGGTTAGGTTTTATCATTGTATGGAACTTGCAAGACAACGAACTCGCCTACCAGAGGCTTTCTAAAGAGGCCACGGTTTGTGGGAAACTCGTTGCGGAAGGACTAAACCATGTGGATTATATTTATGGTCGACACAGAAACGAAAAAGTTTACAACAAAATATTGTAGTTGTTAAATAATTTGTAGAATAAGCCGACACCCAAGCGTCTTCCCATTTTTAAATAAATTTTACCAATGATTAGTGAGCATTTTATTATCCCAATAGAGGTAAAAAATATATATCTGAATCGTGAGCTGACAACAGATCTCAAAAAAAAAAAATACTGGACTTGAGGGCTCTTTGGACTAAAGACAGTATAACGTCCGTCCATATAACTCGGGTCCGCTCCTCGGTAGAGGGTAGTAGATGGGTCTCCCGCAGGTCAAAGCCGAGTGCTTTCAAAGGATGTGGTCAGCATTTGTATCCTTATGTATGAGTCCACGAGACTAGAGAGGAAAACCTCTGAAAAAAAACCTCTTTCAACAACAGCCCGGCCCGGGATTCGAACCCCGAACCTTCCGATTTCAAACCAAGCGCGTATATCACGCGGCCACGGTGCTCTGTTGGATCTATTTTATTTAGCACACGTGTTATTAAAAACTACAGTGACGATACTTACCCCACGTTGGGCGCCAGCTCAAGGTAAACACGTGTAAGTCATACTACTTGATAAAAATGGCCAACACGCAATGTTGTAATGCATCAAGAAAATGTTATCGTCGACCATGTAAACATATCAAGACCTTCAAAAAAACACGTTTATGTACTTGCCGCCTTCAGTCTCTTGATTTGGGACCAAGTCAAGTCGTTGCAAGATGGACGTGAAAACGGTACTGCTATATAGCGCCACTTTGATCCTGCCTTTGACGCTGCTTCAGCAGAAATCTTCTTGCAACGATTACCTAAGTTACTTGAGTGTGTTTTCCAGCGACAACTGCTACTACAATCCTGACCTCTACAGCGACGTGGTAAGCGACAGCGGCTCTAGAAGCTTCCAAGGTACAAATCTTCTTGCAGGAGGAAATCGTGCAAAGACACATCGGCTCGTGCGAGACCCACCGAGTCCAAACCGAAGACGGCTACATTTTGACTGTGTTCCGCATACCACAACACCATCCCAAAGGTGTGATTGTCCTCCAGCATGGAATGGCCCAATCGTCGAGGATCTGGGTGGCGCAGCAAAATGATTCCGTGGCTTTTGTGTTTTGGAAGGCGGGTTACGACGTCTGGTTGGCCAATTTCAGAGGCACGCGCTATTCGAGGAATCATACGAGGCTATCACCTGACCAAGCTGCATTTTGGGATTTTAGTTTGTACGAGTTGGGGTATTTTGACACTCACGCTGTTGTAGAATATGTCAAAGTCGAGACCAACCAGTCTAGGATCGTCCATTTGGGGGTGTCGATGGGTGGCGCCGCTGGTTTAGTCTACGCCTCTTTGAGACCCAACGACGCCGCCGATTCCCTCAGTGTCATGGTACCAATGGCACCTTACGTGTTTTTGTCTCGCTTCTCGATGTTCAACCAATTGTTGAGTCTTGCATCAACACTACACGTAAAGTCCCACCGGAACATCTCCACTTCTTCTGAATGACACTTTTGCAGCCGTACCAAGACACAACAGGAATCTACACTCTTCTAAGTCATGACAGTTGGTACGTTCGACTTCTCAAAGCCGCTGCCATGACTATACCGTTCAAGAAGTTGGTTCCTTATTCCATTTCTTTCATATCTGGATGGACTCCAGACGAGTTTGACCCAGTACGTTTTTTCAGTGCTTCACACGAAGATCATACGATTTTTGTAGCGTTTCGCCAACGATGCCGCAGTACATTTGGATTCTCCACTTTTCCTCAAAATCGCCCATCACTACTCGCAGATTTACAAAGCTAATGGTCTTTTTCAAATGTACGACTATGGGGAAAAGGGGAACTTGCAGATGTATGGTTTTGCAAAACCTCCTCTCTTTCCTTTGGAAAAGATCAAAACGTCAGTTTTTGTGGTGTATGGTTCACACGATACCATCAGCCGAGTCGAGGTAAGACCAAGAAATTCTTCTATTTCTTCTACCTTAGAATGTCTTCAGGACAACCAAGAGCTTCTTGGGAAGCTGCCCGGTGATGTCGTACTTGGCCAAATCTTAGTTGACAACTTCAACCATTTGGATTTTTTCTTTGGAAGACGCAGAACAGAAATGTACGACAAAATCATGAAGTTGCTTGAGAATACTACAAATTGAAGATTCTACTTTTTGAAGATTTTCCTTTCCAGTTTTATTTATTTGGTCGTAGAGCAAAAGGTAGTTGAGCACCGTGGAAACAATATAGTTAGTCAAAAGAAGAAATCTTCGATAAAATACCTTTTTTTTTCTGTAGTAAAACAGATTTTCTCTTTTTGTCTTTGTTTTCATCTGCAGTGATAACTTAATTTTGAATTACTCGTTTCCATTTTCTGCTCATTTCTTCAAGTTTTTCCCAAACTGTAACCAGAATGTTTAGTAATAATAGTAATAATGCACTGGAGGAGTAAATTCTTTTGAACTTCTACCATTTGGATTTTCTCTTTGGTAGACGCAAAACAGAAATGTACGACAAAATCACGAAATTGCTTGACAATACTGCAAATTGAAGATTCTACTCTTTGAAGATTTTTCTTTCGAGTTTTATTTATTTGGTCGTAGAGCAAAGGGTAGTTGAGCACCGTGGAAACAATATAGTTAATCAAAAGAAGAAGTCTTCAACAAAATACATTTTTTTCTGTAGTAAAACAGATTATCTCTTTTTGTTTTGTTTTCATCTACAGTGATTACTTAATTTTGAATTACTCGTTTCCTTTTTCTGCTCATTTCTTCAAATTTCTTCAAGTTTTTCCCAAACTGTAACCAGAATATTTAGTCATGATAGCAATAAAAGAATTGGAGGAGTGAATTCTTTTGAACATCAATCATTTGGATTTTCTCTTTGGTAGACGCAAAACAGAAATGTACGACAAAATCATGAAATTGCTTGACAATACTGCAAATTGAAGATTCTACCCTTTGAAGAGTTTTCTTTCTAGTTTTACTTATTTGGTCGTAGAGCAAAGGGTAGTTGAGCACCGCGGAAACAATATAGTTAGTCAAAAGAAGAAATCTTCAAAAAATACCTTTTTTTCTGTAGTAAAACAGATTTTCTCTTTTTGTTTTGTTTTCATCTACAGTGATTACTTAATTTTGAATTACTCGTTTCCTTTTTCTGCTCATTTCTTCAAATTTCTTCAAATTCTTCCCAAACTGTAACCAGAATGTTTACTAATGATAGCAATAATGAATTGAAGGAGTAAATTCTTTTGTACTTCAACCATTTGGATTTTCTCTTTGGATAGACGCAAAACAGAAATGTACAACAAAATCATGAAATTGCTTGACAATACTACAAATTGAAGATTCTACTCTTTGAAGATTTTTCTTTCTAGTTTTATTTATTTGGTCTAAGAGCAAAGAGTGGTTGAGCACCGCGTAAACAATATAGTTAGTTAGAAGAAGAAATCTTCAAAAAAAATACCTTTTTTTTCTGTAGTAAAACAGATTTTCTCTTTTAGTTTTGTGTTCATCTAGACTCTAGAGTGATTACTTAATTTTGAATTACCCGTTTCCCTTTGCTGCTCATTTTTTTAAATTTCTTCAAATTCTTCCCAAATTGTAACCAGTATGTTTAGTAATGATAGCAATAATGAATTGGAAGAGTAAATTCTTTTGAACTTCAACCATTTGGATTTTCTCTTTGGCAGGCGCAAAACAGAAATGTACGACAAAATCATGAAATTGCTTGACAATACTACAAATTGAAGATTCTACTCTTTGAAGATTTTTCTTTCTAGTTTTATTTATTTTGTCTAAGAGCAAAGGGTAGAAGCAATAGTTAGTCAAAAGAAGAAATCTTCAATAAAATACATTTCTTCTGTAGTAAAAGAGATTTTCTTTTTTTTTATTGGATTTTCTCTATGGTAGATGCAGAACAGAAATATACGACAAAATTATCAAATTCTTGACAATACAACAAAAGAAGAAATCTTCAATAAAATACATATTTTTGGAGTAACATAGATTATCTTTTTTGTCTTTGTTTTCGTTTCCAGTTATTACTTAATTTTGAATTATTCGTTTCTGCTGATTTCTTCAAATTTCTTCAAGTTCTTCCCAAACTATGATCAGTCTGTTAAGTACGTAATAATGATAAAAGTAATGATGAATTGTAGGAGTAATTTTCTTTTTTGATCTTTGACCTTTTTGCACACTTTTCGCTGGCGTTTGTTGCATCTTTGCATCATCACGCAGCTAGCCCACATTGGAGGCGGTGTCGAAAGCTTTAAACACTCCATACCGGCGATGTTTACCTCTGCACACATAAAATTAGCCAAAACTCGTTAAACACTGTTTACCAGAACGACAGTCTAATGATAAATCCGCTCATGCAATCAGCGATTCATCGATCCCTCCTCGTTCCGAAAATAACCCGCCCTTTTCTGCCGCCATTGTGTATATTTTCGTAGTGGTAATTTATGGAAATGGCGCGTTCCGCATCCCATTGATGCTGGAACACTCTATCTATTTTATGTAGTAAAAATAAAAATAAGCTCATTTTACATCATAGTAAGCTAGGTGGTTGGACCCGGTTTCAGTTGTTCGGCTTCGGCAGTGTCGCAGTGTCACGCACGCCCACTTGATCCATCTGGATGGTCCGGCGAGATGCAGTCACGCCGCCGGACGTGATCCACGCACGAAACGTGACCGACCTGTGACAGACGGACCACCGGGTGACGTACTACGGCATCAAGCTGCAGCCGGTAAGTCCAGGCTTCTTCACAGCTTACGCCAATCGAACGCTCATTGCCCCGAATGGCCCAATTAACGAAACTCGAGAAACGATGCAGATTGTGAATCACGGCCTAATAACACATCGAAAAAATATACAAACTTGTTTGAAAATAAATCAGACAAGTGGGGTGTTTAACGTAAATCCAGGATCAAGGATTCCATCATGATTTATAATTAATTCATAATTCGACAGTGTTTACAGAGTGGTTGGCGGTTCGCTGTTTTATTTGTCCAATCTGTTTCATTTTTATGACGGTGGCGTTAAAAATCTTCACAACAAATACCTCGATACCATCTTTACACATTTTCATCTGGAAATGTTTTAACAAAATTGTAAAAATACAACTCACACAATTTTTAAATTCTAAACACATTTTTATTACTCATTAAATAACAATTGACTAAAAAGAAATTAATTCTTTATTACCTACATCTTATTTTGTTGTCAGTTGTAAATAATAACAATAATAACAATTAGTGACTTTGTTGTAAAAATCCAATGCTGTTTTTAACCGCGCATTATGACGATTTGAGCGTGACGATTTTACCGTGTCGCGTGACGATTTTAGCGTGTCGCGTGACGATTTTAGCGTGTCGCATGAAACTAATTCACTGCTCGTGTGGTGCGCCTAAAGAAGTTCTCACTTCAAGGTCCGAGCCTGACGCATAAAACTAATTCATTCTCAATTGACGTCCTCGAGATAATTCAGCCGTAGAACATTATTTTGAGAAAGTTTTCTATTTGTAAAACTATTGATTCATAATTGTGTTTGATCTTGTTGCAATAAAATTTATACTTTTTTTATTCGGCCATTATCTCGTCATAAACACTGAGCAAACATCTTTAGTAGACAAACCATAAAATAAAAACGGAAAATTAAAATAATAACCCCTTTGAGGTTCTGGAATGGGAATAATAAATGAAACAAAAATAGATGAAACTGCAAGGGCGAGCTTTGCACATAACGAGGTATTTGTTGAAGCTTCATTTCAGCAGCTTTGTTGGCAATTCTCGAGGAAACAATAAATGTTTGGTATCGGGGATCTGTGATAAAATAACTTCCTGGAAAAAGTCCTGAGGAGCTTTGTGGTACTTCTTCAGAATCGATACTGTTCCATGCTGCTTCAGTAGATGAAAACTTTTTCAACAAGAAAGAGAGGCAACGGAAGATTGTGAAGATCTTGGTCCAGCAAACAGTAGCTGAAGAGATGAAGATAAGATAAATTTTGGGTCAAAGTGCTTCGGAGGAGCTGAATGGTGCAGATTGATCAAAAAGAATATACCGGTTGTGATTCTTTCCAAAATGCTTCCGCAAGAGTCCAGAAAAAAATTCGTTGAGGTGGTGAAAATTTCTTTTCTGGAGCTTCATTTAAGAGACCTGGAAATCTTGACCCCTTTCCACCAAATACTCGTAGATGCATCATCGTCTCGTTATATTCTTCTCCCCACTTTTCGAGCCACGTCGCTTTGAAATTCTTTCCTAATTGCCCCACTTCGTGTTTTCCTCGTTAGTTACAAATTTGCAAAACAAGCGAACACGGCTTTAATTGAGCACCTTTCACGTGTAAAATATTCTTGGCAGCGCAACAAACACCTCCGAAATAGTCCACTTTAAAAATACACTCAACAATAAAAGACTCACGCTTATTAAAACAAAAAAACTACGCGACCAACAACAAAAGGGCGTTACACTTTCCTCGGATTACTTTGAAATTAATGAGACGATCCTGAAAGAGCTACAAATGATTTAAACATGACCAACATCCATAAATACTTCGCGTTTCTTTTTGTGAGCGGGATTTAGTAGAATTATATTGTACTAATTTCATCACGGCGAAGATCTGGCCGATTAAAGAGAAAATATGGAAATCCGATAACTTCACGTTATGGCTTTTCTTATCTTTGTTTCTGTGACGGAATGCTTTCCTTAAAATATGGTTTATTAGTCGGGTCGATTTGACCACAATGTCATGTGGAACAATAAAAGTCGATGTCATTTCCGTCTGTCCTACATTTAAACAAACATTTTCGATCATTTGCGCACCAGAAATCGCGTTTTAGCAATTTTTTGAATTTTTGTATGTCTGGTTGTTTCCACTTAACTCAAAAACTAACGGAGGGATTCTCTTCAAACAATTTTTTTTAGAAAGACAAGACACCTGACCACGTTCTGTACTTTGTTTCATCGCGATATGACGTCACACAACCGCGTAGTCGGGTCGATTTGTTATGACCACAATGTCATGTGAAACAATAAAAGTCGGTGTCATTTCCGTCTGTCCTACATTTAAACAAACTTTTTCGATCATTTGCGCACCAGAAATCTCTTTTTAGCAATTTTTTGAATTTTTGTATGTCTGGTTGTTTCCACTTAACTCAAGAACTAACGGAGGGATTGTCTTCAAACAATTTTTTTTAGGAAGACAAGACACCTGACCACGTCCTGTACTTTGTTTCATCGCGATATGACGTCACACAACCGCGTAGTCGGGTCGATTTGTTATGACCACAATGTCATGTGAAACAATAAAAGTCGGTGTCATTTCCGTCTGTCCTACATTTAAACAAACTTTTTCGATCATTTGCGCACCAGAAATCTCTTTTTAGCAATTTTTTGAATTTTTGTATGTCTGGTTGTTTCCACTTAACTCAAGAACTAACGGAGGGATTGTCTTCAAACAATTTTTTTTAGGAAGACAAGACACCTGACCACGTCCTGTACTTTGTTTCATCGCGATATGACGTCACACAACCGCGTAACGACAGTTCTTTTCCGAGACCGCGATATGAATCACGTTAATGGCTGTTCTCGATTTGCGATTTAATTGTGAGCAGTTGGGGCCTTATTGTGTTCGATTTTTAAACTTGATCAGCTTCGCCATTAACCTAATTACTAATATAAACCGAAATAATACCCCCCCTGAAGTCTTATCAGTCTAAGGAGGATCGATCTTTCCATCAAGCTTTGAAGCTTTCGTCCGCCGCACACAGCCCCGACTTGTTCCGCTGTTTGTTGTTTTATGATGCGCTTTTTTCAGATTAGATTTCGCCACTTCGCTCTGATAATTTTTTCAAGTGTTTGTTTGAGAGTGTGCCGAGACTAAAATCGAACGGGGTGCTTTGGAAGACAGTGCGAGGGTGTTGATTCGGCAGATGCACGATTTGTGCACAGTGAGTGATGGACCTTTGGCAATCGTACTGTCCCAAATGGGAAGGGTTAAAAGTGAGCGTTTTCATAAGCGGAAATTTTATTATCGGGGACAGGCTCCAGTGAGGACTCGTGGGTCCCAGAAGAGCGGCCAGGACGACCGGGGACCGAGCAGGAAGAGGCGAGTCCACGACGACGGCTTCTCCAGCATGGACCTCCTCAGAGGGGTGTACATGCTCACACAGGTAAGAGCAACCACTACCTTTTTTTCTTTTCTAGTTCTGTTTCTATTTTCAAGACAAAAAAATTAAAACACTTCTTACAAAAAATTTCTCTTCTCTTTTGAGTTTTCTCAAAAATATAAAAAACATTTTAAACTCAACATGTCCCAAATCTCTACCTCTTTCTAAACTGAGAAGTGTTTGAATTTTTTTACGCGCAGAGGCAATCTTTTCAACCTACCGTACCACTCCTGCTCCAGATTCAAGTCCAATTGAATTTACGTGGGTTTGTTTGTATCGAAAATCGCATTGAATGATTTTTTGGAGTAGTTTGAGAGTTTCCAAATGCAATGATTTCAAACTGACAATCAAAATTTTATTTTTGTTTTTTTCAAGGTCACAATAGGTTTAACTGTAATATTTTGTTTGTTGGACTCCTAGATAATCTAGAAATGAGAAATAGTTTTTATTTACGTGATAAATATTATTTTGGCAAAATTTCTTATTTAAAATGACCAGAGCGTATACAGCAGGTCACGTGACGTCCCAAGGACAAACATCCTTTGTGTGGAAATATCTGTGCCACAGCCATCAAAGCAAAAATCGCTTATCCACACAAACACTTCAAAAAAATGAAAAGTTAGTATATTAGACTTGGATTTATTTATTTTCCGAAGCTCTGTTAATTGGCGGAAAGCACGGCAGGCAAAGAAAATAATTCGCACTTCAATCAAGGAACTCCTCGAGACATTGTGCGTGTGGTGGGTGTTTTTAAAAATAATCACCGACTTAAATACTGCGAGATGTGGCAATCAACCGCTCGTAAAGCAGACAATATAAAGAAGCTTTTTATTGTGGGACGAGGTGTTTGCCGCTAGCGTCGCATCTGGGACGGGATTTCAATTTTCAGATAAGCTCCACTTTCTTTATCTAATATTGCGTAAGGAAATATTTGAATGTAATGATTTTGCCCCCGATTGGGGAGTTTTCCGCTGTTTTCCTCGCTCTCATGAGGCTGTTTTCAGGTTAACCACGTCACTATTGACAACTTGATATTCAGGCTTCACAGCAACGCCACTGTTATCCTTTTGGTGACGTTCTCCATCGCGGTTACCACGCGCCAGTACGTGGGGAACCCCATCGACTGCGTCCACACCAGGTAATCCATTTACAACAATTCTTTCCATTAAAATAATTTGCGGAAACATTCCGAGACAAAAATTTTACTACTGGCTCTTCTCCCAATCGGATTTAATGTCATTGTTGCAATTTTTATTATTTCAAATTTTCAGCAGTGCTGAACGAGAGCCAAGACGCGGTTGACTTGTTTATGCTTTCAGTGTAATGAAACCAGCACAATTTTTTTTAAGTGAACGAACACTCTAACTTTTGAAAAACGACACAAAACTTTCACATCTACTGTCGCAAATATTTCGTACGCAGCGACAATTGTAAATCTTTCAAATAAGTACTCGTATGATGTGCACGTGATTACTACATTGCGTAGGTGAACAGAGTATAGAAGTGTCTCCGCGCCGTCCCATAAAACATTATTTCTTCTCGTAATGTTTATTTTAAATTGTTTAATATAGTCTGTCAACAGATTTCGCATTTTGTTGGAGATTTCTGAAAATACTCGTACCATATACACGTCCTCACTCCTAAAATTTATTGTTGTATTTATCTGTTGTGACAGAAATAATTTTACAATGCAGCAGATGCATTCGCAGATGTGATTTAATTACGTTGACATTTTGTAGAGACATCCCGGAAGAAGTTCTCAATACGTACTGCTGGATCCATTCTACCTATACCGTCATCGATGCATTTAGGAAAGTTCCGGGCAATCAAGCGTCGTATCCGGGAGTACAAAATTCCGGAAAGTTGCCGATTAAGCAAGTCAAATATTATCAGTGGGTGGCCTTCACTTTATTTTTTCAGGTGAGTCGTTTATTTTCGATTGATCATTGATGAATGACAGCGTTTCCTGGTGCTAACACAAGAGATTAATCTGCTTAAAATCAAACATATTTATTCACCTAGTCCCTAGTCAAGCTTTTCTATGAATGTTTAGGCGAAGTATTCAGGTGCATCTGTTACAGTTTTCAGACGTGCCGTTTTTAGAGCGCTCATTAAATTTTTATTGAATCATAACTTGATAATGCTTATTATTTACAGTTCAATAATATTTTTATTGCAACTGTGCCACTAAAATGTCTACAATTATTACGACTTTGTACGCAGTACGTTCAAATTAGACTGACGCATTTCTCCCAAGAGTTTGATCAAATATTCTTGTGGGGCCATAAATTTTTTTGTTTTGCGTTGACACTTTTAATAACAGAGAAAGCAAAGATAAGAGTTGCTAGATGGAATAGTTCTGGATATTCATCACTGACGAAGATGGAGTTTTGTTGGGTTTTTGGACATAAAAGATATTGCATTGCTTCATGCAAATCAGTTGGCTTAAAGGGTCAGTCCTACGACAGAAATTTATGACACATTTTAGTCCAGTTATTTGCTTATACAGGGTGTCGCAAAATTAACGTATTCCAAGTCGGGGGTCTTGTGGGGAAAAATCTCAGGAATCTCGAAAAAATAAAATAAAAAATATAGGGGGGGTCTTTACAAAGATATATGGGTGTGAAGGTTTTCTTTAAATAAAAAATATAAATGGTTGACATTCATTTTGAAATATGGTGAGGATGATAATGTAAAATATTAAAATATAAATGAAATGACATTTCTTGAAAAAACAGCTTTATCTCGAAAAAATAAAAGTTTTATTTTTCCAATTTTTGTTCAAAAGGGAAGTACAACATAACTAGAATATTAATCAGGTACTTTTGAACAAATATTGGCAACTTTGATATTTTTTTCAGTGACAGCAACTTTTTTTTTAAACATTTTTACTTGGTCAACAGGATGTCCCCTACTAAGCCCCGAACTCGGAATAGGATAATTTTAAGACATCCTGTATAAATACATGGTGCGTCCTAAAAAACGCCGCAAGCCGTTATTTATGGCTCGATTTAAATAAAACAAAAACTGTAATAAATTAATTTAAAAACACTATAAGCACAATATAGACAATTTTTTTTTCAAAGAGTCATTCAAGGTCAGATGAATGTCAACTTCGTTTTTTCAAATAGCTTAGTATATTTTTTTATTCCAATTTTGAAAGAGATTATTTTTCTGAATCCAACGATATGCCACATCTTAGAATGCATTTAACAGTAACCGCGAAAATAAATAAATAAAATAGCATTATTGGAAATTTTTTCTTCGAAAAGAATCAGATATATTATGGAAAACAATCCTAAACGCAATAACAATACTTTCTGAAGATAAAAAAAAATAATATGACAGAACGTGTAATAAATATTGCGTTTAGGATTGTTTTTCATAGTATACTTGATCTTTTTCGATCAAAAAATTCCCAATAATGCTATTTTATTTATTTATTTATTCTAACATGCCACATTGTTGGATTCAGAAAAATAATCTCTTTCAAAATCAGAATAAAAAAATATACCAAGCTATTTGAAAAAACAAAGTTGACTATCATCTGATCTTAAATGACTTTTTGAATTTTTTTTAATCTACATCGTGCCTATAGTGTTTTTAAAATCGAGCCATAAATAACGGAGATATGGCTTCCGGCGTTTTTTAGGACGCACCCTGTATATAAATATCGAAATCAACCAATTAGAGAAATTGGCGATGAAGACATTGTGCAGCAACGTCAAGGAGCGGAAAAATGAAAATGATGGAAAAGTGCTTTTTCTCAAAAAAAAAAAAAATTTTTTTAGATCTTTACAAAATTTCACTGGAAAAGACTTGCTTCATTTGGAGGACTCCTGGTTACAGTTTTATCAAAAAAATTAAATAACAATTCCAAAAAAAAACCATTTTTCTTTCTATCCCCTACCCCTTTTTTCCATTCTATCCCTTTTCTTCCACATCTCCCTTCATTCTGTATTTCTCCCCGTTCTTTTCTCTCCCTCTCTCTCATTTCGCTCCATCCATTCCACTGTGCTCAATTCTCTCTCTCTCACACTCTTCATAGCACATCCTACATCTTCATTCCTCTCCTTCTATCCAGCACCTGTTTTCTCTCTTCTCGTTCCTACATCTAGATCTCACTATAATTTTTCTTTCTTTTGCATTCTCTCTCCTCAGATACTCCGCAATTTCCTCTGTCATCCATCTCTCATACTCCTTGTTGTATCTGGATTCTTTGATTCTTTCCCTTCTTTCTTGCTTGTCTGTGTCTTTGTCCCTTTCAGTCAGCTTTACATTCCTCCATCTTCCTTTTGCTCTCGGTCTTTCCACTTCTTCACTGGAATACCCGTTTCTCTGGTAGTATTTCTTCTCCGTGTTCTTTGTCTTTTCTTCCAGTATTCCGTTACTATCCTGCACTCTTCTCTTCCTTCCATTTTGTCTTCAAACCTTGCTGCTCTTTTTCCCGCTTTCACGCTCAGCCTATTCTTCTTGCACTTTCTCTACCTCTTCTTCTTCCACCATTCTATCATGCTCTTAAACATCATCATTCTCCTCCTGAAAGCACCTCTCCTCTTCCTTTCTCCTATTCCCCAAGCACATCCCACTACCTTCATTGCTTTCCTCACTATCTCTCTGATATGTGCCTTATCCGTGGCTCTTTCTATTCTCCTTTCTATTTTCCTTCCTTTCCAGTTACACTCATTCTCTTTCTCTTATTGAACACATCATTTTTCCTTAGTCTGGTAAGGTATTTTTTTCTGAATCTAATGATGTATTGAAAGTTATCATTTGGTTCATAGCTAACTGAAAAAAAAAATTAAAAAAAATTTTGTGGTTCAGCTTATTATAAAATTTTTAAGAGTGCCGTGAAAAACAATCGGAATACAAAGTACGAAAAATGTCATCTAAACGTCAACTTAGGAATTTTCATTTGCTTTTTTAAACTTTTTTTATTTCAGTATAAAATAACAACATTGTCAGTCATGCAGAATAGCAGTCATTTGACTATTATTTTATGTTCAAGTGTAATAAAAATCGTAATTAGTCAAAAACAAAAATTTAATAGAAATAATAATAATTATTATTATTATTCATGTTTTCCAAGAAAATAATAATAAAACTCTTCAAGATTGCACCTGAAATTTTTCAAACTCACACTTGACATTTGTTGCTATCTGTATTCCAATTGTTTTTCACGGCACACTCAAAAATTTCATAATAAGCTGAACCACAATTAAAAATTGTTTTATTTTTTTTCAGTCAGCTATGGACTTTTAATACATCATTAGATTTAGAAAAAAATACTTTACCAGACTAAGCCTAAAAAACTACATGTGTCCATTAAAAAAAAAAGTTGACTATCGTTAGCTACTGAAAATAACGCCAAAAAAAATATATTTTATGGCTGCTTCGTAGCGCATGAAAAACCATATCTTCAGTTTTTTTGTTCATTGAAATCGGATAATAAATAAAAAAGTTATGGGTTGAGGCGTTTTTTATCAAACAGCCTGTATATAGTTCTATAGAGAACTGATTTCGCTACAAGAACTGCTTTCTTGGAAAATATTTTAACTCTAACACATTTATTTTTCGAGTTAAGAACGTTAAAAAAATAACTCGTTTTTTGCTTTTATACAGGGTGTCTTAAAATTGTCGTATTCCGAGTTCGGGACTTAGTAGGGGACATCCTGTTGACCAAGTAAAAATGTTTAAAAAAATTGCTGTCACTTTGAAAAAAATATCAAAGTTGCCAATATTCCGACCCATATATCTTTGTAAAGACCCCTCCTATATTTTTTATTTTATTTTTTCGAGATTCCTGAGATTTTTTCCTACAAGACCCCCGACTTGGAATACGTTAATTTTGCGACACCCTGTAGATTCATCTCTTGTCATTTCTAACTCGGAAAATAATTCTGATAAAAAAGTTGCAAAGAAATTCACCATACCAAATCGGAAGCTTTTTTAAGTTTTTAGTTATACCAAAAGAATCTTCCAATTCTATGAACAAATTTGTTTTTGTACGTTTTGATGCAGAACATCTTTTTGCAGACCTAGAGATTGTTGTTGGATAATTTTATCCACGAAATGAAATATCCACGAACCATAAAAAATCAATAGGACTTAGATCAGGCAATCTTTGTGGTTGCGTCGCAAAAATTCAGTTCAAATTGTCATTTCTTGCACTGTTTTTCTGTTGGTTTTCGTCTTTTGTCAATTGTATTTCACTATTTCTCAAAACTATTTCATATTTACGTCACTTTGACATTTAATAGAGATAGGAAATAGTTTTGAGAAATAGTGAAATACAATTGACAGAAGAGGAAAACCAAAAAGAAAACACTGTAATATTTTTGATGATTTGTAAAATTTCCAAAAAACAATTTCTTCGTTCTAAAATATTGCTAATCTTCCAGACGTCCCAAGTACATTACATTCCACTTCTTCATCTGCTTTTGAAGCAAAATAACCCTTGTTTTATTCGGAAAAAAATTTCTTTTTACTCGATCGCCACTAGATAGCAGCCCGGTCGAATTTAAAGAGAGGAAACTATCTCCGTGCCAGTGGTCTGTCTACTTATGACTAGATGGCGCCATCTAAAAAACATTCATAATTTTCAAAAACCCATAAAAAAGCTTGTTTCTTTTTTACTGGAACTGCTTTCGCCGATAATAATCGCGAGGGCCGACTCCTCTATGCTTGTTTAGCGCATTTTTGCGCCTTTATGTATTCCTAGAACGTCTGGCTATTCCTGCCGTCGTAAAATCTGAACGGAAATCCCCTCGTTGGCAGCAACAGGAAGCGTTCCCGCAGTACCACATTTTTTATTTTTTCCTCATCTGTGATTCCGCCTCCCTAAAAAACCTTCCGGTTTATTTTCGCTCTGACAAATCTGTTTATGATTGAAGCGCGTTTACACGAAGAAAGCTCGTGTTTATGCACCTGGCCAGCCTTGGCCGCCCGAACCAGCGGCGTCCGTCAAATAAATAAAGATGGATACATGATGTAAACATCAGGCGCAAACAACCGAACGTAGTAAAGCGCGGAAACGGCCGAGACTGCACGAGCGACTTAAGTGTTGACTTAAGTTGAGTTGAAGCGTGTCAGTTTCGGTGGAAAACGTGCGGATTGGCGGACCGGCGGTGGTAGCGTCGCGACGGCTGTCTTTTCTAGGACCGGATGTTGGGTTGCAGTGGCGGGGGCAGGAAAATAAGGTCTCACTGTTTTCTCAAGCTTTTGATCACGTGATATGGCCTGCAGCCAATCCAGTTCTTAGTTTTTTTCGCAGCTTTCGATCAAATACAATACCCAAAGTATTTGCTCAGCTAGCAAGTGAGCTTTAAAGCACATTTATTTATTCCAGAAGTAAAAATAATTTCCTATCTGTAATAGTAGATTATTTCATTAAGAGTAGAAGCGAGTCTTTTTGGGGTGAGCGCAGAGATTGGAGACCGAGGCAAAGTTGAGGTCGGCAACTGGGCGAAGCACAAAAAGACTCACTTCTACTTTTAATGATATATTGTATTATTTCCCCATAGTAACAGTGACAAATAGGCTAGAAATAGATAGGTGCAACATTTGTCAGACACTAATGATGACATTTATGTATTTACAAAGGTATCAGGATAACAATAATTGGCAATATTTTAAGTATTTATGATAAGCAAAGAGAGTTATTTTTCTTTTTGTTTTGTAGTTGGTGTGATTAGAGTAATATTGTGTTAAAAATTGTAGTGAGTCCTCCGCGTCGCCGCTGTCCGCAATAAGCCCATTTAGCTCCGCTCCGTATTTATAACTCCACGAGTGAAGATAATCGTATGACGGCTTGGCCGGCACATGGCCGTCGGTTCAGTTGGGCAAGTCAGTGTTAAAATAAGCGTCTCGGCGCTAGGAGTCCGTCGCGGCGAGTGTACCCAGTGTCTTAAGCGATGGCAGCCCCGGGGCGGCGGGCGCGCGTGACGTAACCATGGGCCGTGTCGGCTAACCCGCGGCAAAATGTTGGACATCTTCCGCGGACTAAAGTCCCTCATCCGCGTCAACCACATCCACACCGACTCGCCCATCTTCCGCCTCCACTACTCGATCACGGTCCTGATCCTGATCGCCTTCAGCCTGATCGTGACGACGCGCCAGTACGTCGGCAACCCCATAGACTGCATCCACACCAAAGACATACCGGAGGACGTGCTCAACACCTTCTGCTGGATCCATTCCACTTTCACCATCAGGCAGCAACGGCACCCGCGCGCGGAGCCCTTCGTCAGCTACCCCGGCGTCCAGACCACCATCGACGAGAAGGACAAGAAGCTGGTGCGATACTACCAATGGGTCTGCTTCTGTCTGTTCTTCCAAGTGAGTAGCGAGGACGCCGCTTTACGACGCCCTAAATCGCGCACAGTCGATGTTTGGATTGCGCTAATTCGACCATGGCCGACATTAATCCTCGAAGATACACAAACTTTTGCAGTTATTGTTAGGAGTTTGATTATTCCTGACTCACAGCGCTTCGGATTAGTCAACATCTAATTTAGATACCAACAGGTGTTTCCTTCCACTTCGCGAGCTTCTCCTGCTCTATTTTCACGCTGCATTGTTCCACTTACATCAATCCCTTTTCTTATCCCTCCAATTCGCATCACTCGGACGGAAATAATTGTTTCCAACATAAAAGATAATAGTTGCGGCTGGAGCTTCTTGCCAGCGGAATTTTCTTACGACCCCCGTTACGACCTTTTATTTTACTTGAAAGCGCCGGAATTGTTCGATTTGTTTTACAAATGTCAAACACGCTCGTTAACCATTTCTCTTGTTCCCCTAAATTATCATCAAAACGAGATAACTTCCAAGCTCCAAACGACATCCAAATTGATTCAGCACATTTTTTCCCATAACGACTCCATCTGTGCATCACGATTCAGGTTAACAGTTCATTTGCAAGAAACAATACTGTCAAGGACACGGACAAAAACGTTTAAAACGAAGTACCAAACGACCACATAAAAATTATTGAATACTTAAGAGTGATTCATGATACTTACCGAGCACCCAAAATTCACTGGATCACAATTATTGTTATTAGAAAGGGCACAGCATCCAGGTCATTCCATAAACAACAACGACAACGCGGGTTCCCCACGGCCACCCATCCAAATAGTGACCGCAACCGCCGTTGCTTAGCTTCTCTAATCTATCTGTTATTGGCGCTTTCATCGAGGCGGGGTCGCCTCTATTATTATTTTTGTTGCGAACAGTGCAGAGGGCGAGTCTCG
This sequence comes from Tenebrio molitor, assembly GCF_963966145.1. Lineage (NCBI taxonomy): Eukaryota > Metazoa > Arthropoda > Insecta > Coleoptera > Tenebrionidae > Tenebrio > Tenebrio molitor. Next base: position 2,155,500 of record NC_091053.1, read on the forward strand.
ATGGCAGAATATTTACAAAAACCGCGAATTAGTTTTGCAAAATTGATATAGCTCCACTTGTCGGAATCTTATGGTTTTGACCGGATGCAGTGAACGCGTTATGACCCAGCCTTGAACTCGTTGACCACATGTGGAGATTTTAGTATCTATCAATTTTGTAATTTGGTTTTGGTACAAGTTCCTGCCTGACGTGTTTGGTTTCTTTCAGGCGTCACAGTTGTTGCAATTTATCACGAAATGCACTCGAGATACGTCTGGATCTGTATTTTTAGTCCTGACAAGATAATTTATTCGACGACATTTTTCATTCTTCATTCGAGATGTTGCCTTAATTATCGAGTCCCGTTGGATTTTTGAATTTTAGTCTTGGCTGAAGAATTTTAATGCGTGCGGTCAGTTCAAGATTTTAGGGGAAAAATCGCACTAAATATAAAACTGGAACAGTGTACATAAATATATTGTACTACGCAAACGTTGCTCCTATTTACGGATGGTAATGACAGCTTGCAACGCTTACAACATCAATTCGTAATAACTGGGAAACACTAAAATCAGACTGTTTCAACAAACATCGGTTTAAATGTCACTTTCTAGGGCAGACAGTCTGAGATAGATGTAACGAGAATTTAAAGAAAGAAAAAAGGAACAAACTGTGCGTAATATCCAAGGAAACTAACGAAACGGCGAAGAAAAATTGAATTATTGATTTTTTGGAAATGGAAAAGGTACGAATTGATAGGAAAATGGAAATATAAAATTGGCACCAGAAAGAAGCTAAAATAAAAAAATAAGTACAATAATTGCTTCAAAATAATATAGGATAAAAAATAGATTTTTTCCATGATCATTGAATTTCAGTGGTCTTTGCTCACTGAAAATAGTGAGGAAAGATGGCAATTGAATCACTAGTGAGGAAAAAATATTTTCTCACTAGTGAGCAAAGTGTAATGTTTTGCGAGTTTGTCGATAGAGGGCGCCAAATATGTTGTAGTGAGAGTTTTTTAAATCTGTTTTAGCTTGTCTTATTTTTGACTTATTTAAATTTTAACCTGTTAGATTAAAATTGACGAAAAAACTTGGGTAAACTTCTGGAAAAATTCATGCTAAATCCATTAAGTGTTGGTATCTTTGATTAAACTAAAGTCAGTAAACCAATCACAAACACGCGACGCCTAACAACATAACCTCTTTTGTTTGGAATTTTGTTGATCCACGTTTTATTGTGAAAAACTATTTTCGTGAGTTCCATGTTGGGCTAATTTTGTAGAAGTTATTGTTTCAATGATTTTAACAGTTATGAAAAATAGTAATGCAGCTAAACTGTATTTTTCACTCGTACGGTTGGGGTTCTCGCCTTCGGCTCAGACGCCCAACTTCCGTACTCGTGATTAAATGCACAACTTTGCTCACTTGTATTGAAAATAGCTATTGTTTATGAAATTCAATGGTTTGCTTTTCCAAAAACCTTCTGTACCATTCGTATCAAAAGCAGAACCTACAGCATTAGTCTTCCTTTCTTATATCCATATGGTTATATGTACTTAGAAAGACCTATAAGTCGCCAAAAGCTTCTAAGCGACTCTACATTCTTCCAAGGACTCTACATTCTTCCAAGGACAAAGTCAGTTCTCTATCTTCTAAGGATGTCTACAAGAATCTATGTTCAAATTCTTCTCGATAACATTTCAATACTTACTCTCTTCATCGGATGTCAACTGGAGACTCAATTTTTTTTTTAGGGAGCTCTGTACCTTTGGAACCTTTTGATCTAAGCGCTTTCTTCACTTTCCACCATTTCCTCACTCTCTCCACTTTTTTCATACAAATTGTGCAAACCAAACGAGCCTCAGAAGAGCTTCCTTCACCTCTGACATAGTTGATACGTTGAATTTCTTCATCTCTGGAGAAGACTTCTGAAGTGATGGACACGTTGCTATTCTTCTTCCTGAAGAAGACCGCCATAAGACAAAGTACCTTGTTGGTTGTCTATTCAATCACTGAAGCAAGTTCCCCCTTTGTCCTCCAAAGACGTCTACAAGAATCCATCTTCAAATTCTCTTTGATAACAATATTCTTTTCATCAGATGTCAAGTGAAGACACCTAAATCGCTAAAGAAAATTTAGAAAAATCTCTACCATTTGGAATCTTTTGATCCAAGTCCTTTCTTCAATCTCCATGATTTCTTCACTTCTACCGCTTTTTCCATTTGAATTGAGCGAGCTCAGCGGGGCATCAGAAGCGTTTCGTCTCTGGTATACAGGGTGTTATTGAAAGTTGTACAGATATTTTAACCACGAGCTACTAGCTTCATGTAGAACTTGGAAAAAATATTTAAAAAATTCTATGTCAAAAAATAAAATGACATTTATTTTTTCAACTACATTCTTAAATTTTAAAAATACACCCTGTATATCATGTTTTATAAAATGTACACCAATGCGAAGTAACCTATAGGAAATATGCTTTAAAACAAGGAAACCGCATTGGTGTACGTTTTATAAAATATGATATACAGGGTGTATTTTTAAAATGTGCCGAAATTTTACCTACGAGGTTGTTTGACAACATAAAGACTAAAAGCAATTAAAAAAAAATGTAGCTCAAAAAATAAATGTCATTTAAATTTTTTACATAGAATTTTTTAGATATTTTTTCCGAGTTCTACATGAAGCCAGTAGCTCGTGGTTAAAATATCTGTACAACTTTCAATAACACCCTGTAGTTAAGTCTCTTCGTCTGTGGAAAAGACTTTTGACGTGGTGAACACCTTGTGATTCTTTTTCCCGAAGAATCTATTTAGAAAACAAGCAAAACGCCGCAAAGCTCTCTCGAAAACTACTCCAAAAATATTCCTCCATCTCATCTTTGAAGAGTTTGCTTTACATTATCTTCTCGGAGGATCCATTTTGATGCAGTTGCTTATTTGCGCATTGAATCAAACCAGTAAAAATTTGCATTAGCAAATATGCAAGCATAAAACCGCCTCTTTGATTATTTGATATGTATAAAAGCTTTCGGTGATTTCGGATTTGTCGTAAAATCCAGTTATTGCAAATTTCAATTAAACCAATCGCTCTGGAAATAGTTTGATTCGGTGCTGCTGGACGATCTACCATGTAAATCTCATATTTATGACCGAAACCTGCAAGATGCAACGATCTATTTTTATTTGCCACTAGTTCTTTATTACACTTGGCTCGCCTATTCGAGATTGTGTTGTCCATACGATTTGCGGGATGAAAGACGAGTTATTTTCCCAGAACCGTTAATTATTTTAATATAGTAATTATTTACAAGAGCTGCTTTGTTGCTGGTGACTCGGAAGAATTATTAAATATTTATGATGGACTGTTTGATGTTGGATATTTGTTAGATGTCGAAAACTAAAATAAACCGGCCTTTCTTAACAGCCGTTCCGAACATGTTGCACAAATTTACAGAACGGAAATTGTTAAAATATCTCGTGTTTCTTAATTCGAACCAAAGCGTGCTTTTATTATTGTTATTATTACACTCGTGAATGACCTCGGTACGTTTGCCTCACGCCAAAAGCCCTGCCAACGAAAACTCACAAAGCTTTTTAGCTCATCTGGGAACGGCGTTCCAGTTCCGAGAGCTTTACCACAAACTTCTAGACGCCTCGGCGACTGTACCATGCGTTTTCGATGGGACTCAAATCTGACCCAAACAATTACTTATCACGAACAATAAGAAGTAAAAGCTTGTGAGGTACCAGAGTTGGATTTTCTCATGGGCTATGAGTCATACCTGCGCAAACGACGAATATCGGTCTCAAGTAGTCGACGTTTATAGTTTTCATTTACAGATTTTTCACTGGATTTTCACTTCGCCTTGGCGCAGATATTTCGAAGGTCACAGCCCATGAGAGAATCCAACACCTCTACCTGGGATGATCCTTTCAACTGCATATTTCACAATTAATTTCTAGTTTCAGCTCAGCTACAAAGAAAAATAATTAAGTGCATAATGAGTTAAATTGAAACTTATTTAATCTCCTATAATTCCGGTCGGCTTTTTACCACTCCAAATAGATTTTACAAGACTGTCTTGAACTCCAAAGTGCTTTATATTTCTATTTATAATTTATTGCGGACCTACTATTCTAAAAACATAACACGCCATCTTAGATTTCTTCTTTCTTGAAAAGCTCCACTTCTCGATTTTTTTAAGTACTATGAGACCCCTCTTTTGGCTTTTGTGGATCATCCAGCTAGGCAAGCCAAGTGTAAACCAAACATTCATCGTTGCTGGTGAAATTTATGAAATCTTCAATATATCTTGCCGCGTCTATTTTCGTAGCACATTGTGGTACCAGATGATTCAGGTACTATTTTCGCAGTTTATTTAAAATTGCATCAGTTTTGTTAATACTACTCTTTTATTCGGCTCGCTCCGAAAATAGCTGCAGCAGGATTTATGGTGCAGGGTGAAGTCCTTAATTGCAATTTTAATTTTAGAATGATTCGTTTCCGAAGAAACCGCGATTGCTGGCTCGAATCAACTTGTTTGAAATACAAGGTGTGTCACGAGATTGATGTCATTTCCGGCTGATCTGGACATTTACTTTTACAGCTTTCTAAATATTATTTTTTGTAGTGGAATCGTTGAATAAACTTGGCAAAATGCTGAAGGAGCTATCAATGCTTTATCGCTTCCTTATTATTGCTCGCGTCCTCTTAATGTGAAATATTTATCAAAACACTACATCGAAAAAATCGTTTCCTACTTGTCAGGACACTTTAACATTCTTTACTCTTTGCCGATTGCTTCGGCGAGCAACGCGCCAATGATTTTAGATGGAAAACTAGAGCTTCGTTACGAGAAAACTATTTTTTAAATAGTTTTACGAGTCGGCAAGTTAAAGAAATGGAACGTTAGATTTAACGAGCCATTTCGTATAACACGTAGGTGTAGAATTCTTGTGTAAGACAAAATGTGCAAATTTTATTTTGCAAGTAGAAAAAAAAAATCAAAAACAAAAATGATTTACTCAACTGAGCACAAAATTTTAAATTTATTTTGGGTCCGACGCCTGGTCCTATTCAGTGTAACATTGTTGCTGTCAGCATCCCTACTGATGGCACGTCGCGTTGCTCGGCGTCGCCTCCGCGTTTCTGCACCCCGTGGCACCGAGCCAAAACAGTTAGAGCAATGACCGTGCGGTACATTCCCGTTTAATAATCTGTAAACAGAAGGTGGACATGTGCGCCATCAATTAGCGTGCATTACCGGAGAAATTCGGGATTCCGGGAAGATCGACGGGACACGGGATGAGTGATGGGTCTGATTGAAAGTTTGTTGTGTTTGGTGGCGTTTTATTTATAGAGTCGCTTCAGGTGCTCCACATTTCGTGCAAAGAGAATAATTAATTCTTAAAATATTTACGTTACACCGGATCGGTATTTCCTGGAGGAGTGACTTTTTGTTGGGATTGTGGCAGTCGTAGATTCGCCATCTACTGATGCTTTATTAATTCTGAAACGTATATGGGGCATGGAGGCAATTAGAGATGTGTTTCTACTCTCATAAAAACTGCAACGTTTTTATTCGGTCTGACGTCTCAGGCTTTACATTTTTCATGCCCGCATTTTTTTTTACATTATTAATCGTTTCCCGATTCGCATCCTGATATTTTCGTTTAATCAACGAAATTCTTCTCTTAACTGATTTTTCATCACTGCAATTTAGGCGAAAGGGGTATCGAGTGTTTTGCTGGAATTCGAACTTATTGATTCATTTTTTACCAAGGGTTTATGAAATTTCTTGCGGTTCGAACAAATGCCAACCAATTACAATTTTTTCCATTTTTCTAGGAATTATATTGATGTTGGTATGTACTGCGTTCATTGAGTAATACAGTAATCACGTGCTCAGTTATCCAAGAAGCTCCGCCTCCCGTTGGGAGTGGTCTAACGCTAACACATACAGTACCCTTAAATTCATAATTAATAAGATAGAGATACACCGAGCGTTGTGGCCGCGTGAGATGCGCGCCCGGTCTCAACTAGGGAGGTTCGGGGTTCGAATCCCTGTCCGGACTGTTGTTCGAAGAGGTTTTTTTTCAGAGGTTTTCCTCTGTAGTCCAGTGGACTTATACACAAAAAAGCGAATGCTGCTAAATACATATTCTGAAAGCGCTCGACCTTGACTTGACAGTGTACCACTCGCGGGAGGGTCCGACCGGGGCGACAATAACGGTTTTTAGTCCGAAAAGCCCTCAGAGAGTCATAACAGAGTCGTGTTTTTTTTTAATAAGAATTGTATATTTTTTTTAATTAATTGTTTCTCCGTGTCTTGCTGATCTCTCTTGGGACTGTATTTTTATTTATTCTTAGGCAACTTTTAATAGATCTGCAATTGCGACCTTGCCAGCAGACAAAACATACGAGAGAAATTTTTTCCGAAAACGTTACAGTTTTAATATCTGTCGTTTAAGCTGTTGGTCCAACTTTAGCCACCCAAAAATACACTTATTGGCCACTTCGGAAAATAATTTGCACTTTTTCTCTCTGCAGATCATGCCTGAGATGACTGTCCCTTCCTGTTTTGCGATCACAGCAAACTTTTAAAATTAGCCGGCATTGTAGCAAGCCCCACAACGAGAACGCTCACCACAATATTATCTAAATTTGAACCGAGTTACTGAACTTGATTTAAACGCTGCCATAATTCAGTCGGCGCTAAAATAAATACTGCCAGAATTTGAGAATAACGATCCGATTTGTAGATTTAGTCGCCTTTTTGGCACTTGCGAGCGATAAAATCTCCAATAAATCTTCGACTATTTAGTGGATTTTTCGCAAATGGGTCTTATGCAATCTGGACTTGCAGGCGATCCTGTTCTACACGCCCAGATGGCTGTGGAAGTCCTGGGAAGGTGGCAAAATCCACGCGCTCATGATGGACCTGGACGTCGGCATCTGCTCCGAGATCGAGAAGAAGCAGAAGAAGAAGCTGATGATAGATTACTTGTGGGAGAACTTGCGATACCACAACTGGTGGGCTTACAAGTACTACTTCTGCGAACTCTTGTCCCTGATTAACGTTATTGGTGAGTCCAAAAAATACTCCAATCAAATCCTTGCCAGTCGCAACTTCCTCCTCTCCCTCCAAAATGCAATTTAATCCCAACCGTTTACATGTTCCGTCGTAATTGTTGTTTGTGTTTTCTTGTCCGCCGCTTTTATTTCCTTTATTCCAGCAACAAATTTTTGTGGCTTGTTGTTAGCTAATAATTCGTGTTTTACGGTGTGATTTCCTCTTTTCTGGCGTTTTATTTTTAACAACACATTCAAAATGCTTCCACATTTTTGAGCAGCACGTGCCTCATCAAGCTCTCTCCAACTTAATAAGTGCCAAGGAGACGTCATAATTTTACATGATTTGTACAAATCACTGCGGATTGAGAAACAGGCCGTCATAGAAATGACATACGAGTTGGAAATGCAATTATTTTGAGAAATGCACGATTACGACAGTCGGTGTATTTCTGTCAGCGCAAAATAAAATTTAATAGGAAGAAATCAAGCTATCGGCAGTGATTTTCAGTGGCTCGATCACTCCGAGTTTAATTACTGTGAATGACAGATAATCAATCTACGACGTGCGATTTTTTTGCCGCTGACAAGGAGAATTGTGGAAATAAACCAATTTATTTTTTCGTAATTAATTTCGGCGTTTTTATGGCGGATAAGTGAAAATAAATAAATCATGATAAGGAAAGAGGCAGTTGTGGACATGGCAAGAATGAAACGGGAAAAATTGCAACAAACAAGAATTTGAAAATTATTTTTATAGAATATTATATTGTGTATTTGTTTCTTCTTGAAAAAAAATAAAAATTTGAAGCTAGGTGTTGCATCGGCTTTGCTTCGATGGTTTCACCGACATCTTGATTGACATTATGGTGAAGACGCCATCAAGATCTGCTCAGTAGTTCTTTTGTTATAAGCTGACAAAGATACATACATACATACAAAATTGCTTTTTATTGCTTTTACCATCACGAAATGAATTCTCTTCAACTGTCAATGCAATATCTTCATTTCTTCGGGTTTACTTAGTAGATAAAGTCAAAAAAAAATAAAAAATGCGAATTTTTATTGAAAAAATTTAAAAAAAAATCAAAATTTCCATGAATATTTATACAAAAGTTCTAAGAAATTTGCAGATGTCCGATGTTTTGAATGAGTACTAAAAACTTCTCGTCGTAAAATATATAAAATATATACATTGCAGGGCGATATTTACATTATTGAATATTTCATGAAAAATCAAATACATGAATCAACAAATTTTTATTACAGAATTTATTCCTAGATTTTATTAGCAACGTTGTAGATGAGTCAAAGAGAAATAAGTTATTTTTGACTAGAGCAAAGGTGTGAACGTATTGAAAATGTGTCATTATTAAATTATTCCAGAAAATAAAGATGTAGTGCTGCCCCCCATTAATTTATGTGTATTATTCCAGGGCAAATGTTCCTGATGAACCGCTTCTTCGACGGCGCCTTCCTCATGTTCGGCTTCGACGTGATAGCCTTCATCAACAGCGACCAAGAGGACCGCATCGACCCCATGATCGAGATCTTCCCCCGGATGACCAAGTGCACCTTCTACAAGTTCGGCGTATCCGGAGACATGGAGAAGCACGACGCCATGTGCATCCTCCCCTTAAACGTGGTGAACGAGAAGATCTACATCTTCCTCTGGTTCTGGTTCATCATCCTCTCCATCCTGACCTTCTTCACGGTGATCTACCGCGTGGTGATCATCTTCTCGCCGCGGATGCGCGTCTACTTGCTCAGGATGCGATACCGGTTGGTGCGGACGGACGCCATCGACTTGATCGTGCGCCGGAGCAAGATGGGCGACTGGTTCCTCTTCTACATGCTGGGGGAGAACGTGGACTCGGTCATCTTCAGAGACGTGCTCCAAGAGCTGGCCAACAAGCTGGCCAGGCACAACTTCCACCACATACCCGGCTTCAAGGGTGAGATACAAGAAGCGTAGATGTTGGCCGTGCCTTAGCTGCCTCACTGCCTCCATACAGATGATGTACGAAGCGAGATCCTAGTCACTCCTAGTCCAAATTCTAGTTAATTAGTTTTTACCGTCTCATGGAGATGTGCCAAAGACAGAGTCAGTATTTGCTGTGGAGGAACTGCTCCTGCCAATCTGTATAATGTAAACATTCCGAGTAATTATGCTGGAATTCGATGGGAACGAAACGAAGACGCTCTTCTTGAATTTGAATGGTTCGTGCATCTCTGTATCACACACCGAATAGTCAATCTCGTTACGAAATATTTATTTTTTATTAGATCTGTGGACAATATAATGTGCATTATTGTTATTGTTATAAGTTATCGTATTATCTTTTGTATTTTTCAGAAAATAATAAAACGAATTTTCCTAAACCACCTTCTACTTCTTTGGCGGAAAATGATTCTACGGAGTTGTAGTTTTCTAGTTTCTGTTGATTCTAGCTTAGCCTTTCTAGATAATGTACTTAGTATCTCTTGTTTCTACATTTTTTTAAAATTGCTTTTAGTTTTCTACGTTGTCCTACAACCCCGCACATTTTAAAAATACACCCTGTATATCATGTTTTATAAAATGTACGCCAATGCGAAGTAACCAATAGGAAATATGCTTTAAAACAAAGAAACCGCATTGGTGTGCGTTTTATAAAATATGATATACAGGGTGTATTTTTAAAATGTGCCGAAATTGTACCTACGAGGTTGTTTGACAAAGTAGAAGACTAAAAGCAATAAAAAAAAATTGTAGCTCAAAAAATAAAATAAATGTCATTTTATTTTTTGACATAGAATTTTTTAGATAATTTTTCCGAGTTCTACATGAAGCCAGTAGCTCGTGGTTAAAATTTGTACAGGCATTTCAAAAACACCCTGTATTTATTCAGTGCCTAAATAATTTATCTTAATATCTCCAGTATAAATTAAAAAATACATTCAAATCCCTCATCGAGATAAAGATTGAACGAGCCCAACCAAATAAAATCTTTTTGTGATTCATTGCGCCACCCTCAAATTACTTCTCTTGTGTAACGTTTTAAAATCAGAGAGTAAATCTTCGATCTGTTCTGCTTTCGCCCTGAAATAAAACACGAATGAATTGTGTAACAGCGAACCCGAAAATAAGAGACAAAAGCTTATTAATAGCGCCAGAAAAACAAAGATTTGTCGATTAACAATTTTTCACGATAAATAATGGAAACGTGTGGGTTAATCTAGTAAGAGAAATACTGTACGGCAGTCTTGGCACTAATCCACATAGCTACCAAGAACATGAGACGAAAGGGATTATTGCAATTAATTTTTCTGGGAATTTTGTGAAAGTAGGTAGGTGAGAGACGTCGTAACAACTGTTTGTTGCCAGTTTCACGAAATCAGTGACAATAAAAATTGAAATGAGAATGTAAAGAGACAGTTTTCAAGAGTTGGTTTGATTATCTATACTCTGTTCACTTAAGCTACATAGTAATAAAATCACGTGATCGCCTGCTCGCTCGATAAGACTGAACTGAGATGCAATGATAAAAGAAACAAAGCTCCGGGAAGACAATTTTTTATTGAGAATTTCAGTACCGTTACGCAACGCAACGAGAGGCGTAGTCTCGCGTGCACGTGACCACTATATTGGTTAAGCGAACAGATTATAATTATATCTCAGGAAGAGAATTTTATTCCAAACAGAATTAAATTCTCACAGAAGAAAGAACTCTTGAATAAAATATCTTGAAAGTTATTCTGTCATAACTAGCTCCTACTCAGTGTAATTTCTCGGTACATCCATCTTAAGCAGATTATCTCGGCAACACTACTTTCCAAAAGGTGGCGTTATTGCACTGTAAATATTTTAGTTCTTTTCGAGTGTCTGAATAGGTACTTAAATATGCAAGACAATGACGTTAAGTGCATCATTAACAAGAAAATAAGCAAATAAAATTATTCGTAGAAATTCTTTTTATTATTAAAATTTAATTTGTTGTAAAACTCGACATTAGACAATTTATACCTCAAAAAGGACTGTTTAAGTTGGCAATACAATTAAGAGCATTTTGTTGTTCGGCTGTTTGCAATACTGCAACCGGATACGTTTTTTGACAGATATTTTACGTGAAATCAACAGCGACAAAATTGTAGGTTATGTATGTATAAAAATCAACGGTACAAAGAAACAACTTGAACTGTCAATGTCAGTGTGAAGTCGTCAACAACCGGAAGTTCTCCAGTTATACCATTTGAAAGTAAAAATCAATACTGCCAACTTAAACAGTCCTTTTTGATCACGCTGTATTTACAAAAAAATACTTTTTTTTTCTGCAGTTTATAAAAATTGAGCTAGTATCACGCGTTCAAATGAAATCCTGGGCTGAGTAGGCGTTGGCAAAATTAAACCGTTTAGAACAGTGTAAAGTTTGAATTTCCCGCCATTCGTCACGAATGACATTTGTTTATGTTTAATCGGGACATGTTTGTTTTCAGCTAAGGGTCCCCTTAGATATTTGCTTTGAGAATAGGAATCGTTAAGTTATCTATTTTCAGTGTAAAACATTGTAAAAAAAGAAAGATTTCGTTGGATCTAAATTTTAGGTTAGCTGTCAACATGCTCCTACGCTTTAAAAAAGCACAACAGTTGCCTTCCCTGCCCTGCATTTCATTTGAATATAAATTATAATAAAAGATTTATCGCTGAGATTACTTTTGTTTTGTTTTTTGAACTTCCTGGAAGAATTTATGGAAGGGTCGTAACCAATAATCCCCCAGAAGCACTTAACCACCACCCTTAATGACGTTTCGGTGGTAAATGTAGTCCTCAGGTATCGGTCAGTGCAAATGAAACCGTCACCAGGCAACAATGTTGTTCCTCACCCTCCTGTTCGCTCTCCCGATGCTGTCATCCCCCAGATATCATCATTTTCAATATAACTCAAGGAATTCACAGTGCCATTGTGTACCAAGACATCTTTGTGCTGACGACGATATAACCATGAATGGACACGGATTATTGGATCCTCGGTAAGTCACGCGGAGGAGTCCTCTGTGAAATTTTAATTCGCTCAACTTCTTCTCCTGCATGCTTTTAACAATTTTTTTGCACCAATATTAGAAAAAGTATTTGTCTTTAATTAGCTTTATGCGTGCACATGTGTTAGTAGTTTACAATTACAACACTCGCTGCGCTCGCACGTGTGAACTTCCCACTTAAAAAATAATGTACAGTGTGGACACACAGAAGTAGTGTTGCTTCAGTATCTGTTTAATTAATATAATTTTCTCTACAGTGTGGGCAAAATGATTTGTCCCGACCCCTCGGAGGTGTGCTGCGACGCCACCCCCAACACCGCCCCAGCCGAGAACAAGCCTCCCCGTTGCGGTTCACCCTCCAAGGCCCACATAAAATCCCGAATCACTTCAGGATCGCCCACATCCTTCGGTGAACTACCCTGGAACCTGATTATCCAAGAGAGCGGCGGCGATAAAAAACGTAACTTGTACAAATGTGGAGCATCCTTGATCCACCCCAAAGTCGCTATAACCGCCGCACACTGCGTCACCCCTTACTCCGAACAACCGGAAAAAATCCTGGTGCGTGCCGGGGAGTGGGACGTCGACAGCCGCGCCGAGCCCCTCCCCTTCCAGGACAATTTCGTCGAAGAGATCCTGATTTATTACGACTACAATGCCCTCTCCTTGAAGAACGACATCGCGATCCTGATCCTGGCGGAGCACTTCCAACTCGCCGATAACGTGGGCATCATCTGCTTGTCCTCCCCCGACGAGCGCATCGCCGAGAACGGGTGCATAGCGAGCGGGTGGGGCAAAGACGCCCACCCCGAGGGCAAATACTCGCCGGTTTTGAAGAAGGTGCAGGTGCCTCTAGTCCCGAGGGATTACTGTCTGCAGGCCCTGAGGGCCACGAGACTCGGCCCGAAGTACAGTCTCCACAAGAGCTTCGTCTGCGCGGGGGGCAAGAAGAACAGGGACTCGTGCAAAGGGGACGGGGGGAGTCCGCTCGTTTGTCCGCTGTTGGAGGACAGGACGCGCTTCGTCCAGGTCGGGATCGTTTCCTGGGGGATCGGGTGCGGCAACGTGGGGGTCCCGGGGGTGTATGTTAATGTGCCGCTGTTTCTCGACTGGATCGAGGGGGAAATGGCCGACAGGGAGCTCGATACGAGTTATTTTAAAATTTAATTACCACGAAGTACGTTTATTTTTATCAGGCTTTGTAAATATGGCAAAATGTGTATATAGGACTTGTAGATAAAAGGATAATGAAGCCTGATGGTTTGCAGTTATTCCAAGATTACTCCCGACAGGAGGTCTCCCGCCTAACAAGAGTAAATATTGATTGTATGTATTGTTCGCAACAAGCCGTAATAAATAAAAAAATAAATTAATGTAAAAAATATCGTCCAAGAATTTTATCCCAAGAATAACGTGCATGACTGTAGGACTTGACGGATTTAATTAATTTATCTGTTATTGTACTATTTCGTAATGTTTTTCGTTGAGAAATAATAAATAATGCATTTTTTTCTATTTACCTGTCACAATGAGCATCGTTTCTAGTGATTATTGAATATGGGGTTGGTATTGATAGTAACTATCAGTGTTAAATGTCATTTGAATCTGAATCCTTCTTGTAGGATCAAAATAAACTAATGAGGGGGTACATTAGTATTACAACAACATTTGGGAGACAATTTGAAATTTAATTTAATGAAATGACATCGCTTCATCAATACCAACCCAATTCCATTAAAATAAAAATCACTAGATCATTATTTTATATTTAAACAAATTAAATCAATGAAGCCTAAATAGAAAAAAACTTCTCGTTTCTTTAGAGACAATACACTGTCTTGTGACAATATGTTATTATGTTGTCTACAAAAGTTACAGATTGTTACACATGTGTAATATGGGTTGCCTATATTTCAAAATATTTTTCAGGCAAATTATTTTTTTTTATGATAATTCCAAGAGAAAAAAATATAAGAGAAAGACAAATATATTTACTGAGTCATGCTATACGTTTGTACAAGAGGAAATACTCAGGAAATTTGTTAAACAATTTATAAAAATTGTTAAAATTTTGAAAAGTCGGTTTTTGTACATAAAATCATCTCTGAATCAAAAATTACTGCAGATAGAGCAAAATTGTGCAGAATCTTTTTTGTAGAGCACGAAATTTCCTACATATTGTTGCAGATAGCTGTGTTGTAGCTGTCATAGTTTAAAAGTGAGAGGCTGTGTGAAATACACCATTTTTGTATAACTTACAGATTCGTCTGTTTTCAAAATATTTCGATTACTCGATTACTCACTCTTATTGTTTCGTTGGATGAGACACTAACTTTAGTTTTTCAGTTCAGAAATGAACTAAGAAATAAAATCAAAGATACAGTTTATCAATCAAGAATTTTGTTCATTAGGCAACATAATATACATCTGCGTTTGACAAGTTGTAAATAAAAATTACCGGATTAATAAACAATATGTTAATGAATTCATTTCATTAAGATTCAGTTACCTTGTTATTAAAAAATGTAAGAAGAATTTAATACGTTATTTACAAACATATTTTATTTTATGGTAAAGTCGTTTAGAATTAATGACATAAACTTTTCAGTTTAACAACACGCAGGTGTCATTTCTTTATAATTTTATGACAATTTATTTTACCATAAAATCCATGAAGAATATTTATCGTTGCTATGTTTTCCACAAGAACACAAAGGAAAATACAGAAGGAATTAATTGAATTGTACAAATCTACCAGTGTATATATGTGTAAATTTTTTATTATTTGATTTTATACATCCAACACTTGTAAACAAAACCAGACAATTTTTTTTTGCGCTGCAGGTACACCGAAAGGATCGCCTTCCACATCTAATTATCTTTTTCTACCAAGTAAACAAATGCATCAATAAAAAAATCCACAAAAACAGATAACTCGTTTATGAGAGGCTGCTTTCGAAAGTATCTGCTCCCACACGTTGCCAGACAAACAAATAACCAAGAAAAAAGCAATTTCGGTTGGTTCAGAGAGTAATTAAAATGCAAAAATAATTACATTATGCAATCGTGCTCGAGCTGTTGAAAAATAGTAGATTTGCTCGCTGCTAACAATCGATTGCTCACCTTTCCGGTGAGATAACATTTATAAAATGTGTCAGAGGTGAGTGCGCAAGGATCACAAATAAAAATGTGCAAATAGTACAAAAGAAACTAAATATACTTAGATCTTTTTGTAATTTTTCTGATTATGCAACCAACACAACACATCGATGCTGGAGGGCGAGCCGCCAGTGTGGCTATTGTATAAGAAATCCTTCAGCCTTCACGTCCTTTTCTTCACCTTATTGAACCACAGCAACGTATGTCGCATGCCAATCAAATCTATAGTCGGCGCGGCGACTCAAGGGAGTAATAAACTGGAGTGATCTTCACGTGACGGTTTCCTATTGGTTAATAAGAAGTATGGTGCACGCAGTCGAACTTTCCATCCATTCTTAAAATAGTAAGATTTAAATTTTCCACACAAAACTCAAATTTGGCTTTTCACCAACTATCACGTGAACACCTCGTGATTGCTTCGCAGGCTCGCTGCGCCAACTATAGTACCTGCACCCTGCCCATAGTCGTTTCTTTCTCGACCCCAATTTCTTTTAAGCTAACAGCCCGTGCCCTACACAATTCTCGCGACACACCCCCAACAGCCCAACCTTGCCACCACGTCTCTGATTAATTCACATTGTTTTTATTCCATCTCTTTTAGCATTTCCCGCACGCTTTAATGACACATGTCACAACGATTTACATTATTTTTGCTCCTGTTGCATTTGGAATTAATCGTCGACCAAATCTGCATGTTAATTTCACAATTTATGTGGACGTGATGCATCATCCGGTCGAGTGAATTGTAGTGAAATCGCGTGCATTCTGTCAATAATTTATGCAACGATCTATTTCACTTGTGACACATGTTGCCCGATTTTTTTTGGACACTTTCTCACCAGATTCCTCCACTTTCTGTCAAACCGGACAATGAGACGTTTCTCTTTTTTTATCTTTCATGTTTTTCTCTGATGGTGTTTCTACAATTGTGCATCGATGAGTAAAGAAATTCTATTGTGTTGGATGCAGTTTTATTGTTTCACTCGTTGAGATTAAATGTACAATGATTAGTTTGCCACTTTTGCTGGCTTATTTTCATCCAGCGTACTGGAATAAATTCATATCGTTGCAAAACATAAAAATTTCATCACAAGTGGGATGCATAATTGATTCTCTCGTTTTACTCCAGTTGCTCTCACACCACACGTTACTCCTTCCTACCTTTGATTCCTTATCCGACACACAAAAACAATAATAAATCGATAACTGAAACTACAAATTTTTTCAAATAATTTTGTTGCGAAACTTGATGTTTTGAAAAACAAATAATGTTAAAGATGTCGCAGACGTTCTTGAAAGGTTCTGCATAATAACGCAAAAAGTGCGTCGAATTTGAACCTTCTGGAAATAAAGCTGTGATCAAAGGAATACTAATGTTAATGGAAGCTGATTCAAACCAAAGGAACTGAAATGTGCTTTTATAAATAAAAGATGTCAGAGCTTGTTGCTTGGTTAAGAAGTCAGGATTGTTGTACGAATTATTATAGACTTGCTAAAAAATTATAAATGATAAGAAGGGACAAAATAGCAATTTCTGTGTTTCCCCCGCACATTCCTCATTTCTCCACCAACAATTTTTTTTTTACTTTTACCGCTATCCCAGGAAGGTCCAAAAAAAAAAAATCTCGCCAAGTCTGCAAACCTCGTCCACCTCCAGAAATACCATAGCAGGTAAGAGAACGTGTGGGGTGGCTAGTGTGGTGGGCAACACCGGTATCTACCACGCGTTACCGTATTTGGTAGCGCGAGGTTGGCAAGGCTGCGACCCGACACACGTTTCGGTAAAAGAGCTACTGCACCGTTCTTCACCATCACGAACCTTGTAAATTAACAAACCAGATCGTCAGCCTTTAAATCATCCATTGTGAGGTCTTGTGCAAATTGTGCGGTCGAGATGGGCTTGATTACAAACTTTCGTACGAAAGGGGACGCCTCTTTCATACATTAAACGGCTATTGAGGCCACGGATGAATGCCAAATGAGCCAAGGCATAAACGGCCCACGATGAAGACCTGATCCGTGTTGCTGAAACACTTTTGCTTTTTTTCAGAGAGACGGAAACGTCTAGGTGAATTTCTAAATTATCTAAGCTGGCTCAGAGTGTTGGGTCCTGGAGGGTGGGTGGTCGCGGTCAGTTTCTCGCTTTGCGCCAGCTACATATTTACATAATCCCAAAAATTTGTAATAGACCAAAAAAACTTCTAACGAGCCATTTAGCTTCGTCTGCTGGTCTAGACGCATAACATTCTCAATTTAAATTCCAGGAACAAGAGTACGTCCAAGGAAAAGAACGAGAAGTATTTACAAAATTGGAGGGTTCGCGTTGTGATTTTCGCCGCGACTAACGAAAAAGTGTCGTGTTGCGTAAAAAGGACGAAAAGCAAAAGTTCGAAAAGTCAACAACATTCCAGATATGGTCGTCCCACATATCGAGAAAAAGTGAATCGCTCAAAGTGGGAGCAGTTCGTGTTCTCGGCGCGCGTTCGTGTCCCTCTTAATTTATTCAAGGCGTGCAGGACTTAGCGAGTCGGAGGAAATTAGGGTCAGTCCTGGGAGGATTTAACGGAGGGTTCGGGTCCTGGAGGACCAGGGAGTGTAAAACGCGAAGGGTTGGGCGTAATAACATTTTCTAGTAGGTCTGTGTTAAGTTGTCCGAAATTGGAGTATTTCGCGGCGCGCTCCCGTTAATAACTCTATAAAGAAAAAAAGAAAGTAGAATTTATTTCTGTATTTATTTAAAATATTTGCACATTTTCCAACAACGTAATTGCTTCATCGATACTAATTCCAAGATTTTTTTTTCGCCGAGCAATAGACGCAACCCGGTCTTCTCTATTGCAGCACTCCGCTTCTATTAATAACGCTGAATTTATGTAACAGTCTGGGACGGTTATCATTATCAGCCATAAACCGCAGACTAATATTTGATGCAGCCTGCGAGGCTCATGTTGCAACAAAGTAAGAAAAGTATCATGGCGCACATTAATATTAATGGAGTTAGTACCGTAAGTGGATGTTCGCAGCTTAAGCTAATCTCGTGCAGCCAATATTAGGTACAGGTTAGAGACAGTTTTGCAGAATTTATGTAAATTGCGCTGCGAGGTATAAAATAAACATAGCGGAGAAGTTTTTTAGACGAGTTAATATTTGTCCTGTGGAATATCTTCAAATAACAAGCACTGGACTCTGTTATGACTTGAGAAGAGAAGTCTCCCGAGGGGACACTGTCAAAGTCAAGGTCACAAGATTAGATGAGGAAAACCTCTGAAAAAAACCCAAGTGTCCGGGGGCAGGGATTTGAACCCCGGACCTGCCGAATCGAGACCGGGCGCGCTAGCCTCGCGTCTACGGCGCTCGGTGGTGTAATTAGACTAGACTTGTGTTTAGTATATAGGGAAGAGGGGGTCGTAAAATCGAACCTTGAGGCACACCAGACGCATGACAATCTCGTGTTATTCGTCTCGTAGCGTACAAAACAAATAAAATTTTTATTTCTTTGCTGTCTAAACTGTTTTTGTGAAACCGCTGCGACGAGTCCAGTAGCAATGACACTCAAGTCACGTCTTCACATTGTTATTTTTATGTAGAAATCATGACACAACTTAATTCTTCTTCGGCGTTGTGGAGATCTTCAGCGACATTGTTGTGGCGACGTCGACACTTTCTTCTCTTATCAAAATCGACAAGGCGCATCTGGTCCGGACAGTTTCACATTTCAGTGGGATAAATTAAATCAGTTTTGAAATGAATGGCATTCTTGAACCTTGTGAACCTTTAACAAATTCCCAAACACAACATCGCTATTAGTCGCGTTTTATGATCTGACACTAACACATTCCCTTTCAAGAGTACCGCTACAAATTTTCATGTAAATATTTAAATAAGACGACGGTTTTGAAAGATTTGCGTGATTAATCGGTTGGATTAATCGCGATTCTTGTAGATATTTGAGCTGCGGTTTTGGCTTAATTGGAAAGAATTTTTGAAATTTCCTCCGTGTTGCCACATCAGTCTCCCATTACTGCACCTCCTGGCAGAGATCTTATCGGAGATTTTAATGGTGGAGTGTCCATTAGCCATCGATACTGCAAGATTTGAGAACTTAATTAACCGATGAGATGACGTTCATCCGAAATCCAGTTTCTCAACGGATAGACGAGAGACATTTCCTTTAATTACCAACCCGGCTGTTTCGTAATAAAGTCTGCAATAAGAGAACCACGCCCACACGCATAACTCACCGGTTATTATCAAAAGTCGAACGTGAATTATTATCATGGGATGCGTACGCCCCTCGATCTGCGTAAAAATTTTATTGTTAAACGGCGAGGCCGGTTTCTTTGAAAAATTTATTTGTTAAGGATTGCGCATCTAGCTGGAGTACAGTGCCGTCCAAGAGGTTTCACTGGAGTGTTGGCGTGACAAGCTCTTTTGGAAGCGAGAGTTCAATTTATAGCTTGGTAAAGTTTGATTTAAAAAAACAACAAAGAATGTGTAGATTAAGGAGTACGAGTGTAAATCACAGTCTGGTTCCATCTGCCATACCCGTTAGGTGAAAAAGCCAGATAACACCGATTTTTGTTAATCTTACGTCAAAATGACTCCAACGTTTTTTGTAGCTTATCAAATTCTGAACAAATTTGCTCATATGCAAAATTTTTATAGGACTAATAGTTTTCGTGATAATGTATTTAGAATGTGAGATCACGCGACGCGACAAGCGACTTAACAAGGAAAGTGTCACCGCGCAGTTGAAGCTGCTTGTTGCTAAATCGAGAAGGAAATTTCCAGTTTCTTATAAAGGAATTTGTAGTGAATGAAATTATCTTTAAAATGATGGGCGAAGATTTGAGATTGCTCAATAATTGCAAAAATTATAGACGTTTGAATTTGGTACTGTATGTTGAAATCACTTGTACAAGATTTTGCCGGAAATTCTTTATTTTCGCTCTAAATTGAAAAAAATTGTTTTGCAACGTATTTAGAATTAAATACCCGATAAATTGATGCACGGATGTAGTCTTTGATAGTCTTTAATTTGTCTGTAGCAATCTTGAAAAGAAATTTTCTCTATTAAAATTATAATGAAATTTATCTGACTTTGAGTCCTTATAACTTAAGTAATTTTTGAGATAAGATAATTATCAAGACACCATTTAATTGGGAGTTCAATTGTGAATAGATTACATGTTTTTTTTTTTGAATTTGTAGTGGTAATAAAGAATTCCCGGGAATATATCTCACGGAGGTAATTTCAGCAGACATGACAGATAAGTATCAACTTTGAACGTCTATAACTTTTGCAATTATTAAGCAATTGCAATTTTTCTACCACCAGTTTAAAGACAATTTTATTCTCTATAGAACTGTAGGGTTAACATTAAAAACCTAACCATCAGTTTAGCAACGGGAAGCTCTAAATACGCGACGACATTTGGAGTCGCTCAGTCGCGTAGCGCGATTAAAACTTCTAAATCTTAAAATGTGATTCATTTTTATACTGCAGTGTTTTCTTCTTTGTCTTCCCTAGGATGATATACTGTTATTTTCTTTTAACTATTTACCAAATTTAATTTGATTATTCATTTCACAAATTTTTACAGAAACTGCGTAAGACAACATCGACACTTACAAAAAATAAAAATATATAGTGAAATCTACAATTTCATAAAAAAGAAAAACAAAAATTATGGGGATTAGGGGATAAGAGTGAAGATCACTAATTTTCAGTCTAATTTGATTTGTCCACATCGTTAAGGGGGTGGAAATGTCAAAAAAAGGGTTTTAATTAGATAACACCGATTTCTGTTAATCTTACGTCAAAATGACTCCAACGTTTTTTGTAGCCTGTCAAATTCTGAATAAATTTGTTCATATGCAAAATTTTGATAGGACTATTAGTTTTCGTGATAATGTACTTAGAAAGTGCGATCGCGCGACGCGACAAGCGGCTAAACGAGGAAAGTGTCACCGCGCAGTTGAAGCTGCTTGTTGCTAAATCGAGAAGAAAATTTCCAGTTTCTTATATAGAAATTTGTAGTGAATGAAATTATTTTTAAAATGGTGGGAGAAGAATTCAGATTACTCAATAATTACAAAAATTATAGACGTTTAAATTTGGTACTGTATGTTGAAATCACTTGTACAAGATTTTGCCGGAAATTCTTTATTTTCGCTCTAAATTTAAAAAAATAGTTTTGCAACGTATTTAGAATTGAATTCGCGATAAATTAATGCACGGATGTAGTCTTTGATAGTCTTTAATTTGTCTGTAGCAATTTTGAAAAGAAATTTTCTCTATAAAATTATAATGAAATTTATCTGACTTTGAGTCCTTATAACTTAAGTAATGTTTGAGATAAGTTAATTATCAAGACACCATTTAATTGGGAGTTCAATTGTGAATAGATTGCATGTTTTTTTTTTTAAATTTGTAGTGGTAATAAAGAATTCCCGGGAATATATGTCACGGCGATAATTTCAGCAGACATGACAGATAAGTATCAACTTTGAAGGGCTATAACTTTTGCAATTATTAAGCAATTGCAATTTTTCCACCACCAGTTTAAAGATCATGTTATTCTCGACAGAACTGTAGGGTTAACATTAACAACCTAACCATCAGTTTAGCAACGGGAAGCTGCAACTGCGCGACGACATTTGGAATCGCTTAGTCGCGTCACGCGATTAAAACTTTTAACAGCATTAGAAAAGAATCAGTCTTCTGTTTTACTACTACTACTACTACTACTACTACTACTACTACTACTACTACTACTATTACCAATTCAATTTCTAATAGATTCCAAGACAGTCTTTTAAAATTCGCAGCGGTAATAAAGAATTACAGAGAAAATCTCGTAAGGATAATTTTAATATACTGATCGTCAGATAACAGCGATTTGTGTCAATCTTACGTAAAAATGTCTAGAATGTTTTTTGTAGCTTATTAAATTCTGAACAAATTTGCTCATATGCAAAATTTTGATAGGACTAATAGTTTTCGTGATAATGTATTTAGAAAGGGCGATCACGCGACGTGACAAGCGACTAAACGTTGAAAGTATCGCCGCAGAATTGAAGCTGCTTCTTGCTAAATTGAGAAGGAAATTTCCAGTTTCTTATATAGGGATTTGTAGTTAATAAAATTGTCTTTAAAATGATGGGAGAAGAATTAAGATTGCTCAGTAATTGCAAAAATTATAGACGTTTAAAATTGGTACTGCATGTTGAAATCACTTGTACAAGATTTTGCCGGAATTTTTTTATTTTCGCTCTAAATTTAAAAAAATATTGTTTTGCAACGTATTGAGAATCGAATTCCCGATGAATTGATGCACAGATGCAGTCTTTGATAGTCATTAATTTGTCTGTAGCAATCTTGAAAAGAAATTTTCTCTATGAAAATTATAATGAAATTTATCTGATTTTGAGTCCTTATAACTTACGTAATGTTTGAGATAAGTTAATTATCAAGACACCATTTAATTGGGACTTCAATTGTGAATAAATTTCATGAGGTTTCCTTGAATTTGAAGTGATAATAATGAATTCCCGGGAATAAACCTTTCGGAGGTAATTTCAGCGGACATGACAGATAAGTATCAACTTTGAACGTCTATAACTTTTGCAATTATTAAGCAATCGCAATTTTTCTACTACCGTTTTAAAGACAATTTTATTTCCTGCAGAACCATGTGGTCACTATTAAAAACCTCACCATCAGTTTCGCAATGAGAAGCTTCAACTGCGCGGTGACATTTGGAATCGCTTTGTCGCGCCGCGCGATTAAAACTTCTAACGGCATTAAAAAATCTAATTTGATTATTTCTTTTAAGAAACTGCGTAATTATGTTTTCTGGAATTGCAAGCTCATGTTCAAGGAATTTTTTAACTCTTCGTCCTCGATTACACAACACGCAGTGACAAATTAAATTTTCCTTAATCAAACTAGGTACCACTCGCTCGTTGGAATCCCTTTCCAGAGTGTCTCAATCTCCAACACCTTCCTCAGATCTTCTCCGTCCGGAAGACCCTTTTGCACCCAACCACCTGTCGAGCCGCCCATCGCGGCACTCCTCCCCCCGCCGGTCCTTACCTCACCACAATACCATCGGCACAGGTGACGATGTCGTCACCCACGCACGGTTTTCCACGGTTGTCTAAACAGCTCTGACCCCTCCTGGGCACCTGTGACGTAGCCGTATCGCGGTCTTCGCGGCCGATGCACGCGGCGGACCAGCAAGTTGGTGCGAGGCTGCCGTGCAGTCGCTTTCCTCCTCCAAACCGTCGGTCGCAGAGAGTGTGGTGTGGTCGTGTTGAGGGCGCCAGCCTTTGTGAACAGTGCTTTAAATTTGGATAACCGGCACCGGATTCGTGGTAAGTCGCGGCGGTTCCGGGCGGAAGCGCCACAAAGTGATGAGGGCGGCGAGGGCGGCGGCGCACGAGTGCAAAGATCACTGTGACTAATGTGACAGGTCATCTTAAGTTTTTGATGCGAAATGGACACTTAGTCATTGGAGGCGCTCTAGGAATTGATGTGTTTGCGCAACACTAGGAATTCATTTGTTTTTTTATGTGGTAGAGGCTTCATAGAATTGAAATTCGGTTCGTGAGAATTAAGTTTTTTTAGCAAATTACGCAACAGAATCGGGTTTTTTAACGCGAAATGCGTGGCAAACGTTTTTTCAAAATCTCTAAAGATTGTCGAAATTTTGGAAGCAAAAATTGTTTTTCAATTTTTCTAGATCTAAGCTTCTCAAATTGCTTTGCACAACTCATAAGACTTGTTAATGTATTCACTTAGCACCCACAAGACTTGACGTTGAAGTTTTAACTAGCGGCGCGCGCTTCCTTTTTGGAAATGAATTCAAAATTTTTGGAAAAATTTTGACACAACCAATTAAATTTTGGTAACTTAGCGCCTACTTTGTTTTTAAACTCTGTGGAAAATCCATCTTAAAAACACATAAAAAGAAATTGTTTTCAAAAGTCAAAAATCGTAAAAACAAGATTTTCAAAATTCGACAAAACTGGAGTTTTTGAATTCCTAACCACAAATTCTGCAAGATAAATATTCTTCACGCACAATTAACTTATTTCCAAAAATCGTATACAGCAGGACAACTGGAAAATTCAATTTTCAAAATTTTCCAAAAACTTTTCAAACCTCTCAAAACCCTTCCCTTTCCCACTTTTTGTTGCCTCTCGGGCCTCAACTCTACACCAATTGCACAATTTTCCAAATCTTTCCAATTTTTTTGTGCTCACTGTGTATCTCAAGCTCCTCTAAATCTTTCCCAACATTTCCGTCAGCCGGGATGCACCCCGTACTTCATATTGATTTAAGAATTGCGTTACACAACACGAAAGCTCGGTGAAGCATGAAGTAGCGTGAGTCCAAGGATGAAAAAAAACCGCCGGGATTAGTCACGTGGTTCACTGGACCTCATCTTTTCCTCTGCAAAATCGCGATCACATTTTACCTCGAATTTGCGCACTTACGTACTCGACATACTTGTTTTGGATTTAATCCGCGAGCCGCAATCCCATTGGTCGGGTTAATGGGACTTGCGATAAGCCTTAATTAGCGCGATTGTAATATCCGATCGGAGAAAACACCGCTTGTCATTTTTGACATGTGGTGGTTTTTGCCCAGAAACACGAGAGGTATTTATTGGCGATTGTGGACAGGAAAATTGGTGCTAAATCAGGTGATTTTTTACTTGAACTATTTATTTTACAAATGGCAGATGAAATCTGAGCCATAAAATAGATGACCACGTTAGATCACATCGTAACGTGATATGAACCCATGCGTGGAAGCCTCATTAGTCTGCAGATGGTTCAGTAGAGCTTAGAAAAACACCAAAATGGTAATTCCCAGAGACGTGTTCGTCGATTTTTTGTCTCTTGTCTTCCCTTTGCTTTTAAAATAACAACTTTTTCATTCCTCTGTCACGATTTCATTTGCAAGGTCACAGCCCATGAGAGAATCCAACACCTTAATTCTTTCTTGGATTCTGCTTTCCACATCTTAGTTTTTTGTTTCGAAACGATCGCACTAGGAGATAAAGAAGATAATTCAGCTGTCTCCGGCTGCAGAGGAGGTGGAGAGCGCCTCGGCCTCCGGCTGCGCCTTCCAACGGCGAAGAGCTCTCGGTCGGACTCTCGTTTGCAGCAAAACAAAGAAGCGGCGTTAGAGTCCACAATCGCAATTAATTTCTCCCAGCATACGACATGTTTGCTTAACGGTCCTGCTCCGTAGTTATCCTCCGGTGGATTTTACAGCTGCGGCTTGCCACGGTCCGGTGGTCGTATTAGTTCCGACACAACTAAATACGCTCCAATATAATATAAATCAAAGTAATGCCTCGGCATTCCTTATTTACTGTTACTAATTATTACTTGGGAGATTTGTACCAGCGCTGCTACAATTCCAGGAGGCATCGTAATAATAACCACTTTATTGTTATTGCTCGCTCCTGAAGCGCTCGCTCGCATTCCGCGGGCGACGCCGCCATAATGGACCTTTGTGCTCTCGAACAAAGAACAAATTCGGTTTATTAAAATGGGGCGAAAAGAGTGCGATTGAAATGTGTGGACCGGGCTCGAGAGGACTTCCGCCCAGAAAGGGTCATTAGTGACGCTTCACGCCAGGTGGTGAAGGTCCCGGAATGACGAAATCGCTTCCGTCTTGGGACGCCGGGAACACTATTAAAAACTTTCGGTTGTGTCTTTGGATAATAGTGCGCTTCTGACTCTTTATTTGGTCAATTACAAAAGTAAAAGTTTTCTCTTGAGGAAACTCCAAATAAAGAAAGCGAGGGGAAACGGAATTGTTGTGTTGACAGGATGTTGACAGCGCTTTTGGGTGTTCTGTCGCCGGTTATTCTTTCACTGGCACCTAATTTATATTATACTTATCAATTGAATGCGGTGCAACTAAATATATCTGAGTTTTCCTGGCTGATACGATCCAGAACACCTCCTGAAGGTTTGTAAAATAAAAAATGGGAAAACACCGATTTGCATTAGTCTTACCTGAAAATCACTTGAATACTTTTTGTAGCTTATTAAATTCTGAACAAGTTTTCTTATGAGCAAAATTTCGGTAGGACTTATAGTTCATAAGATAATGCCGTTGGAAAGTTCACTCGCGCGACGCGACAAGCGACTAAGCGAATGTCGCCGCAGGTTTGAAGCTGCTGTTGCTAAACTGACTGATACATTTTAAATCCCTGATATACCGTTTATAGAGAATAAAATTGTCTTTAAAATGGCGCAAGAAAAATTGAGATTGCTCAATAACTACAAAAGTTATAATGGTTCAAAATTGAGATATCTGTCACTTTTGTTAACATTACCCAAGTGACGTTTAATCTGAAAATGACCCGAATACTTTTTGTAGCTTATTAAATTCTGAACAAGTTTTGTTATAAGCAAAATTTCGGTAGGACTAATAGTTTTGAAGATAATGCCGTTAGAAAGTACACTCGCGCGACGCGACAAGCGACTAAGCTATCCGAACGTCGCCGCAGGTTTGAAGCTGCTGTTGCTAAACCGACTGATACATTTTCAATCCCTGACACCAGTTTATAGAGAATAAAATTGTCTTTAAAATGGTGCAAGAAAAATTGAGATTGATCAATAACTACAAAAGTTATAATGGTTCAAATTTGAGATATCTGTAACTTTTGTTAACACAAGTGACGTTTAATCTGAAAATGACCCGAATACTTTTTGTAGCTTATTAAATTCTGAACAAGTTTTGTTATGAGCAAAATTTCGGTAGGACTAACAGTTTTGAAGAAAATGCCGTTATAAAGTTCACTCGAGCGACACAACAAGCGAGTAAGCGAATTCGAACGTCGCCGCAGGTTTGAACATGCTGTTGCTAAACTAACCGATACATTTTTAATCCCTGACATACTGTTTATAAAGAATAAAATTGTCTTTAAAACGGTGCAAGAAAAATTGGGATTGCTTAATAACTACAAAAGTTATGGAGGTTCAAAATTGAAATATCTGTGACTTTTGTTGGCATTACCCAAGTTAGGTTTTTGTCCCATAGTTCGTTATTGTCAATTAAAATTAAAGAAAACTATTATGGAGTCTATTGAGAATTGAATTCCTCACAAAATGATATATAGATGAGGATAGGGATAAATTGCAGTAAAAGATACTGACGATTGTGGTAATTCTGATCCGCCGAATGTATCTAAATGAAGAAAAATTATTTGAATCGGTAATAATTAGCGATGATATGTCAAATTAAATTTTGTGATTTCAAATTGTCATTAATGAAACTCTTGTAACATCTAATGACGTTTAATTTGCCTATAGTAATGTGTAAAAGCGTACTACTTAATCAAATTTGAAATAAAACTTAAGGAAAAAGTACTCAGTTTGAGCACTTGTAATTTCCAAACTATTTCAGATAATTAAATTATTTAAACATTATTGAATCGAGCAGTCAATTCTTAATTGATTTCATTAGTTTGATTGATTTTCGCACAACAATACACAATTCCCCGCGAAAAAACATCACCGGGGTAATTTCAACAGACATGCAGATAATCATCAGATTTCAACATCCATAACTTCTGCATTTATTGAGCAATCGAAATTCTTCTGACATCATTATAAAGATAATTTTATCCACTACGAAACCGCACGTGACAAGTTACAATTGTATTATTGGTTTGGCAACAGCGCGGCTTCAACTGTGCGACGATACTTGACGCGACTAGTCGCTAGTCGCGTGGCGCGATCGAACATTCTAACGGCATTATCGTGAAAAGTATTAGTCCTATCGAAATTTGTTACATGAGGAAATTTGTTCAGAATTTAATGAGCTACAAAAAACATTCACGTGATTTTCAGGTGGGACCAACAGAAATCGTGCTATTCGACTAAATCTCTTTTTTTGGCTTCTTCACTCCCTAGAGATCTGTGGGTTTTCATACTTTCTCTTTCAAGGGACGATTTCTCTTGGAAATTTTAAAATCAACGTAGAACCTTCGCAATATTAAAAACCAAGTAATAGTGACCTCTTGGCCCGTTTACAATTTTTTATTAAGTTAGATAATGACGTTTTAGAGGACACTTTACATAACTCATTAGCCTGTTTTTATATAATTATATGGATTGAGTCAAAACTGCCAACAAAGTATTAATATTATCAAAGTTTCTTGTTCTTCAACATTGAACTGGAAAAGTTGTTTTGCCCCCATGGTACCATTTTTTACCACTTGTCTACATTAAAATGCGTTTCGTTGCCTTGTCTTTGTCATAACAACGCTCTACTCTAGTTATTTGTAAAAAGGCGTAGCAATAAAACAACGTGACCTGTGTATGCAAATTCCCAATACAACAATATTGCTCGTGGAGTTATAAAAAATGTAATTTGCATAGATTTGTTGACACAAATGTCAACTTTAAGGCGTGTTTCTTTCGATCTATTTTGCAATAGGAG
The DNA here is from genome assembly GCF_963966145.1 of Tenebrio molitor. NCBI lineage: Eukaryota > Metazoa > Arthropoda > Insecta > Coleoptera > Tenebrionidae > Tenebrio > Tenebrio molitor. The sequence continues at coordinate 2,184,214 of NC_091053.1, forward strand.
TAGACAATGGTTGGCAACAATTTCGATATAAAATAAATAAGTCGTGTTGTTAACTCAAGGTTCTTTAACTATAACGCAAAAATAAAAGTTGTGGTCGACCTAGTAGGCAAGAACAGTCAGTCGTGAGTGTTGCTCGTCGAACGGGAAAAAATAGTAAAACGAAATTGTACGGATTCATGAAAAGCGATTCTCACGTGTTCCTTTCCGAGCACTTTTACCATTGTATAACAGACCATTAAGCGTTTAATTATCGTAGTGAAGAGAGGAGAGATAATACCTAGGAAGTAGAAAGCATTGAAGAGGCTCGTGCATAACATTCTATATTTGCATAACCATTACAGCCAGTAACGTCATGACATGTTCATGAAATTTAATCATTTCTTCAACGAGGTGGAATTTGCGAGAGGATGCGCCAGCGTTTGCCAAACGAGACGAATTTGAGATATTTGTGCGGCGAGTCGTGCAATTATTACCCTCGCTGCTCGCTACTAATATTTTTATTATTTTTAATTATGTTGTTTTATGAGGGAGAAGTCTGGACGCACGAGCCAGTGCTTATTTTATCCCTCGTGTAATTATTGCCCTTGCTGCACTTGTGCTGTAAAATTGTAAATTGGATTTTTTTGCCTTGAAAGCAAACGTCGAGAATTTCTCTCTCAAATCCTCATTAATTTTTTTTTTAAATCTTGCTTCCCATATCATTCACGTCTGAAACCGTTAAACGTACCTGGTGCACCGAAATATGCGAATGTTTTTCATTCTGGTGTCATATTCAGGCAATTAAAAATGCCAATTAGCCAAGCATGTGGCTTTTCTGACCGAAATATCATTCTCAAGTGTTTTGCCAGCGAAAAACTTTTTTAACAAGAAAAATGTAATTTGATACACGTCTGACAAATCAATTCCTCCAAGATATTTAACAGATTGGCTCCCAACAGAAGCAAAGTCCACATTGGTCGGCAGTTTTGAAAACACTGGTCTGCACACATCTGAGTTATGCTGCGAGGCCGGTACTCCTTTCTGTAAAAATGCGATCCAAGGTTATGCTGGAAGGACAATGTAGCCGAGGATTTAATGCATGTGCACTTGTTTAAAATGTTGCAGGATTCTGCGACAAACTCACCTTGAAATGCGCCTAGAGGAAATAAAGCTGCGCGGACGTGTCTCAGATTAAACACAGAGTCATTACAAAAACGCTCGAAACACGAGCGCATCCTGCGACACTGTCCAAACATCCTGAGTGTCCTCAGTGAAAATTCCGCGAAAATCCTCAGGAAATCCTGCGACTGAATCAGAAGCAACGAGCGTCTCGACCAGCAAGTTTTTTGTCTGACGCGATGGGTTTATTGATGGGAACTGCTTATAAATTCGCCATAACTTTCTTTAATAGATAATAATTGTGAATATAAATGAAAATGAATGCAACTATGCGGCACTGGAGACAGCGACATTAGTATCATTTAACATTACTTAAATCGCAAACGGTTACGTTTCAATTAGCGAAGCAGAGACATTTCCAATATGGAGAGCTTGGAGGAAATTGGAGGAGAATTAAATTATTATGTTTTAAGAGTAACGAAATAAAATAGAAACTATTAGATCTTTCTTTCATCACATTTTGCTTTAGGAAAAAAAATCTCTCGATCTACACTATTTCATTTTTTTAAATATATTTTTTACAATTTTTTTCACCCGGCTACTCTGTTATTTCGTAAAAATACTTCAAACATTCCTCATTTTATTACTCTGTTTCTCTAAGTCTCCCTTCATCAGACTGTTACTACCGAGCACCGTGGATCAGTGGCAAACGGGTCCGCTTTAAATTTGAGAGGTCCGGGGTTCGAATCCCGAAACGGACTGCGTTTTTTTCAGAAGTTTTAATCATCTAGTCTTGTGGACTCGTATATAGGAAGCGAATGCTGCTGCTACAGCGACCACATCCTCTAAAAGCACTCGACTTTGACAGTGTCCCACCCGAGGGAGAGACTTCGCAACGAGGGGTCTCTACCTAGGGTCGAACCGGGGTTATGGGCGTAATAATAAGAGTCCTTTAGTCCGAAAAGCCCCCAAGTCATAACAGAGTCCAGTGTTTTTTTTTTATCTGCAGTATCTGATTCCTGTCACATAAATTTCCTTTTTGCTGTATTTTTTCACTCTTAATTTTTTTCCATTTATTTTCCACTCACTTGCTCTCTTATTTCGTGAAAGTAGCTCGAGCATTAGTATTTCTTTCCACTCATTCTACTAGTCTCTCTACTCTTGCCCCTCTTTCACTTTCTTCCCTTTACATACTATTTTCCCATTATCAAGGTGTGAAATAAATCTCTCCAACCTCCGATAATGCCACAGGTAATTCCTCCAACGATTCTCAAACAAACGTGCACCTCCTCCGACCCGTAATTGCGACATAAACCATCCACTTGTTTGACTTTTATTTTCAAACCTCTTTCACCATCCAATTTACTTAGGCACGGGCACTAATTTTTTCCACATACCTCGCTGCTCTATTAGATCCAGTGGAAATAATTGTTAGAGCAAATAGGTGGTCGCACTGTTGCGAAATTAAAGCTACTTGAAAAGTGAACGCGTAATTGCGTAATGAATGCTTTCGTTCTTCAGATCGATAGCAATCTTCGACCCGACCGTTGAACTTTCCGTTATTACTATGAGCTTTTATGTTTGGAGCTATTGTTGAGACCGGCTCTAAATTTAGCATGGTCGAAAAAATCTTCACAGAAACTTCCAAAATTGGATTCTTCACGAAGCTATTGCTGTTTGGAGCGCTCCGCGAAATATTCCAATTTCGCATGAGTTGCAATACAGTATCAAATTTATTTCATTTGGTCGAAATTGCATAAACTCAAATCTAAAAAGATGTCAATGAACTGCGATTGTTTGCTGAGATTATCTTTGAGTTTGTCTTTGGCAAAATGACATCATCAAGAACACTGATGACGGAATAGCAAATGTTTCCAGGATGTCGAGGCATGCCTGCGAGGCCGTAATTTATCGCTATCAGGTGCGAAATAATTCCATTCCACTTCTATCATGGTAGACCAAGTCCTTCTTGTCGTTCCAAACCCAACAATGGTTGTGCAAACAAGCATCGGTGATTTGTATGCAAAACACGTTTCCGAAAAAAGTCCTCATAAATTCTTTCAGTTATTTTTAGTTTGTCGAAGTCCTTGGAAAAAATGTATCCCGTTGACTGGTCCAGCGGCCTTGAGGTTTGCGGTTTTCCAATCTGGTGGCGAGTCCGGTGAGCTTCCGGTGCGCCATTCCACACTCATCTAATTACTCCGGCGCGCAGATAAACGAAAGTTGGTCGCTTGCAAAACGCGATCGGACTCGTGGGAATTATTAAAAAACTATCAACAAAGGAAACGTTACTTTGTGTTTTGTCGAGAGATCGCAATGGAGCAGAGCGATCGAGTTCGGTTCTTGGTCGAGCATTAACATTTCTTCGATGCAGATCATCGGACGTAGCGGTTTACGGTGAGATCACTCTTAAATATACGCCTAAAGACGACATTTATCTGTTTATTATTCGGCGTGTGTGGGACAAGACTGTGAGCGTTTCGAAAGTCGGCATTGAAACCGCAATTACGCCATTTTTGTCCACGACAATGCTGACAACACGAGAATTGGCTGCGGAGGACAACTGGCGAAGAGGCTTCAAGCTTATTCGTAGAAGCTTTGACTGACAAATCAAACAGCAGATGCTTTAGAATGCTTTTGGCACCAGAAAACATCACTAGATCCAAGATACACCGACAGTAGTGCAAGAAGGGAGCTGCGGAAAAAAATTTGACCAATGGTATACAGTCAAGGAGGACCCACGGTACTGAAGAAGTTCCACCAGCACCAGAATCTCCTTCAAGTGATTTTTGATGAGATGCTCGATTTCTTGCAAGATTTTTTCCTTTGACTCAGTACCCAAAGGAGTACCATTTTTTCAAAACTCTGGAAATTTTTTTTAATTTTGGGATGGGTTCAAGGCAGAACGAGAAAATTATGGTGTGCTGTACCGTCACGTCAACGCCATGGTTCCACGGCTTTCAGTACCTTCGTGGTACTCATTTTCCGGATGATGAAGCAGTGATGAGTGTGTACGCTTTCTGTGACTTACACAAGTGAAATGTACTACACTTAAAGTGGTTAATACACATTATTATTATCATTATTATACTGCAACCTTGTAGGTAGCGCATGATTCCTTCTCATGGAGATGCTACTGTTACGTTGATTTCCGTTTTTGTTGTTAAAATTATTGTTTAACTGTAAACAGATTGTTTGCAAACTGAAATGGTACAGTAGGCGTAGGCGCCACTTTTGCATACATTACCGCGTAATAATTGCTCTTAAAAACTTTACCGTTGCGGTAAATTTCTGCTCCACATGTTTAAACTTTTGTGTGAACCAGGTAAAAGCGCACACCTGCTCTAATAATTGTCTGCGAGGAACTTTCAAAGTATCAAATGGTTGAGTCGACACTAGATGATTTAATTTGAGGAGGCCTCGACAGAAACTGAAAGTAAAGGCCACGATTGAATATAATATCGCATGTTATGCAAGTGCAGCTGCATCTCGAATTGTCGTGGAGTGCAGTGTTGGGTCAGACTAGATAGCTCTGGAAACGGGATTGGACGAGAGAATGCCGAACGTGATCGCATTACAGTTATGATGATAATGGGGATCTTCAATCGGAGGATTCAACAATTATTCGGTCAGTTGAAATTCTTCTGTACAGTTAATTTGAAATGAGGTAAAAAGCACATAAGATTTAGATTTGAGGTTGTTGTGGAAGTCGTACCAGTATGAAATCTCTGATTATCATTGGATCAGAGAAGTCCAGCCACGGTGGGTGCAACCAGCACTTGGACGGGTGACCACCGGGAACAAATTGTGTGTTCTTCTTTATGGGGACCTGCGACCTTGAAGTACCTCCTCTGATCATCTTGATCAGAGAATAGATAAGCAACGTTAGGCGTGGCCAACATTTGGATGGGTGGGCGACAACATTATCGGTCTCAATTGTCATTCTGGGTCCGAATAGTGTCATTTCATCATCTCAAGACTTCATTCGTCTTTTCCACCTTTGACAAACGATGCGAGTAATTCTGTTCGTGTCTCGGATAAAAAATCTAACATTCCAGTACCCCGGCGAGCTCGGCTCGTTACCGACCATGGAAATATTACTTCGAATCGGCATTACGATTTCTCCTGTCGGAATGCTACATCGAATTCGAATTATGCATCGAAATATGATTAATGTTTTGCGCGTAAAATGCGCAAGAACGCCTCGGCGCATTTTTGCGATGTCGAGATACGGGAAAGCGCTTGCTCGTAATTGTATGTAATTTGCGGTGCGTTTTTCGCGAGGGGGAAGTTGCCGCATGAAATTTTATAACGGTAATGTGATTAATTGTATCCTGTTTTGATTATGTGCTTTTTCTCGGGTGATGTTTTAACATAATTTACGAATTAAATGTCCGGTCATTTATCACCTTCAAGACTAATTGCTCGGGGAGTTGGCTCCATCAACAGAAACATTTTTTAAACGCCGACTTTAATTTTTAATTTGTATTTACTTCTCTCCCAAGTCTTCATCACTTAACAGTCGCCGTCTCCTTTCCTGCTTCATTACTGTTTAATTAGCATTTTTTGTCAACGTGTGCGTCTCATTAACACTACTCACTTTACTTTCTTAAGATCTTTTGATCTGTAAAGTGCAGTTACATCTCACCGTTTAATGTCCCACATCTCTCAGAAACGATCTAAGAGACGTCCAAACAAACTATTTCCCTCAAAGCTCTTGGAGTACCACTAAACAAGCTTTCCTGCATTACTTGAGCCTTTGCAAAAATTAAAATCGGACCGAAATCCAACTAATCGTGTCCTCGGTGATGCAACAGTACCACAAGTACTTCTTAATTGTTTTGTTATTTTGCAATTTTACCTTGACGCAACATCAAATCATTTACTAGTACTCGCATAGAGACTCTTCACTCTTGCAACGACTTGTTTATCATCTTTGTGCCAACAGATCTGCAAAAGAAGAGTCAGTACCATATGGTACCTCACCAACGGTAGTTACGTAACGATTTTTTGATTACAATTGGTACGACCATCTGTCCTACATCTCATGCATCAAACCAAACACCTTTTGTTCTTCGTGTTGGTTCTGTTGCGAAATCGCGGAGGAGTCAATGGTGATGGATGAGTTTTGGCCTGGGGGCCTTCGATAATTCGAAAGTAAACGTGTTGCGTGTTATTCTAATCGTCCAGATAAATCACGGCGCAGCTCAAGGGTCCGATTGGGTCCCTCTCTTGTGTCGATGACCCTTGACAGAAGTACTTGTCCGTTGGAGCGGTTCCGTGAAAAATTTCGACGACGATCGTAAATCGTGCGTTTTATTGATTAATTAAAAATGGGAATTTATTAGTTACGTAACACGCGGCGACAACAAATACGAGTCTCCGAAAAAAAAATTACGGTTCTTGTATGCGCACTTAACGACCCATCAGCCAGAGGGAAATGTCATTCTGGCATAAAGCGAGTCGTTCCAAATCTGGATTTCGTGGCCGTAAAACAAACAGTTCCGGACAGTTTTCACGCAAAGCGGTTACTTCACACTTCCAGAAAAACAAAGCGATTGCATCACGGATACGTCCACATTCCGGGGCGTGACTCTAGCCACGTAATGACATAACAGAGCTGAAACTTGGTACCTGCGTGAGTTAGGCTCCAATTATTTCCTGTTCTGGGATAAGGAAATGCAATTCATATCGAGTTGGGGAGTGTGAAGACCTTGAAAGGTCACACTAATTATTGGTGAAGTTGAAAGTAAGAGTGTTGCTGGAACATTGTCGGTGCTTTCACTGATTGGCCTCATTGGGGTCCACTGTTCTGCTATACACAGTGAGATAATAAAGAAAGCGCTTTTACGAGTCGTGTAACTGTTTGTCTCTTTCACAAGCGCGAAAGAGTGCTTTTAGTCGGAAAAAATATTTCAAGACTTGTTCTTTACTTTTCTCTTGTATTTTTTTGTTTGTATTTATCAAATAATATTAGGCGTGAAGTAATGTGTTTGAATAGTGACCATGTTAAATGACGATTTTGGTTAAGATCTTAAATCTTATTCTTTTGAAGAATTCGAAGAAATTAAAACAACATTCATTATATTATGTATATTATTCAACAAGCGTGTAATGACGGCTTTTACGCACCAGGACGACGTAATCATCCAAGTGAGTAATAGCCATTACACACGATTTGAATACGATTCCATGTAAAAAACCTAGTACATAATGTAGGGATTGGTCCCTTGTGGGGTAATGAGTCATTACTCACGGCTGTGGGTAACGAATAGCATTACTTAACAGCAAATGCGTGTGTAATAAATATATTATTCTAAAAAGTGCAGAAAGATTACTTTTTCTCAAACTAATTCTGATATCTATAATTTTTAATGATTCTTCAAATTATCAAAAGCTCTGGTCTGTTTGTTTCTTGAACCAGTTTTATTTTTCTTCACCTGGTCGCCGCATGTGTCTGAGATCATACCAATGAATCTTCTCAATAATTCATGAAACTTTGCAATCCTCTTACTTCCAATAATCGGAGTTAATGACGGTTTCGATTTTACAACTGCGCTCTCCGCTGCGCCACTAACTCATTCACACCAGCGCACCATTTCGTTTTTTCTATATTTTTTCCACAAGATATAATTTAACAAGGTGCAAATCCAATTTGCCGCGAATCATCTCCTTTCTTCACCTATCGAAGAAATCAATAGACAATCTCTAATCCTGTTTGGACGGCGGTAATTCGCGTGGATATTCTTGACATTATGAGAACTTTTTACACTTTCCTTTCCACACAAAAAAGGAAAGTTGTCCTTCACCTCTCTCCTTATTAGCGCCTGAAATTGCGCGTGGCGTATCGAAATTCAATTTGGCCGGTTGACATTTAATTGTTTGCAAAATAATTGGCGCTAATTAAAATCGAGTCGCCAAGGTCAGGCTATGGGTGTGTACTTGTTGAATCATGGGCAAAAGCTCAAGGAGTTTGTGGGAAAATTAGCCCAAAATAGAATTAACTCAATAACTGGACAAATCGTCGAAAACGGTAACTGGACTACCATGGGTTATGGGTTAAAATGGTAATGGAGAAACTTGGTGTTTTACATACATTTGCATCTCAAATTCTAGTTTGCCAACACTTTTTACCCGAATAACAAGATATTAATTGCGGATTTTAATAGACTTGACCTTCGAAAATTCCTCTTGAGGTTTTATTGAAATAAAAGTGTTAAAAAAGCAAGAGTGAGTGTCTTGGGGCTTCAGATCTCTCCTGTCAAGGCTGATTGGACCAGTTACGAAAGAAATATGTTCCATGAGTGTCTTGTGGGACTCAGATCTGGACATCCTGGTGGGCAGTTCTTGGATAAATTGTAGTTATTGAAATGATTTTCGCAAAAATTCAGTAAGTAGGAAGTGATTGATAAATTTAGTTGTTAAAGAGCAAGGTGAACACTTCTTGGTGGCCAGACAAAACCACTTCATTCTTTTTGTTTCGCCAATCCAAAGAATTTCCATGAGGTCAGAATCCGGCGCCCCAGATGGCCTTTTAAAAATGTTTTGGATCTGTCTGTGAGATTCTTTGCTTTGTTCGACTGTTCCAAAAGATTTGAATGAAAGCAGACGCTTCTTATGATTGCTCCTGTGTATTTTTCGTGTTTTGTCGCCTCTGATTCAGCACTTTTGTATTCATTGAGCAGCCAAATATCTAATATCCGGAATTCGTTACGTAAGAATACGCTGAATGAAAATTAATTTGTGTGCGTAAATTCGGCTGCGAAAATGTACTTTCTCATAATAATAAATTGATTAATCCGGCTGCGACGACGTCGACATCCTCGATTAATTATAATCTCCATTAACACCAAGAAATCGACACCACTCCGATACAATCAGTAGGAAGTATGACAACCTGTCCCATACATTACTAGTAGGCAGAGGTACAAGCTTATGGAACATTAGTTTAACACACTGTAACATTACTTATCCTACGCTCAAGCAAATGCATATTTATTAGCCATCAGCACAAGAAAATTGATGCTTCATTCTCAATTACTGCGGTATAAATTTCCAACGCGAATACAATGATATCCCGTGAGCGCCAGAATCTTCTCGACTCGTCATTTTTCCCCACAATAATTACCCAAGTGCGATTAGCTTCAAACGAAATTTATTAAACCGCTGTCGGCGATTGATATTTTAAGCGAGGGGCGAGAACGGGACGTCACGTGGGGCCAAACGCGCGCTAAAACACCGCCAAACTGGCCACGCCCATGCCCTTCTCGCTGACAAGGTGTAGCGCACTCGCTAACCTTGCAGATAGTGTAATTGCAAGGGCAACGACTCGAAACACCGCCAGATCAATCGGAATTCACTCGCCGTCCCCGCGACTCTCACGTCTCAAACAATTATTTTTCTGTCAGTTATTTAATATGTACTTTACATGCGCCTCAGTACTTTTTTCTGTTTAATTTCTAAATTGTGCTGACTCATCTCGACTGTTGCACAATAATGCATTTTTTTTTTTTGTGTTTCAGGTTAGACCAGTCGAACATGCAACATTTCACACAATCGAATTAATCCACTGAGCTGAATTTGAAAAGGTGAGTATTGTGGTTTGGCCTTGGCATCGATTGCCTAAAAAATGGACCTGTGCTTTTTCAAATTAGAATGGCGATTTGCAACAAAGCAACAAACCTAATTAAGCCGCAATTCTTTTTGTGATTTACTAATGTAGAAGAAATAAGTTGTGGCTCGAAATAACCTTGCTTCAAAGAGTAAGAACCTTGCACATGTGTCACTAATAATAGGTAAATAAAAACTCGGACGTTACTGCTGTCCTCGCTGATAATGAGCGCCAAGTACTTGATAGAAGATAATCATGATAATAATGACGAAATGAAACTTGACAAACAACATCGGAGGAGTCATATTTTGAAAATGCCAGCTCGATCGCCAGACTTGGCTCCAGTTGAACGTGTCTGGCACAAAATGAATGGAACATGTCTTTTATTTCGATATTTCAACCAATTTTCCTATCTGATGGGTTATTTACACGATACAAAAGACATATTAGCAGATTTTAATTTTTTGTCTGTTTGTTTGTTTGCAATTAACTCAACAACTAATGAATCGATTTTTTTCAAACAAACTTTGACAAAAAGCTAAGATTCTGCAGTACGTTCTGCACTTTGATTCGTTGCAATATGATTTCAGACACCTGAGCAATAACGATTTACCTGCGCCGAGTACATCATTCTGTGAAACAAAATTACAGCGCCTTCGTTTCGTCATTTTTCCAGTCATGTCCTCTCCAAAAAACAACCACTTTCAGTTTATGAAATATCGTTTGCCTTGACAAAGCTCCAGTTGAATTCTGAATTTTCCGGTGGAGCTTTTTTCGAAAATTGATAGAACCGCGCTCAAGTACGGTCATTAGGTGGCAATTTATAACAATTATGTTAAAATATAATTGAATATAATGACCAGTTTATGGCTTATAGATACATTGCTAAACTATTGAGAGTCGTCTCTTGGAAAAAATGTCGAGATGACGTTCATTACAGCACGTCTGGCCTGTAATGACACATTAAGCGTCGGCCACCTGTGGGGTCTGTGGAACAACCCAAACAGATTGATAATTGGATGCGGTGTTTATCAACTGGGAGAAATCCTTCGTCCTGAAAGGACTCCGGTACGGTGTTCGTGACGGCTCCGGGCGCTGCTCAAACACAAAGTAATTAATTAAGTAGGTACTCCGGCAATTACAGCCACTTACTTTCATGTGTGCCGATCGAAAAAAGCTGTACAGTTATCCAGCACGTAAATATAGAGCTAGCAGGATGCCAGTACTGTTACGTTACGTAAGATGCGATAAGATAGTCGACGTCGGTGAGTGTGAAGTGTTATTATTTATCGACGCATTGTGGCCAGGCCTGGATCCAATTTGTACTAATTTGACGAATTAGTTGGGGTTTTTTATTGGATTTTTCATGCATCAATCATTCGGAGAGTTCCGTTACTTGAGGACCATTGTGTGAAAGTTGTTGCGTGAGGTGTGGCGTAATCGACACCGACAACTTTATTTGGTGATGAAAGCTTAGGGAGAGCTTGCAAGTTCGATTAAAAATATCAAACGGTGACAAACAACGGAATTGATATTTTTCCGCTGAGGGAAACTTCGTCCTTCCTAGATTTCCCACAGGACTGGCCCATTGACACGAGTCAGAGGGTCTCTCTGCAAATTTGCAAATAATATCGGTCACAAAGGATTACGCTTTCAATTGGGTCTTTTATAGTTTTTATCGGGATTACCAAAAGTGTGAAATTAAATTGGATCTGATCTACCCAAATAGAACAATGGATAAAAGAAGCTTTTATCTGTTTTATCTCAATTTGCAGTATCGAGAGAGATGAAAAAGTGTGGTGGTATCCATTTTGCGCATCTCTTCCATTTTATGCAATAACTCATTCAGAATTGTTGTTACGGTAAAAATTGTGTCTAACAATTTTGTAGCTTATTAAATTGTGCATAAAATCTCTTCTCTAAAAATTTCCCTACGACTTATAGTTTCTGAGATACGGTCGTTAACATGTTGGTCTGTTTACGACGCAAGGCGTAAACTCACCTTTCGTCACGGCGCCAGTTAAATTCGCGCTGCTTCTGCATTTTTTAATAACTTTTCACGATGTGTATATTTTAGCATCTAAATTGAATGCTCTTTATGACGGTGTGCGTGAAATTGTGATCGCTTAAAATTTGCAAAAATTACAGCGGTTTGAAAGTAAGGGTTCAAATGAGTTTTACAAAAAATTCATATTTTTTGACGATTAGCTTTGAGGATGTTGTCATTAAGATGGAAAAAATTCCGTTGGGGAATATACAGGGTGGGATGTGTAGTTGTCGAATTTCGTTGGAAAATTTTCAGGCTCACTTCGTTTCCGAGTTATCAAACTTGGAATCAATCGGGGCAGATCAGAAAGGTGTTATTTTTGGATGTTCACAACTCGAAAAATAATTTAGTTAGAAATTTTTCGAAAACAGATTATTTTAAAGAAACTAGTTCTCTGCAGGACTGTATTCGTAATTTTCGAAAAATAAGAAGAAAAAGTTTGTTAATATTGTGACGACGCGTGAGATGTGTTTGTCATAGGGAGCAATAGAAACCGTCACAGCTTTTACAAATTTTAATCAACTGCAATTTCGCAGGTACCATCATAAAGAGCATTTGATCTAGATTCAAAAATATACATATCGTGAAAAATTGATTAGTAAATGCAGCGGTAGCGCGAATTTAATGAGCGCTGTGACCAAAACTGAAATCGTAAACAGACCAACACACTAAGGGCCATACCTCAGAAACTGTTGGTCGTACAGGAATTTTCATAGAAAAGATTTTGCTCAGAATTTAGTAGGCTACAAGTTTGGTCTACACACTTTTCACCGTCGGAGCAGTTTTAAATGTGTTAGAGGAGTTGGATTATCTCATGGGCTGTGACCTTGGAAATATCTCGAAGGCGGGGCCATAATCCAGTGAAAAATTTGCCTTCCTGAGACTGATATTCGTCGTTTGCGCAGATATGACTCACAGCCCATGAGAAAATCCAAGACGTCTACTTCTTTTTGTTCGTACCAAAAGCAGTACTGGTTAGTTGAAACAAAGCGAATAAAATGTCGTTCGAATTTTTGCCGTCTCTTGGTCGCAATTAAGACCGCTTCCAGGAGGTCTCTCCGCCTGGTCGGTACTGTTAGTACTCTTAACGTCTGTAAAATAGTGCACATGTCTCGGATTATGCCAGTCCGTAAAGCTCTCGTTCGATCTTTGATGTCGACAAGGCCGACTTGAAAAACGATCCCACTTGTGAAGCTTTCATTATCTCCAACCTGGTCTTTGTCCCGCGACATTTCGCTTTCGGCTCCGTTATTTAATCGAGATAAATGACCCGCGTGCGCATTTTTCCCAAACGCGTGCTTTACGAGGGTGCTTTCGCGGTTGACAAATTGTAAGATGATGACAACGATAATTTGGCCTCCGCGGCATAATTAATCACGCGGAATTAATAACACCAGAGCTTGTTCTTCACCTGAAATTACCAAAAGATCAGGACTGGATTTGCGTTCTGAATGGAAGCTGCGAATTAATTTTGTCACAAGCTCGATTCGATCCGGGTGCGCCTCGAAAATCCGGTGCTCGAGAAATGCCCAATCATTGATACAAGAGAGATAATTTTTTGCCGACACTCGATTTATCCCAACAATGTTGGCGGTATTGCCTGACTGACATAACCGTATTTTCGGCCGATAAAATTTGTCTTGGCCGTAATTAAAATCGATCGTTGAACTTGGAGCCTTCCGACAAGCTGCGTTGCTCGGGGCGAACAAAACGATACAGCTCATGCGAATTTATCTTTGCGATACAGTGATATATGACCCGCATTGTACCAATGATTTAGTCTACGGTTAATGAATAAGAACACCACGGTTCACTGAGCGTGATTTATCCGGGAACAAGAAAGCGAGAACGGAAACGGTCACGTGACTAGGCGGCGCGCAATCAATGCGCGACGTGCCTCTGGTTTTTCACCTCTTCGCTCGAACAGGGGTTGTTACGTCACACCGATTGTATTATGCGTATGTGTCGGCGCTGAGAGACGCTTTTATGCAGAAAATGAAAGTTGTTATTAGTGGAACAAGATGGTTGGCCTCAATTCGGCCCACTAAGGTGAACTAAGTCGCTTTCGATTTCACTCGACGGACTATTGGTATTTAGTTGCTTAATGCTTGCTCGACTTTGCGATTTAATTTACGTGGGGCACAATGTCGACAGGAAAAAATTATTTCCTTGTGAAAAATTTCATATCGCAGAAATGTCTGTCGAAATGTTTTATTGATTCCACGTTTGAAATTAAATACCTGCTTGTCGGACGCAAAAAGAAAGATCTGGGCTTAGTTGAGAAATTTCATTGCTGTTAGCTACCTGGAATCAGACGGGTTAATAATTTGGGGACGTATTCCAAATATTTTGAAGCTAATTATGTTTTATTTAAATTGTGAGGGAAAAAAACTATAGTCGGGGCGGCGACTCACTGGAGTAATAAATTGTAATGACCTTCACGTGATGTATGGTGCAGCTCAATGCACGCAGCCAAAATTTCCATCCATTCTTAAAGTAGTACGATTTAAATTTCCCGCACAAACTATCACGTGAACATCTCGTGATTACTCTAGTGGTTCGCCGCGCCAACTATAGCAGAAGAAGCAGAAATTTTACTAATGTGATGTGATGTAAGAATGTAGAGTTTTGTCAATTTTTGATAAAAGACAAAAGTAAGGCTTGAGAGGAGAAGATAATTTGTATTAAAAACTATTACCAGGACTAGGGAAACTAAAATACTTAAAGGTAGCTCGGTGGCCGCATGGCTGTCGGAGACAGTGCTCCGAGGTCGCGGTCCCGGCGCTAGTGGGTTCGAATCCCACCGAAGGGGGAGGATTTTTTCGAAGGAAGGAAACTCCGCCGGGCCATGGATGTGTGTGTATGTCTAGTAGGGGCTGACGGTAGGGTGGCGGAAGGAAGAGCGACACTCTCCCGACACCACCGCGAGGTCAGCAGGGTTCAAATCCCAGGCCGGATGGCCTCCCATGGATGTTGTGTGTTGTGATATTCGTGTTGGGTCGTCCAGAAAAAGGAGAGGAGAGAGGGTGGGCATAGGTAGCCGGGGAAAGTACCCCGGAGCCCCGCCGCACCACAAAGGAAAAAGAAACCAAGCCGACCGTAAAAGGTACCTGATAGGCCTGTTAGGTGAAAAGGGAAAGGCAAAAAAAAAAAAATACTTAAAAAATATAAATTATTGTAGCTCTAAATATAGTTGTCACAAGATATAGATAATACGTCTTATTGCGTATCTTTGTAAATAAGAAGAGAAGAAAAAGAAAGATTCATCCGTTATGTAAAAAAAACACTGATTAGAAAGATTGTTGTGAGTGGAATTGTGAAGAACTAGCTCGTTTCTTCGAGGTACATAATAAAGAACAACAAAAATTGCTAACTCATGATTAAATTGGAACAGTATTGAATATAAATAAGGAAATAGAAAAGAGAAAGGTAAATTTGGAACTAGTGATGTCCAATTACCTGTAAGTTATGCAAATAAAAAAAAATTGTTTAGTGATTTGTTGGTAGAATCTTGCAATTTCTTTAGAGCAATTACAAGAACTATTTGTACGTTTTAAAAATTGCTTCAGACAAATTTTACACCAAATTCGACACAAATGAAATGCACTAAGCACCAAGAATCTGGGAAAAAGCTTGAGAGGTGTGTTCTTCTAAGTCATATTATCATAGTTGAGTGATTTGGTTTCGAAAAAATAAGAAAAAGTGGATCAATACCTTCATTTGAATAGTAAATGTATTTTGAAAGTATAACAATGAGTGTACTTTCAAAATAATCGAAGGGAGAAAGAAGTTGCTTAATTCTGACGTAACTTAACCAGTTGTCAAACCATAGATGTGAAACGTCATTTATTCAGCGAATAAACAGTAGGTAGTATTTATTTTGGGACAGTTCTTTTCAGAAGTGAGCACCGTGGGTTTTTCTGGATTGCTTAGTGCTGCATAATTTTATACAAAACATGACGATTAAGTTTATGCATGCAAACCATTCGAAGGAAAAAGACGACCTGCGCTGCTAAAAAACAGAGAAAACCACGCTCTCCTTGACCGATTTTTTTTTGAACGCTCGTTATATATCGGGCGTTCATTTAATCCTCAAAGCAGGCGTTGACGAGTCGATTGTGAATGCACCACGGATTACGGATCACGGATCAACTGTTTAAATCTAACCTCACTTTTTGCGTTGTTGTGACGTTCACAATCGACTCTCCAACGCCAACTTTGAGGATAAATTTCAATGAACACCCGATACTAACATATTTAGCATCTGAAAGAGATGCTTTTTCCAATTTTCCAGTTCCATCGTAATATTCCTTATGTAAAATTTGCATTTACACATTTACAAATATTTTTCTTGTATTCCCTCTCAACTTTGTTGAAAATTAATTCAGTGTTTCTACTGCCTTTTTAGCCAAGTTAATAACTTACAGGTTTTATTGTTTACTTGTCTTGAAATTCTGACTTTAACCAGGCTGTTTAGAATAACGGTAATTACAACATAAATAGACAAAAGACCTTGAATTTTTTCTTTGGATGGTTCGACATGTAAATAATACTCAAAGGTCAAAGACATGATTAGACAGACTTCGAATGCAAAGAACACACCATAATAATATTAATAATAATGCAGTATCGAAGAGTTTGATTCTTAATTAAATGTATATCATTAATAGTTTTATTAGACGAAATCATGATACACAAAGCTGTCCATTAGATTCTGAACTGAAGGTCAGCAACAAATCTAAAATCATAATTAACCAATTTTGAACCCGGTCTATTAATCTGATTTGTAATTGCTCAATTAAGATAAAAGAGTCGATTCTGACAATACTTAAAAACATACTCGTACTGCATTACAGTTTCTGCAGTGTAAATGGGACAAATATTATTTTCCAAATCACAAGGTGTCAGGTCAGGACTACAAGGCGGCTGCAAAAGATTGCCAAGCAGCATGATTGAAATGTTTTTTAGTTTTAGACCACCAGACCTGTTCCATCATTTCAATTTTTTTTATCACCAGGAAAATTTACATTACGTGGTAGACCTCACCGTAGAACAATCAATTGTCCAAAACAATCTTTGGTGAATGACGTCGACGTGTGCATTGCTACAGTTCAACTGTTTATGTCAAGATAAAGCAATCATTTATTTTTAAATAATGTTGGCGTCACTTGTAACTGCTTTAAACCAGTGGCGTTCCACTAAGATACACTAAATACCAAGTGAGTATAAAACATTGTGACGTTTTTTCGAATGTTGGCAATGCTTATGTTGGTCATCCTGATGACAGTTCCATGTTTGGCAATAGACATAGGCGTACGTGGTTGGAAAGGGGGCATGAAAAACTTGAATTCATTAAATTAATTGAAAAAAGAAGAAATTTAAAAAAAGGAATAGAGAAAATGTTCAGCATTTCTGGTTCCACATTCGTTGTGGCATTTCCACAGTTACAGTTCTAGCAAATTGTTAATTGTATTTTTAATGTCCGTCAAAAAAAGTGCAAGTTTTTTCATTCGTGTGCGTTCATAAAATATGTAGCGTGTTATTTTTTAACGCAATTATAAAATTTTTCATTCATAATTAGTAGTTTTTTTAACGAGTTCGTATGTAAATTGGGATTTTGTTGGAACGAGCGTTTTAAAGGTCCACGGGTTCACACAGGAGAAAATTTTCAAATTTTGAGTGTCGAAAAAATTGTTGTCTAAACTTACGTTTTACTCGGCGGATTTGCGCACTCGCTGCGCTCGTGCGGTAAATCTTCCTTCCCGGAAAAAAAAGTATTACTTTACTCACTTGTTGCATAAATAACTATTATAAATACAATGACTCTTAAATGGGTAAAAAAAGAAATCAAGAGGAGTCAAGTCAGGTGATCGGCTTGGCCGCAATCCTGCACTTATCAATCGGCCTTTGAAGAACTCTAAATAAATAATTGTTGTTCGTGCCGTCTGAGCAGCAGCTGAATCTTGTTGGAAATATCCGTTTGTTAGTTCCACATCATCCGCTTAATTTATCCCAGAAGAAATCTTTGAAGAGATTTAACCAATTTCAATTGCATGTATGGTATCTCCACAACATTGTGGGATTGCGTGTTGACCAAGTTATATAATTTGAGAATTAATGGAACTTGAAAAGTGAAACCAAGCCTCATCCTAGAAAAAAAATCTTGCATGCATTATTAACTAAATTGTTGGCAAATTGGATGCGTGGAAAAAATCATGAGGGACAAGTTGTTGCACCAGGGAATATTTGCAAGAGTAAAAATTTAAATTCTTCTTGAAGATTTATCAGAGTTTTAATACATATGAAAAAACTAATGAGTATTAAATTTCAAAGGAATTTGTGTGCATCACTATTTTAATTTAAACATGAGCTTTGTCAGAAGTATTACCAACCAATAAAAAATTCTTACAATCTTTTATAGATACCTGGTCACTGTTCCTATTTAAAATGAAAATAAAATAAATCGAGCGATTGAAAAAAAAACGTTTTTAGATGAGAACTTTTATGCATACAGCGTGCTAAAGTATCACCTTGATATTTATTTATTTCTTGACTGACGATAACCTTTCACACTTCTTTAATAAATAATCGGAAGTTCAAGAATGATTCCTATTTTTTTTTTATTTCAAAGAATTACAAAACTGATAAAACAATCACAGATAACTTTCCGATTTTTTATTTTTTTTTTAATAAACTACAATATGCAAAAGGAGACAGGAGGATACAATTTATTATGCGAATCAAACAATTCGTAATGTTTCTCGTCGTACGAATACACACAAACATTATTAGTACTTCTTGTGGAAGGCACCAAACACACCGGTCTCTTCCCGCTAAAATACTCCTTATCACACTTCAACTCCACATTATTGTCCCCCAACCACCTCAACACCAAGTCCAAACAAGCACACTGCCAAGGATTCCCTCCAATCGACATCGACCTCAACGCATTCAGTCGAAACAAAAAGTTCGACGACAAATACGTCAGTCTATTGTGATCCAAATAGAGAACCTTCAAATCAGGCAACCCTGCCGCCGGCAACACACCACCATCCATCACCGCCAACAAATTATGGGTTAAGACCAGCGTGGTCAGCTTGGGCGTTTCTGCCAAAGCTTTGGGTTCCACGCTCGAAATCGAGTTGAAACCCACATTCAACACTTTCAAATTCGACAGACCTTCCAGCATGTATGCTGTGATTTGTGTCAAGTTGTTTCGGTGCAACCAGAGCCTTTCCAAAGTGGTACCGCTGCTGAGGTACTCCTGCACGTTGAATTCGCTCAACTCGTTGTGGTCCAGGTACAATCGCTTCAACTGTGACATGTTCCCAAAAGCGCGTGTCTCAACGCTTGAGATCTGGTTTCGCGACAGCGACAAAGTGTGAACTGTCAAGTTGTTGAAAACGTTCTTCGTGATCGTGGTCAAGGTGTTGTTTTCAATTCGCAGTCGTTCCATTTGGGGCAAGTTGACGAAAGCTCCCGGAGCAAGGGTCTTCACCCCGCACTCGTTGAAACTCAAATACGTCACATTTAAATCTTTGAAAACTCCTGAAGGAATGTTGTGGAGTTCGTTGCTGTAGAAAGTGAGGAACTGGAGGTCTGGGAAATTCTTGAATGCATCTTCGCTTATCCCATTGATGGCGCGCTGTATCGTCAACCGTTCGATATTCCTGGCACTCTCTACTGACACTTGCTGGAATTGCTCCAGATCGGTCTTCATGGAAGGGTAGATCATCACACTCTTCTGCAGGTTGCGGTCGTTGGTGTACAAGTCTTGCAAAGTGTCACAGTAGCTGTCAGTCTTGCTGACGACAATACACTTTTCTTCACTTTCTTCGCACAGAATTGCTAACACGAGTGTTACAAACAGCGCGAAGCAACTAAGCGCCATTGCTAATTGTCACATTTTACCAGTTGCACTGACGCTAACAACTCCTCAATTGAACTTTGTTTGAAGATGGTAATCCCCAAGTCCGTGTCTTGTTTTTTGCGATTGCATCACGTGCTGGTTATCTGGAGCCAGTGGCGGCGATTATGAAGGTTTTTGGGAGAAATTGTCGTGACAAAAATAATGGCGCGTCGATTTCCGTACGGTGTTATTTGCACAACAACCAACAGAAAGTAACAGTCGTTATCCTTGGCCACAAAGTATAGCGGTTACGACATTTTTATCGACTCGTGGGCAGTCTGTGGGTATTTCTTATGGACCTAACCAACTGTAAAATAGAGTTACATGTCAATCGCCCCTTCATCAAAGTAATGAGCAAAGGAACACAATCTAAATTTGCAAATCGGAGAGAAACCAAGATCATGACCAGTCGATGGTTTCCGGGTTCTGGTGGTGGCCGATGTAGGTTGCGGTTTTGTTTCACGAGAGGAACTGAAACTGTGGAGAAATAAGAAGACCGCAATCTGCACGGAACGGTGCTGCAGTTGGAAACCTTGATTGATGGCGTCGAACAATGGGTTCCACATCCAGCGCTACTGGAGGTATTGACGTGTTTTTAACTGAATCAGAACTGGAAGGTAATGAACCTCAAGGTTTTTACGATTTTGTTTTATGGTAATAGGTGCGGTTTAATTTCCATTCGGCTTAAAAATATTTAAAATTATAATAAATTAATATTCAGTCGGCGAAAGAAATGGAGTGATAAATTATACAGGGTGTCAAAAAATTCGCCAATTCCGAATTCAGACCGTTGTAGGGGATCACTTCAGTAGTCCAAATATGGAAATAAAAATTTTTTTCTTAAAAATGGAACGGCAACGTAGCTAGAATAGTATTTTGTCACTGTAGAACAAAATTAAAGTGTTTATATATTCTTCAGGAAGAGCGATTTTTTTTCTAAGTATTTTTTGAGCT
Organism: Tenebrio molitor; assembly: GCF_963966145.1. Lineage (NCBI taxonomy): Eukaryota > Metazoa > Arthropoda > Insecta > Coleoptera > Tenebrionidae > Tenebrio > Tenebrio molitor. The sequence continues at coordinate 2,204,833 of NC_091053.1, forward strand.
CTACTGGGTCCTTCCCTACCACGCTCTGAATTCGGAATTCGCGAATTTTGAGACACCCTGTACATATAAAAATGTAAGAATGTATTTGGTGTTGACAAACCGGAGAAGTCAGAACATGATGATGAGGGATTAGTGGAGAGAAAGGTCAACTGGTATTGACAAGTGGGAAGAAAAGGGGGAGTGGCTAAGAGAAAGAGGGACAGGAGTAAGAAACTGTAGGGGAGGAAGAGAGAAAAAGGAGAAAGAAGAAATTCAATTTAGAAAATTGAAAAAAAGGTGTAGAAGTGTTGGATTTTCTCATGGGCTATGAGTCATATCTGGGCAAACGACTAATAGTAATATCGGTCTCAAATTTACAGGTTTTTCACTGGTTTATTGCTCGGCCTTCGTGTAGATATTTCCAAGGTCACAGCCCATGAGAGAATCCAACTCCTTTACAATGCGATAGCATTGGTAGAATAATTAATACAAAGGGGGAAATATTGTCAAAAGAACTAAAGAATAGAGAAAAAGCATTAGAGAAAGTGATTTTAGAGTTGTGCTTTTAAATGTTCTTTCCAAAATAATGCAAAAGGATTTCGTCTTTCCTTAACAACGATTTACACAAACTGTATCACTTTCTGCATAGATGAGTGGAGCTCCGCGTCCCAAGAGACCAGTTTCGCTTAAGAAAAACTGGTTTAAATCCTGAAATTGTCACTGAAACGCTCGTTTTACTGGACAAATCTCATTATTGCAAGTCGCACGCAAATTCCCTCTTATTCATAGCACTCCGCAATTAATGTGTTATTTTTCCTGCAAGTACTTCGTGCAGAGAATCTAATCGCCCGAGCCATAAATCGAATCGAGCCTTCCTCGGTTTCCACCGGTCTTATCTCTTCTGCCCCGACTCCATCTCTCTTCTGGCTCAACCCACGAATCAATCAGAGACGCGACTTTCGTCGCTGCTGCCAAAAGCGCCGTTCGTTTACCTCGCCTGACAAAAACAGCGCCCACGGTTTCGATTTCACTGTTTTTCGCCTCCGTGGGCGAGAAGGTCCTTGTTTGAGTCGTTGGACCTGTTGCGGAACCAGTTCGAAATCGTTCCCAAAAAATTCCTGTCGGGATTTTTTCCTGGCGGTCCGATTTCAAAGACATAAAGAACTCGCCAGCCGACTGCACACTTCTAAATTGTATTGGCAATTATGGAGGCGGCGACGACCTTAACGCGTCATTGCTTTGAAAAATAACTCACTTAGGTGTGCGCGCATGCTAATTTACAGTAAATCTCGTTATCGGCTGAATCTGCATTATCGACACCTGTTGAAGAGGGGTCAAGGGTAGAATCGACACTCAAAAGCACACCGACTTGTGCCGAATGGGCGCGAGCATTGTGCTGTTGAAAAGCTCTCGCCAGCAAAGCAAACAAATCCAGTTTCCATTATGCAAATGAGCGAACAGTTTCCACCGTAATGATCGTCTTTGTTTAAGTGTTTGGCGTCGGCCCCGCCCATTTTTGTTGGAGCTGGCTTCGGTTTCGAGGCCCAAATTAGGTTTTAATGTGTGGCTTGCCGCTAATTAGCCAGGACCGCCTCTGCACCGGTCCTGATAAGAAACTGTGCCAGTCCTGGCTCAGCATTCCTCCGGAGCGATTCCTTTGTGTGCACAGGTTTTTGTCACCAATTAGACCGATCGCAAAATCATTTCAGACAATTAATTGGCTAGAAAGTAGAAGACCCGAACAGTAACGCTCTCTTCGGTTCGCCTTTCCCAAATTAATCATTACATTCCGGTGTAATTACGCGCAATAAATAAGAGAACGACAAGAGGTGGCTGGAAATTTATAATCTCCGGGGTCACGAATCTTTTTTATTTACAAATTGCTCTCATCGGCTCGGCTCTAGCCGTACATTATGGTAACTGTACCTCTAACAACGCGCAATTTTCGAAAGTAACATGACAAGCCAGTCGAAATCCGACCTTCGAGGATTTGCATGAGCGTTTGCGCCGCACCGGACACGAATTCCTGCAAACTCTTACTTTCGGCAGCAAACTGGAACGGCCCGCGTTAGAAATCCCCGAAAAAATTTTTAGAAACGCTGCAATTACAATAATGAGTGGGTTAAGTAACGCCAGGGGTTGTTAGCAGTTGGATGGGTGGCCCCGAGAGAGCCGCGCTCGATTGTCATCGCAGAAATGACAACTGCGGTGTTAAGCTTTCAATGTATAGTTTTCTCAATTTGGTTGTAGGTCGTAAAAGTAAAAAAAAATTACGACCTACAACGAAATTGAGAATCCTGTAGTAAGAAATTGCTTCCAGTCGAAAGATCTTAGCTAAGAACAAAACCATCACAACCGTAACGCGATTAGAAATTTAAATCGTGGAAACAAAGTGGGATTCGTACACGCCAACAATTAAAGCCATAAAGTACAGTAAATTAATGCAAACGGGCTCCGTTTGTTTATTGAAGTTTTGGGTTAGGAGGTTTGTGAGTAATGCGCTGTCTGATGCGGTGTATTACCGAAATCCATTACCGGCGTAACCGTTTTCGTGGCTCTCTCACTTCGCTTAAGTGGTTAATTGTGCGGTAATTTTTTTGTTTGCTCTTTTATCCCACTTGTTAAGCGCCGAAAGCGATCCAACGCGGAACGGGCGCAAATAAGAGCAACGAGGACGGCTTTGGTGCCTTCTCCACTTATCGCAGCGGTTTGCACAAAGCGAGCGTGGCGTATTGTCTAGAAGAACCAGAAGAAACTGGAACAGCTCTGACGGCAAAAGCAAAAAAATGTTGGAGGCACCACGACAGGTGTAGAGGAAGCAATGATTGTGATTTGATTGCAAAGTGTGTGGAGTTTTATTCGGGGTTTTTCTTTGCAGATGTCTCAGCTTCTAGTCTTCTTGTTGGCACTGTTCGTCTTGGATCCGGCGTCCTCGCAATCGAACTATGCGGACCAAGCCAACAACATCGAGTACCAAGGGAAAGGCCTCCCCGACCAGGCCACCTTAGACGGCAAAGTCACGAAGCTAGACGACCTCAGTCCTGTAATTTTCCTGAACCGCACAAAAGCCGCTCTGAACTGCGCCGCAGGCTCCATGCAAGTGGAGCTCAAATTCAACGATAAATTCTACGGAATCGCTTACGCCGACTTCGACAGAAACTCAGCATGTCAAGTGTACGGCAAGGGCGGCTACAGCTACAAACTGGAGTTGCCGCTGAAGGGGTGCGGAACGAAACAAGTGAGTCTCGGGGAGGGGAGAGCGAGCGCGAGTTAATTGGCTTGTTGCAGGACCCTCAGCGTGTGTTCACCAATAACATCGTAGTGAGGTTCCATCCGGGACTGGAGATCGACGGGGACGAGATCATCACGATAGTGTGTCGGTACCCGCCCCCTGTTGCCCCGCTTCCTGGTCCCATCGTCGATTTCAGCAAGGAAGTGGTACCGGCGGCGTCAAATCTAGCGCCGGCGCTCAGACCCTTCCAGATTCTTCTGATCTTCTGCGGGATTCTCTTCCTGTCGTTGCTTCTTCTAGGCTTGGGGTGCTCCTACTACTGCTTGAGGAAGCGCAACATGACAGTCATCAGAAAGCCGTTCCCGTCTCTAGCTGACGGCTCGGAAATCACCAAACTGTCGGGCAGTTCTCTGGGTACCAAATCACCCTCCCGTTCGTTTGTTTTCTTGACTGACCAACCCTTTTCAGGTAATCTGTCGATGTTCGAAGGTTTGAAGATACCTCGTGTCAACGCTCCGGTGGTACCACCCCCAGGTAGCAGTTCGGGAAGCGAAGGTCCCCTCATCAGTGACACCCTCCCGTCGGACTACCCCTCAGAGTCGCACTCTGACGTGGACGACGCCAGATCGCTTCCACCCTCATCCGGGGGTAGTTTCGAAAACCAAGCCTACATCCCCGACAATGGTAGTTTCTACAGCGAAGGGTACGGACAGACTCAGGAGCAACACATTCAAAACTCGATTGCTATTCCTGCAACGGTACCAAGACTCCCTCTGGCGGTACCAAAAGACCAGCCCAAATTCGACGTCCAAGTGAGGGTGAAACGCGCACCACCCTCGCCTCCCAGCTTGAGCATCTCTGATACCGAGAGCTCTATTGCCAGGACCGAGAGGAATCTGTCGACGATCATGGAACAGAGGGAGGACAGTGTCAGATCGATCGATTCCCCTCCACTGATGGAGAGGACGCAGTTTACGTACGTCCCCGAGTTGCACCCTCCGCCTAGACACATCCAGCCTGCTCCCACTTACAATCGGATCCTGCGCAGGCAGCAGGAACTGCAGGAGTTCGAGCCTCCACGAGTCGCCCCCGCCAGGTCTATAGCGTCTTTGAATACGGAAATGACTGACACTCACTCCATGACTGAGATGATCGACGACTCCCATCACAAATTCGTCGCACCTGCTCCTCCACCACCTCCTCCAATCGTACCAAGACAAGAGTATATCGTCGATATGAGACCACCTCAGACGCTGGAACCCCCAATTGCGATTGTGCACAAACCTGAGATCACTTCGCACGTGGTGGATGACGTGTTCTTGAGAACCATCACCGAGAAGAAGACTATTGAAGATATCGAGCGCCACAAGAGATTGATCACTGAGTACCACACCAGAACCAAGCCAGTGGTTGAGCAGCATTGGGACGTTACCATTAAGAATTATCCTGTGGAGATGCCGGAACCTCCAGAATGGGAGAACTTCTCTGATATTTCTTCAGCGTCGGGTCTGACGCTTACACCGAAGATGGAGCGTGCTCCCCCCATGAGTCTACCTCCTCAGAACACGATCTCCGACAACAAGCTTCCTTTGAACTCTCCGGAACTGGTCGGGAGTATTGCTCAACAGGGTGTTCCTCCACAGGAGAACTTCCTGTCTACATTTAATATTCCTTTGGAGAATCCCCAAGTGCCAAATTGGAACGTGTTGATTCGGGTGTTGCAACCCACCGAGCACGAGGAAGGTCCAGTAATCGAGAGCGCGGAAACCTTCAACTCCCAACTCACCCTCACCGACAAGATGAAGTGGCGCCAGATCATCACCACCGAGTCTACCCTTCGCACCCTCCTCACCGAAGCCGTAATCCGCGAGGACTTCGAGCGCATCCGACACGACTCCCGATACGAGAAACTCTTCGAGCCCCCGAAGTGGGACGTGATCATCCGAATCCTCACCCCCGTGGACAAACCCAAGAACAGCCGCTTCCGCAAGAAGGCCGACTGGGACACCCGCAGCAGACGCAGCAGCCTCCCCACCCTCTACGAGTACGACTCCGATGGGGGTAGTTCCGTGCGCACCCTCACCCAAGAACCCATCGTGCACGCTTTGATCCCGCTGCGCTCGCGCAAGACCTCGCGCTCGAGCTACCGCAGCGAGGCGGACCTCCGCTCCATGTCCGAGGTAACAGTCGATTTCGGCCGCCCCGAAGACAGCCACTCCGAGAGCTCCAGCTACTACCCGGGCGTGAGCCGGTACTACGAGGAATCCGAGTACCAGAGCGCCTCCTCCCACCACCCGTCTTTAGCCAGGTCGCTCAGCCAGCCCAGTCTGGCGCGCTCAGCCAGCGAGTTCACCGAGCGGTGGATCGCACCCTCGCGCTACGACACCGCCAGCGAGTTCACCAGCCCGGAGGCCACCCCCAAGTCGCAGCGCAGTAGCAGGATACAGCCCCTGCATGTCCCCAGAGGCACCGGGGAGCACAGCTCCGTCTGGCAAGCCACCGCGTCCTCGCAGATCGCGCAAAGGCCAGGGATGACTGCGAAGGTCGTCACTAAAGAGTTCCGGAGCGAGGCGTCCACTAGTTTCATGGCGACCAGCGACAAGAACTGGTTCGGGGACAACGACAGTGAAGCTAGTTTCAAATAGGACTAACTCTTCCATAACTAACGTGCTAACACAAGAAACTTAACCGGTATTAAAGCTGCCCTCTTATACATAAAACACGTAATTCAATGTACTCCCGTAGTCTATTTTTACTTAATTTTAGTAACTAGAATGCTGTGATAACGTTTGTAAGGTTACGAATTGGATGGTTTTGCCGAGGTAAATTAGACAAGGGCTCAACCCGTTTGTCCACTTTTCCACAAAGCTCCTCCGTGGGGAACTGAAGAATCGGGTGCTTACTAAATCTACACTCTAGTTCTAGTAGTTTCTAACTCCATGTTTTATTGTACTTGACGTGCGCTCAATTTTCTTGTGTATCTGGTGACGGGACGGGCTTCTCATGCAATCTACTTAACCTCGCTCCTAAGTTAAGATAGCTAATTGAAACTTTTTTTATAAATATTTTATAAACGTGTTTTAGGTGCTATTACTTTTATATGAAGTGTATGTAACTTTTTTTAAATAAATTAATTTAATAAACGCTTACAATACTACCCTTTCGATTTTTCACCCCCCTCACAAAATTCTCGCTAATGCGTTTTGTGACAAATTGGACTCAAATTGAATTTGCTGGATCGTGCCTTAATCTGCGAAAGTACAAAACACTCTAAATACTTCTGCAACTAATTGCGAGACAAAAACACCGAGTTCTGTTTCCTGGCGAGCTTTCGGGAGCTTTCCACGTTGCTACTAATTCAGGAGTCGATTCCGCGTGCACTTAAACCCTTTTATCTTTGAGTAAACCTTCCCAAAGCTCCGTGTTTGCGGTTGGAACTGGTGAACGATGGATTAAATTGGAGATAATGAGCTTATTTTCCTGGTTCAAGGCGCAGAAAGGACGATATTAGGCGTCTCATTCTAAGGATGATTAATATCGTACCGGAGACATTTCGTGAAGACGACAAATAAAAGAATGTGTGGGAGAATAATATATGATCGACGGTGTAAACCGATTTTAAGGATGAAAAATAGATCGGCCCAACAATATAAAATAAAAATTATGTAAAACCAGAAAAGGAGATTTATTGAAGTCGAAACGTCAACATCTGATGTTTTCTTTACAAACAAGTTCTCTCCGCAGTATTCCTGTTTTGCTGCTTGTATTACCATTCTACATTATAAACGGAACAAATTCAGAATTGGAATTGACTCACCCAGCCTGCAAAAATTACAAGGAACAAATTTGGAGTTTATTTGTGTGGAAGTGAATAGATGGACCAGGAAGTGAATAAAATACTCTTTGTAAAACTTCCTGGTTGTTAGAGTAATGGGGGGTTAGTGAACCTGCAGTGAACAGTCGGGGAAAGGATAATAGAAAGGACTCGGACTGGATCAATAGACAAGAGAATTAAACAACCGGAGCAAATGTTGGAAAAAATACAGTGCAGGAAATTGTCTGAGGTGAAACAGATAACTCAGGGTTTAATCCTGGAATGGGGGTGGATCCAGTTAAATCGAAACGTTTCATTTGATAACTTGTTTGCCCCGGTTCAATTCGCACTTCCTGTGCTTTCGAAGGAATTTTTCGAGTCCTCCTACTTGTTGCCATATCTTTCATGCGACATAAATTCGTGATTTCAATTTCCACGAGAAGCTCGCTCATTTGAGATTGGTCGTGTAAGCGGGGGCGGCGATCGACATTTATATTCCGACGTAAAGAGTATGAATAATTTCAGCGTTTATGAGCAAATTCTGTTTTTATTTTTGGCACGCAATTCTAGCACGAATTGTTGTAACAAGATCACGTCATAACTTTCAAGCGAGTGAGGAGTTGCAAGGGTTAATAAAACAAGCTTTGAACAAGTTTAGTTGGGAAGTTTTTGATTTTGCATGTTCCGGAAGAGTTTGCAAATTGTGAGTTTTATATTTGTCAATAGAGAAAAAAATTGTAGGACCTCTTGTTTTATTGCGACGTAGTGTTTTAGGTCAACAAGAGTAGAACACAGTTTGAAGGGTGCAACAAACAGAAGGAACTACCAGGAGCATTAGGAGCAAAATGATACTGCAAGATAGATCATTCTTTGTATGAGTTTGAAACAGAGAGAAGAAGTTGAGGCACACAATTTTTTCATCGAAATCCAATCAAAAAACAAATTTGTCAAAGTAGGTCACGACCAAAACAGTCTTAACTTATTCCTTTATTTCCTCGTGATGCAAGATCTTCGAGTGGTTGGAGTTGCTTCCCCCTCATTATCTACTGCCTCATCTCTTTTGATTAGTTGTCAACACTTTCTCTTTCTCTTAATAGTTTAACATCCTTCCTTCAACTTGGTTCAGATGGAAAACAAAATTAAATCTAGGAAATTTAGACCAAGACCAAGACCAAGCACAGTTGATTTTTCGCAAAACAATTTTTTAGAAATTGCAAGGTTATCTTTTAACCACGATAACAGTTGTTGAAAAACATGTTTACAAAAATATATTCCTATCAAAACCGCATGTTCCCAAGAGTTATCATCTACCTTTTAGTATATAAGAAACCTAAGAACATCGTTCTCGACTACTTATTCAAAGAGAGAAGTGACAGTGCCAGTGTTGACAAAATGATACCTGACCAAGTGATATCTGTTAGTGATGTCTCAAAACTGTGCGAAGACATTTCTTCGCTTTATCTAAACGAGAAATTTTCTGATGTTGTTCTGGTTGTCGATGGGGAAAAGCTCCACGCCCACAAGGTACGATTTATTATTTGCGTGGATTTATAAGGTACTAATTTGTTCTGTGGACATTTCAAAGGCAATTCTTGCTGTGAGAAGTGAATATTTTGAGGCTCTCTTATATGACGGTTCGCAAGATTTAAAACAGGTAGTTTCTGCATTTTTTAAATTGTAAAAATAATTAGATCATTTTAGTCCGAAGTTGTCATAACTGATGTTTCACCCGAGGCTTTCAAAAAATTATTGAAATTTATTTATACAGGTCAGTGTGCGATTAGCGTTTTGCATTTTACAGGATTTGTTTCAGGCACAATTACTGTAACTTCCAACGTTGGGTTAATTCTGGAGGTGTTGGGATTAGCCCACCAATACTCCTTCAAAGATTTGGAAAATACTACCATACGAAAACTTATATCTTCACTAAATGTGAAAAATATCTGCTCCATTCTAAATACCGCCAATTTGTACGATTTGAGTGATCTGAAACAAGCTTGCCACACGTTCATGGACCAAAACGCGTCAGAAATCGTCAGCGGTGACTGTTTTACCGACTTGTCTCAAGTAACTGCTCAATGAAGCTTTTTGTGATTAAATTCAAACACAATTGTTACAGAAATCGTTGATTAAATTGTTACAAAGAGACACCTTTTTTGCTCCTGAAATCGAAATTTTTAAAAGCGTATCCAAGTGGTGTAAAGTCAACGACGACGTTGACGGTTTAGTGATAGGAAGTGTTCGTTTGTCGTGGTTAACAGTTGTGGGTATTGTGTCGATCGTTTGGCCCTCCAAGTTGGTAGAAAATGAAAATCTCTTGGGTGCGATTGCCGAAATCGTCGGAGTCAGACCGAAAACTTCAGTTTGTAGAGCCAAAAAATGTATGAAAAAAAATCACAAGTGGAGAAAGATTGATTTGTAAATATTTTTAAGTGAAGGACGTGAATATTGCAACCCCTGAGAACAAAGCTAAAATGATTGCAGGAAATAACACAAGTTTTTTGCTGACGGGCAACAGAAATGTGGATAAATATGCTTTTCACCCCCTTGATTGTAAAAGTAGTTTCACAGTGAAGCTTGGAGTTCCTTCGTACCTCAATCACATTAATATGATGCTGTGGGATAAAGATTCGCGGTACAACAGTCTTCCTTGAAGAAAAATCCAGAATACAATCTAACAATATTCCAGAGATTATTCCTACTACATCGAAGTTTCGGTTAATCAAGAAATATGGAAGAAAGTTGTTGATTATTCGACCTACTCATGTCGATCAATTCAATCCTTGTATTTTAAAGAAGAAATAGCGCAGTACATAAGAATCGTAGGGACTCACAATACTGTAAACCGCGTAAGTCTATATTTAATAATATTTTTGAACTCACTACCTTCAAAATGAACTTTTCCGAACGCAGAGTAGTGCGCGAAATAGATGTTCCCGCACTACTATGCCGTCGCAGGCACTAGTGCGCGAACGTCGATTTCGTGCACTAGTGCTTCAAAATCCATCCAAAAAGCATCCGCTTCTTTGAGCATTCTGAAAATAATTTGACTTGATAATAATAAACTCTGGTTTACAAAACGCCATTCTCCAATCTGGATGATGAAAATTTCAGAAGAGTGAAAATCAATCACTATTAATTCCATCGACACATTGGCAAATGAAGCACTCGTTCCTTCGTCGCTCGTGCCTCAAATAAAAATGTCTTCTCGCACTCATTTCCTAAATAACTATTTTATTATAAATTTGTCTCTGAAATTTAAATTGTTTAGGAATTTCATCTGGTATTTATTGAAGCATATTATAAAAGCACCATTCCGAAAATTATCGGCGACATACTTTGCCCAGTTGCAAATGTTGCCACAATTAGCAAGAAAGCGGTAGTTATTGAAGGGTAAGAGTTTCTACAAAAATAACAACTTAACTCAGTAACTTTATGCGTAGGTGGAATCCAAGTGAATTACTGAATGGACAGTTCTTAAAATTTACCGGAACTTCAGGTTTTACTTCTCATCAGATAGGAGTGAATAAAATCGTAGTTCAGTTGGGTACTGTTTGTATTCATTTACAAATTTCCTTCAAAAAGCGTTATTTATTTAATACCATTGCTAGCACAACCTTACATGATTGCAAGTATGAAGCTAAAACTTTGGGATGGAGACGACAGAAGTTACAGATATTTTATTGAAACGTCTCTTGACAAAAGTAACTGGAAGATTGCTGTAGATCGGAGAAATGTAGAATGCAAGTCGTGGCAGTTTCTCCAGTTCGACCAGAGACCAATGGTTTTTATAAGGATAACAGGAACGCACAACACTGCCAACGATGTCAGTTTTTAATGTAATAGGTACTGATTGAAAATTTATTTCACTTAAATATTTATAGGGATTCCACTGTATTCACTTCGAGTGTCCTGCTTCTAGCGGTAACAATTGACATCCAGTGCAACAATTCGAAATACAATGACAAAGTGATGATTCGCCAGTAGTAATGAGCATAATAAAATCTGTGATGCAACCAACAATACACGTCCCCCATAGTTCTTTTAGTTGGTGTTATTATTGATAGTTTCACATAATGATTTTGATTATATTTAACAAATGTAATGTCGGACATGTTGACTATGTATGTAATTATAAAAATGTATGTTTTTAAATCCACATAATCGGTGCAAATGTAATATTGGCCGAGTCACAAATTTTGTTAGGGTCATTAGTACTCGTGACTCACACTGTTCTATACATATAATAGGAAAAAATGGCGCAAATTATGAAATAAAAAGTAAAGAGCACGTAACATTTTTTGCTTTGTATCTTGGAACCTTACGACATACTGTTTACAAGTCGTGGTCATTTGTTCTGGAATTCACTATTTTTTTTTAAATTGTTTGTCGATTTTTATAATTTTAGAAGCTATGTCACATCATTGGAAGATATTTTATCAACAAAAGACAATTGTGCATTTTTCAAAACATTTTGAAAATGATCGTGAAATCTTAGATAACTGCAAAAGCATCTCAAACCATATTTTTGAGGTTAGAAATTTCAAATGCTTTCTGTCCAACTCTTCAAGAGCGACATCGAAGATTCGAATACACCGATCCAAAGAGCTTCACATGATATCACAATGACCCAAAAATTAACAAAATTGACTGGACAATAACAGAGTTGTCTTGAAAAATCTATTTTCAACAATCAACTTTAAAAATGAATGTCTTTTTGAATCTGAATATTTCAGCGGTTTGTTTGGTGTAAAATTTTACTGGAATTTCTCAAACAAATATACAATATTAATGAAGTCACTTTAAATAATCTTAATCCATGATCCGAATCGCGGGTTTAGAATTTTTTATTTGACTGAAAAATTATTGAGAACGATGGCTTAAAATAAAGTAAAAAGAAAACAATCAACTGCCAGTAGCAGCAAAAATGAAATTATATTAAATAGATTTATTAACGTTGAGTAAAAGAAATTGAAAGGGAAATAAATCCTGACAAAGATAAAAGTTAGAAGACGCTATTTGTAAAATATATAGATTTTTTTTTGTGAGTTAATCGCTTAAAAACAAACTTTTGTGACGTCTTCATTAATCAGATTTTCTCCTTTTTCACTTTAGACTAATACCAAGATTGCATTCTTGATTGTTTCAAACTTAGTAGGCTTGTAGAAACTGCAAGGTTGTTCATTAACCATGATAACAATTAATAAAAACATGTTTACAAGAGTATATTCTTGCCAAAACCGCAATCAATAATAATAATCAATGCACACATGTTTTATCATCCAACTTTTAGAAAGTATATAAGAAGTAACAGAACCACGTTCTCGATTACTTTTCAAAGATAGAGGTATAGAAGTGACAGTGCTAGTGTTGAAAAAATGGTACTACCAGTAGAAACTGACGACGTGATAACCATTAGTGATGTCTCAAAACTGTGCGAAGACATTTCTTCGCTTTATCTAAACGAGAAATTTTCTGATGTCATCCTGGTTGTCGATGGTCACAAGTTGCATTCCCATAAGGTACGATGTATTATTTGCGTGGATTTATATGGTACTAATTTGTTCTGTGGACATTTCAAAGGCAATTCTTGCTGTGAGAAGTGAATTTTTTGAGGCTCTCTTATATGACGGTCACCAAGACTTAAAACAGGTAGTTTCTGCATTTTCAGAATTGTAAAAATAATTAGAACATTTTAGTCCGAAGTTGCCATAACTGACGTTTCACCCGAAGCTTTCAAAAAACTATTGAAATTTATTTATACAGGTCAGTGTGCGATTAGCGTTTTGCATTTTACAGGATTTGTTTCAGGCACAATTACTGTAACTTCCAACGTTGGGCTAATTCTGGAAGTGTTGGGATTAGCCCACCAATACTCCTTCAAAGATTTGGAAAATGCTACCATCCAAAAACTGAAATCTGCTCTAAATTTGAAAAATATCTGTTCCATTCTCAATACCGCCAACTTGTATGATTTGAGTGATTTGAAACAAGCTTGCCACACGTTCATGGACCAAAACGCGTCAGAAATCGTCACCGGTGACTGTTTTACCGACTTGTCTCAAGTAACTGCTCAATGAAGCTTTTTGTGATTAAATTCAAACACAATTGTTATAGAAATCGTTGATTAAATTGTTACAAAGAGACACTTTTTTTGCTCCTGAAATGGAAATTTTCAAAAGCGTATCCAAGTGGTGTAAAGTCAACGACGACGTTGACGGTTTAGTGATACGAAGTGTTCGTTTATCGTGGTTAACAGTTGTGGATATTGTGTCGATCGTCTGGCCCTCCAAGTTGGTAGAAAATGAAAATCTCTTGGGTGCGATTGCCGAAATCGTCGGAGTCAGAGCAAAAACTTCAGTTTGTAGAGCCAAAAAATGTACGAAAAACAATCTCAACTGGAAAAAGATTGATTTGTAAATATTTTTCAGTGACGGACTTGAATATTGCTACCCCTGAGAACAAAGCTGAAGTGATTGCTGGAAATAACACAACTTTCTTGCTGACGGGCAACAGAAATGTGGATAAATATGCTTACCACTCCATTGATTGTAAAAACAGTATCACAGTTAAGCTTGGAGTTCCATCGTACCTCAATCACATAAATATGATGTTGTGGGATAAAGATTTGCGGTACAATAGTCTTCCTTGAAGAAAGATCCAGTATAAAATCAAGTCATATTCCAGATATTATTCCTACTATATCGAAGTTTCGCTTGATCAAGAAAATTGGAAGAAAGTTGTTGACTATTCTTCGTATTCATGTCGATCGATCCAAGACTTGTATTTCAAAGAAGAAATAGCGCAATACGTACGAATCGTAGGAACACACAATTCTGCACACCGAGTATGTTTATCATATGATAAGAATTAGTTTCAGTCGGAAATCCATTTTAAATTTTTTTAACTGTTTAGGAGTTTCATCTGGTATTTTTTGAAGCATATTTTAAAGCTACCATTCCCAAGGTTATTGGTGATATAATTTGTCCAATTACAAACGTTGCCACATTGAGCAAGAAAGCGATGGTCATCGAAGGGTAAGTGCGTCTTCAATCTTGAAAATTGTTTGACTAAAGCTTACATGCAGAAGTAATCCGAATGAATTGATAAATGAGAATTTTACAAAGTATGACGGAAGTACAGGTTACACTTTTCATACAGTAGGGGTGGACAAAATAATGGTACAATTGGGTAGACTTCTCCCTTATACAATATATTCTTTTAAATTTGATTTATTTAATATTGTTGTTAGCACAACCTTACATGATTTCGAGTATGAAACTACGACTTTGGGATGGAGACGGAAGGAGCTACAGATATTTTATTGAAACGTCCGTTGACAAATCTAACTGGAAAATCGCTGCAGATCGGAGAAATGAAGATTGTAAATCGTGGCAAACTCTTCAGTTCGACCAGAGGCCAGTGGTTTATATAAGAATAACAGGAACGCACAACACTGCCAACAATGTCAGTTTGAAATGTTTAACACTAGCAGAGAAATTATTTTACTTGAAAATTTACAGGGATTCCATTGTGTTCATTTGGAGTGTCCTGCTTCCAGTGACAACAAATAAAATCTTGATAATAAAATTATATAATCGATCAGCACAATCTACAATATGTATGAAATGAAAAAATAAAAGGTAAAGAGCATATCGTATGGTTTTATTTTTGTGAACCCGAATATTAAGAGATTGTGAAATATTCATAAAAAAAAATGACATGTTGAGACTCTTGGTCGATTTTGTACGTGCTTTGAAAGATGGAAATGTTAACAATGAAATATTAATTTCACAGTTATATTGCTTGACTGAAAACAACACTGTGGAAAATTGAACACGCAAGAAGTGGAAAATATTTTCTCCAGAGCGTGTTTACTGTGCAAAATATTGCACAATACAGAAACCAACCGCCTTAAAGCTTAATTAGAGTAACTTCACGATCTGAAGCCACTACAGATAATTTTGCCGATGAACCTGCTATGGAACATTTTATATACAGGGTGATTCATCTTTTACCGCCGGTGGCAAAATGACCCTTAAGAATTGAGAAAAATTTATAAAATTTACAGTTTATTTGTCGAAAAATTTACTTTCGACTGCTATAATTTATTAAAAAAAAAAAATGTATTGAGCAGATATGTATTTATAAAAAACTGTTTTTCAAAAAAAAATTATGTTCAAATTTTTGCATCAGAATGTGGCAAATGGCGTATAAAATCAATTACAAAGGACCCCCTGCTGTGGCAATAAAAACCCTCTAATAAATCTTATTGTTAAGATACACTGACCGGCACAAAAAACGAGTCACTTTGAATTTTATTAATATAATTAAGTAATTCATTGTGTTTGAATTTGTTTTGATACCATATTGTATTGACAAGTGTTATTTAAGTTATTCTATGCCAAAGAATATCCGACAAACAAAACATTAAACACAGCAAATCAAATTTTAATGAAAAAAAAAAAAATAAAAGCAATTTTTTAGAAAAAAATTTATTTTATGAAAAATTGTCAAAATTTGAACAACATTTTGAATTAGTATCTCGTATTGTCAAATTAAATCTTTTAACACGTAAATCAACCGACAAAAACACAACATGGAAGTAGCGCAAATTGTCTAATAATTTATTTAAACAAAACAATTCGGTTGCCATGGTGACCATAGCATTCCCGATCATTGAAAATATCCCAATTTAACTATAATAAAGAAAAATAAGCACAAATATAATTTCAATTACCAAAATGGGAACAAAGACTAAATAAACGTATTAATAATATCAGACGAGATTTAGGTAGAATAACTCAATATTTAAAGGGTATAAATTCTAATCATCTAAATAATTGTATTCAATCCATTTTAAATAACAATCGAATACATTGTTTAAAATATAATGAATATAATAAAACATTAATAGAAATCAAAGACACTTTATTACAGAAGTTACATATTTATTCTAAACGACTCAAAAGATATAAAAATAATAAACAACGGAAATTTGAAAACAAACTATTTAGAAATAATGAAAAGTTGTTTTACAAAAATTTAACAGATAATAAAACTCAAACTAATAATGGTACACCAAATATAAACGAAATTAAAGAATTCTGGTCAAACATATGGTCAAATGAAGTTCAATTTAATAATCAGGCAGAATGGATTCCTCATTTAGAAAATGATATACCAGATAGTAATAATCGACATCATATTCAAATTAGCCTTGAAATTTTAGTTAAAAATATTAATAGTTCACATAATTGGAAATCCCCTGGAGGTGACCAAATTCATAACTTTTGGTTAAAAAAATTTACTTGTATTCATAAATGCTTACTTGATCACTTTAACGGATTTATTAGGGAACCTAACACATTTCCAGAGTTTTTGGCCCATGGTATAACATATCTGAAACCAAAAGATTCCGATACTAAGAATCCATCAAAATATAGGCCAATCACATGTCTACCTACAATTTATAAAATTATGACATCTTGCATTAAAGTAATAATTTACGACCATTGTCAAAAATTAAATATACTTAATGAAGAACAAAAAGGTTGTGTTAAAGAGTGTTTTGGTTGTAAAGAACAACTCATAATAGATACGGTAATAATGGAACAAGCTAGAAAAAATAATAGAAATATTTATACCGCATTCATAGACTACAAAAAAGCCTATGATTCAGTACCACATTCATGGTTAATTAAAATTCTTAAAATTTATAAAATTAATTTGGATTTGATTAACTTTTTATCTCATGTTATGACATTTTGGAGAACTACTTTAAATTTATCAATAAACAATACTAAATTAAAATCCGAGCCTATTCAAATTAAACGGGGAATTTATCAAGGAGATTCTTTAAGTCCTTTATGGTTTTGTCTAGCCATTAATCCTTTGACAAATCTATTAAATAGCACTGGATATGGTTTCAATATTAGACTTAATAATACCACACTATCCAAATTAAATCACCTTCTTTATATGGATGACATAAAACTTTATGCATCAAAAAAGAATCACATTTTATCTTTACTAACAATAACTGAAAATTTCTCAAATGATATTGGGATGAGTTTTGGTATTGATAAGTGTAAAATGCAATCAATATGTCGCGGTCATTACGAACATTTAGAATATATAACTCAAGAAGGAGAAATCATTAAAAATTTAAATAAAGGAGAATTTTATAAATATTTAGGTATTAATCAATCAAATCATATTCAACACTCAATTATAAAAGAAAATTTAGAAAAGCAATTTTATTTAAGAATTAAATCTATTTTAAAATCAAAATTAAACGGTAATAATTTAATTAAAGCAGTTAATACATACGCTGTTCCATTACTGACCTATTCTTTCGGTGTTATAAAATGGTCCAAAACTAATTTACAGAACATAAACATTAAAACTAGAGTTCTTTTTACTAAATTTAGTAAACACCATCCTAAATCTGCTATTGAAAGATTTAATTTACCACGCGAAAACGGTGGTAGGGGTTTTTCAAATCTAGAAATACTGCTAAAAAATCAAATTGCTTCACTAAAAAATTATTTCCTCAATAGAGCTCGTGATAACACCTTTTTCAATGCTTTGGTTTCAGCCGATAAAGGTTACACACCTTTAAATTTAAGTGATAATATAATTTCAGACATTGTTAAGCCAAATATACCTGACACAATAGCAAATATAAAACAGAAGTCTTTACATGGGAGATACTTTAAAGAACTGGAACAACCAGAAATTAATATTCAGGCCTCTCATGCATGGCTTAAGAAATCAAATATTCACCCTGAGACGGAGGGTTTTATATTTGCAATACAAGATCGTGTTATAAATACAAGAAATTATAAAAAACACATATGCGGTTTACAATCGATAATTGATAAATGTAGGATTTGCGGAACTGAAGGGGAAACAATTGAACACATTATTTCTTCTTGCACCGTTTTGGCTCAAAGCGAATATAAAAAACGACACGATATATTCGCTAAAATTATACACATGAATTTAGCTGTTAAATTCAATTTATTAAAGAATACACAACCACATTATAGTTATACACCAGAAAGTTGTTTGGAAAATGACAGTTACAAGTTATATTTTGATAGAACAATTTTAACTGACATTCATATTAAGCATAACAGACCAGACATTATAATTTTAAATAAACAACAAAAGCAAGCATATCTTTTAGATATAGCTGTTCCAAATTCACATAATATAACACAGACATATAACACAAAAATTAATAAATATTTAGAGCTGTCCGTTGCTATGAGAAATCTTTGGTGTTTAGAAAAAATTTCGATTTTACCACTTGTAATTTCAGCAACGGGAATAGTACCGCAATCTCTTTTTAAAAATTTAAAAATTCTGGATTTAGATAACACATTGGTAGTTGAAATTCAAAAAGGTATATTATTATACTCATGTCACATCGTGAGGAAGTTCCTTAACATTGACACAGAACATAATACACAACAAAGTCATAATGCGGAGGCGAGACGCCGGTAATTATGTTGATAAGCACTGCACTATTACTTGATAGTAATATCCGTAATAGTGTATGTACTCCGGCAAAATTGCCGTGCCGCCGGGTGGAGGTGGGATAGTAATTTCAAGATGATTTATTAAAGAAGTCATAATGAGTCGTTTTTTGTGCCGGTCAGTGTATTTGGACATTATGTCGTAAATCATAAAGCAAATACAAATTTGAATATCAAAATGCGTTTATTTCAATAATACCATACGCTAAAATTAATTTAACATGGACAAATTGTGTGAAAATACCTGAGTGTGCATATGCTACAAGGTTGAATAAATTAAACAATTAATAATTGAGAAAATGGCAAAATTTGATCTAATTAACTTAAAAATTTCATTTTTTGATATTATGTGCCTTATGGATAATAAATTATGTCTGCAAAATATGAAAGTGAAATCATAATTTGTAAGGTCAATTTTGCCACCGGCGGTAAAAGATGAATCACCCTGTACCGGGTGTCCCATCACTTGTGTCCCGTAGGAAAATGACTTTAAAATTAAATTATATTTATGTGAAGGTATTATAGATGCATAAATACTGTTCACCGCCACAAAAATTGGATATTACTTTTTTGTTAAAATTAATTACCTAGGTACAGCAAGCAAAAAACTATCACTTTAAAAATTAAATTTTGTTCGATGCAGTTCAGATTTAGTATACGTTATGAAATAGTTATAGAGAAATAAAATCCGTAATTAGAATTTAATTAAAATGTTTTGATGTAAAGATATTTGGTTAATTTAATTTGGGTCCTTCTACTTTATAAAAATTTATGGAAGACAAAGTTAAGTTTGTGGGTATTATTCCTGTCCGCAATTTATGGTACGAAGACCATTCAAGAGGGTTCCAGCGGTACCTGCCTGTGTTAGGACGTCAAACACACTGCAACCCCTCATAAATCTTCGTCTGCAATAAATTTTCATTAAGTAGAACGGCCAAAATTAATTTAACCAAATATCTTTACATCAAAACATTTTAATTAAATTCTAATCACGGATTTTATTGCTCTACCATTTTTTCAAAACGTATACTAAATTTGAACTGCATTGAACAAAATTTAATTTTTAAAGTGATAGTTTTTTGCCTGCTGTACCTAAATAGGTAATTAATTTTAACAAAAAAGTAATGCCCAATTTTTGTGGCGGTGAACAGTATTTATGTATCTACAATACTTTCATATAAATATAATTTAGTTTTAAAGTCATTTTCCTACGGGACACAAGTGATGGGACACCCGGTACAGGGTGTTTCTGAAATAAGTGCATTAATCTTAACTGGTAATAGAACTCATCAAAAGGAACAACTTTTCTCTCTGCCATTTTGGCGAAAAACGTTGCCCGTTCATATCTCCAAAACTAAGCTATCTAAAAACGTGAAACAACCAGATTCTTACGAAGTGGATTTTTTGCAATACGGGTAGATTTATTTGAATTTCGATTTCGGCGTTAAAACACGTTTTCTGGATGAAACTGGATGTTTTTTTTCATATTAGCGCTGATCTCAATTAGCCATTGCAGTATTTAGTGGCGTAGGGCTATTCGAGTGAAAAATTTCTCCAATTTTTTTTGGAATTAAACATCGTTTTTCGGCAAAATGGTAGATAGAAAAGTTGTTCCTTTTGACGAGTTCTATTACCAGTTAAAATTAATGCACCTATTTCAGAAACACCCTGTATAGAAAAAATAAAAATTAAAATGTTTGTTATACAGGCTGTCTCAGCTAAGACTTTCGAGCCTAATATCTCAGTTATTTGCCAACGGATTTTTATGAAATTTAAAATACAGATATTTTAGACGATGAAGGTTCAATTAGTAATCATAAAATTATCTCAAGTTAAAAAAGTAATTTTAACACATGTTTCCTTTATTGAAAATTAAGCGCAATTATTATTAGATTGAATAGATGTCTACACGAACAATTAACTAAATCACTCGTCTGATTCAACGAAAAGATTAGATTTTGTTGTTAAAAATTTACCTAAATTTGTCATCATAAATCTGTCAAAAGTGGACGCGCTTTATTAGAAACGTCAAATTGTGTAAATTTATTGAAAATACTCTAAAAATAGACTACAATGGCACTATATCAGTCAATACAATTTATAAAGCTACCTCCATCCTTATTACATTAAAATAACGCACATAAAACGTCTACCTAATGAATGTTAAGTTCTGACAGAACAAAACCTTTCTCAACAAAGTATGATTTAAAAACAATAATAAGCAATTAAAATAATAAGAGTAATGGGTAAGTAGAATAATGTCGGCTCTGTCATCGTTCGAAAACATTTTCAAATTCTAAATAAGAACGAAACATGCAATAATGGATATACATTTTCAAATTCTAAATAAGAACGAAACATGCAATAATGGATATACATTTCAAACTATCAGAATACCTAAAGTCGGTACAGGTTGCAAAGAAGCATCTTGCAACCGACATTGAGAAATTTGCCTAATGTAACGATGTTTGCAACGACTGCAACAGTTACTTGTTTGGTGTGCGTCGGGATTCTAGTTACATTTTTTTAACTGTCAAACGCACTGTCAAATTGCTGACTTTTAGGTTATGTGTATTAAACGTTCTCCTTGTAAACGTTATATCAATTTGACAGGGATTTCAAATCTCATGTAAGAAAGAAGCGCCAACGTCGCCAACTATAAATGTTGTAAATTACCAGAAATGTTACCAACATAATTTTTTCCCCTGCTTCTTTGCAACCTGTACCGACTTTACTTGGATTCCTGATTTAATTTTTAAATACCCAAACACAATGAATGCTTTGTAAAATGTAGTTTGGGTCAGTCTCGTCATCTTACGTGAATAACCCTGTATAGCGTTGACTAATACATCCCCAGAGCTCTATAACATAGCTTATTTCAGAGTCACCCTGTATATACAGGCTGATACACGTAACACGTTCGTTAGAATCTTTCTGATTTCCCAAAATCGTATCTATTAATATGAAAATTGGTAGTCGACTATAATCGACTGCTCCAAGCTCAAATAAAATATTTTCAAAATGGCGACACTTCCCGAAATACCGGAATCGACGCTAGCTTTGTTTTTTTTTCAAAGGAAAGGCCTCATTTTGCTTTCAAATTTACATTCCATGTTAAATTTTCAGTTGAGAACGTCCTTTTGTCAACACTTATCTGTCATAGTTTTCGACCTATGTATGTCATCTTTTTCGCAAAAAAGGAGGGTTGCAGGGATTCGTTAAAAAAATTATAACTCCTGAACCGTTGAAAATAAATAGTCAAAGGTTTGGTCGATCTTTTGCGTCATTGCGTCATTTTTTATGTTTCATACGCCTAGGGTAATTTTTCTAAATTTATAATCAAAAAAAATTCTAAAACTTTATTTTATTAAATGCCAACTACCATTTATACTTTTATACTTTTATTAACATTGTACCGTGCGATAACAATTATTTAGTTGAAATGTTGGCCATATGTCGTGAAAGTATTTCTGGTTGCATATACCTTTTACAATTTAAATTTCGAAATTTTCGCCGAAACTCAACTAAACCGGCAACAACGCTGTATGTCCATTCTTTGTTATTGAAAACTGGTACTGGTACCTACTACCATATACAAACACAAACGCAAAAATTTAAACTTTTTTAAAACCAAGAAACACCGAAACGCATCAATTCTGGTGCGTGTTTATACAATGAGTGATTTTATTTTTTCGAGATGGCAATGCCAAAGATCTTTATTTTATTTTATTGCCATTAGGTTGGGGGATGGTCGGCCGCGGGAGTTTTCGTTGGTCCTTGAATGTAGCATCTTTATACCAGATGTGGGAATATTTCGTTAGACCCATTAGACCTAAGACCCTGGGAATTTCAGAAACGTGAAATATATTTTTTACAACTTTGAAGACACGACGATGGGATACATAAGTTGGTTTTGTAAAGTTGCTATAAATGTAGCTGAAAACGACTCCAAATAGCTAGGAATTCGGATTGTCGTATTTTTAGTAAAATTATAGCTACAATGTAGCTAATGGGTCCATCCCGTCGACTATTTATTAGAAAGTTGGGACCAAACGCGACAAAAGAACGAACGGGGGTGGCGGGGTGGTTCTTTAAAGGACCATCCAAACGGGCCATGGGTAATACAATCAATTGTTTTATTTGAATTCTTATTCAAAAGTCGTATTGCAATAAATAGTAGATAACATCAAAATACCTAATAAATGTTCTTTTCCCTTTAGTTATACTAGACATTAACGCGACCTTGAAACGCAACAAGAGAGAAAAGCAAGGGCATTTGCACAAGGTTTGACTGGTGGGAAACGACGTAGGAGGACGCCCTGAGGGTGTCTGGCCAGAAGTAAACAATCACCGATTTCTTTTTTTATTATTTGCTGGCTGCATATTCACCAAACTCTCGGACTTTTTGCCTTTGTTCTTATCACGGATAGATATTGTTATCGCGCGGACACATGATATCTTTTCAGCACAAACAAATTCTATTTTTACCACCCAAAGAAGACTGCCCTAGAGAATGTAAACGGGTCCCTTATTTCAACAAATCGTTCTTGAGCCACTGCACTCAAACAGCTGGTGTATTTCAAATGGCTTCGTTATGACAGGGTATTTATGGTCGTTACGGTTAGCCAGCTCCGTAACAAAGGTCTTCCGCCAGAGTTTTACCCGCCATATAGTTGGACCACTACAGTCCCTCACCAATTCCCTTCTGTATTTCCAGAGGCGGAGGTAGTCACGTACACAGTTTACGAAGTGCAATTTTAAAAACATGAGTAGCAAAATGGGGAAAACCGCGGGAAGTGGTGCACGGGAAATAATTGCACGTGTTATTAATATGTAATATGTATTATACGTTTTAGATAAGAATATTTATTTTTTCAATTTATTTGAGTTGCAATTAAATATCTGTGCGTATCACGCACGCCGCCTATGGATTTTAAGAACCCTGCTCCCCTACCTAAAATCCACTCCATTTCCGCACCGGTCTTCTTTTTTCTTTTTCTTTAGTTGGTTCGACATGTCTTCACTCGACGCGTTCGAAACTCACACAAGTGATAATGACTGGGTTAGTGTTGAAAAAATGGTACCACCAGTAGAAACTGACGACATCATAACCACTAGGGATGTCTCAAAACTGTGCGAAGACATTTCTTCCCTTTATCTAAACGAGAAATTTTCCGATGTCATTCTGGTCCTCGATGGTGAAAAATTGCACGCCCACAAGGTACGATTTATTACTTACGCGGATTTATATCGCAATAATTTGTTCTGTCAACATTTCAAAGGCAATTCTTGCGAAATGTGAATATCTTGAGGCTCTCATAAATGACGGTTCGCAACACTTACAACAGGTAGTTTCTATATTTTCGAAATTGTAAAAATAATTCAAACGTTTTAGTCCGAAATTGCCATAACAGACGTTTCACCCGAAGCTTTCAAGAAATTGTTGAAATTTATTTATACAGGTCAGTGTGAGTTTAGCGTTTTGCATTTTACAGGATTTGTTACAGGTACAATCATTATAACTTCCAACGTGGGGCTAATTGTGGAGGTGTTGGAGTTAGCTCGCCAATACTGTTTCAAAGATTTGGAAAATGCTACTATACAAACGCTTAAATCTGCGTTAAATTTGAAAAATATTTGTTCCATTGTACGATTTGAGTGATCTGAAACAAGCTTGCTACACATTCGTGGACCAAAACGCATTAGAAATCGTCACGGGTGACTGTTTTACCGACTTGTCTCAAGTAACTGCTGAATGAAATTTTTTGGCATTAAATTTAAACACAATTGTTACAGAAATCGGTGATTCAATTGCTAGAAAGAGACACTTTGTTAGTTCCTGAAATCGAAATTTTCAAAAGTGTATCCAAGTGGTCATCGACGACGTTGACGATTTAGTGATACGAAGTGTTCGTTTGTCATGGCTAACAGTTGAAGATATTGTGTCGACCGTTTGGCCCTCTAAGTTGGTGGAAGATGAAAAACTGTTGGGTGCGATTGCCGAAATGATCGAAGTCAAGGCAAATACTTCAGTTTGCAGAGCCAAAAAATGTATGAAAATCAATCACAACTGGAGAAAGATTGCTTTGTAAATATTTTTTAGTGACGGACGTGAATATTGCTACCCTTGAGAACAAGGCTGAGGTGATTGCTGGACATAACACAACTTTCTTGCTGAAGGGCAACAGAAATACGGAGAGATTTGCGTTTCACCCCCTTGATTGTAAAAGTAGTATCACAGTTAAGCTTGGAACTCCTTCGTACCTTAATCACATAAATATGATGTTGTGGGATACAGATTCACGGTACGACGGTCTTCGTTGAAGCGCGATCCAGTGTAAAATCAAGTCATATTCGAGATATTATTCCTACTATATCGAAGTTTCGCTTGATCAAGAAAATTGGAAGAAAGTTGTTGACTATTCTTCGTATTCATGTCGATCGATCCAAGACTTGTATTTCAAAGAAGAAATAGCACAATACGTACGAATAGTAGGAACACACAATTCTGCAAACGGTGTATGTTTGTCATTTTATTTGTTTTAATAGTTTTCGATCTGAAATCCATTTTAAACATTTTTAACTGTTTAGGACTTTCAACTGATATTTTTTGAAGCTTATTTTAAAGCTACCATTCCCAAGTTTATCGGTGACATAATTTGTCCAATTACAAACGTTGCCACATTGAGCAAGAAAGCGATGGTCATCGAAGGGTAAGTGCGTCTTCACTAATGAAAATTGTTTGACTTAAGCTTACATGCAGAGATTATCCGGATGCATTGATAAATGGGAATTTTTCAACATATACCGATTATGAAGGTTACAGTCGTCATACAATATTAAAGGACCAAATAATGGTACAATTGGGTAGACTTCTCACTCAAACATATATTCTTCTATATTTGAATTATTTAATATTGTTGTTAGCACAACCTTACATGCTTTCGAGTATGAAACTACTACTTTGGGATCGAGACGAAAGGAGCTACAGATATTTCATTGAAACGTCCGTTGACAAATCTAACTGTGAAATCGCTGCAGATCGGAGAAATGAAGATTGTAAATCGTGGCAGATTCTTCAGTTCGACCAGAGACCAGTGATTTATATAAGGATAACAGGAACGCACAACACTGCCAACATGGTCAGTTTCAAATGTTTAACACTAGCAGACAAATTATTTTATTTGAAAATTTACAGGCATTCCATTGTGTTCATTTGGAGTGTCCTGCTTCCAGTGACAACAAATAAAATCTTGATAAAAAAATTATATAATCGATCAGCACAATTTACAATATGAATGAAATGAAAAAATAAAAGATAAAAAGCATATTGTACGGTTTTATTTCTGTAAACTCGATTAAGATTTAAAAAAAAATACATGTTGAGACTCTTGGTCGATTTTGTACATGCTTTGAAAGATGGAAATGTTAACAATGAAATATAAATTTCACAGTTATATTGCTTGACTGAAAACAACACTGTGGAAAATTTAACACGCAAGAAGTGGAAAATATTTTCTCCAGAGCGTGTTTACTGTGCAAAATATTGCACAATACAGAAACCAACCACCTTAAAGCTTAATTAGAGTAACTTCACGATCTGAAGCCACTACAGATAATTTTGCCATAAAGTGAACCCGCTATAGGGAACATTACATATACTGGGTGCCCCAAAATTCGCGGAACAACTTAGCAGTACGTTGTTAAGTAGTAATTAAAATATCAGGTAAAAATGTTTAAAAAAATCAATCTTCTTTTTTGTCGAAGATATGGACCTATTTGTTACACTAAATGTGGTAACATTTAAAAACATTTTATGTATCCCAATAGTCGGCAAATATTTCATTTTTGTTGTATCCATGGAAATGAAAGAGAAAAATCAAAGCCATGTTGCCGTACGTTACTTGAGGTAAAACGGACATAAAATTACTATTTGGAAATGCTGGATGTAATGAAAAAAATAATTGCAAACCTGATCACAATCGTTCAGAATTATTATGCCACTGCCTAGTAAAAGATAAATAGTCAAAATCTTTTTTAATATTTAAAATAAATGAGATCAAAGCTGCACCTTTTGAGCCCCCATATCTTCAAATTTAAGAGGTATAGTTTTTTCAATTATTTTTCTCATTATCTTCTAACATGAGTTGACATTGCTCCATTGAGTTGTTCCGCGAATTTTGGGGCAACCATTATGTTAAGAAAAAATTAAAATGTAAATTTTGTTATACAGGGTCAAAATCGAAAATAGTTCAAAATCATTTGGGATTCGCATTTGAATTTATTTTATTCTATCTAGACACTGTGTGCAGTCTTTGAGAATTTTCAGATAACATTTAGATTTTTTTAGACCATTGTTGCTAAGTCGACACCAACCGACTAATCTGGAAGTCACACAAAATTGTAATATTTCGCGGGTGCTAAAACAATTTCAATAATTTTTATCTACGATAATGACGGAATCGTGCCATAAAACTTTTAGTGCACGCTTTTATGGCACAGAACTGTCAGAATACAACAATATAATTTGTTGGAAACATTGTTTTGAAGTAGGTTGGTATACGACGTGGTTCTCAAACAACTTTGGTTATTCATAAAATATTGAATCAATTATTTTATAGAAATTTATGTTGAAACCGGTGCGATGATCTCACGATCGTAGATAAAATGTTGTAAAACATACGTGTAAAAAGTTCCTTTGTTGCACTCACATCCTTTAAAATACTCCCTCGTACCTCGGTCGTATTTTAAACCCGTTCGTGCAATAAAGGGTAGCTTTTTACACTTATCTCTTAAATAACTATTACAGAAGGTTTAGTAGTCACATTATACTAGAATGTGGAAAAGAATTGATCGATGAAAATTCTTTTATGATCGTCATTTTAAAATTTATTTTTTAATGAACAATATTTTCTGTAATACTAACAAGTAGTAAAATCAACAGATGTTATTAATAGCTTCACAAAAAAAATTAAAAAGGCTTGAGGGAGGATTTAAAAGAATGCAAAGCACAGGTGTAGCAATATGTCAAAGCGAACGAATGCATTGATTCTAAGCTACTTACCCTGTTTTCAATGTCAAAGGCTAGAGCTGGTCGGTAAATGTTTATAAAAATGAAGAAAACAAAATTAATATACAATTAAAATCAATAAAGTGCGCTATATGAAAAATGTTGCCTTTGGCTACAAAGTGGACTTGTTATTTTTTATTAAAACCCTCTTACATCTAGAGCACAACACAATTAACTGATCATTTTTAATAGTGTACATCTCACAACCAACAAAATTCAATATCCAAGTCAAAAGCGATGAGTTCTTTCAATTCCTTATAAGAAAGTTCTTTTTAAACTACCTCTTGATCCACCCGAAGCTCCGAGGCCTACTCGGAATGTTCTCACGATTAACAAGCGAGTGCACGAATGTGAATACATTTAGTGTACATTGTTAATCATCAAAAAATTAATTATTGTTCTTTAAAAAGTAAAAAGAGCCACGGTATCGAGGCCGGGTTTATTTGTCATTACAGATAATTCAATCAAGTAATGGAGTAGTATTACTATTATAAAAAAATATATTTTACTTCTCAGAAGAACAAAATATCGTTTTCTGTTCGACACTGTCAGAATTTGAGAATTTTCTCCTGTGTGAACGGATTTTGATAAATGTCACGAATTGTCAAAAAGAAACGTCAAGTTAATTTTAAAGATTTTAAGCGATTTGGAGCCTTTAAGGAGCTCGTCGAACAAAAAAACGTTGTATTCAACTCCTTCTTGTGTAAATTGGGCCTTTTTTGGCACTCATGGGCCTTTAAAAAACTCGTTTCACTCGCGTTTTAAACTGGCCCACTAATGCCAAAAAAGGCCCAATTTACACACAAACTCGTTACATAAACTACTATTCTTATTGTTATTCTTATTAATTTTCGGTTGTAAGCATTGAGGATGTGACACAACGCACAAAACATGTATAGCACACTCTCCCACATAAAACTGTTCGTGCTTCAATCTACGAACCAAAACGATTTTGTTGTTGTTTCGAACTGAATGCCGTGGTCACGTTTCCCTCGCCTGTTTGAGGGTACGCAACCCCAGTTTAATCTAATGAAATGAGACTTACGTCCAACCTGTTCGGTAGCTGTGGTCCGGCGCAGAGCATAAAATAAAGCCGCGCCACCTATAAATGGGAAAATGGATAGTTGACAAACAGAATTCAACAGGGGAGACAACTCAAATTTTCTAATCAAACATCTATCAAAAAGTCATTCTTTAAATTCTTAAATGTCTTAAATTAAAATTTTTTGTTTTGTATTTTTTCGAAAAAACACCATCCGACGAGAAAATGAGAAGAAAAATTCCCAAACGAGATTCACCGATCAGAAAACATCACATTGGTGCCGTGACCAGGATACAAATCCAGAAAGTTTACAATATGTAGGTATATTAAGAGTTTTTTTTAATTGGAAAATGAATGTTCCGAAGTGAGATGGTAGCTATCGTCCACATCTATTAAATTTTGTGCTAGTTTCCTGGTTATAAAGAAATCCAGAAGATCTGGTGTTTTTCCTGGGTCCGGTGGCCAGTATGTAGGTCTAGCTGTTGAACGAATGTTGCATCCTTTTTCCCAGAGTGCTCCTTTTAATTTGGTCGTCGTGATTCTTGACCCTCAGTTCAGGTGTTTGGCATTATAATCACCACTCAAGATAATCTGTCTGTATCTTGTGCATGTTTAGCTATAATTGCTTTTAATTCTCTGATTTCCTCTAGAGCTTCTGCAAGATTTTGCTGTAGTTTCTGTCTCGTACTTGTGTCTGGTCTAGGTTCATAATTCGCTTTTGGCTGAACGGGTTTTGCTAATCCCTCTATTTGATCAGGTGTGTCCGCTCGTGAGTGCCTCCTGGCTCTCATTGGAGACCTTTCTTCTGTCCTACTACTTTTGTTGAATGATACTGCTCCATTTTTTCTTCTATTTCGTTCTTTTTCATTGATTTATTTATCTGTAGTATGTCAATTATACACATATTCACCAACCTCTTGGACTTTCTTCTCTTTGTTATCTTATCAGTCTTATCATATCACCGTACCGATGTCACGGCGATTCCTTGTCATTTGATGATTATGTCGTCAGCACAAACAAATATGTCTTCATTCGACGCGTTCAAGACTCACACGAGTGACAATGACAGTGCTAGTGTTGAAGAAATTATACTGCCAGTAGAAACTAACGACGTGATAACCATGATTAATGTTGAAAAAATGGTACCACCAGTAGCAACTGACGACGGCGACGTAATAACCGTTAGTGATTTCCCAAAGCACTTCGAAGACACTTGTTCGCTTTATCTAAACGAGAAATTTTCTGATGTCATCCTAGTTGTCGATGGTGAAAAGTTGCACGCCCACAAGGTACAATTTATTATTTAGGTGGATTTCTATCGCAATCATTTGTTCTATTGATATTTCGAAGGCAATTCTTGCTGCGAGAAGTGAATATTTTGAGGCTCTCTTATATGACGGTTCGCAAGACTTAAAACAGGTAGTTCCCCTATTTTCAAAATTGTAAAAATAATAATTAAAACATTTTAGTCCGAACTTGCCATAAAAGACGTTTCACCCCAAGCTTTTAAACAAGTATTGAAATTTATTTATACAGGTCAGTGTGCAATCAGCGTTTTGGATTTTACAGGATTTGTTTCAGGTACAATCACTATAACTTCCCACTTGGGGCTAATTCTGGAGGTGTTGGTATTTGCTCACAAATACTCCTTCAAAAATTTGGAAAATTCTACCATACAAAAGCTTAAATCTGTTCTAAATCTTAAAAATATCTGCTCCATTTTCAATACCGCCAACTTGTACGATTTGAGTGATTTGAAACAAGCTTGCCACACGTTCATGGACCAAAATGCGTTGGAAATCGTCACCAGTGACTGTTTTACCGAGTTGTCTCAAGTAAGTGTTGAATAAAATTTTTTGTGATTAAATTCAAACACAATTCTTACAGAAATCGGTGATTAAATTGCTAGAAAGAGACACATTTTCAGTTCCCGAAATCGAAATTTTCAAAAGCGTATCCAAATGGTGTAAAGTCAACGACGACGTTGACGGTTTAGTGATACGGAGTGTTCGTTTGTCATGGTTAACTGTTGAAGATATTGTGTCGACCGTTTGGTCCTCTAAGTTGGTGGAAGATAAAAAACTCTTGGGTGCGATTGCCGAAATCGTCGAAGTCAAAGCAAAAACTTCAGTTTGTAGAGCCAAAAAATGTATGAAAAACAATCACAACTGAAGAAAGACTGATTTGTAAATATTTTTAAGTGACGGACGTAAATATTGCTACCCCTGAGCATAAGGCTGAAGTGATTGCTGGAAATAACACAACTTTCTTGCTGACGGGCAACAGAAATGTGAATAAATATGCTTACCACTTCATTGATTGTAAAAGTAGTATTACAGTTAAGCTTGGAGTTCCTTCGTACCTTAATCACATAAATATGATGTTGTTGGATAAAGATTCGCGGTACAACAGTCTTCCTTGAACAAAAATCCAGTATAAAATCTAGCTGTATTCCAGATATTATTCCTACTACATCGAAGTTTCGCTTGATCAAGAAAAATGGAAGACAGTTGTTGACTATTCTTTCTATCCATGTCGATCGATCCAAGACTTGTATTTCAAAGAAGAAATAGCACAGTTCGTACGAATCGTAGGAACAAGCAATTCTGCAAACCGTGTATGTTTATCATTTGTTAAGAATTTGTTTTAATTAGTTTCAGTTGGAAATCCATTTTGAAAATTTTTATCTGTTTAGTACTTTCATCTGGTATTTTTTGAAGCATACTTTAAAGCTACCGTTCCCAAGATTATCGGTGATATAATTTGCCCAATTACAAACGTTGCTACATTGAGCAAGAAAGCGATGGTCATCGAAGGGTAAGTGCGTCTTCAATCATGAATATTGTTTGATTAAAGCTTACATGCAGAATTAATCCAAATGAATTGATAAATGAGAATTTTACAAAATATGACGGAAGTACAGGTTACACTTGCCATACAATAGGGGAGGACAAAATAATGGTACAATTGGGTAGACTTCTCACTCACACATATATTCTTTTAAATTTGATTTATTTAATATTGTTGTTAGCACAACCTTACATGATTTGGAGTATGAAACTACTACTTTGGGATCTAGACGGAAGGAGCTACAGATATTTTATTGAAACGTCTGTTGACAAATCTAACTGGAAAATCGCTGCAGATCGGAGAAATGAAGATTGTAAATCGTGGCAAACTCTTCAGTTCGACCCGAGACCAGTGGTTTATATAAGGATAACAGGAACGCACAACACTGTCATTAACGACAATGTCAGTTTCAAATGTTTAACACTAGCAGACAAATTATTTTACTTGATAATTTACAGGGATTCTATTGTATTCATTTGGAGTGTCCTGCCTTCAGTGACAACAAATAAAATGTTGATAATAAAATGATATAATCGATAAGCATATCAACAACAGGCATTAAATGAAAAAATAAAAGGTAAAGAGCATATTGGATTGTTTTATTTTTGTGAACCCGAATATTAAGAGATTGTGAAATATTCATAAAAAAAATTACATGTTGAGACTCTTGGTCGATATTGTACGTGCTTTGAAAGACAGAAATATTAATAATGAGATATTAATTTCACAATTATATTGGTTGACTGAAAACAACATTGTGAAAAATTGAACACGCAAAAAGAGGAAAATATTTTCTCCAGAGCGTGTTGTCTGTACAAAATATTGCACAATACAGAAACACACCACCTTAAAGCCAAATTACAGCAACTTCACGATCTGAAGCTTCCACAGATAATTTTGCCATAAAGTGAACATGCTAGGGTACATAACTTTGTTATGCAGGGTTAAAAATCGAAAATAGTTGAAAATTATTTGTGATTAGCATTGGGATTTTCTGTATCCTATCTGGACACTCTGTGGACTCTTTCCAGATAACCTTTTTTTTCAGACCATTGTTGCCAAGTCGACACCAACTGACCATTTTGAAAGTCACACGAAGCTTCACAATAAATTAAAAACGGACTAACAGAGATTTAAAAAAAATGCAAGGCAGAGAAATTGCATTAAATCAAAACAAACGAATGCATCAATTCTAAGGTACTTACCCTGTTTTAAATATCGCGCGTTCAAATGAAATCCTGGGCTGAGTAGGCGTTGTAAAAATTAAACCGTTTAGAATAAGGTACTATCTATATCACAAAGGTATCGCCAACGGTTCAGAGATATATCTCCCTCTCTTTTAATTTCGAGCAATGATAAGTTAACCTGTTTTGACAAGATACAAAAATCCCGTAAAATTGTGTACTTCTATCTTTGTCACACTCACGGGATTTATCGATAATGTCCTCTCTTTTAATTTCGAGGCGAAAAATTGTGGAGCGGAATGGCGCTACCTTCTAAAGATATAGTACCTTGGTTTAGAACAGTATAAAGTTTGAATTTTCCCGCCGTTTGTCACGAATGACATTTGTTTATGTTTAATCGGGACATAATTGGTCATGTTTGCTTTCAGCAAAGAGTGCCCTTAGATATTTGCTTCGAGAATAGGAATCGTTAAGTTATTCTATTTTTAATGTAAAACATTGCAAATAAAGAAAAAAAGAAAGATTTTTTGGCTCTAAATTTTAGGTTAGCTGTCAACATGCTCCAATTAATCTACGCTTATAAAAACACAACAATTGACGGTTTCCAATGCCTTCCCAGCCCAGGATTTCATTTGAACGCGCGATATCAAAGAAACAAAATAAACATAAAAATAAAATCAACAATTAACTTGAAAGTGAACCATACAAAAAATGTT
Source organism: Tenebrio molitor (assembly GCF_963966145.1). NCBI lineage: Eukaryota > Metazoa > Arthropoda > Insecta > Coleoptera > Tenebrionidae > Tenebrio > Tenebrio molitor. Next base: position 2,238,266 of record NC_091053.1, read on the forward strand.
AGCTTTGGCTACAAAGTGGACTTATTTATTATTATTTTTTATTAAAACCCTCTTACACCTCGAGCACAACACAGTTAATTGATTATTTTTAAACACTATGCATCTCACAACCAACAAAATTCAATAGACAAGTCAAAAGTAATGATTTCTTTTAATTCCTTACAAGAAAGTTTTTTTCAAACATCCTCTTGATCCACCGCGAACCGCCGAGGCCTACCTGGAATGTTTGAGACAGACCCGGCAGCGGGACAAATGCCTCACGACTAACAAACGAGGACAAGCAGGCGAATTTTAATTTAATTTTCTCTAGTGAGAAGTTATTCTTCACTTAGTATTATACCTACATTGTTAATCAGCAATAAATTAATTATTATTGTTTAAAAAATTTAAAGAGCCGTGGTATCGAGGCCAGATTTATTTATCACTAGCTTTTACCCGCGGCTTCGCCCGAAAATTTCAGAATGTTTTAAAATTATGTTTCTACTTTCATGTATTGCGATAAACGCAGTAATTTCAATATGAAGTTTGTCTTTTTACGAAGAATAATTAAAACTTTACTGTAGACTACTTTTTTCTTCGACTATATAAACAAAAAGATCAATACGATAAGAAACTAACACTATGATCACTTACCAATTCATGAAAATACGCCAACATAACACTTTTATTTTCAGTTGTAACCTTATTTAGATCCTCCTATTGTTTGATTGTCTCGTTTGATTTCAGATACCTGCCTTTTGATTTTTCCGGTATTAAGCTATTTGAAGCTTGTTCTGCTTCATTTAAGACATCTTCCGGTAAAACACAATCATTCAAACACATTTTGCGAAATTACTACTTTTATAAACAACCAAATGTAACTATGACACCTGAACATATCATGCAAACGCGATTTCCAACTCGAAAAAACTTTTTTTGTGCTTAACAGGCTTAAAAATGATAATAGGGGTTGCTTTTTGTGGGTGTCAAGCGGCGAAGGTGACGATGTACTCAGTGGATGAAATAGGGGTGAAGCGGTGAAGGTGAGGGTATTTCCAACTCGAAAAAACTGTCTTTTTTTCTTAACAGGGTTGAAAATGGTAGTAGGGGTTGGTTTTTGTAAAATTAAAGTAGACAGTAATTTTCTTCTTGTTTTGAAGATCAAGTGTACAAAATTTCATCAAGATCCGAGTAAAACTGTAGATTTGCATACAAAATATACAAACAGACATTCAGTTTTATATATATAGATTACAGGTTCTACCAAGTTGTTGAGGATCTGTAGCAATACTGGTGGATTGGAAGGTGGCTGAAAGTCTTAATTTTTTTGTTGACGGAACACAGTTTTTTTTTTATGTCTTTATTTAATTACTACTCTATTTACACTCACTATCATTTACTGTATGATGATTTTCTTTTAAAACTACTGATGATAGTGATTGACTATGATTACTGCCATGTATGATGGTTTTCTGATGATTTTTTGTCTTTTTCGATCAGTGTGTGTCGATAATGATAATGGTATCTGTTTTACCGACGCCGTCTCATGAGCCCGCGCCATTTGAAATTAGCAGGAATTTCAAACACAAATAATGACAAATTAATATTATTAATTTATCATTTTGTTCTTCTGTTTTTTATTCTTATTAATTTTCCGTTGTGAATATTGAGGATGTCACATAACCCACAAAACATGTTTTGCACATTCCTTCACATAAACCTGTTCGTGCTTTAATCTACAAACCAAAACGATTTCGTCGAGAAGTATCCTTAACTCCGCACCTCCTTCATTTTTATTCTACCATCCGTAAATTTCCTTCGTTGTTGCGAACTGAATTCCGTGGCCACGTTTCCTTCGACTGTTTCAGCATACGCAACCCCAGTTTAATCTAATGAGGCCTAAAGTGGAGCTTAAACAACCACGTTTTGTGCGACTACTCTGAAATCAACAACAACCACCGCAAAGATCCCGCCGAAAAACGCAATTAAAACAAACCAAAGGTGCCAACCGTAGCGGACACGCTTTGATCTCTCGTCGAGTTCCGTCGTAATGAACTTTGTCAATAGTGGTAGAGAGGAGCGTAATGAGGGCGGCGAAATCACCCCCATTGATATCAAGTGGATATGATCTTTACAATTCCTCCCGCGACGAAATTAATACCTGTAGGAAGGAGTTAATGCGTTTGGGTGCAAGAGCAAGGATTCGAAGGATCAAAGTATGTGACAAATGGATGAAGGACTGATGTGTCGAGTGAGTCCAAAGAGAATTGTTAAATATGTGATTTTTCATTCGTTAATCGTTGCTTGGGGTCTCGCAGTCGGGGAGGCTCCGCCGCTCAGTAGCTGTGGTCCGGCGCAGAGCACAAAATGAAGCCGCGCCACCTCTAAATTGATCCGAAAACATTACATTGATACCAATCCAGAAACTTTACAATAATACACGAATTACATGAGATTCATCATTTATTGTTTTCCTCTTTTCTTTTTCACCGTTTCCTCGACATCTTCCCAAACTCTGTTCGCGGTCGATAAATACGACAATTTGTTGTCAAGGAAGTGTCAAACACTTGACCGTGACACTTGTCCGATTCACCCCCAACGTGTGCTCCTTACCCAGAATAGGTTCGCGGTCTGCCACAATTCTATCATCGGGGGCATTGTGTCCTACCCTTCTGTTCAAGTCGGACAGATGCGTATCGACGCACATTGCCGCCGCGACGCCACCGACGGAGCTACAGGTTATCCCGCTTTCAGTCCTCCGCGGGTGCCGTTATGTGACGTCACGCAGGGTGCATAAGTGTTCTTACCAGCAGGGTGAGTGTTCACGATCGCCACCGCGATTTTTTTAAATTGACTTTTCCTGTCGTTCGTGATGGGAAAACTTCTCTCGGGGGGAGTTCGCTTTTCCATGCATCAGAAGTGGGAAAATTAAAGACCGAATTAACGCTCATGAGGCCAAAAGGGAGCAAATGAAAAAGCGCTCGTTCTGATTCTACTAGTTTTGAGGAGCAGTAAGTGACACTTGGCGGAAAAATACTGTTTCAAGGCCGAGGAAGCCGTTCAAATCATCTTCTTAGTTTTAATGAGTTTATCAAGAATCTATATTTAACACCCGAAGGGTGAATAAATCCAAATCCAAAAAAATCTTCTTCAAGGTGTTCTTGAGGTTTCTTTGCCAGGAAAAAATAATTGGCGTCCAATTTGCACAACAGGACGATATTACGCACTGCTGGCAAGGATCTAGAAAGGTCCTGGAAAAGGAATAAAACTCGCACGGTAATTGTCAAATAGCAGGAACTGGAAAATCTGGGCGTCTGGTTCAACAAATCACAAAATGTTAGATTTTTTCTTTGATTTAATTTTAATCTCACTTGTTCCATCATTTGCAGTAATTCACGTTATTTATTTTTAATGTAAAATACCATTCGATTATTAATCCCTAATTACTTCCTCCAATGGAGCTGATGAAATTCAATTTGGCCGATGTCAATGCATCCCTTCTCCATTGGTCCATTAAAGTTGTCACGCATGCACCCCACCATACAAAATACAGCAGGACATTCAGGACTCTGATTATTAACATTTTACCCCAACCGCCATTGACCAAAAAAAAAACCAACACAAACAAATTTTTCTTTTTTGTGGCATGTCCAATTCGAACGCAATTTTCTTGCACAAAATGCCGTCGCCAATTACTACTTTTAACGGCTTCGCAACAACTCCACATTGATCTTCCAGCGCTGCAACTTGAGGGTTCCTATTGTGCAAACACCTCAAATAAATTTCCATGCAAAACCCGCGGGACTCATAAATGTGCAGGCCTCGTGTTTCAACATGTTCGAGAAAAGGGACGAATCTAGTTGGCAAGTTTCGATTCAATCAAGCAGTCAAGCGTTTTCTTTGAGACCGTTTTGTTGTTTCTGCATGCGAGGTCAGCTAGTTGCGACACGTTTTCATGCCGAAACGTGACAATAAAATTGGTGCTTTTAAAAGCTTCAACGATTGTTTTGAGAAAGCTTCTGCGGCGTTTAACCGGTTTTCAGCTTGCCATTGAAGCTTAATGGGTCAGATATCAGCCCGAATAAAAAATAATACTTTGCAAACAATAAACCTGATTTAACTTGTTCACCACAACCGTGCAGAAAAAATTCAAAACAAACGAAATTAATAACAAACCTTCATTGTGTTCTTGTTTGCGCTGGCTCCAAATTTATTTGTTCTGGCCAAGTCAAGCGGGAAATGTTTATTTTTGTTAACAATCTAAATTAAATTACGTAATAGTTATTTATGAAATGAGTGCGAGAAGACATTTTTCGCGCATGGGCACGAGCGACGAAGGAGCGAGTGCTTCATTTGCGCGAGTGTGCCGAATACGATATTATTATCAAGTTAAATTATTTTCGGAATGCTCACAATCATCCAAAAAGCATTCGCACTAGTGCGCGAAAATCAATTTCGCGCACTACTATGCGGTCGCGAAATGTCATTTTGAAGGTAGTGAGTTCAAACAATCATATTTGGCAGTTAACTGCACCAATTTGTTTAAATACTCATTCCCAACACGTACTACTGGCAATAGAAGAGGTCCAAGGACAGATCCGTGAGGAACGCCACAATCTAAACTCGAATCCGGGTCAAAAAAAATTGTAATGCGACTTGAAATCAAATTCGAAATTCTGAGTGGAGGTAATATTTCAGGACATTTCAAAAATTGTCTACACTTATTGGCGGGATAAAAGTAGCGATTTGGGTGATGACACGGTGCTTATCCTTATCGCCTCGATAGAGAACGTGCCAGGACTCGGACAAATTACAATTTGGATTTTTTAGAAAAAGGACGATGATATTTTATTAAAAGGACAACGCGCGCTTGGGGTCCGCACTGATATAAAAGTCTTTTAAAAATGCACCAGACGGAAAATACTGACAGCTCAAAATGAGTTTCCGACAACTTTAATTGTTCACCAGATATCAGATTCTTTTTCGCACTGCGAAATATTTTACACGAGAGTCAATGAAATGCAAAAAAAAAATATTTGACAAATCATGTGAGGCGAGAGCGGAGAGCGCAGTTAGCAAAGTTCCAATTAAGAAATTTTGTTTGATGAATTAATCAAGTTGCCAGGACTAAATGAATTATTGATTCGAAAAACTAGAAGCTCTATAACGTCGTCACAAACGAACCTCCCCGTCCCAGTTAAGTTTATTGAAATAGTTTCGGCCGTGTTATACACACCATCAGGACTCAATTAGTCGTACATTACGATTTTCCAATTTTCTCGTAAACGAGTAATGATTTAATTTCGGGCTGTGGAGTACAAAGTGGAGGAAATGAACGTAACGTAAGCAGCAGCCAAACTGATGAAAATTAAATCTAAAAATAACAAGGACAAGGAGTTGGCGCAAATTAAATTATCAAAGCCTCGTATTGAATTAATTTTGAAAGAAACTAGACTGGGGCAGAGTTTGTTCCAGTCTTGATTGTTATCACTGCGGAAAGCAAATTATTTTCGCACGAAACAATGAGAAATTGGCGAAGAAGTGTGATTCTGCGTATTTCATGTGCCAAGCTATTTTTGTCAAGGTGTAGTTTCTGGTTATGAAAAGAAGCTTTCGGTATTCTCTTTCCAGGACCTCTCACTAACTGTGCGACAGTCCTGGAGGATACATTTTCATGCAAAAACAAGTTTAAAAATTCTTGCGTAAATTTCCTGCAGATTTAGGGAGTTTGCATGTCACCTGCTCCTCCAAAACCAATTACCTCCCAACTTGTGGAGTTCCCAACTCCAAAGCGGATTACACATTAATCCGGCAACTAGCGCAACATTGTGAGTCCCTAAAAATTTCGAATATTTCATTTGAACAATTCCAACTAATGAATATCGATTCAGAGGCAAAATGGGAATTAATTAAATTTGAAAAACGTATCGGTCTGGTTGCATTATGAACGTGAATATAAATTAGTGATTATGTTTTGTTTGGTAACAATCACCCTCTATGAATTATCGTCAACAGCGATCACGTTGATGAATTTATGTATCGTTGAGGAATTTAATGTGGTCAAAAAAATTATGTAAATCTTGCACATTACTCAAATTTATTACGCCGATGTTAAAGCAACTTTGTGGCTTGTGCGTGGATTGCTAAAACATTCAAGCAATCTGGATATACAAAGGAGCACGCGAGGCACTTGTGGGAGTGTTTGGCGGCTTATCTGCAAAGGAATCTCGAGAGTGGTCTTCAAAAATAATCGATTCCAAAACTAGACAAAGTCTCTTCGGGTTGTCTCTATTAATTGTGCCCTGCAAAACATAATCCTTGTTGGACGATTTATTCAAAAATATTCACCACACAGTGCTTGCACGCGAACTTTTGCAATTAAATAAAATTTAAAAAATTTACAACAGGAGGGTGGCGCTTTGGAATTGTTTTGTATTTATTGATTTTCCATTAGTGCCAGATCCCTTCACTTGATTGTGCATTTTTGCAAATTGCATTGAGTGGAATTTTGCACAACGAAAATAATTTAAATGTACAGTTTTCTGGACAAAACTCGTGACAAAACAACAAGTCTATGAGTGGGAGAGCTGTGGGGGTTCTAGTCCAGAATCACATGTGGTTTCTTATGGAGGCTCGCTCTTCTATTCAAGGTCATTCGGTTGGTTGCTTGAATACGGTTTGAAATCAACCAATGGGGTTAACTAATACGAACGTTTCAAGGATATTCAAGGATAGAATAAAATGATTTGTCCTTTTTCAACATTCCTTTAAATTAGAAAACGTTGTCGTTGTAATCCGCGTTAGGAAAGCAATATATTAGGCAACCAGACATACAACTATCCGAACGACCTTGATTGCGCAACAAACCTCCATAAGAAAATACAAGGGATCTCAATTTCTTTCGCCCCAAAGACTTCAACTTCATTTTCGCGATCTCTTTCTCCTAGAATCGATGAATTCCACCTCTCTGTTAATTTTCATGGGTCGATGGTCGAACAATGAAACCCTAATTTCCCCCGAAAAATATTTTCTCTTCTTTGATTCATAAAGAATCGATGGCAAGGGAGAAGTTAAGAAAAACACTTTTAAAATGTTGTTTCAACACTGCCGAAACTTAAACCTCGCCAGAGCGGCCATTATGAGTCGTAAAACAAAAGCATTGTTGAAAAAGTTTTCGACTAACTTCGATTGTAAAGTCGATCGATTTGCCTTGTCCGACAAAATTTTACAATAAATCTCACCAAACTCATTACGTAAACTCCCTTTGATATTGTTTTGAAGTTTATTTCCCAATTATCTAGTTAGAGTCCGCTGCACTCGCTAACTTTCAAATTTGTTTTCATCGCGAAAGGAAAGTTTGGGCTTGAAGATGCGGGAAGAGGTAATCCGCGTTTAATTTTAATAAAATTTGTGCGCGGTTTTCGCACTACGCGGGAAATTTTCGGTTACGCGGATCAAAAAAACTGGGCAAAATGACCGCCAACTCAACCATATCGCTCCATTTACTCGATTAATCTTGTCATCAGTTTTTTTTTTTTAAATTTTGGAGTGTTTTCGCACTGCGCGGAAAATTTTCGTTTTACGCGGTTCGAAGAAACTAGTCAAAATGGACGCCAACTCAACCATATCGCTTTATTTGCTCGATTTATTTCATCATCAGTCTTATAATAAAATTTGTGGGGTGTTTTCGCACTGCGCGGAAAATTTTCGTTTTACGCGGTTCGAAAAAACTAGTCAAAATGGACGCCAATTCAACCCTATCCCTTCATTTGCTCGATTTATCTTACCATCAGTCTCATACCGGTTGTTAAAATCCTTTTTTTATCGTTTTTTGATTTATTTTTGATTTTGAAATTCTCCATTAACTTCCTCCCGGTAAAAAATAATGATTGACTGGAATTATTCTCGCCCTCGGGGTGTTAATATCAAAGGAAAATAGAAATCATGGAAACTGTGTTGTTCCAAATTAGTGCCAGGAGCTAGCAGCTCGTGTGAAACCACTTTAATCCAAATTCCACTGATTTGATGGAACATGTTCGGTGCTGTCGAAAATCCAGGTCTTAAAAATCAATATATTTGTTCGGATAAATTGTGGAAAAGTCTAATCTACATTTCTGTAAACCTTCCACCCCAAACAAATACGCAAACGACCCCGCGAGCCAACGAAAATTATTATTTACCCGGAGTCACCTCTAATGGTGATTTAAAGCAAAAGTGAAACTGTCCTGAACAGGACAACAATCGCGAACGCGACATTACCCCTGTCTGGACAGTCCCGAATTAAGGACTCACAAAATGCTTCCAGATCCCCTAATGGAAACTTCTCCAATGACATTTTTTATCCGAAAAACAGCGACGTTTCCTGAAGTTACGAGCCAACCTGGTGCCTCGTCTATTTTTTGCAACCCTTTGAAATGTTGTGATAGCGTCTCCATAAATATTCCGGACATCCCGGGGAAGATTTAATTTTTATCAAAACAACTCACGATGTTTGCAAACAAGCGATACCAAACAAAAGCACCGACCGGAAATCTCTCTTTATTCGAAATAATTTTCCTAACAAATTTCTTGCTCGTTCCAGCAGCATTTATTTTTTTAGGGAAAATCTAAACAGGACTGTGTTGTTGTCCGGACCAGATTCCACCAATCAATCTTGCGATTACAGTGCGTTCGTTTTCTGCAGAGTAAAATTCACTCAAGATTCAGTCTCTCTCTGAAGGAGACATTTTTAATATCGCGTTTAATCTCTTCATGGTGAGATGATCCCTTTGGACCCGAAAATGGAACGTATACTTCAGATGTGTTGTGCTCGGTTAGACAGTCCTCGACTGGGATAATTAATTACAAGGATTTCGAGGAATGAGCGAAATTAATATCCACCATAATTGCTTAGTCAACAACATTCGCTCGGCTGTTGAAAAACTCGCACAAAACGCAATCTATCTCGGGGAAAGTTATAATTCAGTTCTCCTATGAATTCCTATTATTGTCTATTCCGTCTTTATCTGCAAGCATCTTCTACTCTTGTATAACTAGGTAATACAGTTTCAAAGTGCCACAATAACAATCATTGCTGCTGGAGTCCTGGCGCATCTGAACTAATCCTTAATGCGGATTAAGTTAATTGCGTATTAGAACAAGGAGTTTGGAACGGTTTGCAGGGTCTTGCCAGGTGTAGGTCATCACGTCATATGTCTAGACGTAATTGCGAATGAAAGGGAAAAAAAACTGGAAACGAGAAGTACAGAACGGCTAGAAATTAATGTGGGGTCCTAGTTGGCGTTGAAAGTTTGCCGACAGAAATTAAATAGTGTTACATTAGTATGATCTTTGATATGCAACCCTCAGAACAATTTAGTTTTACTGGTTGGGGAGAAAGTGAAATAAAAATAAAATAATGAAATGCATCAACAGTCTTAACAATTTATCTGAAATTACTGGAAATTATCTAGGTTGGGAAAAAGCTTTCTCTTTAAGGATAAACAGACCAAGCACGCAAGAAACAACAAAATAGGACTTCGAAAGCAGAAATGAGGTTAAGTTGACTTTGTGATGACAGTTCGTGAATATTTGACAGTTTTCGATTAGTATTTCATGAATTTAAACAAGGTGGTAAATTCAAATTCCAGAGCTATCTGCGATCTTACATTCTTTTATAGACAGTCTATATTATAATATGTAGCTTGGCGAAAAACTTGAAGTTTGTGTTTTTTTTGTCAATTCCTATTTTATATTATGTAGTTTCAAGTCCATGCATAAAATAAAAAGGGGAAAAAAATTGGAACGAGAAATACAGAGCGGCTAGAAATTAATGTGGGGTCCTAGTAGGCGTTGAAAGTTTGCCGACAGAAATCAAATAGCGTTAGTATGATCTATGATATGCAACCCTCAGAACAAATTAGTTTTACTGGTTGGGGACCTTGACAAAGAAGGTGCTTTGCAAAGAAAATGAAATAAAAATAAAATAATAAAATGCATCAACACTTTTAACGATTTATCGGAAATTATCGGAAATTATCTAGCTTTGGAAACAGCTTTCTCTTTAAGAACAAACAGACCAGGAACGCAAGAAACAACAAAACAGGACTCGAAAGCCGAAATGAGGTTAAGTTGACTTTGTGATGACAGCTTGTGAATATTTGACAGTTTGCGATTAGTATTTCATGCATTTCAGCTAGGTGGCAAATTCAAATTCCAGAGCCATCTGCGATCCTACATTCTTTTATAGACAGTTTTTTTATAATATATAGCTTGACGGAAAACCTGAAGTTTATGTTTTTTTTGTCAATTTCTATTTTATAGCTACAAATTCCAATTTGATAAATTACCATTTCTTGAGCGTCACACAATTTGTTGTAAATTATTTGGTGCCTCCAAGAAAATATATTATGTAGTTTCAAGTCCACGCATAAAATAGCGCTAAAAACGAAATTAATTTTAATGAGCGCGTTTTAAAGATGGCTCACACAAATTAGCTTCTCAAACAATTCTCTCGACACTTAAAAACTTGAAAGCGGCGCTTTTTTGATTAAACAAATTACGTAATCGATATTCCGGCGCATCCACCATTTTAAAACTCTACATTGTGTGACTACGACTTGTTGAAATTTAAATTGAGTAGGTCTCACTCGAAAGAGTAAAATCAGTTGCGGCAGTTGCTAAAGGAATCCAAACATTTACGATTCATTTGCCGGTCCTTAAAAGAGAAATGAAAGTTTTACGTCCGACTTGGATGTTTGACCTTTGCGAGAGGTGATGGTTAAATTCCGACAACAATCAGCACTTTGGTACAAATGGAATTAGTTGGAAACTTCGCCGGTAGGCTCCACACAAATGAATTAACCAAGCGCGAATTCCGCCAGATGGAAAATTTATGAAAAACGGGAGCGAATAATCGTGAGAGAAGTGAAACAGGGCGCTGACGTTCATAAAATTTGCGAAATAGCGCGCGAAGTTCTCTCTGGTTTGTTTGGTCTTCACAATTTTTATGTTGTTTCAGATTTGCGTTTCTTCATTTCTTACAAAGTCGGCTGTTTTGAAGCTAGCTCGGGCGAGAGCTAGGTGAGAACTGGTGCCCAAATCTGAGATGGTAAGTTTTCTAGTATTTTAAGAATCACCAAATCAATTGCCACGAAGTCGGTGTGAATCGAGGAATTTGGAAGTCACGGGGAATTGGAATTGTGTATATAATTGATGTGGGATCCTAGTAGGCGTTGAAATTTTTTAAATAATTATTTGACTATTTTCTTCAGTGAAAATGTATAACAAAGTCAAAGGAACCGATTTGTATCAGTCGTATATTTTTTTTTGTACTTTTAGAATCAGTAATAGATGGTAAGTTTTCTTGTATTTTAAGAATCACCAAATCAATTGGCACGAAGTCGGTGTGAACCGAGGAATTTGAAAGTCACGCGGCGCGCTTTGAACGTCGCTCTCGCCTAAACTACAGTGTCTATAAATGAATGTGGGATCCTAGTAGGCGTTGAAATTTTTTAACAATTACTTGACTGTTTTCTTCAGTGAAAATGTGTAACAAAGTCAAAGGAACCGATTTGTATCAGTCGTATATTTTTTTAATAATTTTAGAATCAGTAATTTTATTAGAACGCACAGGAAACAATAATAAAATTTAGATGTTATTGTAAGTAGTGTAAGAACTGTTCCAATATTATTTGTGTCATTCCATTTTGCGTATTTTCAAATCAGATTAAAACTTCTCCATTATTGTTTCTTCCACCCGATCGATCGCACCTCCGACTGCACAAACATTTACTCCTGGAGTAAATTTGGAATTTCCTCGCCAATTCTGTTATCACTGGTTTAATATTTTTCTAACAAATATACATAGGTGCAAGGTACATCGAAAGAAAACATGCGACGAGGATTGTGTTAGCATAAGCGGCCGAAGTTTCGAAATAAAATTCCTTTCGTATAAAGTTTTATGTGGACTGTATATTTTTGAAGCGAATTTTTATGACGCCATAAATGACTGATATGTACATAGTAATGCGGAATTTTTAGTAGTTCGCGTTAATAATAAATACTTGTGGTGGGTGTGGCAAGATAATAAAAAATACAGTCAAGTAAATTGGCTTCTAGAAAAATTTTGAAAGCGGTTTGTAATTAGGTAACCAAACGTACGAAGAACCTTGAAATGCGAAATTAACCTCCATAAAGAACGCATGGGATTTCGCCGAATGAAATAAACGCAAATAACACAAATAAAAAATTGTTTTGGGAATTAGAAACTTGTGTGTCAAGCAACCCACAATACAAAGCAAAGATGGATCCAGGCTTGCTTTGCAAATGTATTGTGGGTTGCATTCTCAATTCCGTCGGGCTCATTATCACTCGCGAAATACCCTGTATGTGTGTAAAGATTTTCCTTCTTTTATATAATATACAGGGTGTTTTTGAAATGCGCGCACAAATTTTAACCACGAGCTACTGGCTTCGTGTAGAACTCGGAGAAAATATCTACAAAATTCTATGTCAAAAAATAAAATGTCATTTATTTTTTGAGCTACAATTTTTTGCTTTTAGTTTTCTACGTTGTCCTACAACCTCGTGGGTAAAATTTCGGCACATTTTAAAATTACACCCTGTATATAACATTTTATAAAACGTACACCAATGCGGTTTCCTCGTTTTAAAGCATATTTCCTATAGATTACTTCGCATTGCCGTACATGTTATAAAACATGATATACAGGGTGTATTTTTAAAATGTGCCGAAATTTTACCTACGACGTTTTAGGACAACGTAGAAAACCAAGAGCAATTTAAAAAAAATGTAGCTCAAAAAATAAATGTCATTTTATTTTTTGACAGAATTTTTTAAATATTTTTTCCGAGTTTTACATGAAGCCAGTAGCTCGTGGTTAAAATTTGTGCACGCATTTCAAAACCACCCTGTATATAGAACAAATAAATGTATTGCTAATGAACGCGAGACTAATTGAGAACATTTAGCCATTCCCTTTGTTTGTCTAATTTTTTTCCACCACTTTCACACAATTTGCGAACGCTTCATCTCAATTAGACCCAATTCAAGCAATTTCACAGCCAATACCCTAAATCCAGAACGCCTTAAAGTGACGCTTGAGTTGTTCCCCCGACGTTTGTTTTGTTCGGCGTGTCTAAAATTAATTGTGCTCCCGCTTTAAAACGAACCGACAACGTAAAATAATCATCCGGAGAGGTCTTCATCTCTCCGTCTCCGAAATGAAACGCTCTCGATTCGTTCAAATCAATTATCCACAATCGAAGTTGGTGTTGGTGCCGGCGGAAGTGCACGCGGTCTGTTTGAATTATCGCTCGTTGTCCGTATCGATTCGACCTAGAATTGCAAGATAAACGGAGCTCTCGGGAAGAAAAACCCCCCCTCCTCTCTAGTTGTTCGTGGGATTCCCCCAAGATACAACATTTATGTTTCCAAGAGCAACAGTTAATGTTGCGTGTCTGATCCGGTTTGTTTGTTTTTCAGGATGGACATCCCTAGAATTTCGGTAATGACGGAAGGTAAAACAAGAGCCGGAAGGCCGCGTTTACAGCGGTCGGAACGGGTCTTCAGCGAGTCGCATCTCACCTCGTGGGAATTGTTCGTCAGGGATTCATTACTCACGTTGGCCTGGCCGGATCTTCTCAACACCGTCTCGGGGTGAGCGCTCAACTTTTTAAGTCTTAAATAAAAGGAAATATAAAAGACGACGCTTTGAATTTATTATTTGCGCCCAAACAAAAGTTTCAAGAGCCTTCGCATATTTTCTCTGTTGGCGATCCATAAAAAATCATTGACAGGCGCTTTATCAAACAATTTCCTTCATTTAAACCAAATCTGGCTGTCTAATCATTCGACTCAATAGATGTCGGAGTTTGTGTAATTAATTACATGAGCCATTGTAGCGGTTTTGTTTTTAGGACATTTCCGGAGAATGCAATTGGTGTACAACAAGCTTTGATGGCATAAATTATGCAGAGGTATCCAATGGCGCTGCGTGTTGGCATCTCAAAATTATTTCAGAGCTCTGAAACTAATCACCACTAAAATTAAATTCAATCGGGAATTGGGTTAACCTTTTTGTGTGAAATTTCTTCCGCATGTTTCAAAAAATTCATGAGAGCGAAGGGTCTTGATGGCATAATAAATACGGTCCAATTCGACGAAAAGAATGTCTCTCATGTATTAACCGGTCAGTTATCCCTTTATGTGAATAAATAAAATCGAGAGGCGAGCAGTAATAAAATAGGAATAGGACTTTTCGCCTCAAGAAATCCAATGAATGTATTTTTGTAAAATGGTGGATGCGCCGGGAAATGTTTCAATTAAATGTTTCAATATCTTTGCTGCCTGACCAGTTAGATAAAATTTGAATACCACCTTTGATAGCATTTATTATGACGAATGTAACAGAGAAAACTGCATTTCTCTGTCGTTAATAGTTTACAAAAAAAAAACTAGTTACAGAAGTGGTGGATGCGCCGGGATTTTTTTTTAAATACAAGCTGTGATACCGTAGCTGAAAAAATGTACATGCTGCAATGCACCTATAGCCAATCATTCAAAATCCCTGTAACGAATTCGTGGCATTGTGCACAAATATGCAACAATGACGAATTACACTGCAGCTGGTTGCGGTAAAATTCACGGTTTGTTATTATGAGAAATGATATTACAGAACGCTCGAAAAATTATGCTGAAAAGTAGGACGAAATGGATGTGGAGTTAGAAAGGATAACAGGACTGTATATCAACCTTTGAATTTCTCGTAAAAGGGAAAATATAGTTTTGCGATTCAGGTTCTGTTGTGAAAGTACTAAAGGTGGGTTAGTCTTTGCCAACATTGTTTTCTCTTCCATGCGATGAAATGTGCTGTATCGCTGTCAGTGTTGTGCTAAAGCTGAATCTAATTTGACATTTGAAAGAACTGATATTTTATTTATACGATGAACATCTATGTAAACTATTGCTAAATCATTCTAAGACGGAAGAATAATAAATAGAGAAAATATTACAAAAGTGTAAAAAATTTCTTGAATTAATTATTTTCATTATATTCAATTCTAAATAAGTATATGCTTGTATTACACACATTTTCATATTTGATATAAATCAGACGATTACAAAGACATTGCAATTTGAAGTAACAAAATATCCCGGCACTTTCACCACTTTTAGTACAAACGAGTATATGCTATTTTTTCGTTTAAAACTAGAGATAGCGTCATGTAGTTTTTTACACTTGATTCATCGCTGTTAAGTCTACAAAACGCAAGTTTTAAATCTGCTCTAGCTCAAACGGTGAGCGAGATATCAACCGTTGTATGAAGCTATCCCGGCGCCTCCACCATTTTTAACACGCATGTATCTTGCTCCCTCGTTTATTGCCATATACACTGTCATGCACTTTTTTGCAGTCGCTTCCTCTCCCTTAAATATATAAAACTCAATCTTTCAATTTGATCAAACTCGAATGATAAGAGAGATATCCTCTTTACATGTGAAGATATACCGACGCTTCCAACATTTTGAAATATATATAATTTCTTGGTTCATCTAATACTAGAGATAGAGCAACGCAGTTTCTTTTAATAAATCCGTCACTATTTGCTTTACAAAACGCAGTTTTTAGATCTGATTTAGCTCAAACCGTAAGCGAGATATCGTCCTTTGTGTGAAACTATCCCGGCGCCTCCACCATTTCCAAAATGTATATATGTTGTTTTCTCATCTGATATTAGAGATACAGTAAGGCAGTTTTTTGCAATTGATTTGTCTCCGGTATTAAGTTTATACAATACATTTTCAAATTTGATCTAGCTCAAACAGTAACGGAGGTATCATCAATGGTATTGAAAAAATTTGGAAAAAAATATTGCAAAACTAGGATTCATTGTGACGTGTTGAAACGGTAAAATCTCTCGAATCAAATGTTGCAATTCATAGCAAAAGCAATTTGGAAGTTTCTTGTTGTCACTCTCTTACTCTTATTATTTTGGAAACTTTTATTGCGAGAATCTGGGGTTTAGCAAAATGTTGCGAATTGATTCAGGGACTCGACTCACGCTTATGAGATAGGGCAACGTAGTTTCTTTCAATAAATCCGTCACGATTTGATCTACAAAACACAGTTTTTGGATTTGATTCCGCTCAAACCGAACGCGAGATATCACCTTTTTCAAGAAACTATCCCGGCGCCTCCACCATTTCCAAAATGTATATATGTTGTTTTCTCATCTAGTATTAGAGATAGAGTCATGCAGTTTTTTTCAATCAACTCATCATCATCTGGTCTATACAATGCAATCTTGAATTTGATCTAGCTCAAACAGTAACGGAGATATCAACAATTGTATTGAAAAAAATTTGGAAAAAATTATTTCAAAACTAGGATTGATTGTGACGTGTTGAAATGGTAAAATCTCTCGAATCAAATTTTGCATTCATAGCAAAAGCAATTTGGAAGTTTCTTGTTGTCACTCTCTACCTCTTATTATTTTGAAAACTTTTATTGCGAGAATATGGGGTTTAGCAAAATGTTGCAAATTGATTCAGGGACTCGACTCACGCTTATGAGATAGAGCAACGTAGTTTCTTTCAATAATTGCGTCACGGTTTGATCTACAAAACACAGTTTTTAGATCCGATTCAGCTTAAACCGTAAGCGTGATATCGTCTTTTCCTTGAAACTATCCCGGCGCCTCCACCATTTTCAAAAAATATATATGTTGTTTTCTCATCTAGTATTAGAGATAGAGTTATGTAGTTTTTTGCAATCGACCCATCATCATCAGGCCTATACAATGCAATTTTGAATTTGATCTAGCTGAAACAGTGACGGAGATATCATCAATTGTATTGAAGAAATTTGGAAAAATTTATTTAAAACTAGGATTGATTGTGACGAGTTGAAACGATATAATCTCTCGAATCAAGTTTTGCATTCATAGCAAAAGCAAGTGGAAGTTTCTTGTTGTCACTCTCTTACTCTTATTTTTTTGAAAACTTTTATTGCGAGAATCTGGGGTTTAGCAAAATGTTGCGAATTGATTCAGCGACTCGACTCACGCTTATGAGATAGAGCAAAGTAGTTTTTTTCAATAAATCCGTCTCGATTTGATCTACAAAACACAGTTTTTAGGTCTGATTTAACTCAAATATTGTATTGAAGAAATTTGGAAAAATTTATTTAAAAACTAGGATTGATTGTGACGAGTTGAAACGATATAATCTCTCGAATCAAATTTTGCATTCATAGCAAAAGCAATTTGGAAGTTTCTTGTTGTCACTCTCTTACTCTTATTATTTTGAAAACTTTAATTGCGAGAATATGGGGTTTAGCAAAATGTTGCGAATTGTTTCAGCGACTCAACTCACGCTTGTGAGATAGAGCAACGTAGTTTTATTCAATAAATCCGCCACGATTTGATCTACAAAACACAGTTTTTAGATTGATTCAGCTCAAACCGGACGCGAGATATATCGCCTTTTTCAAGAAACTATCCCGGCGCCTCCACCATTTTCAAAAAATATATATGTTGCTTTCTCATCCAGTATTAGAGATAGAGTCATGCAGTTTTTTGCAATCGACTCATCATCATCAGGCCTATACAATGCAATTTTGAATTTGATCTAGCTCAAACAGTGACGGAGATATCATCAATTGTATGGAAAAAATTTGGAAAAAATTATTTTAAAACTATTGATTGTGACGAGTTGAAACGATAAAATCTCTCGAATCAAATGTTGCAATTCATAGCAAAATCAATTTGGATGGTTCTTGTTGTCACTCTTCTTACTCTTATTATTTTGAAAACTTTTATTGCGAAAATGTGGGGTTTAGCAAAATGTTGCGAATTGTTTCAGTGACTCAACTCACGCTTATGAGATAGAGGAACGTAGTTTTTTTCAATAAATCCGTCACGATTTGATCTACAAAACACAGTTTTTAGATTTGATTCTGCTCAAACCGGAGGCGAGATATCGTTCTTTGGGTAAAACTATCCTGGCGCCTCCACCATTTTCAAAACATATAAATGTTGTTTTTTCATCTGGTATTGGAGACAGAGTCATGCAGTTTTGTGCAATCGACTCATCATCTTCAGGTCTATATAATGCAATTTTGAATTTGATCTAGCTCAAACAGTAACGGAGCTATCATCAATTGTATTGAAAAAAAATTGAAAAAATTATTTCAAAACTAGGATTGATTGTGACGTGTTGAAACAGTGAAATCTCTCGAATCAAATTTTGCAATTCAAAGCAAAAGCAATTTGGTAGTTTCTTGTTGTCACTCTCTTACTCTTATTATTTTGAAAACTTTTATTGCGAGAATGTGGGGTTTAGCAAAATGTTGCGAATTGATTCAGGGACTCGACTCACGCTTATGAGATAGAGCAACGTAGTTTCTTTCAATAATTGCGTCACGGTTTGATCTACAAAACACAGTTTTTAGATCCGATTCAGCTCAAACTGTAAGCGAGATATCGTCCTTTCCGTGAAACTATCCCGGCGCCTCCACCATTTCCAAAATGTATATATGTTGTTTCCTCATCTACTATTAGAGATAGAGTCATGCAGTTTTTTGCAATCGACTCATCATCTTCAGGTCTATACAATGTAATTTTGAATTTGATCTAGCTCAAACAGTAACGGAGATATCATCAATTGCATTGAAAAAAATTTGGAAAAAATTATTTCAAAACTAGGATTGATTGTGACGTGTTGAAACGGTAAAAATCTCCCGAATCAAATTTTGCATTCATAACAAAAGCAATTTGGAAGTTTCTTGTTGTGACTCTCTTACTCTTATTATTTTGAAAACTTTTATTGCGAGAATCTGGGGTTTAGCAAAACGTTGTGAATTTCTTCAGCGACTCGACGCACGCTTGTGAGATAGAGCAACGTAGTGTTTTCAATAAATCCATCACGACTTGATCTACAAAACGGAAGCAAGATATTGGCCTTTGTGTCAAATTGTCCCGGCGCCTCGACCATTTTCAAAACGCATATATGTTATTTTTTCATCTGGTATTAGAGATAGAGTTATGCAGTTTTTTGCAATCGATTCGTCTCCATTAAGTCCATACAATGCATTTTCAAATTTGATTTGGCTCAAAAAGTAACAGAGATATCGTCAATTGTATTGAAAAAAATCCGCAATAAATTATCCCAAAACTAGAACTGATTGCGATCAATTGAAACTCATTGTATTATTATTTTGAAAACTTTTATTGCGAGAATGTGAGGTTTAGCAAAATGTCGCGAATTGTCTCGTCTTCTGTTTCCATTATTAAATAGCAAAGATAACATAATGAGGAGCTGAAAATTTGTTTTGTTAGTCTAAATACTCTCTAAATTGTTATGTTTGAATAATTCGCAAAATGTATCCTGCCCTTGTCGGCGTAAATTAGAACAAGTGTAAAAGTGGTTCGCGCAACAAGACTCGTTTCTCATTTCCATATTAAAATTCTCGATCCTCCCTCTAGGTAAATATTAAGCCCGTTCCGCCATCGGATGCAAAATAAATGGAATCCCCACATAAATCTTTGACTCTCTCCTTATTAACCCATGTTTAGTATGATAATATTTAATGGCCCTGGAATTAACCTAGGCGCAATCACAAGGTAAATAACCACCCCATTGGTGCGGCTTAAAACGACAATGAAACTGGAGCACCTATAGAAACGTAAACTTCAACAATCAACCCCGAACAATAAGTTTGAAGGTTGCGCTTGTTGTAAGTGGAAACTTTTACTTCCGAATGAAACTTGCTCATAATTCGAAACTGTCATCTCTCATTTGGGCCTACTTCTCCCCCCGGCCCACTCATCACTATTAGCCCCACCTTTGCAGATATTTAGACTCTCCCTAAAATTTCCCTCGAGGTCCATTTGATCCAAAAACTCAGGATGCTGCGCCGCCGGATCGATCCTGACCCAAATTCGTGTCACCTCCCCTGGATTAAGCCCAACTATTTTAATTGCAAGAAACCGCAACCCACAAAAAATATTTACGCACGTGTCTCTCGTATTGGTCAGTTTTGGGGGGAAACTGGATGTGTAAGCGTTGGCATTTCCTAATGGCCGGTCCTGGTTGCTTTTATTGCGTACGTGTCCGGATTATGATTCGCGAAGGACCTCCCTTAGGATGTCCCGTTATCGAAAATTGATGAAATGCCTTGCTTAATGCTCTAAATAGGTAAGCAACATGGCGAATGCATAAAAGATGAGCGTGAAATTCGGGGCGGGATGGAGTTGCGCAACTGTTGTTACAACTTTAAGGGATCGGATATTATCGCGAAATGAAGCTTCGATGAAATTGCTGATTTGGAACGCCAAAAGTAGACGCCTTTTGTTTGCTCAAGTAAATGAACCGAGTTGGCAAGTTTGCGTAACGTGAGATCGCCGGAAAATATGAAATCTTGCAAGAATGTATCACAAAATAGTATACAGGGTGTTGTTGAAAGTTGGACAGATATTTTAACCACGAGCTACTGGCTTCATGTAGAACTCGGAAAAAATATTTAAAAAATTCTAAAAACTAAAATGACATTTATTTTTTGAGCTACAATTTTTTTTAATTGCTTTTAGTTTTCTACGTTGTCCTACAACCGCGTAGGTAAAATTTCGGCACATTTTAAAAATACACTCTGTATATATTATAAAATATTATATACAGGGTGTATTTTTAAAATCTGCCGAAATTTTACCTACGAGGTTGTTTGACAACGTAGAAGACTAAAAGCAATTAGAAAAAAATGTAGCTCAAAAAATAAATGTCATTTTATTAAAAACTGGCGGTGTGAAAGACTAATAATTTGTATTTTAGTTATGGCATGTTTTAAGCCGAGTGAATAAAATAGTACGGCAATTATGGAAGCACTTTAGACTTTCATTACTCAAATGTAAAAGTCTCCGCAATGAATAAATAATATAGTTTAATTTCACCCCCAAAGAGGCATTGTTCGTCGGAAACAAAAGCGCCACAGCAAGAAATTCCATTACTGGAAAGGACCAAACAGAAATTATAATTTCATGTCAACTCCGGAATCGATAGTTGAAATAATTCTCTTATTCCCACATCGAAAGCTCGAATGAAATTTAAAAAATGCATAACACTCATAAATTACACCTCCCGAGGAATACTTTTGACAGTTTTCAAACTTTCCACATTAATAATGTAATAGGTGGATAAATTGCAAAAAGAAAATGTAATCGAGAGAGGTGACAGTGTAATCCGAATTTCGCATTCGCACGTGGAGGGTCCGCATTAGTCTGTCAAGTGATCAAGCAATTTGGCTTAATTAAAGCTTGTCGCGGTTAAATAATTAAAATTAATTTGGAGCACATCTAGATCAGGCACGACACACTTTCCACAAAGCAAATAATGAAGAGTAGAGTGTTTTTGTGGTAATCCCAGAGATTGGAGGCCGAGACGCAGTCGAGGCCGGCAACTGGGCGAAGCACAAGAAGACTGACCTCGTTTATTTTTTTTTCTTGTATTTTGTGCGAGAATCAAATCAGTTTAGATAGTTTGCGTGAGATCTTCGTGATTATTCAATTCTCAAGTGCTCCGATTTATTCTCGCCACCGTCCAATCAATATTTAATATTCAATTAAGAGTGTTGTATTGTCTCTCCGACCCAACAAAGACCTGAAATCCCCCCGGTGTCCGGGTGCATGGCCTATTCCCGACAAGTGGCGCGCATGCACATCATTAATAAGCCCGAAAGCTTTGATGGTATATCTGTGCTTTGAAAGTGAAGCTTTGTAAATAGTGGACATGCGCGAATTTTAAATTTCACCACACCAACAAGGTACTAATTGATCTAGATCAGTAAAGGTTCGATAAGTCGGCAAGATGACGCGATTCTCCCCCAGTGCCGGAAGTAAAGCGACGCGAATCATCCCCTAGAGGGGCCGTTGTGTTCGCGATGAGCATGAAATACCCGCTGAGAGGCCGCGGAGGAATGCTGGATAGGGGGAGGACTGGGAGAAGGATGGCGATAGTGGCCCACCGTAAATTAGACATTCGCAGTGCAAGTTTGGAGACTTGGAGTAACGCCACTCTTAGGTAATTAGCGCCCCATCGCTTATTCCATTCCAACCCATCAACACGACTCACAATAGACGCGACAATTTGCACTTACACTGATTATTACGAAAATGGTCTGACGACGACTGTTTCGCTATTTATTTTAACGTAATTCGATTGCGAAATGGTTCCAAAAAGAAAACACTCACTCGGTGATCAGTGGAGCTTGCAATTTCCAGTCTGATCTAAAAAATTCCAAACAAAGAGTTGTCTCAGTTCTACGCGAAAATGACTCCAATATTTTTTGTAGCTTATTCAATTTTGAATAAATTTACTCCTGTGCAAAATTCCCGTAGGACTAATACTTTTCACGATAATGTTGTTAGAAAGTACAGTCGCGCGACGCGACTAGCGATTATGCGATTCAAGTACTGCCGCACGGTTGAAGCCGCTTGTTGATGAACTCGTTGCGAAATTTGCAATTTGTTATAAACGGATTTGTAGTGAATAACATCGTCTTTAAAACGGTAGTAGAAGAATTCGAATTGCTCAATAATTGTACCAGTTACAGACGATCAAAATTGATCTTGTCTGTCACACCTGTTGAAATTACTCCCGTGTTGTTTTTCCTCAGCACGTGCTTATTGTTATCGCAAATTCAAAAAATTGTTACGAGGCATATCACGAATTGAATTCCGGTTAAAATGATATGTAGATAGTGATGGAAATAAATTAGAGTCAAATTATACAGATGGTAGTGTTAATATTGATGTATCGAAGATACCTAAACCAAGAAAAAATAATTAAAGCGATAATATTGAATCATAAAATCTACAATATAATTTAATGATTTAAGGTCATCATCAGTAACAGTTTTGTAATATTAAATAGTCCTGTAGTAATTTAAAAAAAAGAGTTTTGTACCAAGATTGTTAAAAAAATTAAAAAAAGTTTGGTTGGGTTTGAGCGCTTGTAACATTGGAAATATCCGAGATAATGTAACTATTGAGATATCACTTAATCACAAATTCAATTCTTAATAGATTCCATCTAGATTTTTCGAATTTGGAGTGACAATAAAAAATTCGCTGGAAAAAACTCCGCACAAGTGGTGACAGACAAGTATTCATTTTGAACGTGCATAACTTGCCCAATTATACACCAAACTAAATTTTTCTGCCACCGTTTTAAAGACAGTTTTATTCGCTACAAAACAACGTATTAGAAGTTGAAGATCTAGCTGTTGGTTTAACAGCAGACAGCTTCAACTCCGCGGCGACGCTTGAATAGTAATTCGCTAGTCGCGCGGCGCGACTGAATATTCCAGCGGCGCTATCACAGAAAGTACTAGTCCTAGTGAAATTTTGTACATGATGAAATTTGTTCAGAATTTAACGATCTACAAAAAACATTTAGGTCGTTTTCATGTAGGACTTCTCCAAATCAATGTTATTTCCCTAAAACATTTCTATCGACTTTTGCCTCTCGGTGAAAGCGTTTGTACCCTTTAATCTACAAACCGACTTAATTACAGTTATGCCGTTTGCGACTGTTGTCAATGGAGTTCGTGTTTTCAAGTGTTATTTCAAAAATTCCTCTTCAGATTCCTCGTTTGAAATTTCCTTGAGTGAGCGATGTCTGGTTCGTATTACGGAGGGATTACGGATGTTTGCGTAAAACGCGGAAAATTTTAATTTTCGTTGTAAATAAGGTCGACCTAGGCTCTCCTCCCAAAGAGGGAGAACGAACCAATCAGCCTGTGACGCGCAATTTAACATGCTAACAGGTAGTATTGAATTTGCTATTTTTAGCCGACTTTTAATTTTATCACTGATTATCATAAAAAAATACTGTGCGGAAGGGTTGGTGCGCAATTGTTTTCGATCAGACAACCCGGCGAGGGCGCAGTGTTTGTTTTTAATTTTTACTGATCAGAGGAGGAAATATTTTCTGAGGAAGTGTAAATTGTGTTAATCTTGATTAAAAAGGTTTTCAATTTCACAAATTCAAGTAATTTATTCACCTGAAATTAATTTCATTTCCAAATGAACCGTTTGTCTCATTAAAGGACAACTGTACTTTTAATAGAACCATCTGGACAAAAACCTATTCCCTTTTCCAGTTCTATCCGCGCTTGTTTTAATTTCCTTCAATTCCAGCGACTTCAATTTTCAGTAAATGGGGAATTTAATTCACAACCCACAAAAAGGCTAAATTACCCTAATAAACTTTTAATTGGGTTATGCGGTCACTGCATTGGTGCTTCTCCACTATATTAATTTCAAAGGAAAAACTTTCCTATTGGATTAGTGATGCAGCTACTGGGAAAGTGCAACTGTCAAGGGTGAAATTAAACTTAAACCGGATTGCACAAGTAGATGAGCACGTGCCGTGATAACATGTTTTGGGACGCTGAAACACTCGATAATTTCCCTTCTCGATGCTTGTCGAAGCGATTTGTTGTCGAATAAATTCTTGTTTTGGCTGTTTTGCCACCTCATGTTATGATAACTCACCGTGACACGAAAAAATTAGATATCTGTCGGAAAAATTGCGCTGCGAGCAAGATTGATCACGTCGTTGTCTCAATTTGACCCACTTCCCAAATGGTAAAACTTTAATGGGAATTTTGAATACGTAAGGTGCCTGCAGCTGCGCTCACGCAAAGTATTAAAAGCGAAATAAATGTGATTATTTATGCAACACACAATACATTTGGACCGTGAAGTGTATTGTTGGTTGCATTCTAGATCGCGTGTTTTACTTAAAAAACAATGATTTGTGGTGGTTTTACGTGAAAATGATACAAACGTTTTTTGTAGCTTATTAAATTCTGAACAAATTTGGTTCTGTACAAAATTTCAATAGAGCTAATAGTTTCCACGATAATGCCGTTAGAACGCTCGGTAGCGTGAGCGACTGAGCGACTGAAATATTCCTGCACAGTTGAAGCTGCCTGTTGCGAAATTCACGCAGAAATTTCCACTTTCTTCTACATCAGTTGATTGTAAATTCAATTATCTTGAAGAGGGGGGTAGAATAATTAAAATCACTCAATAATTACAAAAGTTATAGACGTTTAAAATCGATCTATTATGTGACATTTGTTGAAAGTACTTTTGTAAGTTTTATGCCCAGCAAGTGCTTGTTATCACTCAAAATTCCGAAACAACAATGAAGTGTATTGAATTCCGATTAAAATGGTGTATAGAAGATGATAGTGGTAAATTGCAGTCAAATAATACAGACGTTTGTGATGATTTTAATCTGTCGAATTTAGAGAAACGAAGAAAAATTAATTAAATGGAAACATGTAACAATATCATGTAAAAGTGAATTGTGTGATTTCAAATTGTCGTTAATAAACGTCTTGTAGCAGTAACTAATCAGTAATTTGGTTGTAGTAATTTTTAAAAGACTTTTTTCCTCGAACTTATAATTAAACTTAAAAAAACATTGTCGGAGTTTGAGCGCTCATAACTTGGAAAATATTTGACACAATTTAATGATCGGGACATTATTTAATCAGCGATTCCACTCTTAACGACTTCCACCCGAGTTTTTTTAATTTAGGGCGATAATAAAGAATTCTCTGGAGGAAGCTTCACGGGGTAATTTCAAGAGACGCTAGAGACAAGCATCAATTTTGAACGTCCATAACTTTTGTATTTATTGAGCAATCACAATTTTTTTGCCACCATTTTAAAGACAATTTAATTCTTTACAAAATGATAAAAATGTGTCAGTTTCGCAATAGACAGTTCAACTCTGTGGCGACATTTGAATCGCTTAGTCGCGTCGCGCGATTAAATCTTTTAACGACAGTATCGCGGAAAGTATTGGTCCTACCACAATTTTGCATATGACCAAATTTATTCAAAATTTACTAGCCTACAAAAGATATTCGAGTCATTTTTACGTAGGGCTAACACAAATCAATACTATTTGATGAATACGCATTTTAAATACTTTTAAAGGGTGTGAAGGTCGTGCAACTTAAAAAATCAACACGCTAAAATTAATAAATACCTTGATAAATACAAATAAAGAACAATTGTAATAGTTATTTGTGTATCAAGCCCAAAAAGTGCTTCTTTTTCGTCGGAGTCTTCTGGCCGAGGCGCAGCCGAGGCTCAACAGGCGAGGACAAAAGGCATTTTTTTTTTATTTTTTAGGCGACCCCACAAACCACAAAGCAAAAGACATCATTGGAGACATTACAAATTTATTTTGTTTTTCAAATATATTTATTAGTACTTATTAACAAAACTAGATATTTACTATTTGCAATGCAATTACTTATTTACATAATTTATGGTGACGGGACAACTGTCGGTTTTGTCTTTTTCGTTGCTAACGTACTAAACAGACCAACAGATGGCGCCACGGCCAGCGTCCGAAAAAGAGTTACTTTTTGTCCCCTTGTGAGCACGTAAAATCACCGTTGTCATTAATGGTGCAAGATACATTTTTACAAACCCTTGATGAAAAGAATTTTATGGGACGTTTAGTATTCATAGAAAGGTCTTATTCCTCCCTGGAATGTTTCTTTGCTTTGTGTTGAAATTCTCTACTAAAAGATTCATTCCAAGTAAACACAGGAAATTAAACACTTCCTGTAGTATCGACGAGCATGACTGTCACAAACTCTGTGAAACCCTAGGCAAAAATAATCTCTTGAATTTCAATTAAGAATTTTTCTAGGTGCATTTCAACAATTGTATTTTGTACTGTGGATCAAATTTCAAAGTTTAATGAACAGTATTTGCTCTCCGAAAGTAGTCACAATTCTCAAAAGTCAGGCAATATCGCAGTCCCTCCAATAATGCACCTCTTTCAAGCATATCAGATAGCTATAACTAAAACTTCCTCGACTTTCTTTTATTCCACCGAGGGAGAACACCCACTGTTTACGTGCAACTTTCCTTATTGGATTTTTTGCATTTTACTTTTTCCACCCTTGAAAACTCAACTAAAGACGGATTTCCACTTAGATCTTATTCCCAATCGACGGATAAAATTTATTTGTACTTCCCCGAGTACACAGAATGATCTCAATTGTGGGGTTACTGCTTGCGACGAATATCAAAAACGCGTCTAAATCAATCGTAAATATTTGGCTTTAATTTGACGTAATCCCAATTTAGTTT
This sequence comes from Tenebrio molitor, assembly GCF_963966145.1. Lineage (NCBI taxonomy): Eukaryota > Metazoa > Arthropoda > Insecta > Coleoptera > Tenebrionidae > Tenebrio > Tenebrio molitor. The sequence goes on from NC_091053.1 coordinate 2,265,431, forward strand.
ATTAAGTGATTTAATTTAGACAGAACGGAAATAATTTGTGTTTGCTTTAAATTACGATCGATAAGAAGATAATAAAAAAATAGTATATTATGTCATATTTTACTGACGTTTGAAGGAAAAAAAAATTGCTTACTATTTGCTAGGCTTGCTGTAATCAATTTTACAAAGTTCATTAATGAAAATATTTTGTTGAAAAACTTCAACAGCGCTTCTGTAGACGTGTGAATTAACAGGTCAAAAGGCCAAGCTAATTGCAACCGGTTTGCGTGTTGGCAACAAGAACAACTCAATTGAAAACAACCCCCGCCCATTAAATCCTGCGGGAAACCATAAAACCAACAGTGATGCGAATCGAACACGCTGGGAATGCATTAAATTGTATTTTAGCAACATTTGCTTGTTAAGACAGTTGTGTGATAATCTTCCCCTCACAAGACAAATTCTTGCTCCAATTCAACGCTCTTAGTCGAGGTTTCGAGAGAGGACCCCAAGAGTCCCACGAAAAAAATTTAAAAGGACCTCTTAGATAGCAAATGCGAAGATATTAAATATTTAACGTAAAATTTGGAAAAGAAGAGGATAAAATTGCGTTTCTCGTTTGTGCGACGAGATAATCTCAGTCTCGTTGTTATTCGTTGTTTTCTCCAAAGAGTTGAAATCAGATACATTTTGAATGATGTCGTAAAGGTTAACAAACTGTTGAAGGTGTGGACAAAAGGCATAAAAGTGTAGCTCCAAAGGGAGATTTGCTGCTTTAGGAGAAAGAAAGTGCAGCACTCTTGCTGTATTTTTACGAAAACAATAACAAGATTTTGTTGGATGCTTTGAAGATGAAGAATCGATGAAGAAACTGGTACTATTGCGTAGGATAGGATATTAGCAAACCTTCAAGGTCACAACTATATTATGAAAAAAGGGAGCACAACATCCAGGCCGGATTTATTTATCATTACTAATCAAAGACCTGATGAAGTTATAGTGGATCCCAGCGGCCACCCATCCAACTATTGAGCGTGTCCAGAGTTGCTTAACCTCTCGAATCGAATGACAACAAAGGCTAACAAGGTTTTACTAATGTCTAAGTATATTTTTTTTACACACCAGAATTAGAAACAATAAAAATAAAAATGCCTAACAAAAATGCTTTCTTTGTTTCGCGTCAGGAAAATTTGTGAATTTGTGAAAAACGTTTTATCGTTTGAGATCTTTTCGCTTTTTCCTCGAATGATATTTTTGCAAAAAAGCGTAACAAAAACGTGTGGGAAAAGAAAAACCAATTGATCCCACGTTGTGTTATCTTTTTTGTGGTGCGAAGGGCTATTAAATGAAACGAATGAACACGCTTCAGTTAAATTTTATTTAACAAGAAAAACCCACTTTGGGGAGTTTGGTACGAACAAAACTTATAAATATCTGAGTAAATTTAATAAATGATATTTGATGGGTTTCTGATTTTAAGGAACTTTGCCAATAAGTTGAAAATTCATGAATAAATAAATAAGTAAAGCAAACTTAATTTTGCGATGCGAAACATGTTATCCTATAATGACTTGACTTGCTTCCTTTGCTAAACTTACTCCTTGGGGAATATTCCTGTGAAGCAACCCGGTCCAGTCTGGAACAAGTTGGGACTTTATTTTTATTTGTGTCATTTGACGATGGCTTCTGTGCTCTATGTCGGGGTTCTCAGGAGTTTTCTGGCCGAGGCGCAACCGAGGCTTGAAATCAGGCGAAGACAAAGGCGCAAAGCAAAAGACATCTTACAAGTTTAGTTTGTATCTTCTACCTTATATTAACAGTTTTTTTTTTAATAGTATTTGTTATCAGCTTACCAACAAATCTAGAAATTTACTATTTGCAATACAATTACTGATTTAGATAATTTATGGGGATAAGACAATTATCGGTGTTGTCGGTTTCGTTGCTAACTTATTAAACAGACCAACAGATGGCGCCACGGTCAGCGTCCGAAAAAGAGTTACTTTTCGTCCGCTCCTGAGTACGTAAAATTACCGTTTTCATTAAATCTTCTTACTTCACCAAAGTTACGATAAAAAGGTCGAGAAAAATTCTTCCAATCTTTGCTGACTGCATTCGATGTTTAATTATTTCAGTCAAAGAGCAGATAGATTCTACAAATAATTTTCTGCATTTTACCTCTCACAAACATCCCTTTCGACGAAATCAATACTATACATTTTTTTTTATAAACAAACAAGCAGGTCAAAGTCCGATGTCCTTTCAACTGGAATATCCCTGCCTCGCGGCACAGATAGTAAGAATTTGTTCCACTGTACTGTCCTTGCTAACCACTCCCCTCATTTTAACCCTTATGTCGTGGACAATTAGTTCGCCCTGTTCGTTCACCAAACCACCCTTTTTTAGCAAAAAGCCAGCTCGTTCAACTTGGGATCACCCACCGTAATTGCGACTCTCCTGGCACCCCAAAACAATCCTTCTGCATTTAACTCTTCATTGTTTCACTGGAGCAAGCAAGTTCTTGAATGCAATCAACAATAAATTGCTTACTTGAGCTGTAACCCACCACAACGTCGTGATTTTTACTGTCGCACCAAATCTAAAGTCACGACTGAATTAGAAAGTGCAAGAATCTTGTGCACAATCGAATTGTCACAATTAGGGGTCAAAGGTTGAAAAATAATACAGTTTTTGACCTTCAAGATATGTAGAAGACTGGGACACTTTGGTAAATATTGTTACAACTACAAATTAGTAAACAAATCGTGTGATGTCAATTTATTTGTCATACAATTTGCTCTTTGGCCTATTCTCATAAAAACATGTCATTGATTTGAACGCAGTCTCTTGAGGGGTCTCTTGCTTTACGGTGCATTTCCTGATGTACCTTTCCAGTGCGGCTTCATCACTGATTACTTCTCGAAATTTTCTTCTAATGTTGTGGAACAGAAAATTACCCGATTCGTCCACAAAACCAATCGATTTCATTGTGCACAAGATGTATTCCTTCATAATGGGGTCGTCCACGAACACGTCATCGGAGAACTTTTTCTCCAGATCTTCGGAGATCCCAGTTTGGGTTCGACAGTCAGATCCAAGACACTGCAACTTTTTTTCTACAATCTGAAGACAAACCTTTCAACATACCTGGACCACAGCTGCTGCTAACACAGAAACGCACAAAAACTTCATCGTTGTGTTGTTGCTTTGAAGCAACTAACAAGAAAGATGTTTTAAAAATGTTTTTATTAGTGCTAGAGGTCAAACGGTCAATCAGGATTTATCGTTTATCGCAAAATTATTTGCTAATAACTATGCAATCACAATGGAGAACACTTTGAATACATAATATGTACTTGGGGCAACAGTTCAAGAGTTCAACAGTTCGACCATCTCTATCAGTTTATTTGCCTTGAGAGCTAAATATTACAAATTTATCAAATGTTTATTTCATTATTATTATATAACTCTTCAACATTTCTTTCATCCTTTTCTCTTCCGATACCAACAAGCCACCATCTCATACGCCGTCACCTGTGGCGTCTCCCTCGTTACGACACATTTATCGACAAGCTCCTTCGGTTCGTCCTCGCTGCGACTCACTTGCTTCACTTTCCTCCTGATAGCGTCAATCTGCAAATCTCCATGTTCGTTCATAAAACCGATCTTCTTTAAAACACAAAACACGTATTCTCTCAGTTTTGGGTCATCCACAGTTTCGCGATTTCGCAGCTTCGCGATCGATCCTTGTGAGACTCCTGTTGCAATTTTGCATTCTGCGCTCTGGATTTTTATCTGTCTCTTGTCCTCATCTGTCGTGACCTGGAGCAATTACGTAAAGAAATCAGACAACGGCAACTATGAAACTAATTACCTGACCGGCAGTCGCTGCCAGAAGCACAATTAACAAACAGAGATTCTTCATTGTGGAATTGCCGTCGTTGCTGCTCTTGCTGTTCGGTGGCAATTGCTCCTCTACTGCATTGGAAATTATCTTCGGCGTGTTTGGGCACCGATGCAAGAATCAATATTAACTAAGTCAATTTTGTAGTCTTGTGGATAAGATAAATGAAAAGCGACGTTTGTTCAGGTGGTTCAACTTTAATTTATTTCTTGCGGGATGTCTTGGGAACAAAACGGTAGAATATGTGAAGAAATAAGTTGAGAAAAAAACAGAAACGGAAATGACGATAGAAGAATAAGGGAAAAATAAAGTTTGAATGCGAAGAAGGAGATTTATAAAACAAGCATAAGAAGCCCAAGAGAAAATTACAAAATAGCAAAATCTTTCTGTGAAATGGAGATTTTTGAACAAAATTACATGATCGGATGATACGAGTATATTTTGTGTGAAATTTTATTTTCTAACAATTTTTCTCTCCAGTAGTTCACTTCAAATTTCCTGTGGTATGTCGTATAATGAAGCTTCATCTGGCTAAGGTGAAAAATATTTTTTGTCCATTTTGCTGCTTTTGTATTATTTATTAGATTCTCTCAAGGATCAAAAAATAAATACTGAGTGATTTTCTTCAAATTTATTGTTCAAAAAGTGTGTCAAGGTTTACATCGCTGAAAGTCTTAAAGCGATCACATTACGACTTGTTATCGCGAGTGCACCTAAGGAAGTTGGATGAAGACTCCTGAGGAGTGGCCTTCTTGACTGCACATTTGGCAACCAAGGCATCGATCTTCTCTGGATGCTCAGCGACTTCCTTCAATTTCGTCTTCATGTGCTCCACTTGGAATTCACCACTAGCGTCGATGAATCCGGACTTCTTCAAGATGCAGAAAGCCTGCTCTTTCAGTTTGGGGTCATCCACTTCTTCACCGTTGCGAACCTTAGTGAGGGTTTCTTCCGAGATTCCAGTCTCGGCCTTGCAGGCGTCGCTGTACTCCTGCAGCCTCTCACTACGTGTGTTGGCCTGGACAGCATCACAATAGAAAATACGAAAAAATCGTTTACACAGTGTACTTACGGGGTTGGCGGCGACCAAAGCAATGAGGGCAAGACAGAGGAGAAGCTTCATCTTCGGATTTGATATTTCTCGGTTAGTTGAAGAAACTGTGAGATGTGGAGCGATTTTGATCGCTTTTATAAGCGGTACTTATCCCGATTCACGTGGAAAAATGAAATATTTTAATGATTCCCGGAATGTGAGATAAGAAAACTTGGCAGTATCAGATGACTAAACAAAAATTGTTGTAAACGATGATATTGAAGCTCGTTAAGATTTTGTCGCTCAAAGTTGTTATATAATATAACATCTACAATGCATATGTTTGCATTTGACCTTAACAAACAACTTTAATTTAATAATGTCACCGCTCTGACACTGTTTTCTTTCATTTTTCTCGAAGTGTCTCACTCCGGATAAGTACATATTTAAGAAATGTGTAAGAAATAGATGATGTGTACGAAGAGATACACATACCGCAGCTACCAAAGAAACAATGTAATTGATAAGAATTGGACAATGTAGCACCGACAGCAAATATTTTTGCTGAAAGTTGGATCTGATTTTTTTCTTTCGGCACTGTCAATATGTTAAAAGACAAGAGCATTTATTTATCAGGAGAAAAACCTAGAGAGATTCCGAAATAGATTTTTATGTGTTAATTACCAAACACAATCACAACAAATAAGATTATCAAATTTGATTTTGTATAATTTTTTGGGGGTTTAAGATAATTAAATTTGACAAATAATCTAATGTACAAATCATAATTTCGACGTGAAAGACGTTAGAAAGCGGTAATAATTGTGCATTTTAAAACTTCACAATGTAGGCGTTGAAGACTCGATTGTGAACGCACAATACGGATAAAGGATCACTGATCAGCTAGCTGTTAAATCTTATGGTTTTACAGGAGTGGTGCATTCTCAATCGACTCTCCAACGGCAACATTGAAAATGAAAACCTGGGCTGAGTAACCATTGAAAAAACTAAACCATTTGGAACAGTGTAAAACCATTTGGAACAGTGTAAAGTTTGAATTTCCCGCCGTTTGACACGAATGACATTTGTTTATGTTTCATTGACACATAATCGAACACGTTTGTTTTTAGCAAGGGGTCCTCTAAGTGCTTATTCACGATGGACATAAGCTTGACATAAGGCATAAGAAATTTCTGATACATGCAGTGGATATACTATTAATTTTTTCTCCCTACCGGTTAGAAATGTAGGCTGTGGATACCTCATTTGAGGTGAGAAAATTCAACTTTCTCGCTAAGGTAAGAAAGTTAATCATGAAATGTTTATGGTAAAACTGTACCAAAATACAAATGTCAAAAGTGTCAAAAGTGAAATAAGTTATTGATAAATGAAAGCCAATTCAATGAAGTAAGTTGGTAGGTCAATCATATAATCTGGAAAATAAACAGATAAGCTAGGTAGGTAGATTACTTTACCCTGTTTATATCAAATTTTCGAACAAACCTCAAATCTTCAAATGCGATGACAAGTTAATTAAACAAATAACACAGCCTATATTCAATTCTCAAAATTTTCGTTTTAATCACGAATATAACCATCTTTTTTGACTTTTTCAACAAAGTTGTGCCGGTAGGGAAAAAAATTGTATTCAAACCTTGTTAAGAAAGTGTCCTTGCAGACCTTAGGCACTTACAAACCTCGTCTACGACTCGGTTTATAATCTTTGCCTGCGGTCTGCAAGAAACCACTTTCTTACCTTGATTTGAAATATACTATTACGTAACTTATGAGAAGTGACCTCAGTAAACATTATTGTTGTGTCTAAAAAGGCATGACGAATCATATTCGAGTTATTTGGGCACATAAATTATTTTCCAATTGCCCAAATTTACAAATTATTCTTAGGTATCTCTTATGTATTTCTTATGTCTCATGTCCATTGTGAATAAGCACTTAGATAATTGCTTTGGGAATAGGAATCGTTATTATGCTATTTTTAATGTAAAACTTTGCAAAGACAAAAAAAAACAGAAATATTTATTGCTCATAAATTTTAGGTTAGCTGTCAGCTCAAATTACAACTATGTACTGTCAATTCACGCTTTAAAAAACCAAAACAATTAACGGTTTCCAACGCCTTCCCAGGCCAGCATTTCATTTGAACGCCCGATACCGACCTGAACCCTATAGAAATCTTCGGGAGTATGACTTTCAAAAAGAAATTATTTAACTTTTTTTATTTGCACTATGCAAACATTCGAAACTTCAAAATGCAGGACATTTCGAATACATAATATGTACTTGGGGCAACAGATCAAAAGTTCAGCAGTTCAACCGTCTCTATAAGTTTAGTTGCCTTGAGCGTTAAATAACACAAATTTATCAAATGTTTATTTAATAATTTTTATAAAACTCTTCAACATTTCTTTCATCCTTTTCTCTTCCGATACCAACAAGCCACCATCTCGTACGCCGTCACCTGTGGCGTCTCCCTCGTTACGACACATTTATCGACAAGTTCCTTCGCTTCCTCCTCGCTGCGACTCACTTGCTTCACTTTACTCCTGATGGTGTCAATCTGCAAATCTCCATGTTCGTTCATGAAACTGGTCTTCTTTAAAACACAAAACACGTATTCTCTCAGTTTTGGGTCATCCACAGTTTCGCGACTTCGCAGCTTCGCGATCGATCCTTGTGACACTCCTGTTGCAATTTTGCATTCGGCGCTCTGGATTTTTATCTGTCTCTTGTCCTCATCTGTCGTGGCCTGGAGCGATTACGTAAAGAAATCAGACAACAGCAACCATGAAACTAATTACCTGACCGGCAGCCGCTGCCAGAATCACAATTAACAAACAGAGATTCTTCATTATGGTCGTTGCTGCTCTTGCTGGCAATTGCTCGTCTACTGCATTGGAAATTATCTTCAGCGTATTTGGGCACCGATGCAAGAATCAATATTAACTAAGTCAATTTTGTAGTCTTGTGGATTAGATAAATGAAAGGCGACGTTTATTCAGGTGGTTCAAACTTAATTAATTTCTTGCGGGATGTCTCGGGAACGAAACGGTAGAATATGTGAAGAAATAAGTTGAGGAAAAAAACTGAAACGGAAATGACGATAGAAGAATAAGGGAGAAATAAAGTTTGAATGTGAAGAAGGAGAATTATAAAACAAGCATAAGAAGCCCAAGAGAAAATTACGAAATAGCAAAATCTTTCTGTGAAATGGAGATTTTTGGAACAAAATTACATCATCGGATGATATATTTTGTTTGAAATTTTGTTTTTTAACAATTTTTCTCCCCAGTCGTTCACTTCAAATGTCTTGTGGTATGTCGTATAATGAAGCTTTCATCTGGCTAAGGTGAAAAATATTTTTTGTCCATTTTGTTGCTTTTGTATAATTTCTTAGATTCTCTCAAGGATCAAATACTGAGTGATTTTCTTCAATTTTATTGTTCAAAAAGTGTGTCAAGGCTTACATCGCTGTAAGTCTTAGAGCGACCACATTACGACCTGTTATCGCGAGTGCACCTAAGGAAGTTGTCTGAAGACTCCTGAGGAGTGGCCTTCTTGACTGCACATTTGGCAACCAAGGCATCAATCTTCTCTGGATGCTCAGAGACTTCCTTCAATTTCGTCTTCATGGTCTCCACTTGGAATTCACCACTAGCGTCGATGAATCCGGACTTCTTCAGGATGCAGAAAGCGTGCTCTTTCAGTTTGGGATCGTCCACTTCTTCACCGTTGCGAGCCTTGTTGAGGGACTCGTCGGACACTCCAGACTCGGCTTTGCAGGCGTCGCTGTACTGCCTCACCTTGTCACGACCTGTGTCGGCCTGGACAGCATCACAATAGAAAATACGAAAGAATCGTTTACAGAGTACTTACGTAAGTCGCGGCGACCAAAGCAACGAGGACAAGACAGAGGAGGAGCTTCATCTTCGGATTTGATGTTTCTCGGTTAGTTGAAAAAACTGTGAGATGTGGAGCGATTTTGATCGCTTTTATAAGCGGTAATTATCGCGGTTCACGTGGAAAAATGAAATATTTTAATGATTCCCAGAATGTGAGATAAGAAAAATTTCGCAGTGTCAGACGACTAAGCTCGTTAAGATTTTGTCGGTCAGAGTTGTTATATAATATATAACATCTACAATGCATATGATCGCATTTGACCTTAACAAACAATTTTAATTTAATAATGTCACCGCTCTGACACTGCTTTCTTTAATTTTTCTCGAAGTGTCTCACTCTGGATAAGTACAAATTTAAGAAATGTGGAAGAAATAGATGATGTGGACGAGGAGATACACATACCGCAGCTACCAAAGAAGCAAGTTAAATGTAATTGATAAGAATTGGACAATGTAGCATGGACAGCAAATATTTTTGCTGAAAGTTGGATCTGAATATTTTTCTCTGGGCACTGTCCGATACTTAGGCCACATCTCTTGTCCGACCTGAACCCTATCGAAATCTTCGGGAGTATGACTTTCACTTAACTATGAATGCATTCGAAAACTTCACAATGCAGGACACTTCGAATACATAATATGTACTTGGGGCCACAGTTCAAGAGTTCAACAGTTCAACCATCTCTATCAGTTTATTTGCCTTGAGCGCTAAACATTACATCGTTATCAAATGTTCCTTTATTAATTATATCTCTTCAAAATTTACTCCATCCTTTTCTCTTCCGATACCAACAAGCCACCATCTCGTACGCCGTCACCTGTGGCGTCTCCTTCTTTACGACACATTTATCGACAAGCTCCTTCGCTTCGTCCTCGCTGCGACTCGATTGCTTCACTTTACTCCTGATGGTGTCAATCTGCAAATCTCCATGTTCGTTCATGAAACTGATCTTCTTTAAAACACAAAACACGTATTCTCTCAGTTTTGGGTCATCCACAGTTTCGCGACTTCGCAGCTTCGCGATCGATCCTTGTGACACTCCTGTTGCAATTTTGCATTCTGCGCTCTGGATTTTTATCTGTCTCTTGTCCTCATCTGTCGTGGCCTGGAGCGATTACATAAAGAAATCAGACAACAGCAACCATGAAACTAATTACCTGACCGGCAGTCGCTGCCAGAAGCACAATTAACAAACAGAGATTCTTCATTGTGGAATTGCCGTCGTTGCTGCTCTTGCTTTTCGGTGGTAATTGCTCCTCTACTGCATTGGAAATTATCTTCGGCGTGTTTGGGCACCGATGCAAGAATCAATATTAACTAAGTCAATTTTGTAGTCTTGTGGATTAGATAAATGAAAGACGACGTTTGTTCAGGTGGTTCAACATTAATTAATTTCTTGCGTGATGTATTGGGAACGAAACGGTAGAATATATGAAAGAATAAGATAACAAAAAAACAGAAACGGGAACGACGATAGAATAATAAGAGAAAAATAAAGTTTGAATGCGAAGGAGAAGGTTTCTAAAACAAGCATAAGAAGCCCAAAAGAAAATTACAAAATAGCAAAATCTTTCTGTGAAATTTTGTTTGAAATTTTATTTTCTAACAATTTCTCTCTCCAGTTCAAATTTCCTGGCCAAGGTGAAAAATATTTTTTGTCCATTTTAGTGCTTTTGTATTATTTCTTAGATTCTCTCAAGGATGAAAAAATTAATACTGGGTGATTTTGTTTAAATTTATTATTCAAAAAGTGTGTCAAGGCTTACACCGCTGTAAGTCTTAGAGCGACCACATTACGACCTGTTATCGCGAGTGCATTTAAGGAAGTTTTTTGAAGACTCCTGAGGAGTGGCCTTCTTGACTGCACATTTGGCAACCAAGGCATCGACCTTCTCTGGATGCTCAGAGACTTCCTTCAATTTCGTTTTGATGTGCTCCACTTGGAATTCACCACTAGCGTCGATGAATCCGGACTTCTTCAGGATGCAGAAAGCCTGTTCTTTCACTTTGGGGTCGTCCACTTCTTCACCGTTGCGAACCTTGGTGAGGGTTTCTTCCGAGATTCCAGTCTCGGCCTTGCAGGCGTCGCTGTATTCCCTCACCTTGTCACGACCTGTGTCGGCCTGGACAGCATCACAATAGAAAATACGATAGAATCGTTCACAGAGTACTTACGTAGGTCGCACCGACCAAAGCAACGAGAGCAAGACAAAGGAGGAATTTCATCTTCGGATCTGATGTTTCTCGGTTAGTTGAAGAAACTGTGAGATGTGGAGTTGTTTTGATTGCTTTTATAAGCGGTAATTATCGCGGTTCACGTGGAAAAATGAAATATTTTATTGATTCCCAGAATGTGAGATAAGAAAAATTTCGCAGTATCAGACCGACTAAACACAAAATTGTTGTAAACGATGAGATTGAAGCTTCTTAAGATTTTGTCGGTCAGAGTTGTTATATAATATGTAACATCTGCAATACATATGTTCGGATTTGACCTTAACAAACAAGTTTAATTTAATAATGTCACTGATAAAACATATCAGCTGCTGCAGCAAATGTTTGTCAACAATACGAACCACCAAAACTTTGTATATTATTTAAATATTGGATTAATTAACAGCGGTCAAAACAAACAAAATTGTATTAAATTTCTTTAAAGACATTTAATTTTATACAATTTATTCAATGAACATAAACTTTATTTATTAAGTTGCTCTTTATGAATCATCAGAGCGAATCTCCAAATGACACTTTGTAGAGCAAGAATAGCTTGTAACAGAACCAATAATTAAAAAGAGTTTCCTAGCACCACTCCTAGTCAAATCATACAACAGTAGATATTTTTGTAATCCATGTTGGTAAAATTGTTGTCAGAATTTTTTGAGAACAAAAAAATTTTTGGGGAACTTCAGAATACACATTTGGGCAAGTAGGAATTTTGTTGCACCATTATTAATGAAATGATTTCTTTTTAGTCTGTATTATGAGCCTAAACTGGGCTTTAATTTCGTTCTATAAAGTAATGTTATGCTATAGGAAGGTACTATGAGGGATTGCATTGGTTCATCCCCAAGTTTATTACATGACGGCAACGAGGGCCATAATTCCACGAGAAATTAAAATGCGCTTTTGTATATAATACGCTATTTTTTTAACCACCCAATTAATATATTTATTTAACCCTAAAATAAATTTATGTAAAAGGGCACAGCAAAATAGGACACCCTAGATTTTCCATCTCGGTCACCTTGACCACCATATTCAATTAATTTAATGAATTGCTAGTTATGCGATGACAATTAAACATTAATGCTTCCTTTAAAATTTTATTAATTACATATTTTATTCCTCATCATTTCATTTTTCGCGTTTACAATATTCGCTGCGGTCCTACTCATTTAAAAAAAATATTGTTCGAAAGAAATCTCTCTCAATCGACTCTCCAACGCCAACTTTGAAAACAAATTTAAATGAACGAATGATATCATGCGTTCAAATAAAAACCTGTGCTGAGTAGTCAATTTTGTAGTCTTGTGGATAAAGCAACGTTTGTTCAGGTGGTTCAACTTTAATTAATTTCTTGAGGGGGTGTATTGGGAACGCAAGGGATTATGTATTCATTTCCAGAAGCTAAGAGAACAAAAATTTCGCAATGACAAAACAAGATTTATTGTAAACGATGAGATTCAAGTTTGTTAAGATGTTTTCGGTCGGGGTTGTTATAATAATATCTGCAATAATTATGTGTCCAGGGGAATTTAACAAATTTAAATCAAAAATGTCACTGATAAAACCTATCAGCTGCTGCCAACAATATAAACCAGTAAAGCTTCCAAATATATTTTTGTGTATTAATTAACAGTGGTCAAAACACATAAGATTGTATTATATTTCTTTGGAAACAAATAATTTTGTACAATTCGGGTTTCAGAAAATCAATTTTGACAAATAAGCAGGTTGAAAATTTCTTCGTGATAATATCTTTAAACGCTGCAAGCATTCGGGGCACTTTTCCAGATTCCGCAATATTATCGGAAATTTTTGTATTATAAAACAAAAATGTTTATGTAATTATGTTATAATATAATTTATTTATTTGGTCTTTAAATTTGTCATGTTACACAATACTGTTACGTAATCTCTGTACACAATGGAATTATCACCATTGGGGGTGAAAGATAGAATAATAATACAGTCTATAACCTTCAAGATATCTCGAAGACTGGGACACAGCAAATAATTGGTAAATATTGTTACAACAAATACTAAACAAATTGTATGATGTCAATTTATTTGTGATAAAATTTGCTCTTTGGCCTATTCTTATAAAAACATGTAATTGTTTTGAACGCAGTCTCTTGAGGGGTCTCTTGCTTTACGGTGCACTTCCTGATGTAACTTTCCAGTGTGTCTTCATCACTGATTACTTGTCGGAATTTGTTTCTAATATTGTCGACCAGAAAATCACCCGATTCGTCGACCATATCAATCAACTTCATCATACACAAGGTGTACTCCTTCACAGTGGGGTCGTCCACGTACACGTCATTCGAGAACTTTTTGACCAGATCTTCTGAGATCCCAGAATGGGTTCGACAGTCAGATCCAAGACACTGCAATTTTTTTTCTACGATCTGAAGACAAACCTTTCAACGTACCTGGATCACAGCTGCTGCCAATACAGAAACGCACAAGAACTTCATCGTTGTGTTGTTGCTTTGGAGCAATTAACAATAAAGATGTTTTTAGTGGTGCTAGAGGTCAAACGGTCAATCAGGATTTATCGTTTATCGAAAAATTAATGTTGCGGCGTGACGAAGGTTTGAAGTGGCCACCGTTCTTGTCAGACCCAAGCCCTGTAGAAATCTTTGGGAGTATGACTTTCAAAAATATATAATTTTAATTTTTTTTTATTTGCTAATAACTATGCAATCACAATGGAGAACCCCTGGAATACATAATACGTACTTGGGGCAATAGTTCAAGAGTTCAACAGTTCAACCATCTCTATCAGTTTATTTGCCTTGAGTGCTAAACATTACAAGATTATCAAATGTTTCTTTATTAATCATATCCCTTCAACATTTACTTCATCCTTTTCTCTTCCGATACCAACAAGCCACCATCTCGTACGCCGTCACCTGTGGCGTCTCCCTCGTTACGACACATTTATCGACAAGCTCCTTCGCTTCGTCCTCGCTGCGACTCACTTGCTTCACTTTACTCCTGATGGTGTCAATCTGCAAATCTCCATGTTCGTTCATGAAACTGATCTTCTTTAAAACACAAAACAAGTATTCTCTCAGTTTTGGGTCATCCACAGTTTCGCGACTTCGCAGCTTCGCGATCGATCCTTGTGACACTCCTGTTGCAATTTTGCATTCTTCACTTTGAATTTTTATCTGTCTCTTGTCCTCATCTGTCGTGGCCTGGAGCGATTACGTAAAGAAATCAGACAACAGCAACTATGAAACTAATTACCTGACCGGCAGCCGCTGCCAGAAGCACAATTAATAAAGAGAGATTCTTCATTGTGGAATTGCCGTCGTTGCTGCTCTTGCTGTTCGGTGGCAATTGCTCCTCTACTGCATTGGAAATTATCTTCGGCGTGTTGGGGCACCGATGCAAGAATCAATATTATCTTAGTCAATTTTGTAGTCTTGTGGATAAGATAAATGAAAGGCGACGTTTGTTCAGGTGATTAAACTTTAATTAATTTCTTGCGGGATGTCTTGGGAACGAAACGGTAGAATATGTGAAGAAATAAGTTGAGAAAAAAACAGAAACGGAATTGACGATAGAAGAATAAGGGAGAAATAAAGTTTGAATGCGAAGAAGGGGATTTATAAAACAAGCATAAGAAGCCCAAGAGAAAATTACAAAATAGCAAAATCTTTCTGTGAAATGGAGATTTTGGAACAAAATTACATGATCGGATGATACGAGTATATTTTGTGTGAAATTTTATTTTCTAACAATTTTTCTCTCCAGTAGTTCACTTCAAATTTCCTGTGGTAAGGTGAAAAATATTTTTTGTCCATTTTGCTGCTTTTGTATAATTTCTTATTCTCTCAAGGAACAAAAAATAAATACTGAATGATTTTCTTCAAATTTATTGTCCAAAAAGTGTGTCAAGGCTTACATCGCTGTAAGTCTTAGAGCGACCACATTACGACCTGTTATCGCGAGTGCACCTAAGGAAGTTGTCTGAAGACTCCTGAGGAGTGGCCTTCTTGACTGCACATTTGGCAACCAAGGCATCGATCTTCTCTGGATGCTCAGAGACTTCCTTCAATTTCGTCTTCATGTGCTCCACTTGGAATTCACCACTAGCGTCGATGAATCCGGACTTCTTCAGGATGCAGAAAGCGTGCTCTTTCAGTTTGGGATCGTCCACTTCTTCACCGTTGCGAGCCTTGTTGAGGGACTCGTCGGACACTCCAGACTCGGCCTTGCAGGCGTCGCTGTACTGCCTCACCTTGTCACGACCTGTGTCGGCCTGGACAGCATCACAATAGAAAATACGAAAGAATCGTTTACAGAGTACTTACGAGTACGTAGGTCGCGGCGACCAAAGCAACGGGGACAAGACAGAGGAGGAGCTTCATCTTCGGATTTGATGTTTCTCGGTTAGTTGAAAAAACTGTGAGATGTGGAGCGATTTTGATCGCTTTTATAAGCGGTAATTATCGCGATTCACGTGGAAAAATGAAATATTTTACTGATTCCCAGAATGTGAGATAAGAAACATTTTGCAGTATCAGAAGACTAAATAAAAATTGTTGTAAACGATGAGATTGAAGTTCGTTAAAATTTTGTCGGTCAAAGTTGTTATACAGGGTGTTTTCGAAGTTGAGGTGTTTCTTTTAACATGTGATAGTATGCGTTGTTCTAAAGAGTTTTAGCCAAAATCACCTTAGTAAAATGTATACGACAATGAAGATACAATAAGTTAATTTTTTTTTAATTTTTGAAACCGGTCCTGCTCAAATTTGCGCTGATTTGTTAGAAATTAGAATTGACAAAAAAATCAAATGAGCATGGACGTTAATCAAAAATACTGTCAGAGTTGTCATCTAATTAGTCGGAATGGCTTTATCATTACGAAAACAATGAGCTCACAGATATGTTGCTGTATGTATGGGAAAGGTATGGGCAACGTTATCACGTTATCCGAATGCAGCTGCGACGTCCAGAGAGTACGCAGAGCGATTTCCAGAAAGACACCATCCTGGGCCACGTCAGTTATTAATCTAGTACAGCGGAGAATTAGATAGGACCGGACTCTAAATTTTAGAAAACAATGAAAATATACAAGCAACTATCTCCTTTAATACAAACATTTTACTAAGAAGATTTAGGCTAAAATTCTTAAGAATAATGTATAGTATCTCGTGTTACAAAGAACACCTCAACTTCGAAAACACCCTGTATAATATATAACATCTATAATGCATATGTTCGCATTTGACCTTAACAAACAAGTTTAATTTAATAATATCACCGCTCTGACACTGTTTTCTTTAACTTTTCTCGAAATGTCTCACTGTGGATAAGTACATATTTAAGAAATGTGGAAGAAATAGATGATGTTTACGAGGAGCTACCAAGGAAACAACTCAAATGTAATTCATAAGAATTGGACAACGTAGCATCGACAGCAAATATTTTTGATGAAAGTTGGATCTGAATATTTTTCTCTGGGCACTGTCAATTTGTTAAAAGATAAGAGAATTTATTTATCAGGAGAAAAACCAAGAAAGATTCCGAAATAGATTTTTATGTGTTAATTACCAAACACAATCACAACAAATAATATTATTAAATTTGATTTTGTATTATTTTTTGGGGTTTAAGATAATTATTTTTGACAAATAATCTGATGTGCAAATCATAATTTCGACGTGAAAGGCGTTAGAATGCAGTAATAATTATGCATTTTAAAACTTCACAATCTAGGCCTTGAAGACTCGATTGTGAACGCACAATACGGATAAAGGATCACAAATCAGCTGTTTAAATCTTACGGTTTTACACGAGTGGTGCGTTCTCAATCGACTCTCCAAGGACAACATTGAGGATAAATTTAATTGACCGCACGATATCATGCGTTCAAATGGAAACCTGGGCTGAGTAGGCATTGTAAAAAGTAAACCATTTGGAACAGCGTAAAGTTCGAATTTCCCGCCGTTTGACAAGAATGACATTTGTTTATGTTTCATTAACACATAATCGAACACGTTTGTTTTTAGCAAGGGGTACTCTTAGATAATTGCTTTGGGAATAGGAATCGCTATTATGTTATTTTTAATGTAAAACATTGCAAAGAAAGAAAAAAAAACAGAAAGATTTATTGCTCATAACTTTTAGGTTAGCTGTCAACATACACAAATTACAACTACTGTCAATTCACACTTTAAAAAACCAAAACAATTGACGGTTTCCAACGCCTTCCCAGGCCAGCATTTAATTTGAACGCCCGAAACCGACCTGAACCCTATAGAAATCTTCGGGAGTATGACTTCCAAAAAGAAATTATTTAACTTTTGTTATTTGCACTATGCAAGCATTCGAAACTTCAAAATGCAGGACACTTCGAATACATAATATGTACTTGGGGCAACAGATCAAAAGTTCAGCAGTTCAACCGTCTCTATCAGTTTAGTTGCCTTGAGCGTTAAATAACACAAATTTATCAAATGTTTATTTAATAATTTTTTTCTAATTTTGACATATAAAGTGACACTTTTCAAAATTAATCGACGTTTGGAAACGTCACACTTTTCGTAACTGGTTACGAAAAGTAAAATCTTTCCTAACTGGTTAGGAAAAATTTATTGTATCACCAGTTGACTGTCATATTTTTTGTTTTTAAGCAAAATAACCGTGCCTACTTACCAACTTGATATTTTAACACAATAATAATTTATTATTAATGAAATTCATTACTTCGTTTAACGTTTGAAGAAACTTTTTTTTTGTCAAAATTAGAAAAAATCTTGTATGTAACACGTTTGGAAATGCAATTTTGTGTAACTCGTGTGATTTTGCGGAATCTCGCTGCGCTCGTCCGGCAAATATTCCACTCGTTACACAAAATAACGCATTTCCTAACTGGTTACATAAATAGCTATTATATAACCCTTCAACATTTCTTTCATCCTTTTCTCTTCCGATACCAACAAGCCACCATCTCGTACGCCGTCACCTGTGGTGTCTCCCTCGTTACGACACATTTATCGACAAGCTGCTTTGCTTCGTCCTCGCTGCGACTCACCTGCTTCACTTTACTCCTGATGGTGTCAATCTGCAAATCTCCATGTTCGTTCATGAAACTGATCTTCTTTAAAACACAAAACACGTATTCTCTCAGTTTTGGGTCATCCACAGCTTCGTGACTTCGCAGCTTCGCGATCGACCCTTGTGACACTCCTGTTGCAATTTTGCATTCTGCGCTCTGAATTTTTATCTGTCTCTTGTCCTCATCTGTCGTGGCCTGGAGCAATTACGTGAAGAAATCAGATAACGGCAACCATGAAACTAATTACCTGACCGGCAGTCGCTGCCAGAAGCACAATTAACAAACAGAGATTCTTCATTGTGGAATTGCCGTCGTTGCTGCTCTTGCTTGAAAATTACAAAATAGCAAAATCTTTCTGTGAAATTTTGTTTGAAATTTTATTTTCTATTCTAACAATTTCTCTCTCCAGTTCAAATTTCCTGTGGTATGTCGTATAATGAAGCTTCATCTGGCTAAGGTGAAAAATATTTTTTGTCCATTTTAGTGCTTTTGTATTATTTCTTAGATTCTCTCAAGGATGAAAAAATCAATACTGAGTGATTTTCTTCAAATTTATTGTTCAAAAAGTGTGTCAAGGCTTACGTCGCTGTAAGTCTTAGAGCCACCACATTACAACCTGTTATCGCGAGTGCACTTAAGGAAGTCTTCTGAAGACTCCTGAGGAGTGGCCTTCTTCACTGCACATTTGGCAACCCAGGCATCGATCTTCTCTGGATGCTCAGCGACTTCCTTCAATTTCGTCTTAATGGTCTCCACTTGGAATTCACCACTAGCGTCAATGAATCCAGACTTCTTCAGGATGCAGAAAGCGTGCTCTTTCAGTTTGGGATCGTCCACTTCTTCACCGTTGCGAGCCTTGTTGAGGGACTCGTCGGACACTCCAGACTCGGCCTTGCAGGCGTCGCTGTACTGCTTCACCTTGTCACGACGTGTGTCGGCCTGGACAGCATCACAATAGAAAATGCCAAAGAATCGTTTACAGTGTACTTACGTAGGTCGCGGCGACCAAAGCAACGAGGACAAGACAGAGGAGGAACTTCATCTTCGGATCTGATGTTTCTCGGTTAGTTGAAGAAACTATGAGATATGGAACGATTATGATCGCTTTTATAAGCGGTAATTATCGCGATTCATGTGGAAATATGTAATATTTTATTGATTACCAGAATGTGAGATAAGAAAAATTTCGCAGTATCAGACAGCTAAACAAAAATTGTTGTAAACGAAGAGATGAAGATTTTGTCGGTCAGAGTTCTTATGTAATATATAACATTTACAATACATACAGGGTGGAACAAAAGTATCAAATATTGGCTGTAACTTTTTAATTTGACAATTTATGAAAAAATGTTTAATATAAAAGTTGATTGGTGTATTATCCTGCATCATCTGGTCTTTCTAGTTTGTTCCTATCTTCTTTTGTTTCGCTGCTATGGCAACCAACTTTGGTTTTTTAAATAGCACTCATACCTACATTTTTTGGGTGATTTTCAAATAAGCGTATCTTTCTGTGTTCACAAATACAGTTTTGCCATTATGGGGAAAAAGAATAAAATTTTTAAAAAAGGTGTAAAAATTAACTTACTAAGTAATAAAATGCAATATCAAGAATGCCATGGAAATTTGACAATTTTTGTTGAACGTCATGCATGATAATAAACCAAACAATTTTTATATTAAACATTTTTTAATTTCAAAAATTATGAAAAAATGTTTAATATAAAAAATGTTTGGTTTATTATCATTCATGACGTTCAACAAAAATTGTCAAATTTCCATAGCATTCTTGATATTGCATTTTATTACTTAGTAAGTTACATAATTTGTTTTTTTTTTTTAATTTTATTCTTTTTCCCCATAATGGAAAAACTGTATTTATGAATATAGAAAGATAGGCTTGTTTGAAAATCACACAAAAAATCTATGGGTGCTATTTCAAAAACCAAAGTTGGTTGCCATAGCAGCGAAACAAAAGAAGATAGGAACAAACTAGAAAGACCAGATGATGCAGGATAATACACCAATTAACTTTTATATTAAACATTTTTTCATAAATTGTCAAATTAAAAAGTTACAGGCAATATTTGATACTTTTGTTCCACCCTGTATATTCGGATTTGACCTTAACAAACAAGTCTACTTTAATAATGTCACTGATAAAACATATCAGCTGCTGCAGAAAATGTTTGTCAACAATATAAACCAGCAAAACTTTGTATATTATATAAATATTGGATTAATTAACAGCGGTCAAAACAAACAAAATTGTATTAAATTTCTTTAAAGACATTTAATTTTATACAATTTATACAATAAACATAAACTTTATTAAGTTGTTCTTTGTGATGGATCAGAGCGAATCTCCAAGTGCTGTTGAATTTTCTAGCAAATGACGCTTTGTAGAGCAAGAATAGTTTGTGAAAGAACCAATAATAAAAAAGAGTTTCCTAGCCACACTCCTTGTCAAATCATACAACAATAGATATTTTTGTAATCCATATTTGTAAAATTGTCAGAACTTTTTGAGAACAAAAAGATTTTTTGGGAACTTCAAAATACACATTTTGGCAAGTGGGAATTTTGTTGCACCATCATTAATGAAATGAGTCACTGTTTAGTGATATTAAAAAAAAATAGAAATCCAAGCACTCCACTATCCAAATATCTGCACTATCTAATGCCACGTCTAAACTCATTTAAAAAAAATATTGTTCGAGAGACTAAACAAATTGTATGATGTCAATTTATTTGTGATAAAATTTGCTCTTTGGCCTATTCTCATAAAAACATTTCATTGTTTTGAACGCAGTCTCTTGAGGGGTCTCTTGCTTTACGGTGTACTTCCTGATGTAACTTTCGAGTGTGTCTTCATCGCTGATTACTTGTCGGAATTTTTTTCTAATATTGTCGACCAGAAAGTCACCCGATTCGTCGACAAAATCAAACGACTGCATCATGCACAAGGTGTACTTCTTCACAGTGGGGTCGTCCACGTACACGTCATTTCTGAACTTTTTGACCAGATCTTCTGAGATCCCAGATTGGGTTCGAAAGTCAGATCCAACACACTGCAATTTTTTTTCTACGATCTGAAGACAAACCTTTCAACGTACCTGGATTACAGCTTCAGCCAATACAGAAACCCACAAGAACTTCATCGTTGTGTTGTTGCTTTGGAGCAACTAACAATAAAGATGTTTTTAGTGGTGCTAGAGATCAAACGGTCAATCAGGATTTATCGCTTATCGGAAAATTAATGTTGTGGCGCGATGAAGGTTTGAAGTGGCCACCGTTCTTGTCCGACATAAGCCCTATAGAAATTTTTGGGAGTATGACTTTCAGAAATATATGATTTTATTTTTTTTTATTTGCTAATAACTATGCAATCACAATGGAGAACCCTTCAAATACATAATACGTACTTGGGGGGCAATAGTTCAAGAGTTCAACAGTTCAACCATCTCTATCAGTATATTTGCCTTGAGCGCTAAACATTACAAGATTATCAAATGTTTCTTTATTAATTATATCCCTTCAACATTGACTTCATCCTTTTCTCTTCCGATACCAGCAAGCCACCATCTCGTACGCCGTCACCTGTGGCGTCTCCCTCGTTACGACACATTTATCGACAAGCTCCTTCGCTTCGTCCTCGCTGCGACTCACTTGCTTCACTTTACTCCTGATGGTGTCAATCTGCAAATCTCCATGTTCGTTCATGAAACTGATCTTCTTTAAAACACAAAACACGTATTCTCTCAGTTTTGGGTCATTCACAGCTTCGTGACTTCGCAGCTTCGCGATCGATCCTTGTGAGACTCCTGTTGCAATTTTGCATTCTGCGCTCTGGATTTTCATCTGTCTCTTGTCCTCATCTGTCGTGGCCTGGAGCGATTACGTAAAGAAATCAGACAACAGCAACCATGAAACTAATTACCTGACCGGCAGTCGCTGCCAGAAGCACAATTAACAAACAGAGATTCTTCATTGTGGAATTGCCGTCGTTGCTGCTCTTGCTGTTCGGTGGCAATTGCTCTTCTACTGCATTGGAAATTATCTTCGGCGTGTTTGGGCACCGATGCAAGAATCAATATTAACTAAATCAATTTTGTAGTCTTGTAGATAAGATAACTGAAAAGCGACGTTTGTTAAGGTGGTCCAATTTTAATAATTGTTGGGGGGTTATGTTAGCACAAATATCTCTAATAGCTTCTCAAAATTCTTCGACAGTGCTTCTAAAACTGTGTTTTTGAGGTGGATAGATAAAGTAGTTCTTTATTGTAAGTTCTGGAGATCTTGCAGGAAAGTCCAACACTCGGGTGTCAAAGAATTCTTTCAAATAAGCAATTGTTTGACGAGCGGAATGTGCTGTAGCATTATCTTGCTGAAAATACCCTTCGATGAGTTCATCGTCATTTAACTCATTGACAACGGGTTCTGATAAATCATTGCGATATTTTCCAGCGGTTACGATTTAGTTAAAAAATATTGGTCCCATGATTCGCCTTGTCGAAACCACTAGCCAAACAGCATTTTTTTTTATGGATGTAATGTAATTCATGGGGACTTTCTGCGGACCATATTCTCATGTTTTGTTCATTTACATATCTTCAAAGATGGAACCACGCCTCGTCCGAAAAAAAGCACTTATCGAGAATGTCATTGTTGTTTTATATTGATGACAAATTTTTGCTGCAGCACCTCATACCTCTTATCAGTGACATTATTAAATTAAATTTGTTTGTTAAGGTCAAATGCGAAAACATTTATTGTAGATATTTAATATTACATAACAACTCTGGACGACAAAATCTTAACAAACTTCAATCTCATCATTTTGTTTACAACAATTTTTGTTTGGACGTCTAGTACTGTAACACTTTTGTTGTTTGAATTTATGGCAAAAAAATAATCTCTTGAACTACTTCATTTTACCACGTGAATCACGATAACTACCGCTTATAAAAGCGTTCAAAATCGTTCCACATCTCATACTTTCTTCAACTAACCGAGAAACATGAAGCTCCTCCTCTGTCTTGTTTTCGTTGCTTTGGTCGCCGCGACCTACGTAAGTACACTGTAACGATTCTTTCGCATTTTCCATTGTGATGCTGTCCAGGCCGACATTCGTCGTGAGAAGGTGCAGGAGTACAGCGACATCTGCAAGACCGAGTCTGGAGTTTCGGAAGAGTCCCTCACCAAGATTCGCAACGATGAAGAAGTGGACGACCCCAAACTGAAAGTTCACGCTTTCTGCATCCTGAAGAAATCCGGATTCATCGACGCTAGTGGCGAATTCCAAGTGGAGACCATCACGAAGAAATTCAAGGAAATCTCTGAGCATCCAGAGACGATCGATGCGTTGGTTACAAAATGTGCAGTGAAGAAGGACACTCCTGAGGAATCCTCATTCCAATTCCTTCAGTGCGTTC
The DNA here is from genome assembly GCF_963966145.1 of Tenebrio molitor. NCBI lineage: Eukaryota > Metazoa > Arthropoda > Insecta > Coleoptera > Tenebrionidae > Tenebrio > Tenebrio molitor. Next base: position 2,289,001 of record NC_091053.1, read on the forward strand.
ACAAAAAGAGGTCGCTCTAAGACTTACATCGATGTAAATCTCGATGCACTTTTTGACCAATAAATTTAAACAAAATCACTCAGTATTATGTTTCTGATCCTTGAGTGAATCTAAAAAATATTTTTACCTTAACCAGATGAGGCTCCATCCCATTGTACAGGGTGTTATTGAAAGTTGTACAGATATTTTCACCACGAGCTACTGGCTTCATGTAGAACTCGGCAAAAATATCTAAAAAATTCTATGTCAAAAAATAAAATGACATTTATTTATGAGCTACAATTTTTTTTAATTGCTTTTAGTCTTCTTCAACTTCGTAGGTAAAATTTCGGCACATTTAAAAAATACATCCTGTATATCTTGTTTTATAAAATGTAGGCCAATACGAAGTAACCTGTAGGAAATATGCTTTAAAACAGGGAAACCACATTGGTGTACGTTTTATAAAATATGATATACAGGGTATATTTTTAAAATGTGCCGAAATTTAACGTAGGAGGTTGTTTGACAACGTAGAAGAATAAAAAAAAATTGTAGCTCAAAAAATTCATGTTATATTTTTTGACATAAAAATTTTTAGATATATTTTCCGAGTTCTACATGAAGCCAGTAACTCGTGGTTAAAATATCTGTACAACTTTCAATAACACCCTGTACCACATACCACAAGACATTTGAAGTGAACTACTGGTGTAAGAAAATTGCTAGAAAAGAATACTTCTATATCATCTGGTGATGTAATTTTCTTACAAGGATTCCATTCTACAGGAAGATTTTGCTCCTTGCAATTTTCTCTTGTGCTTTTTAGTTTTATTCTTCTTCGCATTCAAACCTTATTTCTCTTTTATTCTTCTATCGTCGTTCCCGTTTCTGTTTTTTCCTTAACTTATTCTTTCACATATTCTACCGTTTCGTTCCCAAGACATCCCCCCAAGAAATTAATTAAAGTTGAACCACCTGAATAAACGTCGCCTTTCATCTATCTAATCCACAAGACTACAAAATTAACTTAGTTAATATTGATTCTTGCATCGGTGCCCAAACACGGCGAAGATAATTTCCAATGCAGTAGACAAACAATTGCCACCGAACAGCAAGAGCAGCAACGACGGCAATTCCACAATGAAGAAACGACGGCAATTCCACAATGAAGAATCTCTGTTTGTTAATTGTGCTTCTGGCAGCCGCTGCCGGTCAGGTAATTAGTTTCATGGTTGCTGTTGTCTGATTTCTTTACGTAATCGCTCCAGGCCACGACAGATGAGGACAAGAGACAGATAAAAATCCAAAGCGCAGAATGCAAAATTGCAACAGGAGTCTCACAAGGATCGATCGCGAAGCTGCGAAGTCGCGAAACTGTGGATGACCCAAAACTGAGAGAATACGTGTTTTGTGTTTTAAAGAAGATCAGTTTCATGAACGAACATGGAGATTTGCAGATTGACACCATCAGGAGTAAAGTGAAGCAAGTGAGTCGCAGCGAGGACGAAGCGAAGGAGCTTGTCGATAAATGTGTCGTAAAGAGGGAGGTGACGGCGTACGAGATGGTGGCTTGTTGGTATCGGAAGAGAAAAGGATGAAGAAATTGTTGAAGGGACATAATTAATAAAGAAACATTTGATAATCTTGTAATGTTTAGCGCTCAAGGCAAATAAACTGATAGAGATGGTTGAACTGTTGAACTCTTGAACTGTTGCCCCAAGTACACATTATGTATTCGAAGTGTTCTCCATTGTGATTGCATACTTATTAGCAAATTAAAAAAAAAATTATATATTTTTGAAAGTCATACTCCCAAAAATTTCTATAGGTCTTATGTCGGACAAGAACGGTGGCCACTTCAAACCTTCATCACGCCACAACATTAATTCTTCGATAAGCGATTAATCCTGATTGACCGTTTGACCTCTAGCACCACTAAAAACATCTTTATTGTTAGTTGCTCCAAAGCAGCAACACAACGATGAAGTTCTTGTGCGTTTCTGTATTAGCAGCAGCTGTGGTCCAGGTACGTTGAAAGGTTTGTCTTCAGATCGTAGGAAAAAAAATTGCAGTGTCTTGGATCTGACTGTCGAACCCAATCTGGTATTTCAGAATATCTGGTGAAAAAGTTCTCCAATGACGTGTTCATGGACGACCCCACTGTGAAGAAGTACACCTTGTGCATGATGCAGTCGACTGATATGGTCGACGAATCGGGTGATTTTCTGGTCGACAATATTAGAAACAAATTCCGACAAGTAATCAGTGATGAAGACACATTGGAAAGTTACATCAGGAAGTGCACTGTAAAGCAAGAGACCCCTCAAGAGACTGCGTTCAAAACAATGACATGTTTTTATGAGAATAGGCCAAAGAGCAAATTTTATCACAAATAAATTGACATCACACAATTTGTTTAGTATTTGTTGTAACAATATTTACCAATTATTTGCTGTGTCCCAGTCTTCGAGATATCTTGAAGGTTATAGACTGTATTATTTTTCTATCTTTCACCCCCAATGGTGATAATTCCATTGTGTATAGAGATTACGTAACAGTATTGTGTAACATGACAAATTTAAAGATATTATCACGAAGACATTTTCAAGCAGCTTATTTGTCAAAATAAATTTTCTGAAACCCGAATTGGACAAAATTATTTGTTTCCAAAAAAATTTAATACAATCTTATCTGTTTTGACCAGTGTTAATTAATACACAAAAATATATTAGGCAGCTTTACTGGTTTATATGGTTGACAAATTTTTGCTGCAGCAGTTGATAAGTTTTATCGGTGACATTTTTGATTTAAATTTGTTAGATTCCCATGGACACATATTTATTGCAGATATTATTATAACAACCCTGGCCGAAAACATCTCAACAAACTTCAATCTCATCGTTTACAAAAAAAATCTTGTTTTGTCGTTGCGAAACTTTTGTTCTCTTAGCTTCTGGAAATGAATAATCTCTTGAACTTTTGCATTTCCCGTATGAACCGCGATAATTACTGCTTATATGTAAAATATGTCAAAATCGCTCCACATCTCATAGTTTTTTCAACTAACCGAGAAACATCAAATCCGAAGATGAAGCTCCTCCTCTGTCTTGTCCTCGTTGCTTTGGTCGCCGCGACCTATGTAAGTACTCTGTAAACGATTCTTTCCTATTTTCTATTGTGATGCTGTCCAGGCCGACACAGGTCGTGACAAGGTGGGGGAGTACAGCGACGCCTGCAAGGCCGAGACTGGAATCTCGGAAGAAACCCTCACCAAGGTTTGCAACGGTGAAGAAGTGGACGATCCCAAACTGAAAGAGCACGCTTTCTGCATCCTGAAGAAGTCCGGATTCATCGACGCTAGTGGTGAATTCCAAGTGGAGCACATCAAGACGAAATTGAAGGAAGTCGCTGAGCATCCAGAGAAGATCGATGCCTTGGTTGCCAAACGTGCAGTCAAGAAGGCCACTTCTCAGGAGTCTTCAAAAGACTTCCTTAAGTGCACTCGCGAAAACAGGTTGTAATGTGGTCGCTCTAAGACTTACAGCGATGTAAGCCTTGAATCAGTTTTTGAACAATAAAATTAAAGAAAATCACGCAGTATTAATATTTTGATTTAAGCAATAATACAAAAGTAGCAAAAGGGGCAAAAAATATTTTTCTCCCTACCGGTTAGAAATGTAGGCTGTGGATACCTCATTTGAGGTGAGAAAATTCAACTTCCTCGCTAAGGTAAGAAAGTTAATCATGAAATGTTTATGGTAAAACTGTACCAAAATACAAATGTCAAAAGTGTTAAAAGTGAAATAAGTTATTGATAAATGAAAGCCAATTCAATGAAGTAAGTTGGTAGGTCAATCATATAATCTGGAAAATAAACAGATAAGCTAGGTAGGTAGATTACTTTACCCTGTTTATATCAAATTTTCGAACAAACCTTAATTCTTCAAATGCGATGACAAGTTAATTAAACAAATAACACAGCCTACTATTCAATTCTCAAAATTTTCGTTTTAATCACGAATATAACCATCTTTTTTGACTTTTTTCAACAAAGTTGTGCCGGTAGGGAAAAAAATTGTATTCAAACCTTGTTAAGAAAGTGTCCTTGCAGACCTTAGGCACTTACAAACCTCGTCTACGACTCGGTTTATAATCTTTGCCTGCGGTCTGCAAGAAACCACTTTCTTACCTTGGTTTGAAATATACTATTTCACTTTAGCTAGATGAAGCTAGATTTCATTATACAACATAGCACAGGACCTATGAAGTGAACTACTGCAGTAGAAAAATTGCTAGAAAATAAAATTTCAAACAAAATGTATCATCCGATGATGTAATTTTGTTACAAAATTCCTATCCACAGAAAGATTTTGCTATTTTGTAATTTTCTCTTGGGCTTCTTATGCTTGTTTTATAAATCTTTTTCTTCGCATTCAAACTTTATTTCTCTCTTCTTCTTCTATCGTCGTTCCCGTTTCTGTTTTTTCCTTAACTTATTCTTTCACATATTCTACCGTTTCGTTCCCAAAACATCCCCTCAAGAAATTAATTAAAGTTGAACCACCTGAACAAACGTCGCCTTTCATTTATCTAATCCACAAGACTACAAAATTGACTTAGTTAATATTGATTCTTGCATCGGTGCCCAAACACGGCGAAGATAATTTCCAATGCAGTAGACAAACAATTGCCACCGAACAGCAAGAGCAGCAACGACGGCAATTCCACAATGAAGAATCTCAGTTTGTTAATTGTGCTTCTGGCAGCCGCTGCCGGTCAGGTAATTAGTTTCATGGTTGCTGTTGTCTGATTTCTTTACGTAATCGCTCCAGGCCACGACAGATGAGGACAAGAGACAGATAAAAATCCAGAGCGCAGAATGCAAAATTGCAACAGGAGTGTCACAAGGATCGATCGCGAAGCTGCGAAGTCGCGAAACTGTGGATGACCCAAAACTGAGAGAATACGTGTTTTGTGTTTTAAAGAAGATCAGTTTCATGAACGAACATGGAGATTTGCAGATTGACACCATCAGGAGTAAAGTGAAGCCCGTGAGTCGCAGCAAGAACGAAGCGAAGGAGCTTGTCGATAAATGTGTCGTAAAGAAGGAGACGCCACAGGTGACGGCGTACGAGATGGTGGCTTGTTGGTATCGGAAGAGAAAAGGATGAAAGAAATGTTGAAGAGTTATATAATAATTATGAAATAAACATTTGATAAATTTGTAATGTTTAGCGCTCAGCGCAAATAAACTGATAGAGATGGTTGAACTGTTGAACTCTTGAACTGTTGCCCCAAGTACATATTATGTAGCATTCGAAGCGTCCTGCATTGTTTTCGAATGCAGGCATAGTTAAGTGCAAATAAAAAAAATTAAAGAATTTTTTTTGAAAGTCATACTCCCGAAGATTTCGATAGGGTTCAGATCGGACAAGAAATGTGGCATAAGTATCGGATGTTCAAGTGAAAATAAGGGAGAAATAAAGTTTGAATGGGCAGAAATGGATTTATAAAACAAGAATAAAAAGCCCAGAAAAAATTTACAAATTAGCAGTCTTTCTGTGGAATGGAGATTGTGTAACAAAATTACATGATCAGATGATATAGAAATATTATTTTCTAGCAATTCGCAATTTTTTTACTCCAGTAGTTCACCTCAAATGTCCTGCGGTGTATTGTATAATGAGACGGAGCCTCATCTGGTTAAGCTCAAAAATATGTTTCATCGATTTTGCTACTTTCCTATGATTTCTTAGATTCTCTCAAGGATCAAAAAATTAATACTAAGTGATTTTCTTTAAATTTATTGTTCAAAAAAATTTGTCAAGGTTTACATTATTGTCTTCGAGCGATCACATTACGACCTGTTATCGTGAACGCACTTAAAGAAGTCGGCTGAGGAGTGCTGAGGAGTGTCCTTCTTGACCGCACATTTGGCAACCAAGGCATCGACCTTGTCCGGATGCTCAGAGTTTTCCTTGAATTTCGTCTTAATGTGGTCCAGTTGGAATTCACCACTGGCGTCGATGAATCCGGCTCTCTTCAGGATGCAGAAAGCGTGCTCTTTCAGTTTGGGGTCGTCCACTTCTTCACGGTTGCGAACCTTGTTGAGGGACTCTTCGGATACTCCAGACTCAGCCTTGCAGGCGTCGCTGTGCTGCTTCAACTTCTCACGAGGTGTTTCGGCCTGGACAGCATCACAATAGAAAATGCGAAAGAATCGTTTGCAGTGTACTTACGTAGGTCGCGGCGACCAAGGCAACGAGGACAAGACAGAGGAGGAGCTTCATCTTCGGATCTGATGTTTCTCGGTTAGTTGAAGAAACTATGAGATGTGGAGCGATTTTGGCTGTTTTTATAAGCGGTAATTATCGCGATTTACGTGTAAAACTGCAAAAGTTCATGAGATCATTTATTCCCAGAATATGAGACAACAGAAAATTTCGCAATGTCAGACGACAAGCAAGATTTGTTGTAAACGATGAGATTGAAGTTTGTTAAGATTTTGTTGGTCAGGGCTGTTGTATAATATCTACAATTAATATGTTTCCATGTGACCTTAACAAACTAATTAAATTTAATAATGTCACTGATAAAACATATCAGCTCCTGCAGGAAAAGTTTGTCAACAATCTAAACCAGTAAAACTTCCAAACATATTTTTGTGTATTAATTAACAGCGATCAAAACAAACAAAATTGTATTAAATTTCTTTGAAAACATTTAAATTTATACAAATCTGCTTGAAAAAAATTAAATTTGACAAATTATCTGGTGGACAAAATTTATTTGAATTTATTACATATATTATTTAAACATAATACTGTTGCAGCGCTAAGAACTTAAATTGCTCAAAATGCGAACTGGAGGAGTTAATTGTTTTCAAAAGAAACAAAATGAATCCTCGTTTGTTGGAGATTTTTTTTACAAAACGGTTAACATAAAAAACTGTCAATATTGTTTTATTTACAAATTATATTCCTCTGAAAACATCAAAATAACCATTTTCGAAAGAAATAATTTATGTTTAACCGTCCTAACTTTACGATAGGATGCGCGCCGCGAACTGTTCCAACTTCGCATGATTTGTATCGAGCCTTCAAATAAATATATATTTAGTGTAAAGTAATTTTTGTAGGTAATTAATTATTCTCCGGAGTTACACAGGTTACATAGTAAGCTTTTTCCCAATTTCATATTGTCATATTCCGTGGAGGGGGAATAGGGAGAATGCACTACAAAAATTAAAAATATTTTCTAACCTAATTTTATTTCGTTAAAATGTCAAACGTTTCTTGTGTCATTTTCTACGCTGGAAAAATGTTGCAAACAATTGAATTTCCATAGGTTGCTCTAAATATAAATTTATTTGAAGGCCCTTTATGTAGATTCGTCGTTTAGCGCCATTGATTAATAATTCTTTTAGGTGGATTAATTGAACATCACTTTAACTTGAACAGTAAGTATTTCCATGCGTCTTTAAAAAACAAATTTAATTTGAACATTTTAATATAAGTGATATCAACTGTTACTGGAAAGTGATAAGAAATGTAAGCCATTGCTTCCATAATTTTTCCATGTATTAAATACTAAACAACAATCAACATAAATAAGATTTTATCACCAGCTTCACTTCTGCTTTGATGCAAAAAATGTGGTCTTCAAAACACAAAGAAATATCTCTCATTTTTGGGAGATCTCGCAGTTTGTTGTCATTTACTGCACCTTAAAGAGACAGCTTTGAGCTTTATTGATCTGCGGTCATCACTAGAAGCAAAATTAACCGGTAGAGATAATTCTTCGTGGTGGAATCGTCGATGTATAATTGGTATCTTACTGATTAATGATTAAGCAAATGACTTGGAAGCAAAACACCAGAATGTCGGAAAATTGAGGAAAAAATCAAAACTGGAAGAAAAAGGGGAAAATAAAGAAAGAATACAAAATTTGGTGCCAAGATTTATGAAACGACAAAAAAAAAAGAGAAAAGAGAATTGCAAAATACAAATAATCTTTGCTCAGAATATTATTTTTAGAATTGCGAAAAAACAACAAATAATGGAAATGTTGTAACAAAAATACGTTATCGAATGATATTGTTGTTATTATTTATTCGCTATTTTTCTACCTCTAGTACTTCAATGTGTTGTACAATGTGATAAAGCATCAACTAGTTAAAGCCCTTTTCACATAAAAATATCAGCGGAATTTTTAAATAAATCGCAATATAGCCCTCTTTGAAATTAGGCGCACCCTGTTTCATCATGAATAAATTCTCCTTTTAAATATTGTAAAAATTTTGAAAATGGAAAACACGCATTCGACTAAAGCCTCACTTTTTGGCTTTGCCAATTCGGCAACTTTCGACTTCGAAAAAAAAAAACTACCGACTGAAAGTTGGCACCGCTTTTTGTCACCTGTAGCGGTTATTTTTTTTTATTTACCGCACATTATATTTGTCCTATGTGAAACTCTAAAAAGAAAATTGTCAATGCATTGGTGACATTGCAGGTGTAATAGATGGTTCTTTTCTTCTTGGTCGAGGCTCTTCTTAGGGATATGCAATAATGGATCATGGACGGTTCTTTTTCACTTACGTTTATTAATGTGATACACTACATATCTGCGGGAGTTGGACCGGAGGTCCCAGCCCGACTTTAACACTGACACTTATCGACTTGGTGTTGATGACATGAGTTTTACGTCTAAGTGTCTTACAATAGGGGTTACTACTTATATAGGTGCCAAACTGCACACGACATTCATAATCTTGCGGACGTACCTAATATTGCACCACTAGGTACGACATACTTAATATTGCAGACGTACATAGTATTGCACCACTACACAGGCAACCAGTTATACACCAGTAAAAATTTACCTGTATGCACGTGACACCGACAGCTGACGTAGGCACGCGTTTAAACCTCCGTCCGCAGTGACAACATCCAGCAGTGGTCGGTCATCACTATTATTATTTTTTTATTTTAATTGTTCCAATCTGTTGGTTTAGAATAATTATAAAATTAGGTAACAAATTACTTATTACCCACTTGTAAGAAAAAAACGAAATTATAAGCTACTGTCATTTATTCGCTTGCATAATGTTATAATTAATAATCATTTTTTCAATAATGATTAATTACAATTTTAGAAGAAAATGCTAAAAAGTAATATGTTGTATTGTATAAAGTTTCGAGACTAGCTCTCATAGTCCTTGGGGAAATATTTCACGACTACGGTAAATCTTCTATATTTTTTCGGGCTATTTACATTTCAAGAACTCCTTAATGTTAAATCGTCAAGCAATTGTTTTATTCCTTCGGCAGCTCTGATCGATGTATATTGCTGTTACTATCATGCTTGTCCTCGTATTCCATTTTTTTATTTGATAATACAATCGTCAAATGCACGCTGGGGCGGAAATCGCATTCTTTGAAGCTAATTCTTTTGAAACATTGTATGGATTCGTCAATGGTATGCTCCACTGAACAACCAATAAAGTGTGGTAATTTTGCTAAAATATAAATTAGATAATGTACAAGGTAATCAAAAAGGTCTGTTTGTGTTGGTAATGCAATTAAGAACATTTTATATTCGGCTATTTGCAACACTGCAACCTGCACTGTTGATTTATTTGACAGATTACTGACAGATGAGAGTAAAAATGAACGGTAAAAGAAAATTAAAATGCAGACCAATTATCTAAAAACCAACTAAAGGAAATGCTAGAAGTGCCCTCCATTTTGCTTTAAATATAAATTAGCTCTTCTTTTTACGCTTTTGAGCACATTCACCAGCATGTTTAATTTGAAATGTCACTTGTCAATGATGCGGCTGTCAGTGTCACGCTGTCAACAACCGGAAGTTACTCCAGTTGTACCATTTAAAAATAAAATTCAGTATTACCAACTCAAACAGCCCTGCTTGATCACTTGGAACGTTGAAAGACAAACAGGAATTTGTATTAAAACTTACGTTCTCCTAAGTGTGGATAATATTTTAATACAGTTTAGCTTTGGAGGCCATGTTGATTTTGAACTAAGCGCACAACCAGCGGAACGCAGATCGATATAGCAGAGTGCGCTTTGGACGTAATAATGTTTGTAAACGCTAGATGGCGCACCAAAAATAGTCTTGGTAAAGTCACTAGTCTTGGTATATTCTTTGTAGTCATTTCTAAATAAGCAGTTCATTTCTTATTTTAATGAATAAAATTAAATTGTTTTCATTTGTAAATTTATTTGGAAAATAACATATAATGTACAAACCAGAGGGAAAAAACATGTGTAAGGTATTGCTGAAATACTGTATTTTACATAATTTCTTTAAAAAATCCTTAATTTAAACGAGTAAAGCTTCCAAATATATTAATGTGTCTTACTCTTAACAAGAGTGTTTTGTTGCATACACTGGAAGAACTCGAAAGCCGAGTTCTGTGGAGTGTCCTTCTTGACGGCACATTTGGCAACTAAATCATCAACCTTCTCTGGATCCTTTAAGTTTTCCTTGAATGTTGTCTTGATGGTCTCCACTTGGAATTCACCATTGGCGTCAATGAGTCCGGCCTTCTTCAGTAACCTGAAGGTGTATTGTTTAATTTCGGAAAGCGTCCATGTCTCATCTAAGGACTCCTCCGATATTTTAGATACGTTCGCACCCTGGAGAGCAACACGATAGAAAGTGTGAAAGGGTCAATTTACACAGTACCTACATGAACCGCAGCCACCAAAGCAACAACAACAAAACAGAGAAGGACCTTCATCTTCGACGCGATGACTCTCGGTCAGTCAAAGAAACTAAAAAGTGAAGCGGTTTTGATCGCTGTAATAAATAGTTAGTATCGCGGTTCATACAAGTTCAAGAGATAATTTATTCGCGGAGATTAAGACAACACAGATTTCGCAACGTCCACGAAACGCAACAATTGTTGTTAACGACGGGATCGAAGGCTGGAAACAGTATGACCCAGTGATCTTTTCTAATATTTTCAAAAATTGTTTTTAAAAACGAGTAAAACTGTCAAATTTTAAATACCAAAACACAACGAATGCTTTGTAAAATGTATTTTGGGTTGCATTTTTACCTGGTCAGGCTCGTCATCTTACACATTAATTATGATATGCTCCAAAAGATAATTCCAGGATAGCTTCGCATCATATCAAGCAATAAATAAAATAGTGTAGCGGACGAGAGATTGGCGCCTGTTTCGCGAACGGAGGTGATGTCATCCAGTCTCGAATACAAATGACTCACTATTCTAGCGAGATCGAGAGAGAACTTGCAGAGGTGTGTGCCAGACACGGAGCGTCAATTTAATAAATAATTAGTTGTTATTGTTTATTCTCAATTTTTTGTATAATTCTTGATCGTAACATTATATTTACAATAAATTCAACTACTACAAGCGATTTTTATGAAAGCACTCAAACAACTTGGCAGATGAAGCTTCTGGACTGCCCTTCTTGACATTTGGCAATTAACCGATCTATCTCTTCCGGATTATTAGAGTTTTCCTTCAATGTCTCTGCTTTCCCAGTTTGGGATCGTCCGGGTACTCATGGTTCCTTGCCTTAATGAGAGTTTCCTCTTATCAGATGAAACCTTGCTCTTGCAAGACTCGCTGTACTTCCTCACCTTCACAAGAGGTGACTCGGCCTGATTGCAAAACATTTAAAAAAATGTAAAACAGGTACGCCGCAACCATCAAACCGATGACGACAAGGCAGAGAGGAACCTTCATTTTCTGATCTGATGTGTCTCTGTTAGTTGAAGAAACTGTGAGAAATGCAGAATTCCAATCGCTTTTATAAAGAACAGTTGAGGTGGAAGAACGCAAGAGTTCAACAGATTAGTTATTTGTAGAACTTGAGACGATAAATATTTCGTAACAAGCAGGAATGGTCTCAATTATGAGATTACTCTATATCATTTCAATAATGTCAGTCATAAGAGATATTAGTCGTAACTGAATAAGTTTATCAACAAAATATACCAATAATATCGCGCGTTCAAATGAAATCCTGAGCTAAGTAGGCGTTGGAAGAAGTAAACCGTTTAGAACAGTGTAAAGTTTGAATTTCCCGCCGTTTGTCACGAATGACATTTGTTTGAACATGTTTGTTTTCAGCAAAGGGTTCCCTTAGATATTTACTTCGAGAATAGGAATCGTTAAGTTATTCAATTTTTAATGTAAAATATTGCAAAGAAAGAAAAAAGAAAGATTTTTAGGCTCTAAATTTTAGGTTAGCTGTCAACATGCTCCAATTAATTTACGCTTTAAAAAAGCACAACAACTGACGGTTTCCAACGCCTTCCCAGCCCAGGATTTCATTTGAACGCGCGATACTTCCAACTATATCTTCTTCTTCATTTTTCTTCAGTCTCTTCAAAGCCAATTAATTTTTTTTTTAAGATTACGATTCAACAAAATTAAATGGGACAAATAACAAATATTTTACAAAAATTCTAGAAGATAACAGAAATACCTACAGATATCTAAACGTCTTGGAAATAAGTAATTTCTTTTTTAGTCATCTTTGTTTAAATTTATTTCTTAAATAAAAATCCAAGGATTCTGGTGTTTGGAAATATTTATTGTTCAGTAAAAATCTCAATTCTCTATAAAATACAATAAACTAAATTACGATTAAAAGTACTCGAGCAAGCACTCCATAAACTTCGAAGAGGAAGACAACGGAGTATCCTTTTTAACAGCACATTTATCAACAAACTTTTCTACATTTTCTGGATCACCCGAATTTTCCTTGAATTGCGTTTTCATGAGTTCCACCTGGAAGTCACCCTTGCTGTCAATATATCCACCCTTCGTAAGAATGCACAATGCCTGGCGTTTCACTTCTGGATGGTCCAATTTCTTAGTGTTACGAGCCTTGTCGAGGAGATCTTCGGATATTCCGGATTCGCTCTTGCAAACGATGTGGTACTTTCTCATTTTATCACGAGGCGTGTCAGCCTTAATAACAAAACATTTGAGAAAGTTTTTCTAATTAACGCGAGTACTTACCCAGGTCGCGGCTACCAAAGCAACAATCACCAAACAGAGCAGAAGCTTCATTTTGGTTAACTAAATGCAAAGATTTGGAACGCTTTTATAAGGCGTGAATTATCGTATCAATGAAAATTAACGAGAGTTCAGGAGATTGTTTTTAACCTACGTTAAAATATAAATGCACAAGATTTGCACAATAGCAATATAAGCAACAAAAAACTGTTTATTATTATTTACATATCAAATATGAAGGTTATGTATTTTAAATTATTCTGTCCGGATAGTTTCGTATCACATCAAGCCATAAATATTTTTAATATAAGTAAAATATTGTAGTGGATAAGGTTTTCGCACCTGTATCGCGAACGGAGGTGATATCATCACGTATGACTCACTATTCGAGCGAGATCGAAAGAAAGCTCTCGGAGGTGCGTCCCAGACACAGAAAGCAAATTAATTAATTGGTTCTCTTTATTATTACTTGTTAATATCTCAATAAAAATCTCAATTCTCTGTAAAATATTAACACAAACAAAGTAAGTTACGATGGATAATATTCGAGCAAACACTCGATAAACTTGGACGATGAAGCCAACGGAGTGTCCTTCTTGACAGCACATTTATCAACAAACTTGTCTACATCTTCTGGATTATCAGAGCCTTCTTTGAATTTCGTTTTCATGGTCTCCACCTGGAAGTCACCGCTGCTGTCGATATATCCATCCTGTACAAGCAAGCACAAAGCATGCTTTTGCAGTTTAGGATCTTCCACCTTCTTAAACTTGCGGGCGCTGTTGAGGAGATCTTCCGACACTCCAGATTCATTCTTGCAAATGGTGTGGTACTTGTTCAGTTTAGCACGAGGTGTCTCGGCCTGAATTTCGACACATTTGAGAGTGTTTATCTGACTTGCACGAATACTTACCCAAGCCGCGGCTACCAAAGAAACAACCACCAGAGAGAGCAGAAGCTTCATTTTTCGATTTATTGTTGTTAACTAAATACAAAGATTTTGAACGCTTTTATAAGCCGTGAATTATCATATCAATGAAAATTAACGAGAGTTCAGGAGATTGTTTAACCTACGTTAAAATATAAATGCACAAGATTTGCACAATAGCAATACGAGCAACAAAAAATTGTTTATTATTATTTACATATCAAATATGAAGGTTATGTATTTTAAATTATTCTGTCGGGATAGTTTCGTATCACATCAAGCAATAAATATTTTTAATATAAGTAAAATATTGTACTGGATAAGGATTCCGCGCCTGTATCGCGAACGGAGCTGATATCATCACGTATGACTCACTATTCGAGCGAGATCGAAAGGAAGTTCTCGGAGGTGGGTCTCAGACACAGAAAGTAAATTAATTAATTGGTTCTCTTTATTATTACATATTAATATCTCAATAAAAATCTCAATTCTCTGTAAAATATTAACACAATAGAACAAACTAAATTACGAACATAGCCACTCGTTTAGACCTCCGTCCGCAGACAACATACAGTTAATATAGCATCGCTTTGGAGGTCACCGAGTGGTGTGGCCAAGCGCCTAGCGCGCCACTTTACATTCAGGAGGTCCCGGGTTCTAACCCCGGTCAGGTGTGGGTTTTTTTTCAGAGGTTTCCCCACACCATCACATCGTGGTATGTCTCATATCACAGATAAGGCGAATGCTGGGTCAGTACCAACCTCTGCAGTACCTACCACCTTCCTTCCGCACCCATCCACACCGTACCCATCAATGTGGCTGAAAAGGCTCTGGAAAGCCTCAGCAGCCCGCCCCCCTTCGGGGAGGAATGGAAGATGTATCCTTTCCTTTGGAGGTCAAGTTGATCTTAAACTAGGCGCGCAACCAGCAGAACCCAGATCCACAGACCAATAAGGAATTAAGACTGTTAAAGTCTTTCTTTGGAAAGATGTAGTAGGTATAACAAAAATCTCAATTCTTTATATAATAATTCTCGATCGTAATACAATACGTGCAATAAATTCATCTACGACGAGTGATTGTCATCGAAGCACTCATACAATTTGGTCGATGAAGTCTCTGGACTGTTCTTCTTGACGGCGCATTTGGCAATTAACCGATCTATCTCTTCCGGATTATCAGAGTTGTCCTTCAGTGTCGTTTTCATGGTCTCCACCTGGAAGTCACCATTAGTATCAATAAATCCGGCCTTCCTCAGGATGCAAAACGCGTGCTTTCCCAGTTTGGGATCGTTCAGGTGCTCATAGTCCCCTGCCTTATGGAGGATTTCTTCTGTTGCCCCAGACTCGCTCTTGCAAGGGTCGCTGTACTTCCTCAACTTCACAAGAGGAGACTGGGCCTGAATATGCAGCAACCACCAAGCCAATGATGACAAGACAACGAAGGATACTCATTTTGTAAGCAACTGTGAGAAGACGTTATCGTGATTTGCTTAGAAAAATGCAAGAGTTCAACAGGTTGTTTATTTGCAGAACATTTCGTAACAAGCAAGAAGCAAAATAATTCGTTATTATTCCCCTAGATCACCCACTTTGGATCTGTTGCGATGAATACATTTAACAAACTCGAAACAAGTGTTCTGTAGAGTGTCCTTCTTGACGGCACATTTGGCAACCAAGTCATCGACCTTCTCTGGATGGTCATAGTCTTGCTTGAATTTCGTCTTGATGTTGTCCACTAGGAAGTCACCGTTGCTGTCAATAAATTCGCCCTTCTGAACGATACAGACCGCGTGTTCCCACAATTTTGGGTCATCCACGTGCTCACGGTTGCGAACTTTTCTTAGAGACTCCTGCGACACTCCTGACACGCTCAAACAAGCGTCGCTGTACTGTCGCAGCTTCTGTTGAGGTGTCTCAGCCTGAAGAGCAACACGATAGAAAGTATAAGAGTCAATTTTGACCGTACTTACGTAAACAGCAGCCACGAAAGCAACGACAACGAGATAAAGAGAAATCTTCATCTTCAGACGTGATGATCCTTGGTTTGTCAAAGAAACTAAGAAGTGAAGCGATTTTGATCGCTTTAATAAGCAGTTGTTGTTGCGGTTCAAGTGGAAAGTGTACAAGTTCAAGAGATAATTTGTTCACAAAGAATAAAACGACAAAGATTTTGCAACGTCACTAATTTGTGCATCTCAAAATAATAATTTTATATCGAATTTATCAAAAATATTTTTATTTGAATTCGATGTCAAGGATTTCATTTATGTTTGAAATATTTGTGCTTTCTATGAGATCATAGAAATGCATGCAGATATCTAAACGCCTTGGAAAGAAGTAATTTATTTTTTGTTATTTCTGTTTTTATTTCTTAAATAAAAATCTAAGGATTCTGGTGTTTGAAAATATATTTTATTCTCTTCAAAATATTAACAACAAACTAAATTACGATTAGTAATATTCGAGCAAGCACTCTATAAACTTGGACGATGAGGCCAACGGAGTGTCCTTCTTGACAGCACATTTATCAACAAACTTTTCTACATATTCTGGATCCTCAGAATTTTCTTTGAATTGCGTTTTCATCGCCTTCACCTGGAAGTCACCATTGCTGTCAATATATCCACCTTTCGTAAGAATGCACAATGCCTGGCGTTGCACTTCTGGATTGTCCACTTTCTTAGTCTTACGAATCTTGTCGATGCGATCTTCGGATATTCCAGATTCACTCTTGCAAATGTTGTGGTACTTTCTCAATATATCACGAGGTGTCTCGGCCTAAATATCGACACGTTTAAGAGATTTTAACTAATTTAACACTTACCCAGGCCAAGGCTGCCAAAGAAACAACCACCAAGCAGAGGAGAAGCTTCATTTTCGATTTGTTGTTGTTAACTAAATACAAAAATATTGAACGCTTTTATAAGATATGAGTTATCAATCATATTCATGAAAAAGAACGAGAGTTCAGGAGATTGTTTAACCTAGGTTCAAATATAATTGCACAAAAATTGCAACTTGTTTTTTATTATTTCACATATCAAATATGAAAATTTTCCTTTATAAAATCCGCTGCAGATTATGCATTTTAAATGTTCTCCTCAGATAGCTTCGTATCACATTAAGCAATAAATATTTTTAATATAAGTAAAATATTGTAATGGATAAGGGTTCCGCACCTGTATCGCGAACGGAGGTGATGTCATCCAATCTACGCTCTCACTATCCAGCGAGATCGAAAGAGAGCTCTGCCAGGTGCAGAAAGTGAATTAATTAATTGTCTTTCTTATTACAAATTATCTTTAAATCGTCGAACCCCTTCTGAAAACTTTACAAAACGAATTCCACGTTTCAATCCCTTTGTAAAAATTTATTGTAGTGACAATTTCACTTTGATTAATATAACATAAGAAATTAATCTACGACGAGTGACTGTCACGCAAGCACTTAAAGAAACCGCTCGAAGAGTCCTGTGGAGTATCCTTCTTAACAGCACATTTGGCAACCAAGTCATCGACCTTCTCCGGATGATCATAATTTTGCTTGAATTTCGTCTTCATGGTCTTCACTTGAAAGTCACCGCTGGTATCAATAAATCCGCCCTTCTTAAGGGCGCAGAACGAGTTCTCTTTCAATTTGGGATCGTCCAAATTCTCACCCTTGCGGGCCCTAGCGAGAACGTCATCCGATACTCCAGATTGGCTCCTGCAAGAGTCGCTGTGTTTCCTCACCTTTTCAAGAGGTGTCTCGGCCTGAATGAAGCACATTCAAGAAGTGTTAAAGGGTCGAGGTGGTACTCACATAAGCTGCGACCACCAAACCAATGACGACAAGGCATAGAAGGACCTTCATTTCTCTGCTGGTTGAAGAAACTGTGAGAAATGGAGAGATTTTGACCGCTTTTATAAAGGACGATTATCATGTGAAAGAGTTCAATAGATCATTTATTTGCAAAAATTCCGCCAACAAATATTTTGTAAACAAGCAGGACTGGTTTCAACGAAGAGATTACTCTATCATATTTCAATTTAATGAATTTAATGTCCAAAAAATAAACGAGTATTGATTCCAAATATATTTTCTTCTTCAGTCTTTTTCAGTCGCTTAGAAATTAGCTCAAACTATTGAGGCACTCGGCTCTGCCTCGTGCCTGAAAACCTAGATGTCGCGCTGTAAAATACACCTACCGGACTCTAATGTAAGTAACTATACTGTACTGTTGCGTAAAAAATTTAGAAAGCAATACATTTTTTGGTTAGCTGTTTTTTTTTTAATTTTCTACGATGTAGACGCATTAGTACGCTTACATTTCTTTCGATAAATTTATTGTTTAATAAAAATCTCAACAATATTAACACAATAGAAGAAAATAAATCACGACGAGTAGTATTCCAGCATGCACTCTGTAAACTTGGTCGCCGAAGCCATGGGAAGGTGCTTCTTGACAGCACATTTATCAACAAACTTGTCTACATCTTCTGGATCATGATTTTCTTTGAATTGCGTTTTCATCGCGTCCACCTGGAAGTCACCCTTGCTGTCAATATGTCCAGCTTTCGTAAGAATGCACAATGCGTGTTTCTGCAGGTCAGGATGTTTCACTTTCTTGAATTTACGGGCGTCGTCGAGGATATCATTCGATACTCCAGATTCGCTCTGGCAAACGCTGTGGTATTTTCTGAGTTGAGCACGAGGTGTCTCGCCCTTAATAGTGACACATTTGAGAAGATTTATCTAACTTACACGAATACTTACCCAGGCTGCTGCTAGCAAAGAAACAACCACCAGACAGAAGAGAAGCTTCATTTTTCGACTTGTTGTTAACTAAATACGGAGATACTGAACGCTTTTATAAGCTGTGAGTTATCAAATTAATGAAAACGAACGAGAGCTCAGGAGATTGTTTAACCAAGGTTCAAATATAATTGTACACAAATTGCGCAATAGATATGAGCCACAAAAATTAAATATGATATACAGGGTGTATTTTTAAAATGTGCCGAAATTTTACCTACGAGGTTGTTTGACAACGTAGAAGAATAAAAGCAATTGAAAAAAATTGTAGCTCAAAAAATAAATGTCATTTTATTTTTTGACATAGAATTTTTTAAACATCTTTTTCGAGTTCTACATGAAGCCAGTAGCTCGTGATTAAAATATCTGCACAACTTTCAAAATCACCCTGTATACAGGGTGTCTCAAAAATGGCGCCCAATCTCCTAAGGGTCTTAAAGAATAGAAGTCTGGTAAGGTAAATCTCAATACAAAATTTGATCGGATCAACAGATTTTGTATAACTTGCTCTTAAATATGGTGATTTCAGAGAGATGTATCTCCTTTATTATCAAATTTTACAGCTGAATTATAAATTACTTTACAATTTTACTTTTTCCAAGACCCCTTTGGCTAGAGGAACAACACAGAAGTCCTTCTTTTTAGAGTAATGACCTACTAAAATACGCTAAAAGAACAGTGGCAACATTGACCTCAAAGGAGAATTGGTTTGGTTGCACAATCAACCAAACCGATGTTGCCAAGTTTGCTTATTTTAAAATGTGTATAACTTGGAAAGTATCCAATGGAAAAAAAATTTACAACGAAATTGAACTCAACTCTTCAAATAGTTTAACCCCTCAAAAGATTGGGCGCCATTTTTGAGACACCCTGTATATGTATATCGAATATGAAAAAATTGCCTATAAAGTCCGATGCTGATTATGTATTTAAAAGGACTGTCTCAACATCATTCATATCAAGAAATAAATATTATAGGAAAAATAGTGCAAGGAACGCACCTGTGTCGCAAGCGGAGGTGATGGAATCGTGTTTTGAAAACGAATGATTCACCATTCACGTGTGTGAGCAAGACAGAGCTTTCGGGGGTGTTTCCCGAACACAGAGAGCGAATTGATTAATTAATTAGTTGTCTTTATCTCATAAAATCGTTGAACCTTGTCAGAAAACGTCGCAAAACAAACACAACGTTTCGATTCCTTTGTAAACATTTATTCTAGCGATAATTTCAATTTAATTGTGATATAATCGTACGAATTAAACTACGACAAGTGATTCTCATGCAAACACCTAAAGAAACTGTGCGTCGACTCCTGTGGAGTGTCCTTCTTGACGGCGCATTTGGCAACCAAGTCATCGACCTTCTCTGGATGGTCCGCGTTTTCCTTCAATTTCGCCCTGATGGTCTCCACTTGGAAGTCGCCGTTGTCGTCAAGGAATCCGGACTTCTTAAGGATGCAGACCCCGTGGTCTCTCAGTTTGGGATCGTCCACTTTCTCACCTTTGCGAGCTCTGGCGAGGACGTCATCCGATACTCCAGATTCGCGCTTGCAGGCGTCGCTGTGCTTTCTCACTTTTTGGAGAGGTGTCTCGGCCTGAATGAAACAGGTTCAAGAAGTGTTAAAGAGGCTTCACAGTACTCACATAAGCTGCCGCGACCAAAGCGACGACGATTAGGCAGAGAAGGACCTTCATTTTCTGATCTGGTGTTTCACGGTTGCTTGAAGGAACTGACACGTGGAGAGATTCTGATTGGTTTTTATAAACGGTAGAAATAGTGATTCACGTGAGAAACTAGTAAAGTTCAAGAGGTTATGGATTTCCAGACGGCAAGATTCATTTGTGGCGTAACTCAACAAGTAAGAATTGTTGTTGACCATGAGATTGCAGTTGGATAAGATTTTAGTGGTCAGGATTGTTATATAATGTGTAATAAATATGTTTCCATTCGATCGTAAAAAACAAATTAGCGATGAGATTATTATACAGGATGATTTTGAAAGTTGTGCAGAAATTTTAACCACAAGCTACTGGCTTCATGTAGAACTCGGAAAAAATATTTAAAAAATTGTAGCTCAAAAAATAAATGTCATTTTATTTTTTGACATAGAATTTTTTAAATATTTTTTCCGAGTTCTACATGAAGCCTGTAGCTTGTGGTTAAAATTTCTGCACAACTTTCAAAATCACCCTGTACAATGTTTCTTTTTAAAAAATGCCAGTGATAAGAGATATCAATGACTGAACAAGTTTGTCAACAAACGAACCAGTAATGTTTTCAATTATGTCTTCATGTATTGATTACCAAAAACCAATCAAAACCAAATTCTAGAGATTTTTAGAAAATTAGTTCAAAATAGTTTTTACAAAAGAATTGCGTCTTTAAAAGCTTCAAATTTCTCTCATATCGGGTGTTCATTGAAATTTTTTTTAAATTTATCGACAAAGTGGACGTTGAAGAGTCGATTGTGAACGCACTACTCGTCAGTCCGCAAAGTAAAAACTCAAGCAACGTAAAAAGTGAGGTTAGTCAGCTGATTCGTAATGATCTGTAACTCGTGGTGCGTTCACAATCGACTCTTCAACGACTACTTTGTGGATAAATTTAAATGAACACCCGTTACATTTTCTCTATTATTAATTAATACCACATTTCGGCTTCTTTCGAAAAATTTATTGTTTAATAAAAATTTCTAACAGAATGTAACAAACCAAACTAGGAGGCGCGGTTTTCGTGCAAGCACCTAACAAACTTGGCAGACGTCAATTGCGGACTGTCCTTCTTGACAGCGCATTTTTCCACCAACTGCTCTACATTTTCCGGATGATCCGAGTTTTCCGTCAATTTCGTTTTAATAATTTCCACCTGGAAATCACCGTTGCTGTCAATAAATCCGGCTTTCTTGAGCATGCAGAACGCATGCTCTCTCAGTGTGGGATCGTCTATGTACTCGTGGTTGCGGACCCTGTTGCGACTTTCTTCTGACACTCCGGATCCGGACTCGCTCTGGCAAGCGGCGCTGTACTTCCTCACCTTCTCTCCAGGTGTATCACCCTGGAAGACAACACATTTACGAGGCGTTGATGATTAACACGAGTACCTACGCGGGTCGCGGCCACCAAAGAAACCACGACAAGACAGATAAAAAGCTTCATTTTCTGTTCTGATGTCTCTAATTGCACTGCACAGAGAGAATAGTTTTATACGCCGTAAATTATCAATCAATCAGAGGTTAAGCGATTGTTTAACCTGTGTTAAAATCAGTGGCGGTTGGTGTCATTTTTAGATGGTTTTAAACGAAGACGGGTCTCGACTTCCAGTGGTTTTATCTAACATTTACAGTAACAAAGAAATTAATTTTTGTACTTCTTGGCGGACATAATGAAAATTTATTTTCCATCATCTTTTGTGCCCCCGGTACCAGCCGCCCCTGGCTAAAATGTCATGTAAATCAAACAGAAAAATCGCGCAAACTTTTGTGTGTTTTATGTTTCCATTAAATATCTTTTCTTTTGCTATTAGAAAACATCGACCGGGAGACTTTTAATCATTCAGACAAATTTAGTAGGTTGGCACTCCCGAATAATTGGTACGCCTAGTCATTTGTCAAAGAGTTGTCTGTTGATTCGCTTTCTAGGTTAAGATTCTAGAAATAAATAATGACAATTTGATTTATTTTGACTTTTGAGCTGTCATATTTGAATTTGACAATCAAGTGTACCAACATAAAATCGTAAATGTATTGCCAACCGAACAAAAATAATTTCAATCATTAACAGTCACCCAATATTATTAAATAAAAAATGTCTCGTTAAAGTAAAGATGTCTTCAAATACATTTTACAATATAATATATGTGGTGATAATAATAATAATATTTCATTCTTTTATTCATTTTTTTATATTCTTTATTGTCTTCTTGATCACTTTTGCAGGAAAGCTATGAATTTTTTTAAGTGATAAAAGGGGTGAGTCACCTGCACAAAAAATTACAGTCGATAACAGCGAACCCTACATTTGAAATTTCAGAAGCCACTTCAGCTCAGTTCCAAACCGTTTTCAGCGCAAGCAGAATCCTTTACCGCGCCTGTATCGATTTCAGAACTAGACGAAATGTGGCGAGCTCTGGTGGCAGCTTTCAGAAGTTTACACATTTGTAAAATGGTGACGTCATGTATGAGGTCACCCAGTAGTAAACCAGTGAATTCGAATCAATACTATAGCAGCTATTCGAGTAGGATTTCCTTGCACCAACCAGGAAAAGTTGTAGCAAGAGTAACATTGTAAAAATCTAGTTATTTTTTTTTGATGAAATATTTAAAGATTTGTTTTATAGGTTTTGAGGTTCGAGAAATATTTTATAAATCAAATCACTACATACAAATTTTTTGGTAAGAAGGAAATAGTTTGAGATAATTTGCGCTGGGATGCATTTTTAAATTGTGCATCTGCAGTAGGGGTTTTATTCTTTTTCTGGTTGAAGAGATGCGAGACTAGCAATTCACAATAAATTAAGTGATTTGGAATTACAAAGCCGCAGTGTCCCCTGCTTAGTCAAATACAAATTGTTTGTGCAGCACTATCCCTTTCCATGCAACGAGAAATTGAATTAAATCTAGCTAGACCGGGGAAGATCGATAATAATCTCGTGTTTCTGGAAGAACTTACCGCAGGTGATCAAATATGACGCCGCTCCTTATCAAAGCCGGCAACAAGCAGAAATGGATGCATAAGTTTTCGAGCTCCAACTATCTTAGAACGCAGAGAATGTATACAAAGCAAAACTGTTATTATGATGTATTCAGGAAACAAGTGCCACGGTATTCAGGCCGGACTTATGTAATCATCCAAAAAGAAGAATTTTCTTGTGTCGATAACAACCAATAATTATTTTTGTCTTTTTCCGTGTCTTTGTTCTGGCACATAATTCCAATCGTTTCTTTCAAATTATTATTTTGTACACTGTCTTGCCAGTGATGAATCTTGCAAACAATCGTGTAGCACTTCAGTCTCTTCAGTCGTTGCTAAAATATTCATGAAATTCTTTGAAGGCATAACTCTGGAATCTTCCGATTTAAAGCCAAAGTGTACCTCCGCCATCTTGATGACACCCTCATTGTGTAGTTTCATAGCAGGCAAATCATTTCTCTTTTCCTGGCCAATCTAAATTCCAGTATTAAGGTATAAAATTCACAATGTAAATTGAATAAAATAATTGTTTCCACCGTTCAGATATCGTCTCAGATACTTAGACACTAAGATATTAAAAACCAATTCATAATAACCATCTCGTTATGATCCGGCACAAAATCTTCTTGATAATGCCCAAAATGGCGTTGGCGTTGACACCCCCTTCTATAAAACCATCTCCATCAAAACCAAAACTTAGAAGTTTGTTCTTCCTACTTTTCTTCCCGCCATTCTTTTTTTCTTGCTTTCTCTCTGCCTTCCTTTCTCTTTGCCTTGCTTCCTTCCTTCCTTCCATCCATCCATCCCTCTTTCCTTCATTTCTTCCTTCCCCTTTCCTTCCTTCCTTCAGTTCCTTCTCTCCTTTCTTTCTTCCGTCCGTCTTTCCTTTCTTTCTTTTTTCCATCGTTCCTTTCGTATAAATTACAGCAAATTTAACGTCGTCTCAGAAGACTCTTCTTTTTGTATTCTTCTCGGTCTCAAAGAGTTTCCTTTCTTTTTGCCTTTCTTCCTTCCTCCCTTCCTTCCTTCGTTCCTTCCTCCCTTACTTTCTTCTTGCCTCCTTCATTCTTTCCTCCCTTCCTGCAATCTTCCTTTCTTCCTTCCATCCATCCATCTTTCCTTCATTTCTTCCTTCCCTCCTTCCTTCCTTCCTTCAGTTCCTTCTCTCCTTTTCTTTCTTCCTTCCGTCTTTCCTTTGTTTCTTCTTTCCATCGTTCCTTTCATATAAATGACAGCAAATTTAACGTCGTCTCGGGAGACTCTTCTTTGTGTATTCTTCTCGGTCTCGAAGAGTTTCCTTTCTGATCTGCCTTCCTTTCTTTTTGTCTCCCTTCCTTCCTTCCTTCCTTCCTTCCTTCCTTCCTTCCTTCCTTCCTTCCTTCCTCCCTTCCTTCCTTCGTTCCTCCCTTCCTTCCTTCTTTCCCCCTTCAATCCTTCCTTCCTTCCTGTCTTTCTTCCTTTCTTCCTTCCATCCATCCATCTTTCCTTCATTTCTTCCTTCCCTCCTTCCTTCCTTCCTTCCTTCCTTCAGTTCCTTCTCTCCTTTCTTTCTGCCTTCCGCCTTTCCTTTCTTTCTTCTTTCCATCGTTCCTTTCATATAAATGACAGCAAATTTAATGTCGTCTCAGAAGACTCTTCTTTTTGAATTCTTCTCGGTTTCGAAGAGTTTCTTTTCTGATCTGGTTGACATATTAAGGTTACCACACTCTTCTTCTTCTTCTAAGGAATCGTCTGACTTGGTTTACATGTTGAGATAACATGCTCTTCTTTTTCCTAAACACACTTTCCTAAATAAACAACAGGAACATTACTCCTTTATCTTCTTTCCTAAGATACAAAAATAGAAGATAGTTTCTATAATTATATTAAACACTTTCAACTCCACTATTCGGGACTCTTTCACCAAAATCCATCCTCTCTTCTTTTTTTCCACTAGTCTTTCCCTCTCTCCCGTCTCTTCCGCACAAATCGGAACGCGTTGAAGAGTTATTATGTATTGATAAAATATTTATCTATTTGAAAAAGGTAGATACAAAATAAATTTGTAATTTTTCCAATGAAATATTTAAAAAATGTAATGTGCACCTCGGCCAAAAAGTGCCTTTTGTCCTTGTCTGTTGGAAGCCTCGGCTGCGCCTCGGCCAGAAAACTCAAACTCAGGCGAAAAAGATGCACTTTTTGGTATTGATACACAAATAACTATTAAATTATTGCGACACAATGATAATAACAATAAGTTTCGGTAAAACAAATTAATGTTTCACCCAAAACTTGCCTGATTGTTTACACCGCATAATCCAATTCAAGTTTGAAACCATATTCACGCTCGCATAAACTGAACAAACAAATTGTTCTTGAACTTTATTGCAAATCGAATTTCCTCTCGAGACAATTTTAAGACAGGTCTCGAGAATAGTTAAAAGTGTGCCACAAAAAAAAAACTATTGATTTAATTTTTTAAAACTTGCAAGTCTGTTCACAAATAACCACATTTTTTGCTTTACAAAGTCTAAAATGTGAGCTATTTCCTTCCGCTCTGGCGTTTCCAGGTTACATTCTTTGCATTCGGAATGCAGTTGCCTTACTGTTACAACAAACAAAAAACTATTCCCCAGATTTCAACACGTTCCACGCAGAATAGGAATTTTCACAAAGCAAAATGTGATCTGAAAAATACAAAAGTGTTTGTTACCGAAAGCACGTAATAAACAAATTGTTGGTTGATCGAAATGTAGCGGAAAAATCCACCTCAAATGAAAGCTCCTGTTATTATCCCGCTTTTTCTCCAAACTTCACTCAACTCCAAACAAATCCCGAAACATTTAATTAAATTGATTAAATTTGTTGGCGCTGAATTAACTGAGATTTTTCTCCTTCTTCCAAAAAGTCACAAATCCCATCCAGTCCCGTTAATAAATTACCGCGCCCTTTGAGAACACATGAGAGCTTTCCGGAGAATTTTGTTT
Organism: Tenebrio molitor; assembly: GCF_963966145.1. Taxonomy (NCBI): domain Eukaryota; kingdom Metazoa; phylum Arthropoda; class Insecta; order Coleoptera; family Tenebrionidae; genus Tenebrio; species Tenebrio molitor. Next base: position 2,315,386 of record NC_091053.1, read on the forward strand.
GAATTTGTAGCAAAACTAATTTTAACAAATTTCCATTGCTGACACAGACAAGCAAAAGTTGAAATCATCATTACAGGGACATAAAAATGAGATTAAAAAACTTTGCCAGGACAATAAGGATTTTAATTACAAAACTGCTTCCACGTCTATTTTGGACAAGAAATATTAGAAGTGACAGGAAAAATGGAAATAAACTTTTTGGAAGTATGTAAATTCGTGGACCAAGAAAAAATTGCTGGCTCTAGTCCGGAAGACTTTAAGCTCACGACGCTGTTAAAAATTCATTTCTAGGAAAACCGTTTCACATCCTGACATTTAGATCTTTGTGGGCGTAGATTTATTTGGAATTTTGAATGAAAACTTCCAACCTAGCATTCCCCTGGACAAAAGCTCGCAACAGTTTAATTCACTTTTATGCAACCAAGTAACGAGGGACTTGCTTCCATAAAGCTCTCCTTACACAATAATTAGCACTGCCTGAAGAACAAAACAAACCACGACCGCATTGCCACCTGATGCGCTCCCCACTCCTGCGCCGCATGCGCCACATTTGAAGATTGTCCGACATATGAAAGCGCGCGAAAGCTTCAGCCGATTCAGTTGAAGCTCAGCTTTACGGGTTAAAGGTCGACAGCCTGCAAGTGCTTGAGCTGCAGTGTGAGCTACCAAGGTGCGGGGTGAGTTATAGCGCCGGGATAGTTTAGAGAAGTATGCTCGCGGAGGGCTCTAAGTTTTAATTGGTTGGGTAGGTTTTTGACGCGAAGAAATGGTGCCGGCAAATTAATGTTGCTCGTTAAGAAAGTTTCGGGGCTGCGACAACGGCTTAAGTCAATGTTTAAGTAGCAGATTTGATGTGAGAGATTTTTTAAGTTGCCTTAAAGTGGACGGTCGGTGGGATTTATTCATAGGTGGGTAATAAAATTTAGCCAACGTGTGTGTTTACTCGAGCTAAATAGAAGTTTTATCGAAGCCTATTTTTATGCATAGTTTACAGATAAGTTTCCAGTAAAATGGAAGCTGTAAACCTACATTTTTGTATTTCATTAAATATTTTGCGGGTCATAAGAGAAACTGAATTGCTTGAGGAAGTTATAAAAACACTCAATTTATTTCTGATTTTATTCTAAACAAACACAATTTTTCAAATTACATTTATTTAAGTGTTTTTCTATTCTTAGAAGTTGTTTTAGTAAGACAGCTAGATTCAGATACATTTTTCGCTTGGTACCATAGCATAGGCTTAAATTATGAGAATATACAGGGTGTTAGTAAATGGTTGGGAATAAATTTCAGGGTGAACTCCTTACGAAAAATGTGGCTTAAAACCTAAATAAAGTTTTTCGTTAAAATGCGTAGTTTTCTCAAAAAATAAAATGTAGTCCACTGTTGGAGAATTTCTCTAATTAGTTCATTTGCCTAAAATCGCATTAGTTTTGAATTTTGACATACGTTAAAAAATTCAACTTTCCACGTTTAATTTTTTTTTTAACCGTAGTATTTAAAAAAAATACGGATATGCCAGAATGCGTTTATTTTTCTTTTTTTCTTTTTTTGAGAAAACTACTCATTTTAGCGAAAAACTTTATTTAGGTTTTAAGCCACATTTTTCGTAAGGAGTTTACCCTGAAATTATTTCCCAACCATTTACTAACACCCTGTATATATACATATTTTTAAATGAACGAATCCAGGAAAGACAAACAAAATATCACATCTGTGATTGCCTCAACTTTTGTTTTCAATATATCTTTCATAGTTGAGAAGAAAGTACTTTTTAAAAATGTTTTTTAATAAAACCGAAAGTTTCGCCAGTCTTAAGGGCACAAGTTGCTTATTAGAAGCGACTGCAAAATTGTAAAAATGAAGAAATCCGTGCAAGTGTAGTTATGAAGTTGGAAATAATCTCGTCGGGAAAATGTTTGTAGAGAAAAATTAGAAAATTTATTAGGAAAGTCTTGTGGAGAAAGGAAAGAACGTTGCTTTGACAGCATCTACATCTGTCAAAGTAGTGTGGGGTGAACGGAAATTGCAACGATGCAATTCCGCTTCCTGAATTGTAAAGTTTGCTGACGTTATTTCTTAGAAATTTGCAAAAGCTGCAAACCTGGCTCGAATGTCATTTTAAAACTTAAGAATAATGACATTCTGAAAATGTAAAACAATTTGTTATTATTCAAAAATAATATTTTGAAAACAACTTTTTCCAGCATTTTGCTCGCGTGCTTTAATGACATCAGTATCAAGTAGAATTTTTGTTTGAAAATTTTTCCAAAGCCACATAATCGTACCTTAGGCTATTAGTAATAAACAATATGTCAAAAACGGATGTACGTCCATCTAAACTATTTTTAAAACGCCGTTGAAAGTAGCGGATCTACATCCACTGCGATACACTCGACAAAGATTTATCGCTACAGCGTAGCTCCTTGACGTCCTATCGCGATAAAACAAAGTGCAAAACACAATCAGAAGTCTTGCTTTTCCCACAAACTTGGCTTAAAGAGAACCGATATGTTAGTTTTTGAGTGAACCTGAGCCAAACAGACAGACAAAGTGCTAAAACGTCTGTATCGCGTAAACAACGCAAAATTCGAATATTTCCAACATATCAGACACTCCTATTTACTTCTCGTCTCTGTTAATTCTTATTTTGTAAAAATCGTCCTCGGAAAATTGTATTCAAACCAATTTTGTGCTGTTCCTTCATATTTTTGTGGTTGTTTCATTCTCCCAACGATCCTGCTTCAAAAGAGCTGTCGATCCAATTTTCAATTTGTGACACCGCATTATTTGCGTTTTTTTTCCACAAACATGTGAACACGTGGCCCTGGGGACCAAAAGCTTACACTGCACGCGTTTGAAAGCTTTCCAACAAGCAATGTGATACATTTTCATTTTTCAGGACACTAATAGCTTCTCGTTTGACCAAAAAAAAAAAAACATAACTATGTAATGTGTTGCTTGGAATTCTTTTGAGAGCTGATCCAGACAAGTATTACTTGAAATCCTTGATAAATTCTCTCACTCGTTGCATAAAAAGTTTCCTCCTTTTTCTCCTAGTTTTTCTCTTTGATGGCCCGATTTTGCCACAGCTGCCTCTCACTTCTCTTTAGCTATTATCGTTGGCCTGCTGTTCACTACGAACAAACAAAACTACAAAAAGCTCTGGCCAGCTAATGAAGCTCTAACTCGCTCTAAAATTTCCACTTTCCACGAAATAAAACATGAGCGCGAATTACAATTTCATTGTGCACTTTAAATCACATTGTCTGCGCTGTCCAAGTTAATTAACTATCTGCTACACTGTGATAACGCAATAATTACCACACTAGCTTGTCCCCGAAAATTACAGAGATAATTATCTACTATAGTCGGTTCGTCGAGACGAGTCACCGCGCCAAAACAAAGTCACATGGTATGATCGCGAGAGCAGTTTAAATAAAAAACACAACGGAAAAACAATTCTCTGCTAATTTTTCTTCTTGGTCAGAGAAAACAAACAAAACGAAACGACTCTCTCTTAATTCAATTTCCTTGCTGCAACAAGGATTCGTTAGTCCTGGACAAGAATCATCATTAGACCAGTTTTGAAAAGTCAGAGACCAACAGAAGCCCCACACGGGTGAAATCCCTTTAAGCTGTGCAATCGTAAAAGGATTTAGATAAAATGGATTCTCCATTTGTCATAAAGTATCGATCCTTATCACTTCGTCCTGGCATTTTCCAATTAGAATTGGTTTAAACGGGGCCGACACAGACTTTCACAAACAAGTTTCGTCTACAGATTTAGTCGTTCAAGCGCACGCTTTTTCTTATGGAGGTCCGACACACCGCCCAAGGTCATCAGTCTAGCTGTAGCATTTTTGGTGACTTTTAAGCAGATTTCAAGCCGTTTAGATCTAATACAGATTCTTGGTAGAACTTGATAGCCCCAAGGTTTCATTTACACAGTTTTTTGATATCAAAACAAACAGCAGGCGCATCAACACACAAAGATAAGGTCCAATAAATGAAATTTGTAAATTAATCCGTTGGTAATCTGGGATCAGAGGACACGGGATCGTGGAATTCTCATATTACAGCCATATTGGGTTATTTGGTGACAAGTTAAACTGAACGCTCGTTGATAATTTATTTAAACGGAAATCGATCCTTGAAACGCGGTGTAACGTTGCAAAATTTAATGTCCCACATGCGTCCCACTAATGGAAATTTATTAAACAAATCCCGATTATTCTAATCACAAAAACGACACAAACCAGATGTAGTAATCCTGACAGTATGGCGAGGAAATAATCGTAATCGTCCAGGACGAAATTTCATTGCGACAGGACGGTGCGGCTCCCAACACTGCACCCAGGGTGTTGTATCGTGTTAACTGGGCGGCAGTTTTTCTGCAAAATCTATTTAAGGGAGGATCCGGCTGTTAACCCCTGCGAAATAATCCGCCCCATTCTGCGTCGATTTATCACGTTTACCTCCGTATCCGGAGGACAATTCAGATCGCAACGATTTCCCTTTTTAGCAAATCTCATCACAATGAGCACCATTTATCACATTACGACGACCATTAAAAACGCCTGGAATTTTCTGCACCAACTTCTATTGCATTTTCCCCTTTTTCATTGGACACGAAATTTACTCGAAAGGCTGCCAACTCCACTCACGACTATCACCTTTTACAATGTTTGCCCAACACTAACCACTTGTTCGATCGATAATAAGACTATTGAAAGTCCTGCAGTGCACCCGAACGGACTTTGGAAACGCTGCCGATTTGCTAAATCGAATTAAGCAATGATGTTGACGTTGCCTGAATGAAACATGTGTGGTTGTCGTTGCAGCATTGACACACAAAGCTTTGAAAAGTGCTTTTCTAAAAAGCTAAAGCTTCGCGCAACTGGCAGCTTATCCAACAGCTTTTATGCAATCATTTGAGTTAATTCCAACACTGTGATTGATACAAATCGGTTCATTTGCACCGGAAGCAATAGCAAGTCACGCGAAATTGAAATATTTCGCGGTGCACCTTGGACGAATTTGAATTCAAAAGTAGTCGATGTTTTCAGTTTTCATTGACAGATTTTTCACTGATATATCGCTCCGCCGCCGCGCAGATATTTCCAAGGTCACAGCCCATGAGAGAATCCAATTCGTTTCCTTTGCTCTTAAAAACTTCTTCATCACATTTTGTTTGAATTAACGACTGTAAAATATTAATATCTCTCGAGGAGAGAGCTTTCGGCGACAGTTTTAGTTTGGTGAAGTTTTTAATTAAGGCAGTAACTCAATTACAAATTAAAAAATGTGGGTGTCTGATTGGCACAAAAAACGCAGGTCAGAGGTGACAGTTTGTAAATGCTCCAACAGCCTAGATAAATTGCTCCAATGCTTTTAAGTCGCAGAATTAAGAAATGAAATGTCTGAATCATATTTCGTATTAATTATTTTTCCCATTAATTTTGCTTTAAATCCTACGCGAATCTCGATGCGCTACTTATCCTGTCGCCTCTCAGCTTTTCTCTAATTGTGCATCCCAATCCTTTAATTGAATCAGTTGAGAGGGATGATGGCGAAATAAATCAGCTCAGAGGGATTACAATTTCAAGCGACTTTTTTCACTTTTTAATTGCAACGGTTTACAATGGTTTATGGCTTGTCCGTAAATGCTGCCTGTTTTTGGTCGCTTCGGCACGCTGGTCCGTACTCGCCTTGGTACTCCTTCCTGGTACCGCTTTTCTCTTCCCCAATCGCTCTTGGTCCAATTAATTCTAGCCACTTGTCATTTCCCTTGCACAATGTGTGACAAGACGCCTCGCTCAAATTAATTTCTCATGATGATTGCCCCAGCTAATGAGCGAAGTTTCTGATTAATAAGTGCTCTCAGGCCGTTCTTTGTGGCCAGGATGTGCGTGATTGTTCGAAGCGCTCCTGCAAAAATTCCCTTCGGAGAGATTATCCTTGCAAAAAGGTACACGTGGGCGAGAATGATCGTTCATTTATTTTAGCGACACGCGCGCAACAACACGAATTATTTAGTATTTAGACGTTCCGTGAAATACATATTCTCGAGCTGGAAATATCCAGAATCATAAAATGCTTTGTCAGGCTTCTTATTAAAACAAAAATCTCTACTTCTCCACAAACACATCTTTCACAGCTAGCTGAATTATTACGTATTCAGAGAAAAGTGGGGTAATTCCGATCACCCCACTTTTCTCGTGGAAATGACCCGCCATTTATAACATGATCGTGTCACAGCTGTCCCAACTTAATTGTGAATTCGCGTGATCGGAATTCCCCCGTATTGCCTAAATAATGATAAATAACCGCTGCAGGACGATCGGCCATTGCCAGACGGGTTCTATTATCGCTTCTATTACGCACCATTTCTTTGCAACCTATCTAATCCAGAGTGATCGGCGCTCGCCTAACACAATCAGCTGTTTAAATAGGCGTCTGAGGCTCGGAATCCGGGTGATTAATAGCGGCCGGAGTGAATGTGTGCGCGACCCGATCGACTCCGGTGTATTGTAAGATGCCCGAAGAAAAATAGTGCGGCGGGAGAGTGATTGATGGTCGCCTGGGAGGACTAGCATGCTGTGTCTGGACATGCGGCTTGTCCAGAGATTAAGAGGTGAAAGGACAGAAGACGCTGCCGCGAGAGACCGCTCCAAAAGCGTGTGCGTCGCCAGCTTTAGGAGCAAGTCGCCGAGGGATGTCAGCGCCTTCAAGCTCTTCCACAGGCGCGCCAGCAGTGCCATGTAAGGAGGGTAACATTTACAAAACACAACGACAATTCTTTGTTTCTTATGGCGGTTCGATCACAACACTCTAGATATCGACCCAAATGTACACAGTCCACTTCATCGGTCGCAAAGTGCTCCATAAAAATTCTGTAAACAATTCCTCGCTTGTTTTCATGCTGATCCTCAAAGCTCGAGTGTAAATATTTCAACTCCAACACAAACTGCACTTGCCAACAAACAAAACAATTTTTTTATTTTATTTTTTTACGACTGGTGCTGTTATCGCTACAATTGTTTATGTCGTGCAGAAGGAATTTTTTGGCTGGGCCAGTGACTGACAGACAAGTGTAAATAGCAAAGTAATTAAGTTGGAACGTAAACATTTTAGCCATGGGCGAGTCCCCCGCCCACGCACCGCAGAAGACCATTATCTATTGTAATAAACGAGAATTTTTCGTTTGTTTTGTTTGTATCCACTTAATATGAGCGTAATGGTTTAATGAATAAACAATATGAACAATTCCGCTTGACAAACAACTTTGGGCTCATCACCCAGATGGTCCTTGCGAGTTGCTCAATTTTCTTCACCGTCAGATTCTTCAAAATCGATTGGCGAACAATAATTCGCCAGAAGATATCGCGTCTGCGATCTAGAAAGTACATACAATGACAATTATTTTTTGAGCTACAATTTTTTTTAATTGCTTTTAGTCTTCTACGTTGTCAAACAACCTCGTAGGTAAAATTTCGGCACATTTTAAAACAACACCCTGTATATCATATTTTATAAAACGTACACCAATGCGGTTTCCTTGTTTTGAAACATATTTCCTATAGGTTACTTCGCATTGGCGTACATTTTATAAAACATGATATACAGGGTGAATTTTGAAAATGTGCTGAAATTTTACCTACGAGGTTGTAGGACAACGTAGAAAACTGAAAGCAATTTAAAAAAATTGTAGCTCAAAAAATAAATGTCATTTTATTTTGTAACAGAATTTTTTAAATATTTTTCCCTGTATAGAAACAATAGAGGTCCCTGAGTGGAGCCTTGGGGGACACGGGACGCTCCGGCGTAAATTAGTTTGGGCTGGCGGAGATGGAGCAAGCTCAGTGTATTGTTTACCAATAGCGTGCAAGACAAATAGTACCGCTGCTAGTAATTAGACAAACATTTGCACTACCCACTCACCTGTTCATTGCGGTGGATCGGCACGTCGTAAAATAAACGCACCAGGATACAGTGTCTCAAATTCAGAAGGGAGGATTGAAATCAAACCAGAACAAAAATAAATATCTCTTTCGCAATTATCAACTCGCTCTCATAAATTGCTAATTCAATTTCCATCTTTGTACAAACCCTTTCTAAAAGTCATGTTTGTTGACAAACACACTGCAGGATTGCCTTCGTTAGCCACATCCGCTACCCCCTTTGTTGTTACATTAATTTAAAGGCAGATTCTTGTAATTAATCCGCATGGTGAACTGACTAATGACTGTTATTTACTGTTAACACCTTTGTGGCACGCTAAATCCAATAAATTACAACGTCACTCGCTTATCTCGAAGGCGCCAACTTTCCCCGGTTATCCGCAACGACCTGAATGTCTTTGTTTGGAAAGGTCTGGTCTCTACAAATTGCTAAACCTGTCAAGCAACGCAGTTGCTGAGCGAAAATCAAATAAAAAATGAAAAACAGTGATGTGGAATAATTTCGAGCGAATAAGAGTGGGCCGGATGCAGAGCCTTGTGGGACACCAAAAATTTCGGTTGGATTCGAAAACAGAATGATGGAAAACTGTTTTTACAACTCCATTAGAATCTTGATCGAATCTATAAATCAATAAATGAAGGTGATTTTTGCAGGCGCGAGCCAGACGACGATTTGAGCGTGTCGCGTGACGATTTTAGCGTGTCGCATAAACTAATTCGTTAGTTTTCACTTCAAAAAATGTCACTACTGAGACTGTCGTGAAAATAGTTTTCGAAGCAACCGAACCAATTTCCTTGGAAAAGCGAGAGAAATGTACCAAACACTAATTTCCCTGTTTTCGCAACTTCCACAAAGTTTCAGCCGCGTGACGTTTACTCCTTGGAACTAAGTCTCTCTTAATTTATTTACATTGTTTCTGTTGTTCCAAATAATCAGTTTCAGCTTACGGAAAATTAATTTTTCAGATTAAGCTCTCTAGTTGGGAGTTTTAAAATTAAGCGCTTCGACTGATTCGAATCGGATAGCCAAAAGGATAATTATATTAAATTCTGATGAGCGCAGTTGTATTTAATTTTTTTAATGTTGGCGAGTATGGGAACAGCTGCATGCAGGTTCCAACAGGATTAAGGATTATAAAATTCATCCTTTTTACTACGAACGAATACACAAAACTGCCTAGTTTCCAGTTTTGAACAAAACACACCGAAGCAATCGGAACGAGCTCCTCTCAATTCCGATTGGTTTCAAGCTCCAATAAATAACAATTAAGCAAAATTTCTTTATTGGCGAGACCTCCTCGAAGCAACTCGTTACAAGAACTTCACGCTTGGGATCGTTCGAAATGAGAGGGTCAAGTACAATCGAGCTTTCTTCTAGCGAGCTTTCGAGCACTATCCAGTTTTGCCAACATCACAGATTTCGAATGAAATTTAGATGAAATATGTACCGATTAAACGTGCGAGCTTAAAGCGCAACCGAGTTTTGGATTTAACGCGTGGATGTATTGCAGCCCCAAAGAGAATAACAAAATTGTATTATACTAGTTTAGCCAGGTGTTGGGTTATGTCAGGACAGCGAAAGAGCTTTGACATGTCTCGATGGAGTTAATCACGCAAAGCTAAAACCTGCATGGCGGAACGTGACGTAATATTGTTAAAAGCTCGCCGGGTAATGTCATCGCGTGAACTTTCAGTTTGAAAGCTCGTGCAGGATCGCGCTAATTGAGACGTACCTGCGACGAACAAGAGTGTGAACTAATCATTTTGTTTTTGAGGGCTCAAGGAGGAAGAAAAGGAATAATTGAGGAGGAGAATATGAGGGAATATGAAGGATACAAGGAGAAAGCTTACAAAAAGAATAATACGCATTAAGAAAAAAACTGAGATAACAAAGGGCAAAAGAAGATAAACGAGAAATGGTAAAAGAAAAAAGAACAAAAGACAACAAAATAAAATGATATTGAAAATTTTCACGTGTGTGATACACTGTGTTGGGCAAATAGAATTCTTTTTGAGTTTATAAAAGTGGTAGGAACGTGAGCAGCACCTTCAACCGTCAGTTAATGAAAAAAAAGCATCCCCGTGCTTGTGAAAGCTCCGCTTCAAATCATCCCCAATTCCGCTACACATCGCATTTTACTGCCCGAAATAGGTCGATATCCTTGACTGTAACAGCCCCCGTTTATACATTTACATTCGGGGGTTGGCCGCGTTAAAGCGGCGTTCTCGTGCCAAGCACCTATATCTTCCCCTATTTACTTCTTATAATTATACAGTAATGACTCGACATCTGAGATATCTGTGCTGGAACAAGAATGATTGCATTGTCTACAACATTAATTGCTCCAACAGCATCGTTGGTAGTTTATAACGGGGTCGTTACGACTGACACAGACTGGATTCGTGACTCCAATTTTATTAGTTCGGGTGTGTTTCGGTGTTATTCTCTACAGCGCGACTTTTCCCAGACTAACACGTCCTGCGAATAACACTTTGTTGAAGTTTGATACATCGCAGACATGTTCTATCTCCGCAATAAATCACCGCTTTGGTTAAAATCGATTCGGAAAATACTGTTTGGGGCAAATTACACTTTTCAGTTTCAAATTTCGGGGGAAGCAGCCAGGAGTACAGCTGGTTCCGACGGATCAAGAGTTAAAGCTCCGCCCTCTCTGCTTTGCCAACAAACTCTTGCCTAAATGATCTGCCACTCACTAGAAAAATATTGCTGCAACTTGTCTCAAACAACAACAAAATAATCCGTCAACAAAATACGTAGAAAAAAATGTTTACGAGTGAAACAACGGTTGATGAACGAGCTAAACCGTCTTCAATGCATTCTGATAATCAGAAAATAGTTTAAAGATGATTTACCAGCGAGTCCAGAATCGCGTGTGTTTTCTTAGGGAGGTTCTCTAGTCGCTTTTGGTGATATTTTACATCTTTAATTCCCCCCGAGGGAGGACTGCTGAGGTTTTCCAGAGCCTCTTCAACCACACTGACGGGAAGATTCGGGTGGTAGGTTCTGAGGGGTGAATACTTACCCAGCATTCGCCTTATCTCTGATATGAGACCTGTACCCACACCATTATGTGATGGTGTGGAAAAACCCCTGAAAAAAAACCTACACCCGATCAGCCGGCCCCGGGATTAGAACCCGGGACCTCTCGAGTACAAAGCGGCGCGCTAGGCGCTTGGCCACGATGCTCGGTTTTGTTATGTTAAACGTTTATACGTAGTGTTACCGAGAGGTCCATTGCGATTAGTCAATCTTTAGTACCAACAGAAGGACCGCCCCTACGCTCAAACAAAAAAACAACTCTTCCTTCCAGTTGTTGTAAACTGCTTTTCAAACGATTTGAATTTTGAGTGGGAGTAAAAATTTGTAAAATTTCCTTGCGGGGGCGCTGCTTGAGACAAATAGTAATTAATTGGGATGACACGTGGGAAAGACGTCTTTGTCTGATCAGATAACTATAATCAACGCCTCTCAATTAGTAAACTAGGTTGCGCTCATAAAAGGATCGTGAATTCGTCCACATAGACGGAGGCGCTGTTATAATTGAGCTTTGACACATGATCAGAAGATGAAACTACAGGGACTGCGGCGACACTCTTCTGGAAGCTGTCAGAAGTAGTCGCAGGACTAGATGAAAGCGCAGGACGTAAACGCATTAAACGGAATACCTGATGAGAGAACGTTTCCGGAATTAGATCCAAACTCGCGAAATGAAATTATAAGAGGATGTGATAAGTTGAACTACCTCAAATTCATGTTTAATAATAAGTTGAGAGCGCGCAGGATAATACACTGGGAAGGGTAGGCCGCAAGGATCATACACGAGAATCACAGATCTAAATATTAAGAAACGTAAATCGTACTAAAATGCTCGTTGGAAGTTTTATTCGACGATACGAAATAAACTATTTACGAAACAGACAAAACGTAAGCTGCGGGTTTAATCTCGTAAAAGTTGATACACCACAAAAATAAAAATGTAGTTCACGAGCGTTTTAGATTAATACGCGAAGACCTACCGTTTGTTGTTTCGACAGAAATGGTAACGAAATCCTTTCGGGTCGTTAGGTAAATTGTTAATTAGCCAATCCCGTTGCACGTCGAAAAATAGTAAAGCATAAACGCAAATTTCATTGGCGATAAACTCTAATTACTAATTGGGTTTTTCCCGAAACGTTTTCTTTTTATCGAATGGCAAATTGTTTATGTTTTGTGTCGGAATGAATTGGGACACTGCAAAATAACGACGTGTTCCTCTTTGTGCGACCCAATTTCTTTCTGTACTGCAGTTGTGAAAGAAACTTTTTGCACAGCGTAAATTGCGTTCACTACTTTGTTCTCGCAATAATAAACAAAAGGGAAAAAATACTAGAACCTTGCTAGCCGCGTCCTTTGCAGAATTAATTGGAGCATCACTCTTTGAGCAGAATCGGGACACTCTATTAATTAAACGGTGCAAAAGTAAAAAAATGTATTTTGTGAACAACCTTTCTAGTACAAATAACTGCTAAAAGTGTTTTTCTTTGGAACAAACGACGAAAGAAAATTAAGTATCACAGAAGATTTTTGAGCATTGAAGCATTATGATATTTTTTGATGCCGAAAGATGCGTTCAAAACGGTAAATATCGTCCGGCGGAGAACCTAAGCAACGCTACGTGCGGTTAATTTGTGGATGGGTGGCCCCAGAGAACCGCGTTCGATTATCAGATCATTGCTTGACGAGTTGGTAGAGGTGTTGGATTCTCTCATGGGCTGTGACCTTGGAACTTTCTGCGCAATAAATTAGTGAAAAATCGATATTGGTCGTTTGCACAGATGTGACTCATAGCCCATGAGATAATCCAACCATTCGTAATGACTATTAATCCGGCCTGGACGCCGTACCCCCAATAATAATTTTTATGGAGCACCCTTTCATTTTTCACTTTTCTGCACCTTGTGCACATTTCTCAGACGAGTTCATCTTCCAGGCGGCCCCCTCTGCATACAAATCTCCGACTGCAGCGATTTCCTTACAAGAACCATCTGTTCCTCCGCGTTCTTACGTGCAAGACAAACATCGTTACGTGATGCGCTTGAACAAGTAAATCGCGTCGATTCAGGCCGCCGTTAGTGGAACAATTTAGCGAAAATTCATCCATTAATTGAAACCATTAGTGTGATAAATTTCGGCGGGTTGAGGAAAAACCGTTCGACTGCAAACTGTAACGGTGGTGAACGCAAGAACGTTATTTTAATTAATTGTGTGAAGCAACTGGGTCGCGTCGATGCGAATTTTGTAGCAGGATTAAAAATGTCCCGGCAACATTTTCCACAGTGAAGAGCTAAGTGCGACCAAATGTAAATGAAATCTATTGTGAGGGGACTAATGTGGAACAGCACGATGTGGAAATTTATCGATCGGGCATATTTTATTGTAATTTATTTTTTATGCGGGCGTGTGTTGTCACATACATATTTCAGGAAGTAGCGCTAATTACCACATGCAGGCGATTTTATGAATATTACTAAAAATAGGTGAATCATTTACATTAACACAAAAGAGTCGTTTTAAATAGAACAAATCGTTTCTTAAAAGGTTCCGACCTCTCACGTAGCGCTTATACCAAATACTACAAGTTTTACGGGAAGGTGGTCATGACCCAGGGGCTAAATACCAGCTTATCACCCAAACCGCCCGGGTTCGCTTCCCGTTAAAATCATCAGGTTTTTTTCAAATCACTACCACCTTTTGGAGGAGATGTAAAGCTGTCGATCCTAGTACTAACTTAGTAGTGGTCGTTAGGTCATGTTAGAGGCGCTTGCGCGACCTGAAAGCTCCTCCAGAAGGTTACGATTGTTTATTTTTTTCGGGATTTTTTCTACAAAATCAACTTTCAAGCAATACTTGTCTTTTGGTTGGTTAGTAAACACCTAAACGAAGGTCGGTGACCAATTATTTTTTAAATAAGTATAATAATTAATTTGTAATTAAATAAAAACACATAATCTTTTTTTGGGAATTGTCTTGCAGCGACATGTCTCATTTGATAGATAATTAAAATACGGAACTCCGTGACTGTTTCTTCTTTTGTTAACTGTCATACTTTTTTTTAATAAAAACAGTTTTCATTTTCGTAAGTATGCAACTGACAGAGCACGTGAGATGGCCGCTGCCGCTGCTCTACCTCAGAATAATTTGATCTTTTCTTTTCACCTCATTACCGTGATTGTTAAAGACACACCAATTCTTACATCACGTTTTAAATGACTTCGTAGCTCTGACACATTTCCCTGAGCCCTAAACAGGATGTCGTTTTTGATAATTTGTTTATCGATACCGGTGAAAGCGATATTAAAAAATCCTGCACTGGAAAAACATTATTGTGTTCGGCTTGTTTATTCTTCAGCGTCGACCCAAAACAAATTAACATCTGTTGGAAGCATCAATTCCCTGTACGCAAATACATTTCGATAAAGTAGTGCATCTGGAAGGTGTTATCAATGATACGATAAGTGTGTTGTGTTGGTATTTCCGTTAGATGTTTCGACTGACTCAACAGGAAAGGTAACCTATCGATTTATTACGCCTGATTAGAGTAAAAAAGTCATAAAATCATAACCTGGAAGGGTTGAAATGACCAATCCGACAACGCACGACGTGGAAACGCTTTTTCAGCGAGCCCTCAATTATTCTGTGTAAACAGTGACTCTTTTGTACTGAAAATTGCTGCACAAAACGAATTTGCATTGTGCGTGTTATGTTTCGGATCGTTACGGTTGTTTTAAAACAGATTTGTTTCATGTGAAGTTGTTCTGATAAACAAAGACGTCTCGGAGTTTACACGAAGATTGTAAGATTCACGGGGCGGAAATAGCAAACGTTTGTTCCAGTTTTAAATAAGTTAGTTATATTTAGGTAGTTACTTTCGAGTCGCAGATTTGTCGGAGGATTTCTTTCAGAGGGGTTGCGGTAGATACGGAAAAGGGAGAAGGGGAACAGTATTCAACAAGTTGAGAAAAATAGCTGACAATTAACTCTGAGTGGGTCTTTTTCCACAACTTTTTGAGTCAAACCCTCGGTTGTAATGCTATTAAAATAAAGCACTTTGAACCCGTTCGGTGTGCGATTTATGCTTTAATGGTTGGTAATAGATTTTTTAAACTTACTACCTTCAAAATGACATTTCGCGACCGCACAGTAGTGCGGGAAATCGATGTTTGCGGAGTATATGCGGTCGCAGGCCATTTTGAATCACTAGTGCGGAAAATCGACGTTCTCACACTAGTGCGAATGCTTTTTGGATGATTTTAAAGCACTAGTTCTAAAAATAATTTCACTTGATAATAATAAACTCTGATTTATAAAACGCCATTTCTCCAATTTGGATGATGAAAATTTCGAAAGAGTAAAAATAAATCACTGTTAATTCTACTGAGCGCATGGACAAGCGCCATCCAGTTCAACAAATCAGAGATAATGTTCGTTTCAAAAAATATTGTACGAACATTGGCGCAAATGAAGCACTCGCTCGTTCGTCGCTCGTGCCTCAAATCATGCGCTCATGCGCGAAAAATCTCTTCTCGCACTCATTTCGTAAATAACAAGCGTGAAAGGAGAATTGTCAATACAATTATGATGTACTAGATTTTCCATTTCCTCCGATGTACAAATTTCTTAGCTATTTCCTGTTCATACATTTAAATTTTGTTGCATTCAGTTGTGTAATAGAAATTCGTCCAAGTGGTACAAAACGTCTCAGGATTTTCATTTGATGCGATTTTATAGATTTAAAAACATTTTTCATTAGGTAGCTCTACTACAAGACAGAATAATTTATGTAAAATATTTCAATTTTGTTATTCAAGAGGAAACAATTAGGTTTCTTGATGTAGGAATTTATTTATGTATGTACTTTTATAATATAAATAAGAGAGCATCCTGTTTATTTTATGTATTTTATTTTGGTATAATAATAATAGTAATTGGTTAGTTAACACAGTTCTTGAAATAAAATCGATTTTATTGTAATTATTTTACAATATTATTATAATAAAGAATTGCATTTCAGAAACGATTTCAGAGCAACGAAAAATGTGTTGCAGATTTTTAAATCACGATAAAAGCAATCCTGATGATGAACAAAACCGAAATCAAAAATGTTTGGTCCAACTTTTGGTAAAATTGTTGCGGTTTTAATAATCGAGCTACGTGGGCAAAAGATATTAAAAATGAATTGGATAACGTTGAGGTAATGATGCCATGAACATAAACTCTGAAATATTTTCAAATCTTATTAATAAAACACGTAATTGGAAAACCTGGGGGAACGATAAAATCCGCAACTTTTGGATTAACAAATTTCAATGAAACATATTATTATCCTAAAACGCTTAAATGAAAGCTTCGAAATTCGAGAGATATTTTCTAACAGTGCAAAAATTACTCCATGTCTTACGAAAATTATTTATAATTGTTTGAAAAACAAGATAATTAATGAGAATGGCAAAAAAAAACATTGTATCGAAAGCTCGCATATTATTGATTTCATCATAATGGAGCAAAAAAAAAAACAAACGAAATTTTTTGATGTACATAAAAAATTATATACCTAACTGAAACACGATGGGTATTTCATTGAGCTGGAGCAACCTGATGTAATAAAACTTTCACAGATGCCAAGCTTTGAAGGACACTCAGTATTAAGTAATATCAATATTATTTTTACGCACCACTAATGAAACGGTAATTTTACAAGCGGACGAAAAGTAACTCTTTTTCGGACGCTGACCATGGCGCCATCTGTTAGTCTGTTTAGTAAGTTAGCAACGAAACTCACAAAACCGGTAATTGTTCTGTCAAAAGTGCCTTTTGTCCTTGCCAGTTTTAAAGCCTCGGCTGCGCCTCGGCCAGAAAACTCACACTCGGACGAAAAAGATGCACTTTTTGACCTTGATACAAGTATTTTAAATCATTATCGTTTAAAAGGGAAAAGAAAATATCGTGTTTTTAATGGTCATGTGAAATTTTGGATGCAAAGTTTGATACTTTTTCTAATACATTTTATCATGGCTTGGTAATAATATCGTTAGTGATAAGATAATCCGACCCGAATGCCGTGCCACCTAATATGCAGTGGGCCAGAAGAGAATTCCTTCGTTGTGCAACAGAAAACCAATTACAGAACAATACTTGTTGTTTTGAAATGTGAGAAAAAATGTTTTTGTCTTGTTGACTTCTGTTAAAGTATTAAATGTAAGTTTCGTGTGTTTATTACGAGAAAAATAAAGACGAAGACTATTCTGTCGAAGGCTGAAAAACCTACAGATTTTTCTTTTATTTCTTGTATCGATCCTGTGAACGTATTACCAACTATTTCAAATCCCATTTTATTGAGTTACCTAGATTCTTGTAAAAAATTTTTTACTGATGAGGCGTGGTTTCGCTAACTTTCACAATTATACAGCATTATTGGAAAAGTGCAATTTTTTCATTTTTCAATTAATTCAATGGTTTTTTTCGCCTCATTTTCTAAACACGTACGTCTATATATTCAATCAGAATGACCAACGTAAGCGTTGCCAACGTACGCTTTATTGTATCTTGTTTGAACCGGTTTTCAACCCTGACATTTACTCAAAGAGATCTACGTAGGAAGATATGTTTCTAAAAAATGACCCGAAGAGAGCAAACCCTAGAATACGTTAATTTGATTCGAAAGCTCCTTCATACAAATTACGAGTAGGTTGTGTGCTGTAAAAGACCCAAATAATAGTTTTTTTTCTGGTTCTTACATTTGCAGTAAGTCGTTTTCCTGGACAACATCGCAAAGAAACCGTCTTCAATTATAAATAATAGATCGTTAACGTCACAACAACTACTTGGGGATAATAGATATTTTTCAGCGTCGGCAATTTCTCGCCGAATCAAGCGTAACATCCTGTTTGTTGTCTCGCCGTATCAATTTACTACTTTCTGGAAGTAAGTCGATATTAGGAATCAGACAAGAAAAGGGAGTTTGAAAGGGAAGCACGTGCTCCTGCAGGATTAATCCGCTTACGCCTCGTTCACACCGCTATTAATTATTTTTCAGGACAATCAAAGCGCTTACAAATAAAATTTCCATTTGAGCTTCCGCATGTCCTTCCGAAATCCACCGCTTTTCATTAAAAGTTAACAACGCAAGTTGGAAAGTTTGAATCGTTTGATGGAAAGCTTCACTTCAATTTCTTTATTATCATTTTCACTTGCGGCATTACCGCCGCTAAATAAGTGTACACGTCAATAACTCCCACAGCCATTTTATTTAATAACTTTGAACACCGCAGGCGCTAGCTTTGTCGCCTAATGGTGTTATCTTGAAATTACAAAGCCCGTTACAACTTTTCGACAGTTCGATATTTTCCGTCGTGAAATTTTTTAAGAGGCGATTTATTCACGTAAAAGTGAGTTTACGAGCAGCAACCCAGCCTAAATAGCTGTTTCCAAAGGAAATTTGAATGCGACGCGAGTGTGACAAAAAGTGGGAAATTTGATAAAGGAAGGTGTGCAGCAGGAGAATGATTAACAGTTCTTTTTCTCTGTTTCAGCTCGACGGCGAGTGATCTCATATCTCGTCGAGGAGTTTTCTCGAGACGCTATTATGGCTCGGTGGAACAGGTATGATAAATTGTGATTTATTACGCCTCACTTCCGAGGATATATCGCTTTGAAATAATCATCAAGTAAACACATTTTGCGTATTGCGCATATTAAATTAAAATGAAGCCGGGGATGTGTTCGGGAATGAGTTATTGGTTTAGTGTGAATTTTCTCACAGGACTACGTTCTCAATAAAATTGAAACGGCGTTCAAGAAAATGTGGTGGATGCGCCGGGGAAGTACAGAAAACAGTTGATTTTTCAGTTATTTCTGGGGATAGAGTGAATGTAAAAACTGAGCTTTATAGATTTTTCCAAAACGGAAGGAATGCCGGAAACCGTAACAAAAAAATATTTTAAAAGGAAAAAATGGTGGATGCGCCGGGGACGATGTAAAACAAAATTGTTGATAATTCAGTTATCTTGAGAGGTAAAGAGAATGTAGACTGTGCTTTACAGCTTTTCTTAAAACGAAATGAATACCGATAACAGTAAATTTCCAATTCGGATGTTGCTTTAAAAAAAATAAATGTGAAAAGTAAAATTCTTATTTTTCAGTTATCTAACAGTTTTGTAACAAAATTAACCCTGAGCTTCTGTTTTTGATATTAAATACTTTTAAAAAATACTAACGTATGGTGGATGCGCCGGGCAAGCTTTCAAGGAAACTTCCTATTTTAGTTAACTTTGCAGACAGAGTGAATGAAAAAACTGAATTTAATAGGTTGTTCTTAAATAAAATGAATGTCGAAGTCTGTAGAGTTCTAGCACAGAAAAAATACTAAGTTTGAAAAATAAAATATTGCTGTCAGTTAGGTAAAATGCAAAATCGTCTTGGGTAGATAATTTTGTAACGAATTGAAAAACGAAAACAACAAGTTTTTTTCTGTCTTGGATATTAGGTCATAAAAAGAGACATATCAATTGGGAAATGGTAAAATGCCAGGCGAGCTTAAAAAAATTGTTATTTCAATTATCTATAGAAGTAGAGAGAATGCAAGTGGGTTTTCAAAATGAAATGAATACCGAAAACCGTTAGTTTCTGTCTTTGACATAAGCCTAACAAAAAAAAAAATTGTGTAAAAATGGTGGATGCGCCGGGCAAGATTGAAAACAAAATTGTTGATATTTCAGTTATCTTGAGAAATGAAGGGAATGTCATAACTGCGTTTTATAGATTTTTCCATAAGGAAATCAATGCCGAAAACCGCAAGCTTCTGCCTTTGACGTCAGTCTAACAAAAAATATTTTTTAAAGAAAAATGGTGGATGCGCCGGGCACGATTTATAACAAAATTGTTGATAATTCAGTTATCTTGAGAGGTAAAGAGAATGTGGAGACTGTGCTTTATGGCTTTTCTTAAAACGAAATGAATACCGATAACAGTAAACTTCCAATTCTGATGTTGCTTAAAAAAAAATCAAATGTGAAAAGTAAAATTCTAATGTTTCAGTCATCTACAAAGGTAAATGGAATATAATATAAAATAATTGTTTACAGAGTTTTGTAACAAAATTAACCGTGAGCTTCTGTTTTTGATATTACTTTTAAAAATACTAATGCATGGTGGATGCGCCGGGCAAGCTTTCAAGAAAACTTCCTATTTTAGATAACTTTGCAGACAGAGTGATTGAAAAAACTGAATTTAATAAGTCTTTCTGAAATGAAATTAATGTCGAAAACCGTAGAGTTCTAGCACAGATGTTGGTTTAAAAAAAAATAAAAAAACTGTGAAAAAGAAAATACTGATGTCAATTAGATAAAAAATGTAAAATCGTCTTGGGTAGATAATTTTTATAACGAATGGAAAGACGAAAACAATCAGTTTTTTCTGTCTTGGATATTAGGTTATAAAAAAAACACATATCAATTGAGAAAATGGTAAAATGCCAGACGAGTTTAAAAAATTTGTTGTTATTTCAATAATCTATACAAGTAGAGCGAATGGAAGTGAGTTTTCAAAATGAAATGAATGCCGAAAACCGTAAGTTTCTGTCTCTGACATCAGCCTAACAAAAAAATATTTGATGCAAAAATGGTGGATGCGCCGGGCAAGATTGAAAACAAAACTGTTTATATTTCAGTTATTTTAAGAGGTAAAGGGAATGTAATAACTGCGTTTTATAGATTTTTCCAAATCGAAATGAATGCCGAAAACCGTAAGCTTCTACCTTTGACATCAGTCTAACAAAAAAATGTTTTAAAGGAAATGGTGGATGCGCCGGGTACGATTTAAAACAAAATTGTTGATAATTCAGTTATCTTGAGAGGTAAAGAGAATGCAGGGACTGTGCTTTATAGCTTTTTTTAAAACGAAATGAATACCGATAACAGTAAACTTCCAATCCTGATGTTGCTTAAAAAAAAATCTAATGTGAAAAGTAAAATTCTGATGTTCCAATCATCTACAGAGGTAAATGGAATGTAATATAATTTGTTTGCAGAGTTTTTGATATTACTCTTAAAAAATACTAATGCATGGTGGATGCGCCGGGCAAGCTTTAAAGCAAATTTCCTGTTTTAGTTAACTTTGCAGACAGAGTGAATGAAAAACCGAATTTAATACAACTACAAGTTGTTTTCTGTCTTGGATATTAAGTTATAAAAAAAGACATCAATTGGGAAATGGTAAAATGCCAGACGAGTTTAAAAAATTGTTATTTCAATTTATCAATAGAAGTAGAGGGAATGCAAGTGGGTTTTCAAAATGAAATGAATACCGAAAACGGTAAGTTTCTGTCTTTGAGATCAACCTAACAAAAAAAAAAGATGTAAAAATAGTGGATGCGCCAGGCAAGATTGAAAACAAAATTGTTTGTATTTCAGTTATCTTAAGAGGTAAAGGGAATGTAATAACTGTGTTTTATACATTTTTCCAAAACGAAATGAATGCCGGAAACCGTAAGCTTCTACCTTTGACATTAGTCCGACAAAAAATATTTTAAAGAAAAATGGTGGATGCGCCGGGCAAGGTTGAAAATAAAATTGCTGGTATTATCTTGAGAAGTAAATTGAATGCAAAATTGTTTTTAGCAGATGTTTTGTAACGAAACAAATGACGAAAACCATAAGCTTGTGTCCTTGGTATAAGTTCAATGAAAAACGTATTAAATAAGAAATGGTGGATGCGCCGAGATTAAAAGAATTTTTTTGTCAATTTTTTTCACATTAGGTATATCCCATATATACATATATACATATTATATATTTTTATCAAAAATATTTTTGCTAATGAACGAAAACATCCATAAACGAGGCCAGAATTCCAAATAAGAGCAAATAAGAGCACGAGACGAAGTCGAGGGCTTTTATTTGATAATAATTGGTCTTCTGACCGAATAATAATTTATGGATGTTTGAGTTCATTAGCAAAAAAATTGCCGATATTAAAATTTTGCACGAGGGGTATACGGCTGATTATTTCCTGAATAGAATGAAACCAAACGCATTATTTCCAATCCTTTTTATTCAAAATAATTAAAAAAAAAATCAGGTACCAACATTTTTTATCAGATTATTGCACATGTGCCTTTTAGAGAAATTTTATCGGGTTATTTTTTGTTTTCTCGTTTTGATTGGTCAATATTTGTCACGCAATTGGTTGCTAAACACATGAAGGACATAATCAGTTATATTTAGAGGCAAAGGAAATGTAAACAATGTGTTTTATAAATATCTTCATAAGAATTGCCGAAAATCGTAAATGTTTATCTTAGATATTGAAATTGGAAGAAATTAGTCCAAGAATGACATGCATTTGACAGTCTAAAAAATAAAATATAGTTATTTCAGTTCTCGTCGGAATTAGACGAAATGTTAATATTTCAAAACTGAAACAACCTTCTTCCTCCCACCATGAAATTATTTGGTTGAAATATTACATAAACATAAGATTGCAAACCTTATACATGTGTCAAATTCAGAGACATCCTAGATATCACTTCCCGGTGTTCCACTTTACCTGTAAGCCGACGTCTTGTATCAGATTCACTGCACTTTGATACGTGTCCAATTTAATTCAAATATCTGAAATTGCTTAGACTTCCCAAAGCACGAAAAAAAATCTTTTCTGTAAGGTGTAATTCGACACATGTCTCAATAATGTAAACAATTTCCCTCTCGACGATTGCTTCAGCCACTTGTTGCTAACTAAGAAAATTGCAAATATTGTAACAAAAGCTTTTGAAAGGATTTCAGTTTGGCCTCAACTTCCAAATGCTGATACATGTATATTACAACGTAATTAAATTACAATGCAAATGTTTGGGCCCAGAGCCATGGGAGAGGTTCAGCCCACGTGCGGTTTCCGACCGTCATGTATTTCTATTAGGGAAAATTTCAAAATGTCTTGTTCATTAATGAAATCGAATTTACATTTATGTCTCACTTTGAGGTAAAGAAAAAAAAAAGACATAAAACGAGCCGACGCCTCCACCATTTATATTATTTATTAAAATAAATCAAATATTCCATTTAGATGTTATCAAAACGTCACAATATGTTAGCTTTTGTACAAAATATCGTCCAAGAACACAACACAAAAAGTAACTGCTCTCATAACTCATTTCTATTTACTCAGCACAATAAGCAATTAACTTTTTACTTCCAAGCCAAGTATTTGTCAAATATCATTCTCTCCACCTGATTATTTTTTCTGATAGAAAATCTGAATTTGATATTAATTAGGGATGAACTTTTGGTCCATCTGCTTCGAGTCTAACAAAACACACTTTAATAATTTTCATTCTCGGTTAACGTTAATTGAAAATAAACATTTTATCGCCATCATGAAACAGAAAGTAATAAAATGGGATTCATACCGGACAGATATTTTAATCGAAAAGTAAATTGAAACCTCTAAGCCCATTTTATGATTACGAAGCAATGTTATATTACAACGTTATACAAATAACAGTTATCCGATTCGATTTGTTAATTTTCCATAAAAGCTAGACCAGTGAATAATTTTTTTCACTCGGTAAACTCGATTGCAGTTCAATGGAAATTTTTTCAAAAATATTTTATTCTCTGTATATTTAATAGAAAATAAACATTTTATTACCCCCATCACGAAACAGGAAGCAATAAACTGGAATTACTATCGGGTAGATATTTTGGGTGAGAAATAAAGCTAAACCTAAGACTATTTTACGATCGTTAAACAACTTTACTGTTCAAACAGAAATTTCATAACATCGGTTTCAAGTTTTTAGTAGAATCATGAATTTTATTATTTTTCCATTTAGATGAACATTATGATTGTTCTAATTGAAACAAGATTATTTTAAAAATGTTCCAGAGAACTTGGAGAGCAAATTTAAAGTAAAAGAAAATTTTGTAAACAGGTTCTCTCCACGTACATTCCACAACATTGAAAAAAAATTAGTCAAGATTTGTTTTACGTTAAAAATTGAAAAAACATATTCTGGAGTTTGGTTGTGAAGTCCGGACTAAGGTTTCATTTTTCCAGTGATCCGGGGATAAACAAAAGCCGGGATTTTCTGAAACAACACTGCGGAGTAGATTTTGGAGCACCGTCTCGAACAAGCTATAAAAAAATATTTCTTGGTCAAGGAGCCCTGCTTTAAAAGCTTAACACAGAAATATCTAAGATATGGCATCCTTGCATAATTTCAAATTAGACAGAAGGTTGAAGAATTATTGCATACAAAGCAAAGTAATTAAAATATCTATAGTGAGAAAATGGTGGATGCGCCGGGCAAGCTTAAAAGAAGGGTTCATGTTTTGGACATCATTAGAGGTAGAGTCATTATAAAATCCATATAACTAGATAGTTTTAAGGCGAAATGAATGCACGAAACCGTAAAATTCTATCTTGAATATTGACATTGAAAAAAATTATTGCGTGTAAGAATGATTTGGCAGTCTGAAAATTAATAAAATGCTGATACCTCAACTATTTTTTTTTTAAGTAGAACAAATTTCAAAATTGCATTTTGTAGCTCCTTTTGAAACGAAAGGAATGCAGAAAACTGTAAATTTTGATCTCAGATATTGGTTCCAAAATAAATTACTTAATAAAAATAATTAATATGTTTCGCGGTCTAAAAAATAATGTACTGATATTTCAGTCATCTTCAGAGGTAGAAGCATCGTATAATTATGATTTGCAAATGTTTCATATCATTGCATGAAGTGTTGGCTTTGATTTCAGTTTAATAGAAAAAAAATAAAAAATTGAGGAAATGGTGGATGCGCCGGGCGAGATTAAAATAAAATTGTTGATATCTCAGTTATTTTTAAAGATAGAGTAAATATAAAAACTGGTTTTTATAGATTTTTCAACACAAAACGAGAGAACTGTACATTTCTCAAAACTAAATTTTAAAAAATGAGTGCAAAAATAATCAACGCCCTTGACAATCAAAAAAATGAAATCGTGATATTTCAGTTATCTTCAGAGGCAAATCAATGTAAAATTGTCTTGTGCTAATATTTTGTAATAAACTCCATGACGAAAGGAGTCCTTAACACTACTTTAATGCCACAATAATATTACACGAAAATGGTGGATGCGCCGGGCAAGATTAAAATTGTTGTTATCTCAGTTATCTTAAAAGATATAGCGAATCTGAGAATTGTGTATTATAGATTTTTCAACACAAAACGAATCCCGAGAATCGTACATTTCTATCTCAAAACTAGATTTAAAAAAAACGAGTGAAAAAAATAATTAACGCGCTTGACAATCAAAAAAATTAATTCTTGATATTTCAGTTATCTTCAGAAGCAGAAAAACGTAAAATTGTCTTGTGCTAGTGTTTTGTAATGGACTTCATGACGAAACCCGTAAATTGAAGTCTTTAAGCTAACTTTAATGTGAGAATAATATTACGCGAAAATGGTGGATGCGCCGGGTAAGATAAAAAATTAAATTGTTCATATTTTAGTAATCATTAGAGATCCAATGAATGTAAAAACTGTGTTTCATAGATTTTTCAAAACAAATTAAGCACCGAAAACCCTAAACTTGTATCTCAAGTATTGCTTTTGAAAAAAAAATTTCAGCGTAGAAATAATTAATACTTTTGAGGATCTGAAACAGAAAATTGTATTTGTTTACCAGAAGTAACGATTTATGTATTATTTCCTTTAGAGTGGCAAAATGGAAATTGTTTTGTCCTTTCTACAGAAAGTCAAAATATTTAATTTTATTCCTTTGAAAAATATTGAATTTTAAAACGAATAAAATATTCTTCGACCACAGAATGAATTAATACATTTAGAAATAAATTCAATCAGTATTACTATTTGACACATCCAATTAAGCAACACAAACTCATTACACAACATCAATCAAATCTGCTCGATGATGCTTTGAAAGATTTACAACACGTGATTATTTGAATTTTAATTTACTAACTGCATAAACCAAATCATAAATAAATTAAAAATCTGGCCGACTAAACAAGATTGGTATGTTTCTCTTTCATCAAAAAGTCGCTCCAAGCCAGGCGAAGATAATGAGCGCTGCAAGAGGGTTAGATGGGACAATTTGTAACCCAAAATACATCCACCACCTTCACTAATAAACGACATATTAGATTTTGGGGTAGAACACATCCCCCGAGAGCAAATTAGCGTGCCCGGGCAAATTCCCATTCATCAGTTCTCCATTGGAGCCATGAACAACAACACCACAACAGTAACAACATCACACAAGTCAATAACATGCAAGCATTACGTCTAACCGAGTAAATCGTTTCACTCAGATTTGAGCTTTAGGGAAATTCGATCGATACCTTGGCAGCACGTGTCTATTAATAGGTCTCTACTTTTGATTCATCTTGAAATGCACATTTTATTAATGAGAGAGCTTTCGATAAAGCACGCCTGAAACAACAAACGTGTTTTTTTCCAGCTGCAACAGCCTGAAAACGACGGCCAAGAGCACTGCAGAAGGTTCAGGATCGAGAACGGCGACTCTCCGGGGGAGAAGGACGAGGTCAGTTGTTTGTTCGGGGTGTTTACAGTGACCGCACTGTATAACATTCTTTTGATTATAAGTTGAGCTTTTTTTATAGATGTTCGGGTCGCCGAGCACACCGGTCCTTGAAAACCCTGAATATCAAACAAGATGGTACTTCAAATATTTCCTTGGAAAATGTGAGTCCCGAGAAACATTTCTCTCGGCGTGATGACTTCTTAAAAAGTTAATCGAACCACGACACAATGAAAAATTGCGAGTTTCCACCACTTTTTTCAAAATAACAGATTAATCGCAGACTAGAGGACTCCGGGGACTATTTCCGGAGATGTCTACTGCAAAATCCAATAAGCACTCTCGACTGGGAATCAGTTATTAATAGAAAGTGTTCGAGCAATTTAAAGATGGCATTTCCTTCTGCTCGAAAACTTCACCTAAGTTCAAAGGAAATGGTGCTGCAAAACGGACACATCCACTTCTTTTATAAATAGAAGAGCGAAATTGAATTTTAGCTGGGTTGGACGCCTCTAAATAAAATATTTGTAACGGAGAATTTAATTCTTGCGTTAGAAAAATTATAAATAAATTACTGCAAGGGTAAAAGCTCTCGCGCTTCGAAAATTACTTTATTCTAATTGTACACGCGGTGTGGAGGGTTTGTGTATTTTTTGTGGCGGAAAACACGCTCTTTAGAGAAGTGCAAGGATAAAAAGATGCAACAAAATTAAAACAAGGGGAAGAACAGGATGGGGTTGTTTTTAAATGCAAATACTTTGTGGTCCTTTCTTGGAAGTATGTTTAGAGCAAGGATTTTGCTTCGATAGATGTTAAATTAAATTGTCATTTCTATGCCCATATTGTGAGGTGGCTCTAAAGTGCTCTGCGCCTCTTGCCAAGACGATGGGCGTAATTGACAACATATTGCTGATTTTGATATATGTATTACTGGCTGCATCTTGTAATTATCCAAAAGAAAGTTTAACTGGTTACAGAAAAAAAATATTTTTTTTAATAAAAAAATTAATATTTTTTTTATCTGAAATTTGCAATCTGATACACATCAGAACGAAGGTAATAAATAATTTGTGGGTGATCTAGGTAAAAAGGATTACGAGCAGATTACTTATACCCCAAAACTGGTTTAATCTACCCCTGTCGGAACACCCCCTGAAGACCACTAAAATTTCCACGACCAGCTCAATAATTCACCCCTTTCCGCAATCCAGCCATCATTCTTTTATTTTTCCAGTGCACCAAAACTACGTGGGACTGGATAACGACAAAATCCCATTTTTTCTAAGCATAGTGTTAAACGAAGACAACAACTCGTGCGTCCCCCTCTACCGAGCCATTTTATTTAGGAAAACGGTAAGCCAGATGTGAAAACAGTATTTGAATGCATCTGACCGGGCAAATCGAATTCCAGGGGGCGCAGAAAATTTCATTACCGATTACCCAACACAAGGTTCTCACCGTTAAGCAAATATTATCGAATTTTCCCAATATGGACCGGGTTGACAAAGGACCAAAAGAAATATTCTCACCCGACATACAAAAAGACCTGCTGCTGCTGGAAGAGCAGGAGGGGTCGGTTAATTTTAAATTCGGGGTGATCTACATGAAGCACGGTCAAAGCAGCGACGACGATATTCTGAGCAATGGTAATCTCCACCGAAAGGGTTTAAGGAAGTGTTGTATTGGTTGGTTTCAGAGTTCGGCAGTCCCAAGTTCGAACAGTTTCTTTCGTTATTAGGAGATAAAATTAGGTTGAAAGGTTGGGATAAATACCGAGGAGGGCTCGACATCAAAGGTGGGTATTTTCTCGTTCAGACGTTATTATTAAATCCGGAAACCTTCCAGATTTTTGTCGTGCAAATACATAAATAATCCAATCTGACATTCGATATTTCCCAAATATACTGACTTGCAAAACTTTCCCTTTCGAGGCGAAAAACAAAATAAAAAAATATGAAGCATGTGCTTGTTTTTCTCTCCGACCAGTTTTGAAACATCGGTTGTCTACGTGAACGTGACATTTAATTTCATTCATTTTGGGGTTAATCCATTATGTACATAAATCAATAATGTCGACACAATATGTACCAACATAAATTAGTTACAACAAATTCCAAAATAACAACCCTTTGTGTGAAAAATGTATTATCCACGTAAGATCGAATAATAGTTGTTGACAACATTTAGACAGAGTTTCGGCACTTGGCAACAAGAAACTTCTTTAGCAGTGTGTTAAGCACGCTCTGGAGATGTTATTTATGAAATGAGTGAGAGAAGACATTTTTCGCGCATGGGCGCATTATTTGAGGAACGAGCGACGAACGAGCGAGTGCTTCATTTGCTCGAATGTGACCAGACTTTATTATTGTCGAGCCACGTTGTTTTCAGAAGGCGAATCCTTTTGGAAATCGACGTTCGCGCACTAGTGCTTCAAAATCATCCAAAAAGCGTTCGCACTAGTGCGCGAAAATCGATTTCGCACACTACTATGCGGTCGCGAAATATTGAATGTTTTCTGGCACTCTTATCTGGTTTGATTGTCCTTGAGTGTTGTTTCAGGCGACATGACCGGAAAATACTCCATGTACACCATTTACGAAGGACACGAGATCATGTTCCACGTCTCTACGCTGTTGCCGTACTCGAGAGACAACCGTCAGCAGGTGGAGAGGAAAAGACACATCGGAAACGATATCGTGAACATTGTGTTCGTCGATGTGGATGATCCCACTCAGTCGGAAACTGCACATTCGCTTTTCAACCCCACGTGCATAAAATCGCAGTTTACGCGTATCCTTTTTCGATGCGTTATTGACAGCTAAAAGGGGAAAATCACCGGGCTGGGGAGCGATTATTGATACAGACAATAGGGGTGGATTTTGGAGATTGCAAAAGCTTCAATCGGGAATATCTATTTAGGGAATATTTTTTGGTCGCATTCTTGCAGGAAGCGTAAAAAATTGACTATTTGGTAATTTTGTAGAGTACATTTTATAAAACATGATATACAGGGTGTATTTTTTAAATGTGCCGAAATTTTACTTACGAGGTTGTAGGACAACGTAGAAAACTAAAAGCAATTTAAAAAAATTGTAGCTCAAAAAATAAATGTCATTTTATTTTTTGATATAGAATTTTTTAAATACTTTTTCCGAGTTCTACGTGAAGCCAGTAGCTCGTGATTAAAATTTCTGCACGCATTTCAAAAACACCCTGTATTTTGAGCTACAGCATTTAATACGTTAGTCTGGTTTTAATTGAGATTGAAAGAATTCAGTTAAGGAATCCCTAGATTATGACGTTCTTGTCAGATTTCCGTGAACTTTTCTTTGTCACAATTATTGTCCCAGTTATAGAAAAGTAAAGAAATAAATTTGGTGATTTGGATGTTCATGACTGGAAATATTATTTTCTTAAAAAATTGTCGAAAAATAATTCTTCATATACAGGGTATTTTGAAATGCGTGTACAAATTTTAACCACGAGCTTCGTGTAGAACTCGCAAAAAATATTCAAAAAATTCTGTCAAAAAATAAAATGACATTTATTTTTTGAGCTACAATGCGGTTTCCTTGTTTTAAAGCATATTTCCTAGAAGTTACTTCGCATTGGCGTACATTTTATAAAATATGATATACAGGGTGTATTTTTAAAATGTGCCGAAATTTTACCTACGAGGTTGTTTGACAACGTAGAAGACTAAAAGCAATTAAAAAAAATTGTTGCTCAAAAAATACGAACAATAAAAAAGTTTGTCTTGTAGGATTACATCGAAGGAAATTTTTTGATGTGAATTACATTGAAGCGTCTTCAGCAAAGACACTTATAAATCTATTGACACAACCCTTTTAAGGGCCCTTATTATCCCAGCCCAAAGAAACGCATTGCTTGTAGGCGGTTCCTCCACTTTTTGTCCATTCTTAATCGCACCAAACTCTCAGAAACCACTCCTCAACCCCGATCGCTGTGTTACTTCTTGCGCGCCACAAAACTTTTCCATTCTAGCTCGAATTATTATTAATCGAACCACCAAACTTTGCAAAACTTTGCGAGTCCCCCAGCCGTCAAAGTGTCGCCGTGAAACGTCCTTAATTGTTCATAGATGTATTCGCCGTAGTAAGTGTGGACCGTGAGAATCAATATCGCCTGTCAGTCTTCTCGGACGAGGCTGTCCCCCTGTTCGGGCCGAGCCTGCCCTGTCCTCCGGTCTTCAGGGACGCCCAACTTTTCAGGGAATTCCTTTTGGTCAAGCTAATTAACGGTGAAAAAGCGACGTTCGAAACGCCCACGTTCGCCAGGAAGAGGGAAAGGACGTTAGATATGCTCATCAAGGATTTATATTCGGAACACATGACCGACGCAAGAATGGTGAGTGGAGCTTTCACGCAATTTCAGATTAACGTTCTAAAAAAAAATTAAGGGATGTGTGTTGTTCACTTGTTCATTTCAACACAAGCTTTGGCCAGTCAGTCAGATTTACTGGATTGAGATAATTTATTTGCTCGGGCGGAACAAACAAGCAAATTAAGGGAGGGAGTTTTATCAAATCGGTAAAATTTGTTTTCCCTGTTATTTATAATGGTTAATAAAGCATAAATACATGTTTTTGAGGGAACTTGCCCAGTCATATTCGTTATTGGGGAAAATGTATCCAAACCTATTTTTAAAAGTCGCGTTTTATGTAAAAATAAAACCTGAGGCATTGAATAATCCCTACCTGTTTATTCAAAATCGTAAGCCAGAAAACATCGTTGGATTTTATATAATCAAGGCGGAATCCTCAGATAAATGGTACTCACTTCCGTAACAAATTTATCCTGAGAGGCTTTTGTATTGAACAGTCTCAAAATAATTAATTAGTTCTGGAATATTTCCAAAACATGTTTGAAATGAAAATTTCTTTCCGCGGCATACAGGGTGTTTTTGAAATGCGAGCACAAATTTTAATCACGAACTACTGGCTTCATATAGAACTCGGAAAAAATATTTAAAAAATTCTATGTCAAAAAATAAAATAACATTTATTTTTTAATGACATTTATTTTTTGAGCTACAATTTTTTTAAATTGCTTTTAGTTTTCTACGTTGTCCTACAACCTCGTAGATAAAATTTCGGCACATTTTAAAAATACACCCTGTATATCATGTTTTATAAAATGTACGCCAATGCGAAGTAACCTATAGGAAATATGCTTTAAAACAAGGAAACCGCATTGATGTACGTTTTATAAAATATGATATACAGGGTGTATTTTTAAAATGTGCCGAAATTTTACCTACGAGGTTGTTTGACAACGCAGAAGACTAAAAGCACTTTAAAAAAATTGTAGCTCAAAATAAATAAATAAATAAATAAATATCACTTTATTTTTTGACATAGAATTTTTTAGATATGTTTCTACGTGAAGCCAGTAGCTCGTGGTTAAAATTTGTGCACGCATTTCAAAAACACCCTGTATTTCCCCGACAGTAAATTAGTTTCACCGTCACGCATCACGTCACACGCTCCGAGGCGAAAGGCACATTCGAGTTTTAATCTGGGACCAAAAAAAATCACAAGGTGCCAGATCAGGAGCGTAAGCGGGTTGTCTTTGGTGCAACCTGCATATTTGTTTATTTCAGACCTTATTAAACTGTCAGAGAGGATCGAAGCGATTTCTGAATCAAATCAGCAACTTCATCAAGTTTGGGGCGCCTCAGATAATTGCCTCAAGTGAGAACTTTATACATCTCCAAGTGGAACAGTAAATTTACACAACTTCCTTCAAAACAAACTCATTTCTTGTCTTTGACTTGCATTATATTTAAACTGGACCTGGATTCGCGTCTGAATCATTATTTGTTTAAAAAAGCTGTAAAATTGTTGCCGGGACAAGATTTCAATCAGAAAAAGCGATTCGATCGTCTCATTTTTTACTCGCTCCATATTTTCCAATATCGAGACGTGTCAAAACATCTTCGGCTGAAACTTCATAGCGCTGTTGCAAATACTTTCAACGTGAAGAAGTCTGGGCACGTAAACAAACATAATGGATACCTATATCTGATGGATATTTACTGAACACGAGTAGCAGACTTGTCTCAGGGCTTATAACATAAATCGTAAAGATTTTTCTTTTAAATTTATGCCGCAGCGGTTAGACGAGTTTTTCTTGACACAATGGTGAGGAAAAAAATTGTTTTTCTTTTAATTTACAAATGCAGCTTTTTGTCATTCTATGAATTTTCGTAGTAGTAAACCAGACAAAAAAATTAATTCTAAGTGATGAGAAAAGTTGGTTAAACCAACATCTGGTCGCTAGACGGCACAAGAAATTTGTGAGGTCTGAAGGGCACGTTGCTTCAAATATTTCTGAAACAGAAACATGAATTTATTTATTATATTAAAATTTATTCTGAAACGTATACCTAATTAAATTTAATATTCAGGAATATATATAATATGTATTGTAATATTCAGTGGGTTAATTGAGTGTAACTAATCATTTGTTTTAATAATCCCATATGGTTCAAAAAATATGTACATATTTACATTTTTTCTACAAAATAATCTTAAAACATTTTTATTTTTTCCATTGCATCATTATTAGGCATTGTACTCTTCTTCTCCCATAACATTCTTCCATTTGATTATTTCCTTCCCTGTCTGTCTCTCTGTTTGTTTTCTTTTAACTCACAATCTATTGGATCGATTTCCTTCAAACAAAGTTTACTAGAAAGGAAATTCTTCTGGTGATGTTCTGCACTTTGTGCCATCACGATACAATGTCAGAGAGCTGCGCAATAGCAATGTATCTGTGGCGAGTATATTGCGGTGTAATGGGTTCGCCTCGCGATTCTCCTTGTGTCAACTACTGCGTCCTTTTTCCTCATCTGTCCTATTATTTTCTCTCTTTCATCAAATGTTCTTATATTTCCTTCCTGGCTTAAATTGTTACGAAATTTTATATTAAGCTCTAGCCAATAATGTAGTTTTGTGAAAGCGGTAGCTACAAAATAATCTTAAAACATTTTTATTTTTGCCATTGCATCATTATTAGGCATTGTACTCTTCTTCTCCCATTACATTCTTCCATTAGATTATTTCCTTCCCTGTCTACTTATCTCTTTGTTTCCTTTTAACTCACAAGCTATTGGACCGATTTCCTTTAAACAAACTTTACTAGAAAGGAAATTCTTCTGATGACGTTCTGCACTTTGTCCCATCACGATGCGACGTCAGAGAGCTGCACAATAGCAATGTATCTGTGGCGAGTATATTGCGGTGTAGTAGGTTCGCCTCGCGATTTTCCTTGTTTCGTCGTATCAATTACTGCGTCCTTTTTCCTCATCTGTTTTATTACTTTCTCTCTTTTATCAAATGTTCTTATACTTTCCTGCTGGCTTAATTTGTTACAAAGTATTGTATTTAGCTAGAGCCAATAATGTAATTTTGTGGACGCTGTAGCTACAAAATAATCTTAAAACATTTTTATTTTTTCCATTACATCATTATTAGGCATTGTACTCTTCTTCTCCCATAACTTTCTTCCATTTGATTATTTCCTTCCCTGTCTGTCTCTCTGTTTGTTTTCTTTTAACTCACAATCTATTGGATCGATTTCCTTCAAACAAAGTTTACTAGAAAGGAAATTCTTCTGATGACGTTCTGCACTTTGTCCCAATACGATACGACGTCGGAGAGCTGCGCAATAGCAATGTATCTGTGGCGAGTATATTGCGGTGTAGTGGGTTCGCCTCGCGATTATTCATGTTTCGTCGTGGTACCTCCTGGATCCTTTTTCTCTCTTTCATCAAATGTTCTTATTATGTTTTCAGCCGATGCATTTTTCCACTTGGTCCATTTAGGAATAATGAAAGTCGTACGGTTTCCACGCAATTTCTTCTTTAAGACGAAATGAAATAATAGCCGTCTAGACGTCATTGTCCCTCGCGTTGTGCATTCTTGTCCTATCAAGAAGCCTACACAGATCCACACTTATAAAATTTCATTTGAATAACAAATTGCCGTGTACAAGAGAAGCCCTCCATGCTCCCTTCATTTCCATTGTTTCACTCGTGCAACAACATCGTATTCGCCGAATCGCCAATTCCGCCGCCGCTTCCAAAACAATCGTTATTTGTTTAAAAATATCCGATTTCACGCTTCTAATCCTTGACAATGAAACCGGGAATTAATCAAGCTCGGCCGCCGCCCACGCGCTCCTCACACCGCCGATTTCTTTTTTCAGACGATGCTGAATCGCAGGGCTTTTTCCGACGTGCTGGCCGAAACGCCCCGCCACTCCCGTCTGAAGGAGGACTCCAGGCAGATCGAGTTCGTCCGCATAGGTCAAGCGCTCAAGCTGGAGGCCATCGTGCGCGGGGACGCCCCCACTAGCTTGGCCTCCGCCGGAACCGCCGGCACCGTCTTCAAGAGGTCGCCCTGGGAGGCCAGCTGCTTCTACCCGGTCTTTCCGGCGCACCCGATCGCCTGCGCTGACTCCTGGGGGGACAACAGGCTGGCCATCGGCACCGAAGAGGGGGTCTTCGTCGTCGAAGGTTAGAGCGCGATTTGAATTAATTTTACAGAGAGAGATTCGGGGGAGAGGGGGAGTTTTATCGCCGAGTAAACAGCCAGACGTTCGTGTTTTATTGGCCGTTTCAAAAATAAATGCCATTTGTCTTCGGAGCTTATCGTAATGGAGAGAAAGTTTGTCGCTGTGCCGGAGGCTTCAAGGTACACAGTTCTGAACAACTTTAGTTTTGGAAACGTGCACCTGACAGTTTATATACAGGGTGTTGTTGAAAGTTGTACAGATATTTTAACCACGAGCTCCTGGCTTCATGTAGAACTCGGAAAGAATATCTAAAAAATTATATGTCAAAAAGTAAAATTACATTTTTTGCGTTACATTTTTTTTTAATTGGTTTTAGTCTTCTACGTTGTCCTACAACCTCGTAGGTAAAATTTTGCCACATTTTAAAAATACACCCTGTATATCATGTAAAGCATTTTTTTAGATATTTTTTCCGAGTTCTACATGAAGCCAGTAGCTCGTGGTTAAAATATCTGTACAACTTTCAATAACACCCTGTATAAATGTTTCCAGCGTCGTAGTGTGCTGGTGGACCCATACTAATCAAATTTAATTTATATGATTATTTGGTTGCCTAAAATCAAGGGGCTTGAATCGATTCACATGTAAAATTCTTCTAAAGCAAGTGATTAATATCTATTCACGCATGCTGAACTCTTGTTCCTCAATAAAAACACAAAAGAATTATCAAAGAGAAGAATCAAAGGCGCCAGAAGACATTAATCAATTTGTTCGAGGTGTTGAAGATATTTTCCACTTGTGAGATTAAAGTTTTGCTTGCGAATAAAAATTCAATAACATCGAAAGAAACTGTTCGGAGAAATACTAGTAAAGCACTTTTGAAGTTTATGTGTCGCTGTAAGCTCCACTTGAATTGCATTTGTAGTCGACAAGCTTTCAAGATTGTACAATTCTCCCAAAAAAATCAACACCACCATCGATCCAATTGAAACAAAAATGCGACTTGAAACAAGTCACGGCGACACGATTTCTCTCATCCATTCCCTTTGAGAGCCAATCCGGGGTCATGATCAGCCTTGAAGCTTCCAAAGCTCGTCCATCACACAACGAGCCATAACAGATCGTTACAACACAATTTGTCTAATTCTACTTTGCAATCCCCAAGAACGCTTTCATGCAACGAAGCAATAAAACTTTCGTCGCCTCAACTGACAACTGACAAATGTCAAGTGTCGTGTTTTGTGACTGTCGACAGCTGATGTGACACGCGAAAAGCTTGAAGTTGAGCTGGACTTTTGTTGACATTTCAGATGGCAGCTCGCACCGGTTAATCTTCGATCGCTCCCTCCAAGTGAAACAATTAAACGTGGTGGAGCCGCACGGCATTATGCTGCTGCGTGGGGGGCACTCCAACAAGGAGGGTAAAATCTACGTGTTTAGGTTGTCACAAATCGAATCTCTGAACGAGCCTCGCTGTCGCTTAGACATCAAGGACCATCGTCTGGAACGGACGAGAGGAACCAACTTGTACGCCATCTCCAGGCCCGGTAAGACAAAAACAATCATTCTAGGAGTCAGGTGAACAAAGCTTCCAAAGCTGGCGCTTTGATTTAATTACAAAACTAAATTAAAGACGGGTTTGCATATTTTTGTCTTTTTCAAAGCTCGCCGATACCTCCAAATAAATACATTCGAATGTAGGAAGCTCGTTTTGGAAGCTCTATGAATGGGACAAGTTTTAATTGAAATTCAAATTCCTTTGTGGATCCACGTGCGTAACGCTTCGATGATTCGCAATTGGCCCTCTCAATTCCACATTAACTGTGTCCACACCTCTGCAAGACATTCCATTCCGGCTTTTTTGCGCATTAGCGTCGTGCAGGTCTATCAATTAAGCTTTGCAAACTTTCCACATAAATCCAGGCTTGCCGGGGTGTTGAGGAAATTTCCTACAAGAGGTTTATTGAACTACTCGATTGCAGGAGGGGCCAGACTAAGGATGTGTGTCGCGATAGGAAGGAAACTGTTGATGTTCCAGTGGAAACACTCGGCTGCGTGGACTGCTTGGTGTCCTTCCAGCGATACGGACACCGTCGAGGGCTTCACTTTTCTCTGGGTAAATATGATTTTTTATCGAGTTACGTTTGGTCTTATCGGAGCAAAAAATTGGCGCCTCCAAAAGGGATCAATGATAATAAGATAAGAGTATGACAGCATAACGTCCTCGGGATTGTGCTGCCTCGGCCGCAAGCGGCCTCCGCGACACTCTTTCTCGCGGTACGATTTCGCGGCCTTGATATGCAATTAACTATCATCATACTTTGTACCGGATAAAAATGAAACAACTAATTCTCTGTTTTTTTTTTATTAAATACAATAAATTCTTTATTAACCCGTTTGAACAAAGCCCACGAAAACAAACTCTTCCAAACCACCCTTCCCAGAAACCGAAACACTTGACCTTTGTATTGTCTCCCCGCATTAATCTTGATTAGCCAAAATATGTGCAGCTTTTAGAAGCAATTTCCTTCGTAATTTGGCCCCAAGACGCCCACCACCAATTCCTCTTTTTCCAAATTTTCCATCTCGCCAAACTGGCTAAAATTGAAATTTCCTTTCGACCGTAAAATGCGTCCCCTATAAATTGACACCCCTTCGCAACCCGAATTTTCTTTATGGGAGACCTGGAAAAGCAGATAAGCGACCACGATTGCTTGGATTACCATGAAAACAGAGGCCTTAACTCTTTCTCCGGCTATAAATAAAGCCACCTAACTCATTCAGCTCGTCTTAAACTATTCACACCCCTTACACGGGTCTGGCGATGAATGGACAGTGTTATTTCTGGAAGCATTCAATTTTACGAAAGGGTGGCTCTTATCTTCCTGACGTAACAATCCAAATTGCAATTAACTGGATGTTAGCGAGACAATTTGGCTAAAACGAAATTGCTCCGGAGTCGCGGACTATTTTTTGTCACTCTTTGAATTTTGAGTTAATTACAGTGAGTTTGTAATTAAATCATCACTTTCACCTGCTTCCTACCCCTTATTATGCCGCAAATCACTATTTTTTAATGTAAATAAATCAAAATGACAAAAACATGACAAGAGTAAAAAGTGAGGTTATATTAACGTAAACCGTACATACGTATCATTATCTATCTGCATCACCATTTTTCATAACTGTTAAAATCACTGAAACAATAACTTCTACAAAATTAGCCCAACAGGAAACTCACGAAAACAGTTTTTCACAACAAAACGTGGATCAACAAAATTCGAAACAAAAGAGGTTATGTTGTTAGGCGTTGCGTGTTTGTGATTGGTTTACTGATTTTAGTTTAATCAGTGATGCCAACACACAATGCATTTAGCATGAATTTTCCCAGAAATTTACCCCAAGCAATTTCACGTTTTTTCGTCAATTGAAATCTAAATAAGAGGTTACAAATTTAATATGTCAAAAATAAGACAAGCTTTAGTTACTAATATTCATAAAGTATTTTAAAAACAGTTTAAAAAACTTTCAGTACAACAAGGTTGGTAGAACTGACTAATTTGTATAGTTGGTTGCATGGTTGAAAATTGGGGGGGGGAAGTAACTCGTGACGTAAAATCAACCCAGAAATTTTGAGTGTTCGAATAAAACCCTAGGTTTATAAGCTCCATGGGGTTTATTGGGTCGTTTTTTGGGTTTTATTCTAGTGAGGGAATACGTGATCGACAGACTCTCTAGCAAAAGTTTAGTGCATTATGACGTCACGAGTAAGTTTTGCGGGGGGGAAAAAATTCAAACTATTGTTTTAAATGGCAACGAGGCAACCTACTATACAAATTAGTCAGTTCTACCAACCTTCAGTACAACATATTTGGCGCCCTCTATCCACAAACTCTCAAAACATTCACTTTACTCACTAGTAAGAAAATATTATTTCCTCACTAGTGATTCAATTGCCATCTTTGCTAACTACTTTCAGTAATGATCATGGAAAAAGATTATTCATTGCGAGTTGAAATTGAAAATAATTTTTGGAAAAGAGCCGAACTGTTATTACGAAGAGATTGTGCGAAGGATTTGTCATCTCGAGTTATTTTAAATACTTCACAGTCAATATCTTGAGATATTGCTTTTAAAATGTTATAGGATTAGAGCAGAGCCAGCAAATTCAAGAGACTGAAGCAGTAATTTGTTAAGACAGAGTAGATAATAACGTCGCTGTTTCAAACCTAATAAGCATAAGATACTGAAGTAAATGATAATTTGGGGTAAACTAAAAGCACCATCAAAGATAAACTTTGTGTTAACGCTGTGGAAGACATACGAAAATAATTAATTTGGATAATGATCGTTGAAACTTTCTGAAATCACTCAATTTAGCAGCAGAATCGCAAAGTAAATTGCCTCGCAGGTAGCAGCTCCAGCGGAGTGTGCAAGAAGTGCATCATAAAAAGCGAATTAATTTTCTTCGCGAGCTGTGACTACAAAGTTAGAGTGGAAATTACAACTTATAATCAAAATAGTTGAAGATTAGTAAGTACCTGCGCTGTACCATAAATCGGTATAGCGGAGCGGTGTAGCGGGCTCGCCTCGCTTGGCAGTAACATTTTGTTGTTGTCCAGGAGCTGAATCTAAACGAAACCCCTACAATGATGACAATACTGGACAGCGGATGGAGCCCAAACTCTCCCTCCCCCGGCGACATCCTAGTCTGCGTCGGCTACAAGAACCACTGGGACATCGTGAACGGCCGCTCCGGCTACGCCCAGCATCTCCACACCGTGGAAAGCACAAAAGCTCACTTGGTCGCGGCTCTCGACTTGTACGAAGACCAGGAGGTGCAGCTTCTGCTGTGCTACAACCGTAAGCTCCGCGCAAAACCCCAAACTCTTCGTTACTCTCTCTCTCTTGCAGACACTTGCCACTTCCAGAAAATAAACGAAGAGAATTCGTCCTCGACAGATTTCGATTTCCATTGGAACTCAGTGCCTACGGATATTGGTGAGTACTGGGCGAGTCTTGCAGGATCTTCAAAGTGTCCTTGCAGTTTGCGCATTTCCTTACGTGATAGCCTTCACGTCTAACTCCATGGAGATTAGACTCATCGTCAACGGGAACCTCGTCCACACGATGTCTATGCCCAAGCTGCAGTTGATCTCTTCGAAGAACGATATTTTCTTTGCCACGACGGCGCCCGAGTTCTTTCCGAACAGGACCGACAGGTTGTTTGTGGACAGGCAGCAGGAACTCCAGAAACTGTCGCCACCGTCGAGCCCCAATGGTAAGAAAATAAATACCAAAGAAA
The DNA here is from genome assembly GCF_963966145.1 of Tenebrio molitor. Taxonomy (NCBI): domain Eukaryota; kingdom Metazoa; phylum Arthropoda; class Insecta; order Coleoptera; family Tenebrionidae; genus Tenebrio; species Tenebrio molitor. The sequence goes on from NC_091053.1 coordinate 2,355,799, forward strand.
AGCAATTGTTGCAAAAGCACAAAAAGCAACGGCGACGGTGTTGAAAGAGACGTTCAAAGCGCGCCACGAAATACTCCACTTTCGGATGATCTATATTCTATTCAATCAAATCATTTTGGGACCATTCGTTCTTTTCTTTCTCGGCTCGATTGTTATACAGGGTGTCGCAAAATTAACGTATTCCAAATCGGGGGTCTTGTAAGGAAAAATCTCAGGAATCTCGACAAAATAAAATAAAAAATATAGGGGGAGTCTTTACAAAGATACAGTGCATTTTTTTTAACTGTTGCCATAGGGAATTGCATGGTAAAACTTATACCCCCTGTTAACTTTTGTTCTGATGAAAATATTCAAACCATTTTTGGAACAAGGTTTGAAGATTTTTTAAACTATCGGACAGAATACAATTCAATATCCTAAACTGTCGAAAAAGTTGTGAAAAAAATATTTTCTAGCGCGCCGGAATGATAGTACATCGAGCGGCCGCCAGAATAGCGTCCCTGTCGGCTCAACCAGCCAGCATCTGACCATCTCCACTTTTGACTTTTGTTACTTTAATTTAAAAAATTAATAGCGAGATCTCCTCGAGGCTATGATTAAAATAAATAACAAAATAAAATATAAAATCTAATTTTTGTTCCCATATCGTCTACTACGTTTTTGTCAAATTATTTACGTTCATTAATTTCAATTTTGAAGAGTAAAATTAGTAAAATAAAACTGCTTGTCGTTGTTCAAACAATATGCATTACGTAGTCTTATTAATGAATTAATGATCTATTACAAAAATAAAAATTAGCACCAAACCTGCAGTGGATAATAAGTTAACAGAGGATATTATTTTTACCATGCAATTATGTAATTCCCTATGGCAACAGTAAAAAAACGCATAAGAGGTAAACCAGAAACTGTGGAGAAATTAAGGGCAAGAATAACTGAAGCTTGGAATTCCATTACAGTGCGACATTTACAAAACACGTGAAGAAATTTTCAAGATCGCTTCGGACATTGTCCAGCAGTCGAAGGAAAACACTTTGAACAATTCCTTTGACAATTTCTGTTAATTTGTTGAGTTACTTGTGTCATAGCCTCGAGGAGATCTCGCTATTTTTTAAATGAAAGTGACAAAAGTCAAAAGTGGAGATGGTCAGGTGCTGGTTGAGCCGACAGGGACGCTATTCTGGCGGCCGCTCGACGTACTATCATTCCGGTGCGCTAGAAAATATTTTTTTCACAACTTTTTCGACAGTTTAGAATATTGAATTGTTATCTATCCGATAGTTTAAAAAATCTTCAAACTTTGTTCCAAAAATGGTTTGAATATTTTCATCAGAACAAAAGTTAACAGGGGGTATAAGTTTTACCATGCAATTCCCTATGGCAACAGTTAAAAAAAATGCACTGTATATGGGTCTGAAGGTTCAAACTTTTCATCATGTTTTCTTCAAATAAAAAATATAAATGGTTGACATTCGTTTTGAAATATGGTGGGGATTATTATGTAAAATATTAAAATATAAATGAAAAGACATTTTTTGAAAAAACAGCTTTATCTCGAAAAAATAAAAGTTTTATTTTTCCAATTTTTGTTCAAAAGGGAAGTACAACATAGCTAGAATATTAATCAGGTACTTTTGAACAAATATTGGCAACTTAGATATTTTTTTCAGTGACAGCAATTTTTTTTAAACATTTTTACTTGGTCCCCTACTAAGCCCCGAACTCGGAATACGATAATTTTAGGACATCCTGTATTTTTTCTATTGACTTTTTTTCTAAACAATAAATCATACAGGGTATTTTACGAGTGACGGAATTGACAATGCAACCCACAATACATTTCCAAAGCAAAGCTGGATATGGACAATATCCAGGTTTGCTTTGCAAATGTATTGTGGGTTGCATTTTCAACTCCGTCGGACTCATTATCACCCTGTATATCTTTTCCACTCATTTTTGTTCCAACTGGACGTGTGCTTCAACTCGATTCTTGCTGTTATCTTTTGATTTGGCCCTTCTAATTTAATTAATGTAAATAACTCACAAAACACCATTATTTTTAATGAAACTCCCCAATTTATTTGTACTTTTTTTTCTTCAGCCCCTAATTAGAATATAAAAAATTCTGTTTGTGGATTGGTCTCGTTTATCTGACTCGAAGCTGTGAACTACGTGAAAAATGGAAACTTGTTAGGACATTTGAAAACTGCAATTGCACCATTGCATTTAGAATTTTATTACGCAATCAAAGTGATCGATGGGTCGTATTACTTTTACAGCATGCATTTGAAAGCTTTTAAAGTAATGGGTGCACTTAAATAAATGACACCATCGGGGTGTCGCCTCCCGAAATGCCGGATCTTGCCCTCATTAACCTGACCCGGCTAATTTATACACGAGCGGGACTTTTCCTGTTTTAATTTAATTAAACAAAAGAAACGATCTACTTCCGTCGCGTGTTGGTCGTGATTCGACGTGGTAAATTACGTCGAGAATCTTTCTCGCAAACTTCGGGAATTTAATAAAGTTGCGACGCAACTCATTGACATCACGATTAAAATTTCAATCGCGGATTCGCCTCGCAACGAAAAACTTAAGAAGTAATTGGAGGCAAATCGATAATTTAATTAAGCCGGAAAATCGGGAGGCGAAGTTTATTTATTTATTTTTAAATTAAGTTTGGAGAGTATTTTGTTTTATATCTGGGATGTGCCCCGAATGGCAAGGATCACGACGCGGAAACATTCCAAGGATAATTTTTACGAGTCGGGAAATCAAGATTTTATCAATAAAAATTGTGGAGATTGAATTTTTCTCTTGCATTGTATTTAGTAAAGGAGTGATGTGATTTCCAAAGAACAAGAAAAAGTTTCAGAAATATTTTTAGCATGAATGAACTTGATTGATCCAATTGTTGAGCCAAATACACAAAAAATCTAAAACTTTTCTTTCATGGCAATGTTTCTGCTGTTTCAAAAACTTTTACCAAACGTATCGGGCGTTCAAATGAAAACTGGACTGGGGAGGCGTGGAAACCGTCAATTGTTTTGCGTAAATTGACAGTTGTGTTGACAGCTAACCTAAAATTTACAAACAAATTTTTTCTTTCTTTGCAATGTTTTACATTAAAAATAGAATATCTCGTCTTGTTCATTTTCTGCGTCTTTCAACAAACAAAAAAAAAAAGGAACAGTTTAATGAGACAAGAGAGAAATGCTTGAAAGATATGTTGGGCGTCTGAATTCTGTAAAAAGTCCTCGATTTTGCGCGTCTGTTCGAAGTAGAACAAAGCCCTTCACCCTCGTTTTTTGCAGCATCTCCGGAAGTGCGTCCGTTGCGGATCTACCGCATCCCGATCCACGCTTTGAGCAGGAGTGCAAATCCGGACCACGGCTGCGTCGCAACGGAATCTCCACCGACGTGGAAATCAGCCGATGCTAAATTAACTGTGCCGGAGCAACCGCGCGTCTCCAGAAGCGCCACGAGCTCTCCGGTACCACCCAAAGCAAAACTGTCACCTTCCGTAAAATGATAATTAACACACTTGTTCTGTATCTAATTATAAGAGAGAATCCTTTCAGAGATGGTCGCGAATCGCGCAACATTGTACTTGTCGTTACATGTCGCACGCGTTGTCCAAAGGGGCGAGAGTGTCTTTTTGGTGGGACGCGTGTCCAAACTTGTACAGATGTTCCAATGATTCGATATCTGTTTCTGTTCGTCAAACGGTGTCGTTGCAAACAGTTTTGGTGCTCACCGGGTCTAAATTGTTCCTCAGCTGGGAGTGCTCTGTAACCATATCAACGTCATAAGTGTTTTAATTCTTTTTAAAATATGTCAACTGTCATTTGTATTAAGTGAACTGCTGAGTTCGGATAAACGGGTTTATCGGGATATTTAAAAACATAATATATCTTTGTCATATCTTGTAATACGTAACACAACATATACATGACGTTCTCGGCCATCTCTCTTCTTTAACACGCCTTTCTTCATTACGTTTTATCCAATTTGCACCAGCTCTTGTGTGACACGTCTACAAAATGTCGTTTCTTTCTGAGTACACAAATCGGTGGTGTTTCATCGTCTCGGTTTTATTTCAGATCATTACAAATCTGTTTGCAAATTGGATTTATTCTGTGATACCATTGTACGTATTCTTTGAAAATTTTCAAATCAATGTGTGAACTAATAAATATATAAATCTTAAAGCAGTCTTTCATTAGATTCTGTCGACACCTCTGATATCCCACAAACTTTTTTAAATCCCTGGTTCAGTTAATATTCACAAGGAAAGCATATCGTGATTATTCTATTGTTTGAAGACTTATCAGAACTATTCCGCTGTTTCAACTATTCCATTATTTAACTGTTTCCAAAGATTTATCTCTGGCAAATCCATAGAAAAGACGCTTCCTGTCATCTTGTATTTTGGTAAAAAGAATTTAATACTGTCGTATGTACTATGGCGGTCAAAAAATTTTAGCCGTCATTTTCTGTCATTTCAAGAAAAAATGTGTAATCCATACTTTATTGTCGTTATGATTACCGTCTTGATTATGATTGGTATTTTTTGGGTGGTAAATTTCAAAATCCGAAATTATTTTGTTATTTTCTACTACACAGAACGTTTACCTCAGGTTATCTGCTCTAATTTTATTCATTCATCGGATTTTTGGAATATCTGAGCTTTAAACAGTTTAAATTGATTGGCAGAATAACAATATTCATGTCAAAATGACAAGAATCGAAAGTGGGGTTACGATTCCTAAAGGTTTATTTACACTTTACGTGAATGTCAAGATAGTGACGGCTAAAATTTTTTGGCCGATAAGTATTAAGTACGAACGACCGGATAATTTTTTATTTTGATCCAATATCCAATCAGCATGATGTACATAAGGATGGGAAATAGTCTTCACTGATATGTATTGCTGCAAGCCATACTAGATCAACAGTGGACACGTTTTGTTGGTTGCATACCTACTCATAAAATTTTTATTAAAGTATTAAATCATTACATTAATTTCCTCTGTATTGTATTACAATACTTTTTAAACTATTAGTTAAGTTATTGGTTGGTTCAGCTTCAGGCCCCCACTTCTTACTACAAACAATTTACAAAGCATCTGTTCCATTGTGTCAACTAGAAAATCACAAACTAAACAGTAGTTGTCAATTAAAAGACCTCGAACAAGAAGTAACAAGCGCCACAAATGCAAAATATTCGTGGAAAATCATTGTTCTTTTGGTTGGATTGCGATTGCGGCTTGAATGTACGAAAGTTTTTGTTGGCTTTGGGAGTGGACTAGCCGACTAGCAGAGAGAGAAAAAGTCATGATGTAAAAAGGGAGTGGCCAAAACGTGAATCAATTAATGTAAGAAAGAAAAATGTCTCCCTCCATTGGTTAAACCTGAGATCCTGAGAATGTGTACTAGCCCTCCTCATACGCTAAACTAGAACTTAAGATGGGGATGGATTTTTATATTTTAATGGTTATTTTTGATTCTAAATTGCGAAATGCTGCTTTTGCATTCGAGACTGATTCGAGAATGCAAAAGAATTTCACAGTCGAGTATCAAACAACATTTTTTCGAAAACTGTACAGTTCCACATTAGAGTGGAAACTCAAAGAAAATTATGATAGCTACCGTCATACAAACGTTACAATTTCTAATTTTGTAAGGTTTGGTTGCGTGAGAATTACTGGTGTTTAATAAAAGAAAGAAGACAAAACAACGACAGGAACTGATGGTTTTCATGAACACGAAACTCCTGTAGTAAATCAACCAACGTCTTCAAAGGAAATGGGTCTTCAAGAACAATCTACTTCACAAACTATTACAAGTCTACAGTTAAATCTTGCTCAAAATAAATAATGTTGTATAATAAAGATTTCCTCAAATTGTAACCTATTTTTTAATCAAAAATTGCTGAACGCAAAAGTCTTTTTTGTTCTAGATTGTAATAGTTATCGAACCAAGTGCGGGAAGATGTTGTTCCCGCATGAGCGCATTTTTAAAGCACGAGCGACGAAGGAGCGAGTGCCTTTAATTAATGCGCGAAAAAACTATGTGCATTTATGTTAATTTTGCGGCCGATAAATGAAACAGTTTTTTACATTTTTTTTTTTTGTATTTTTGGTATGTAAGTGTATACTTGTGATACATTGTTGTTTTCAGAAAAAAAATATCTATTAGAATTACTAAAAAAAATTGTGTTCCCATTAATTTTTTTTTTTTTTTATTAAATTATTATGTGGAATAATTGTTTAAGGAGGTCTTCTTCCATTGTCGCATTGTCGGTTTAAAAGTATCGATTTTTGTGCATATTTCTAATTTAGAGGCCTATAACGACATTCAAGTAATTCTATTACAAGATTTTGAACGCGTTTTTCTCGAAATCGCCTTTTTAAAAACTGCGACACACATTTTAAGCACTGTATTGGACCAATGAAGCTCATATTTGGTCTACATGTACAAAAAACAAGTGCGCACCATCGTACGAAGGTTTTTTTCGATAAATTAATTTTTGCGTTTTTATTCAAAAATTATTATTAAATTAAAGAATTTCTTCAATAAATTGACGTGTGTGCATCTTGTAGTGATCACTTTAATTATTACTGTGTATTTGATTTATTTTCTTCTATTTTCAAATAATCGTCATGCAATAATGATTATTTAAATAATAATAAAATTGTACGGTGGATGCTGAATTGAATCTATCTCTAAGCAACCGATTACTAGCGAGGATATTAATTCAGAAAACTAAAATAAAAAGAAAAACTGCATTTATAAAGATCATACTTACATTTTCATTTCTGCATTTAAAAAAAAACAAACACACGGTGATTCACGAGTAATATGAGTCCGAGGGAATTGAAAATGCAACCCACAATACATTTGGAACGTAAAGCTGTATATTACCGCGTCCATAGCCAACTCTACGTTCCGAATGTATTGTGGGTTGCATTTTCAATTTCGTCGAACTTATTATTACTCATGGATCACCTTGAATAGTGTCTCCTTATTTTCCGGTTAACGATTTTATCCCTTCCTTTAAAAAAAAGGCTCTTCTTAAAAAAAAGTATCTGGGTATTTTGAAAGAAAACAGTTTTTTCGTTATCATCAAACTCTTTTACTTGTAGTGGTTTCAGTACATTCAAAAAGTTCCTCACCTCTTACACATGATGGTGTACCGCAAGAATTCGTTTTTGAACCAACACCACTTTCACTCTTGGTCTCTTGGTTGTTTACGGTTTTTTTGTGTAAATTACATGGCGATATACAAGTATTGCAACATCATCAAAGATAACTCAGAAGCAATTACTTGACTGATTTGTTGCAAATCGATTATTATACTCGAATATTTCAAGGTCATTTTTGCTTTTAAAATCTTATCCACAGTAAATAATCCCGATTTAGTATTCATTTGAAAAAATCCTCCTTAACACATTACAATGTTGCTGTTAACTCAAAAAAAAAAATCGCATTTTCACCCACACCGATGTTAAATCAACAACTCAATATTATTGCTGCAAGAATTTGTTATCTAGTATTTCGTATGTTTACAAATCTGTTTGTATTTGAGTAAATGACCCATGAACAAGATTTCGTTACAAAATAATCTGTAATAATTGATCACCACAATAAATGTCACTTCACTATCTGTTATTATCTTTCGTAAATATGCATTAACAGTTGTTCGTCAAGTACAAGCATAACCACAAGCTGTTCCATCAGATGTGTAATGTGCCACATTTTGCACTGACAAATAGTGTGTAAAACGTCATTTTAAATACGAGTGTTTGTTAGTCACCTTTCGGACGTTTTCAGAAATTTCTTTAAACAAGGCTTGAATGTTTTCAACACATCAAATTGGTAATTTGACCTTTATCAGTTTCGAATGTTGTGTTTAAATTAACATTTAAAACAGAAGTGACTTGTTTTGTTTATTCCTCGTTTATCAACTGTCTAGACACTCGTTTTATTACGCTTCGCTACGCTACACTCGTGCCTAATAAAACTCGTGACTAAAAAGCCGTTTACGAAACTTGTTGCACAATATACTATTTTTACATCGTAACAAATTCAACACCGCCCAAAAATTTCTTGGTAGGTAAGTATTACCATATTTTTACTTACCCTTGTGTTTTTTATTTTTTATGTTATTACACCTTACAATGTGCAATCTATTTTATCTAATTGTTGACCAGCAAATAGATATTATTACTTCACACTGAAAGGAATAAGTAAAATGATACTTGAGTAACGCAATACTTAAGTCAAGCCTTATAACTGTTGGCACAGATCGAGATGGAAGACCTGACTGTGCTGTACTCTCCAAGTTATTGGTCCAAGAGGTTATCATCGCCTAAAGAAGTGGAAAACTATCACTTAGAGTTTGTCAATCAAGGTAACATTTCTTTCCGATCTAGCCCCCGACTAATTTTTCTTCCAGCTAGTGCCACAACAAGAAACGAGATACCTTGCCAGTTGGATGTTGCGTACGGTTCCTCCGACAGGCAAAAGCTCGACATTTTCGGCACCGACTTACGCGACGGTAACCCCTCAAGTTTCTTTGAAACGAATAAAACTCCTCGCTTGCAGACGCCCCAATTCTCATGTTTTTCCACGGCGGCTATTGGCAAACCAAAGAATTATCCCGCGCCAGTTACCACTTCATCGCCAAGACTTTGCACCGACACAACATCAAAACCATCTTCGTCGGCTACGACCTGTGTCCGGACGTTACCATCCCCCAGATTGTCCACCAGGTCGGACAATCCGCGCGAAAATGTCTGGAGTACGCCAAAGAAAAGCGATCCAGGTAAGTCACACCCTCTCGCGTCACGACTACTGCAAATCTTTGCAGAGGTGTGTATTTCATGGGACACTCCGCCGGAGCGCATCTCGTCGCGTCCCTTTTCACCGCGTCGATTTGTGAAGAGGACAAGTCTATTGTGAAAGGAGCGATCCTGGCGTCAGGACTGTTCGATTTGTCGCCACTACAAAAAACCGCAATTAACGAGCCGCTCAAATTGGATGAGGAAGTGGCCGAAGAGATGAGTCCTTTGAAACGGGGGCTCTTCAACGGAACTGCGTTTTATCTGATCGTGGGGGCGAACGAGAGCCCCGAATTTGTCAGGCAGTCGAAAGAATTCGCCACAAAGCTGAGGGATTTGGGCTTTCAGGCGGACTTCAGCCTTATTGAAAATGTTGATCATTTCGATCTCATAGAAAAGCTGGCAGAGGAAGAGTACGAGCTGGTGTCACGTCTTGTTAAAATAATGAAATAAATAATGTGTACTTCGTACTCTGATAGATTGTATGTTTTTTGACAGAAGACAGACCCAGAGAGTAGTGTGGCGGGAATTAATCTGCAGGGATACAACGGTTTTCTACATAACGTCAAACAATTAAGATAGAGAGTTTAGTGTTTTTCACTGCTTTATGTTTTGGAACTAGAATTTAAAAACCTACAATCTATCACCGTAGAGTTTAACAGTCGAGCGAAATAAATAGTTTCTGGTATCCCTTCCTTTACACTTTCACTTCCTTCATAAACCAACAAACGTCAAGGTTTATTTATTACTGTACCACAATGGCGGACTATGACAACTCTCTAGAAAAATTGTACTTGCCCAGTAGATGGTCCCAACGATTTCCACCGGATTTGATTGTGGAAAAACACACAACACTAGCTTGTCAAGGTATTGTTTCTTGTTTCGAAGCAGTGTCACAATTGGTCATGTTTCAGAGAGTGAAAAGGCCCGACGTTTAATTCCTCATGAGCTAAATATACCCTACGGACCTCTCCACAAAGAGAAAATCGATATTTTTGGAACGGACTTGAGCGATGGTAGATCCACAACGCAACAAAATCTCTTTGTGACCACTCTTAATTGTAGACGCCCCTCTCTTTGTGTTCGTCCACGGAGGCTACTGGCAAGAGCAAACCTTGACACGCGACACTTATCACTTTATTGCGACAAATCTGCACAAAAGAGGCGCAAAATCGATGTTTATTGGGTACGAGCTTTGTCCCAGCGTTCCTTTGACAAAAATTATCGAAGAGGCGGAAGTCGCAACAAAGAAATGTATCGATTACGCCAGGAAGCACAACTCAAAGTAGGTATTCATCACGAGACGAGACGGTCACAATTAAATTCTTCCAGGGGGGTTTATCTAACCGGTTATTCCGCTGGGTCTCATCTGGTGGCATCTCTTTACACAGATTTGGTTAAAGAGTTGAGTTGCGAAGATCGCGGAGTTGTCACAGCTGCAATTTTGATCGCAGGGATTTATGACCTACATGAAATACCGAAAACTTCGGTGAATGGTCCGCTCAAATTAGACGCAGAAGAAGCCGACAAGTTGAGTCCTTACAGACGAGAAATCGCGGGCGGTGTCAAGACTTCTTTTTATGTTGTCTCGGCGGAAAATGACAGCCCGGAGTTTCGGAAACAATCGAGGGAGTTTCACGAGAAGCTTGTGAGTTTGGGTGTGAAGTCAACACTGGTCGTTTGCGAAGACGTCGACCATTTTGACGTTGTTGAACGTCTGACGGACGAAGATTTTCAGTTGACAAAACTGATCCTGGATTTAGTAAAACAGTAGAGAAATGGGTTTTTTGTACTATTTTTTCTATTTTGCACCATTTGAGCCGTTTTTAAATCAAAAGTAAGAATTTTAAAATTCTGGGGAATTTTATGACAGTTGGGAAATAACAATTGAAACACTTGTCGACTTTGGGATATCGCACGGGTTGGCTGACGCTGCCAGAATCCTCTAGACTTTGGAGAGATTTTTTGACATTTCAAATAGCACCAACATGATAATCGTAAATTGTACTATCGCTTTTATAGAACCGCTTTCAGCTGTAACGACTGTGTTTTTGTGTTTTTGGTATCGTAACAGCTCTGTTACGAACACAAAATAGAAACATAATATTTATTGTATGATACATTTACATTTAATTGTTATAAAAAATACATTTCAAGGCATGCACTTATTCCTTTTTTAAAGCTGTGACGTCGTTGCATAACTCGGCGATTTGCCGCATCAAAGCGCTGCTCCTGTTGTTAAGCCCCACCGTGTCCAAGTCCTTGTTGTTTTCATTAAAATCCGCCATCTTGTTTATACTCTGAATGTACTGAAACCCAAAATTGAGGCAACAACCTCAAAAGATGTAAACTTACCTCAAGCAACACTTTCATGTTCTTGCTGCAGGCGGCGAGTTTCTCCGCAAAATCAGGACCAAAGCACGACCGCTCGACCTCCAACCCGTCCCTTTCTCGCATCAGATCCAGAACCTTCCTTTTAAAATCGGGAAAATTCATTTCGATATCGTGCATGGTCGCGCCAAGCTGGTGTGTCAAGCTGGGGTCCAGTGACGGCGCGTTTTGCGTTTGTTTGGAGGCAGCTGCGGCTATCGAGCTCCGAAGGTTTTCAATTTCTTGCCGATAGTCTTGCATCTTCTTGTGACGCTCCGCCGCAGTTAGTGTGCGTTTGGGGCCGTACGTTGGGAACAAATTAGTGTTAAAGTCGGAACAAGTCTCGATCTGTTCCAGTGGGAAATTGTCGACTTGTTGGTCGCATTTTTTCGCGTCAGAAACGCTTTTCAAGTGCTTGAACATCCTGTATAATATTCGAAACTGAAATGTCATGTATTGTGGGTTGCATACACAATCTTAATTAAATTAATTTATTACTTGTTTGTTGCTCTCGCACTCTCCATTCATAAACTTGTACTTAATCGAAGCATCACAAAATCCGTGGCAATAAATTATCTCTGCTAAGTCTTCTTTGGTGGCGCTTTCTACAAACGTGCAAAAATCTTGATCGATTTGTTTGAGGATCCACGAGACCAGAAACTCTCTGTTCACCTTGGAGAAAATATCGGTGATTTCCGGATCGTCCATGCTTTGTATTTTGGGGTATTGAAACTCTTTCAGACAATCCTTCATAAACGGGAAATAATCCATTACTGTAAAATTTCGAAATTAGCGCGTCTGCACTTGAGCGCCCCCTACGCGGAATTAACACTTTCTGTCTCGCTTCGATCCACGCGGAAAGTGCGATAGAAATAGAAATTCTACAATCCAGCCAGAGCTTTGATGTTAGCAGAAAATGGCGACAGTGATATTGGCCTTTTAATGAAATTCTGAGGCTGACGTGTTCTCAAAAAATGTTTGAAAGCGTTGAAAATGTTGTGGTAGTTTAAGGATACAGTAGTTAAGTGAATTTCACGATTCGGTGAGTGTTTTCAGTCGAAAAATCGACCATATACGTGGAGATGACGGGGTCATTGCATTACCAGTTTCCGTTCAAACAATCGCGTAATTGTTGGACTAGCTGTGAAGGGGTGACTGCAAAGAATTTTGTAAATAGTCTCGGCTTACCTGCGCCCGAAAAGTGAGGTTAAACGGACCACAACCGGCTCAAATTGATATGCAAACGCGTAACCTTCGAAAGCGTCGGTAAAAACGCGGTTTAAATGACAAGAGTGAACCAATCGGACCCTTCTGGTCGGAGAAATGTCTCAAGTTCCCAGAAATTCAAAATGAAAAACGTAACGGTTTATTCCAAATTAATCGGTTTTCATGGGTTGTAGATCTAGGAGGCTCATGGTTCTAGAACGGGCGATTTTGAAAGAACCCTCGAGCTAGAGTGCTGTGGAATGCTAATGTCATACTTGTCAATGTTTACATTTTCGCGGCAGGTAAAATTCAAACGTGACGTTTAGACAGCGACGGACTGGCCCAAATTGAGCCAGTTCCGCTGAATTGCCTCATTTGTGGTTTTTTCAGTCACAATTTGGCATAAAATCAATGAGAGGGAGTGAGAGAGAGGTATATTAGAAAGTCACCTCCAGTGACGTTCGTCGCTGTCATTGGTTCCATGTGGCTTGTCTGTGATCATAGTGATCAATGCTTATGTCATAATGGTTATTTTTGACGTTTGGGATGGACTCTTTAGATGATTTAGTAAATAAATAATGTTGTGTATTTTATTTGAATGTTTGCGAAACTTGTACATTTGACAGATGTCAGAGTAATAATGAAAGTTGTTTCTTTGTTGTTGTAGCCAAGCAATGGCTAGCCCGTCGCCTCAGAGCAGCCCGATGCCGCCGCCGCAAGCGCCGAGCCCCATGGGCCCGCCGATCCAGAGCCCGGCCCCGCCGCCGTCCCCCCACAGCCCCTACCAAGGCCCGCCCCCGATGGGCGGCCACGTGAACGGCCCCCCTCCGCATTCCATGCCCCCCAACCCCGGCCAAGGCCACCCGAACATGGTCCCCATGCAGCCGAACCACCAACACCCGATGAACCCGAACGCCCCCGGTGGCCACATGCCCCCGCAGCCGCATCCCGGCATGCCACCCCACGGGCCGCAGCCGCACCCGGGGATGCCCACGGGGCCGCACCAGCCGCCGCAGGGCCACCCCAACGGACCTCCGGGCCCGCCGCAAGGCCACCCCAACCACCAAGGCCATCCGCCGCCGCAAGGACACCACATGGGGGGACCACCCCCGCAGCAAGGCCACCCCAGCGGCCCCCCGATGCAGATGCAACCGGGGGGACCGCCCCCGCAAGGGCATCCGGCGGGACCGCATCAGCCGCACGTGGGGCCGCCCCCGCAAGGGCATCCGGGGATGCAACCCGGGGGACCCCCGCACGGGATGGGGCCGGGGCACAACATGCAACAAGGGCAGCCGTATCCGGGGCATCCTATGCCGATGGGGGGACATCCTCCACAAGGACAGGTAAAAAAGAGATAAACGTGGCGAATCTAAAGAAACAAATCGTCGGGACATTCTCCAATTAATTATTAATCCGTAAGATTTATTGCTACAAGCTGCAAATGTAATTTTTTCCAATCACCTTGACAGTGTCGTTCCAAGGCCCTTCTTTTCTATAATTATTCAATTGCACAAGAGAACAATTTCCTACTTCTCTCTTACACAATTTATTAGTACCAGTATTTTTACAATTTTTTTTCCAATAACATTACACGATTCAATCACTATCTACAACCGATGTTGGCCTTTTTGACCAACAGCGCGGCCAGCCTTTCATCATCGGCTTGTTTTTCAACAGCCAACAATTGATCCAGCAGCGGTTTCGAGGCCGCAGCTATGAAATTAGGATTCATGATGTCGAATTCTTTTCCGACTGAAAACAAACCTGTCAGTTCTGGCGCACGAAGCGCGAACAACTCACTTGTCGAATCAGCGACGGCTCCTCCAGCCTCCCTGACTATCACGACCCCAGCTGCGGCGTCCCACGGGTACAGCCCGTCGCACTGGTACGCATCCATGGAGCCGTTAGCCACGTAACACAACCCAAGAGCGGCAGACCCCATCGAACGCATCCTAGAAAATCTCGATCAAAACGAGCGAAACACAAATTATTGTTGGTACCCCTGAACCACCCCGATCAAGTGGCTGAACCTGTAGAGGTACAAGTCGCGGTATTTTTCAGCTCTCGCCAGAGATACCTCATAGTTGATGACGGTTTTCTGGATGTCTGGAACAGTCTGGATGAGAAGGGATCGATCGGTGTCGGAACCACTCACCGGACTGTTTGTTGGTGTAGATTCTTTTGCCGTTCATGTAAGCACCTTGGCCCTTGATCGCCGTGTACATCTCGTCCATGTACGGGTTGTACACAATCCCAAGAACTTGTTCTTTGTTGATGGTGAGTCCGATTGAAATGCAAGTGACTGGGAAGCCCCGTACAAAATTTGCTGTCCCATCTATGGGGTCGATGATCCAGGTGGGATCGTCCGTCAGTTCCGATATCTGGCTCTTCGCCGAAGACTCTTCCTCCCCTATGAATCTAAAATCGGCGTTAGATCGACACAGATATGCGAAATAATCACTTGTGAGTGGGATACTGCTTCTTGATTGTTTTAATCAAAATGTCTTCGACTTTTCTGTCGTAAATCGTGACCAGGTCGTATATTTCCGTTTTGATTTCGATTTCTATGTCTTTGGCTTCGACGATTACCTTTGGAACAATCGAATTAATTGTGATTCAACGATCGCAGCGTTTTACTCACTTTCCCTGCTGTCTTGACGAGTGGCAGGACGAATTCGAAATACGATTGGATTTCTTTTCCGCTCATCTTGTCGCGCGGTTCGATTCTGTGCAACGCTCAAAACAAACTGACTCCTGTCCTGATAGACAGACGCATAAGAGGCCTTGGATGTCTCAGCTACTTAACTTTCGGTTTTTTCACTAATTGTCAGTCCCCCGGACTAAGCTTGAGCAAATGGAAATACCCAATAGGCTGTTTCAGACAAGCGCTACATGAGCAAGCACCGATTTGCATAGATACGTCAGTTTAGGGGGAAATTAAATAAATACAGTCTTGTTTAGCATAGATAATGAAAGTAAAATGAATTGTTCCATATTCAAACAGTCTGAAGGACGTAAAAATGTTAATGATCGTGCGATTCTCACAACATTTTGACGAGATTATTTCCACAATTAAACCAGGTTGTGCAAATATCTCGAACACGCACATTTACATGTGTTTAATTGGACAATCCGTAAATCTCTTGTTAACTTGTCACGGTAATTTACAATGAACATGCGGCTCGACCGCAATTGGGAAATTCCGGAAGTAGAAAAACCCACGTTTGTTCGCAGAACCCGTCGTCGTCGCCGGGACCGCAAGGGCCGCCCCCGGGTCCGCCCGGACCCGGGGGACAACCCGGCCAGCCGGGACCGCAAGGGCAGGAGAATCTCAACGCCCTGCAGAGAGCGATCGACTCCATGGAGGAAAAGGGGATGCAAGAGGACCCAAGATATTCGCAGTTGTTGGCGCTGCGAGCCCGCACCAACGGGAGCAACACGATTTTTAGCCCGATGCAGATGTCGCAATTGAGGTGGGTCGGGAGTGTTGTCCTACAGGATATCAATAGGTTTTTTTCGTAGGGCTCAAATCATGGCGTACAGGTTGCTGGCCAGGAACCAACCGCTCAGCCAGCAAATGGTGAATGCGGTGCAAGGGAAGCGTCCGGATGGGACTCCGCAGTGTCCGACGCCGCCGTCGAGTCCTTTCCAGCCCCAAGGGGTGCTGGGACAACCCCAGCCTGTGAGTAGAGGGGGACCGGATTGGCGGAAGAGTCATGTGCGGTCCAGTCTCGCTCTGTTGTAGGGAATGCAGTATTGTAGTGTTGATGCATGGATTTTTGTAGCACAGAAGTTTTTATTGCGTACACCGGGTCTGGAATGTTTTGCCAGACCCGAAGAGTTTTTTTTGTTTGTTGCATAAGGAATAGTGGAGAAAATCTTGCGTAAATTATGAGCTATTGTGGTCAAGGTTTACAGAAATCTCCTGATAAGAAGCAGTCTGTGTTTTGTGTCAAGTTCAAGGAACTCAAAAATTCTGTCTACCAACATTGTCGATGAGACCACCGTATTTTGTTTTTGTTTTTTGTCGTGGTTGCTTCAAGATTAGAGATTTGCTTCGTACAGTTTTTGTTTTCCATTGCAATATCGCATTTTTATTTTATTTGCGTAGACAGATGAAATAATTACAAGTCAGCGAAACTGTCACAGTTGGATTTAAGATGAAGGTCATGTTACACTGTTGGATTCCGTTGGTTTGTGGAGTTCGTGACACATAAAACCGTCGTAATAAGAATAAACAAAAAATTGAAAGTACGAATGTATTGGAATTTTGCATTTCGATTGATTGGCGAGATTCAGTTTGAATTTATTTGAATGCAAGAATGTTTGTCTAATCGAATTTTTTTCTGAAAACTGGATTCTAAAATTATCGTTGAACGATAAAAAAAAAATGTGCGTCCTGGTTAATTACAGAAAAGTTGTTTGATGAGGTTTCAAGGTAAAGAAATTATTAAAAAAAAATTCCGTGCAAGATGCGCATCAAAAGGAACACGCGAGGATGTAAGAAAAATGAAAAAAAAAATCTTTTTTTGCGTTCAAATTTTATTAAAAATTCAATAGAATTG
Organism: Tenebrio molitor; assembly: GCF_963966145.1. Classification (NCBI taxonomy): domain Eukaryota; kingdom Metazoa; phylum Arthropoda; class Insecta; order Coleoptera; family Tenebrionidae; genus Tenebrio; species Tenebrio molitor. The sequence goes on from NC_091053.1 coordinate 2,372,786, forward strand.
TCTAGAAAAACACTAAGTAGATATCAAATCGAAAGTCTTAAATTAAGAATCTTTAACGAACGTTTAAAATGTTTAATATATTTCCCAATCAATCTTGAGATTGATTTTATTGTCTTTTGTCCGCCTGGGGTCACAGCTGACCCCCCGCCCACAAGGAATCTAAATTAAATGAATGCTAAGTAATTAAATATCGATATTATCGCCAACAAGTTTTATATGACTAAAAATTGTTCAGTTTATTCTCTCTTAGGGTCCGAATAGACCCCATGTACGTTTGATGTTGTAACAGTTCTCCTTGGAATTTTTTAAATGTTTTTAATCTCATTTCGTCCCGTTTCTCGTTACGTAAATACTTCTGATAAGACTAAACTCGTTTAATGTTTTGCCTTGCTGTGAATTCAGATTAGAAGAAGCAATGCTGTGAACTCACATTATGAGACAATACCTTCAGAACATGAAGATAGTACTCTGAAGATAAATTTATGGAAGATGAAATCACATTTGAAAAATTCTTTTAATTTCTCCGGAAGATTACTGAAAGATGGAATTACATTTGAAGATATTCTCACAGTTCCAGTAATAAATCTTCAGAAGATGAAAATCAAGTCATTTAAATTTAATCTCGATTTTTGGTGCTTCACTGATGATTAAATAATTTAAGAATTTTGTTTAAAATAGTTATTTGTAGAACTAGTTATGAAAGTCATACTTTTTTTCACGAATTTGCGAGGGCGTAGCCCGAGTTAATCAAGCAAATAAGTGAAAAAAAGAGACTTTCATAACGTGTTTTTACACACTATTTTTTTTGCATATCGATGGATTTATAAAAAATTACAAAAAGAAAAATAGGTATGCTTTGACAATCGTCTCCAAGGAGATGGAATAAAATGATGCAAAAAAAGTACTGCTTTCACTACGATTTTTCGTGTAAAAAAGTACTACTTTCACTGCGATTTTGCGTGTAAAAAAGTGTCATTTTCATTACGATATGCAAAAAATTTTCCGTACATGTTCATAATAGCTATTTATGTAACAAGTCCATAATGTAATGCTTTATTGGACGACTCAAGTTTATGGACGAGCAAGCGAGGCCATAAATAGAAGAGTCCAATAAAGCATCATTATGGATGATGTGCATACAATATTTTATGTTCGACTGCATTATTTGTTCAAATTACAAAAAAATAACAGTGACATCTATGAGGTAAATGTAGAATGACAGCAGGTTTGAGACTTTATTTATTATAGTAGTATTTATTATTTGGAATAATAAATATCGGACTAGTCCGATAAAGTGGTAGTTTATGGCCTCAAAATAACGTCATAAACCATCTATATTTGTCACAGTCGAACATAAACAAATTGATGTTTCTTGTGTAAAATATTCACGATTAGGATAGAAATACGATTACCAGAAAAAGCCGAACTAATGGGGCATACGCGTAAATTGATTTGTGATTAATTTAAATAAGCAAACTCTAATACAAATATTAAAACTAACATGATAGTCCTGCAGTAGAATTATAACCAATACTTGGTCTTAATTCTGCCATTTTGTAGCAAATTAATTCTAGCATGCTAATTGACGAAACACAAGTAATTTTTGAAATTCATGTTGTAAAACACAAAAGTTGTGTTTGTCCAAAACTGCTGTAAACCTTTTCCACTTGCACTAATTGACAGTTCAGTAAGAATCAATTAGCACTGCATTCCACGTCAGACCTGATTTTGTCTTTCCCTTGTTGTTCAATTAACAATTTTACGTTGTTGAGTTTACTATTATTGCCTTTCCTTCTATGCTGTGCTTAGAGGTATGCTTGCTCACGTTCCAGTTATCGTAGTTGATTTATAATCCTAATAAAAGCCAGCATGCAGTTTGCCCACCAGTCAAAGTAGAAAACCGTCGAGCAATAATGACGACCACTTTTTTCGCATCGATAATTGATCGAAAACAATCTGGTGTTGTCAAACGAAAGTAGTGCATTTGTAGCAGTAGTACTTGTGCATGTCCTGTTTGGATAGCGAATTATTGATTTGTCCGTTGCAAATTTGCAATTACCGAATTTATAGGGCGGTCCACCCGCCAACGAAGCTAACGAACCACCAGATAGTGGCGCTTCGCAGCAACCGATGCGACCCCCGGGGCCGCCCGGGTCACAAGCGCCGCCGCCTCCGGGGCCCCCATTGCCCGTTCCACCGCAGGTAAAGGGACAAGTTGTCTTAAACCGAACGCATGGCATTCAAGCAACGGCAATAATACAAACGCGCAAGCACAACGGGAGCTGTGACGTGCAAAGAGCGGTCACAACTTCTGTCCACTGCCCGCAAGAATTTAATTGTGACGTTCAAAGCAGGTGCAGATCCAGGGGGTCAAGCCCGGGCCCCCAGGCGGCCCCCAGCAAAACGCGACGGGAATCCGTCCTGGAGGCCCCACGCAACAAAACCAAAGCGGACCGCAGCAGCAGCAAACTAGTACCAAGCAGAATCGCGTCACCACCGTCCCGAAACCGGTGGGGATCGATCCTGTCGTGATCCTGCAGGAGCGCGAAAACAGGTGGGTGCGCTGCGAAGTGTCTCCCAGAGGATGTTATCGATTGTTGTTAGGTTGGCGTCCCGGATCGCCGCCAGGATGGAACAGTTGACGGTGCTGCCGACGAACATGTCCGAGGAGTTGCGGATCCAAGCGCAGATCGAGTTGAGAGCTTTGCGGTGTCTCAACTTCCAGAGACAGTTGAGGAGCGAGATAATCGCATGCACCAGGCGCGACACCACTCTGGAGACGGCGGTCAACGTCAAGGCGTACAAAAGGACGAAACGGCAAGGTCTGCGCGAGGCCAGAGCCACCGAGAAACTGGAGAAACAACAGAAACTGGAAGCTGAGCGCAAGCGTCGCCAGAAGCACCAGGAGTTCTTGACGAGCGTGCTGCAACACGGCAAGGACTTCAAGGAGTTCCATCGCAACAACCAGGCGAAGTTGGCGCGTTTGAACAAGGCCGTCATGAACTACCACGCCAATGCCGAACGCGAACAAAAGAAAGAACAAGAGCGCATCGAGAAGGAACGTATGAGGAGGTTGATGGCGGAGGACGAGGAAGGCTACCGCAAGCTGATCGACCAGAAGAAAGACAAGCGTTTGGCGTTCTTGCTGTCGCAAACCGACGAGTACATCGCCAACCTGACGGAGATGGTGAAGCAGCACAAGCTGGAACAGAAGCGCAAGCAACAGGAAGAAGAGAAGCGCAAAAAGGTATCTGGCGGCGACAGCGCGTCGAAATTGCTTGACAGTTTTGACAGTTCCAGAAAAAGAAAAAACGACTGGGACTGGACGACGACGGTTCCCAAGGCTCGGACAGGCCCATCACGGTGGTGGAAATCGCAACTGGGAAGAAGCTCTCGGGAGAGGATGCGCCGATGCTGAGTCAGCTCCAGGATTGGTTGCAACACCACCCCGGCTGGGAGGTTGTCGATTCGGACGACGACGATTCCGACGACGACGACTCCGACAGTGAGCAGATGGAACGTGTGTTTATAAAAATTAATTGGACTCTTGCGTTACAGGCAGGAGAAAAGACGACGAGAGCAAATCGGAGGAGGACAAAGCGAAAGAGGTCATCAACAAGGCTAAAGTTGAGGATGACGAGTACCACAAGAACGCTAACGAGGAGCAGACGTACTATAGGTGGGTATTCGGACCAGTTGGGAGTTGGCGTTGCACAGAGTTGGTTGTAGCATCGCCCACACCGTCCACGAGATCGTCACCGAACAGGCGTCCATCATGGTCAACGGTAAACTTAAAGAGTACCAGACGAAAGGTTTGGAGTGGTTGGTGTCGCTCTACAATAACAATCTGAACGGGATCTTGGCCGATGAGATGGGTCTGGGTAAGACGATTCAGACCATCGCGCTGATAACTTACTTGATGGAGAAGAAAAAAGTGAACGGGCCGTACTTGATCATCGTCCCTTTGTCGTAAGTGACTTAAGTAATGTTGAGTGTCGTTTGATTGAACACCTCGAGTACAGGACGCTGTCGAATTGGGTGTTGGAGTTCGAGAAGTGGTCACCGTCGGTGGTGGTGGTGTCGTACAAGGGATCCCCCGCTGGGAGAAGAGCGATCCAGAGCCAGATGCGCTCGACCAAGTTCAACGTCCTCCTGACCACTTACGAGTACGTCATCAAGGACAAAGGAGTGCTCGCCAAGCTCCCTTGGAAGTACATGATCATCGACGAGGGTCACAGGATGAAGAACCACCACTGCAAGCTGACCCAAGTCTTGAACACTCACTACTTGGCCCCGCATCGCCTCCTCCTCACCGGCACTCCTCTCCAAAACAAGCTGCCCGAGCTGTGGGCCCTGCTCAACTTCCTCCTCCCGTCGATCTTCAAGAGCTGTTCCACGTTCGAGCAGTGGTTCAACGCGCCGTTCGCCACCACAGGAGAGAAAGTCGAATTGAACGAAGAAGAAACCATCTTGATCATCCGTCGTTTGCACAAGGTGTTGCGACCGTTCCTCCTGAGGCGGTTGAAGAAGGAGGTGGAGTCGCAGTTGCCGGACAAAGTCGAGTACATCATCAAGTGCGACATGTCGGGCTTGCAGAAGGTCCTCTACAAGTAGGTCCTCGTTGATTGTTTTGCCTCCAGGCGGTGACACGATTTGTTGCAGGCACATGCAGAGCAAAGGAGTCCTCTTGACAGACGGCTCTGAAAAGGGGAACAAGGGCAAAGGGGGGGCCAAAGCGCTAATGAACACGATCGTGCAGCTGCGGAAGTTGTGCAATCACCCTTTCATGTTCCAGAACATCGAGGAGAAGTATTGCGATCACGTGGGGATATCTGGAGGGGTCATTTCGGGGTGAGGCGCAGATCTAAAGTCTTTTTTTAAACAAATGTCAAAAGTTTGCGAGTCACTAGTTATTTGATGGTTATTACGTTGGCAACGTAAAATGTCAATTGTATTGTCAGCCATTTTGATGTGAAGGCGCTTGCGCTACCGAAGGCGCAATTACGTTTAAATTTAAAATAAAAAGTAAGAGTTTCCGAAAGCAAGGATTTGCACGGCCCCTAACACAACAAAAAAGATTAGCTGTGATTAGGGTATGTGAAGAAATGCGACAGAAAAACATTGAAAAATTAGTAAAATTACTGACATAACCTCAAATCTAATCGTGGAAGATTTTCGGTACAAGTGTTCCGGAAACGAAAGGTTTTAAAGTGGTACAGGTAATTTTGACATTAACAATTGTTTTAAAAAAGTGGACTTTATGTCAGGGGGACGTGGACTTCACTCTTGGAAATTTAAATGGCAAGAGCTGTCAACATCTCATTTGAAAGCCCCACGAATTCGCTCGCGGCAGTTTTTTTAAGCACCAGACTTACTGTCGACTTCTCAGAGAATAAATTGTGCAGTTTTCAGTTTGAGCGAGCCCCGACAAAACCTTTTGTTCAAATGATAAATTATGATTTGAATGATGTGAAAGGCGTTGCGACGCGAATTAAATTTAGATCGTTTGAATCGAGTGGGTGTCGAGTTGCAACGCGTCGACACTGACCTACATCCATTGTGCATAGCGATGTTGCAGCGATGCGAAACTGGAACTGCACTAATTAGCAATCCGCCGATAAACATATTTAATTGGCGCGAACGTCTAATTAATGCGTTCGTTAAAATTACACTAATTAATGCGCATTTGACGGATGAAATCAGGCTCGCGCGAGATGCACACTCCATTGTGATTTGAACGCGTCACGGGATTAATTAAATTTTTTGGAACTGATTTGTTGTTTGTTGATTCGCAGCCCCGACCTGTACCGCGCCTCCGGTAAATTCGAACTGTTGGATCGCATCTTGCCCAAGCTCAAGTCGACGGGACATCGCGTCTTGCTCTTCTGTCAGATGACCCAACTGATGACCATCATGGAGGACTACTTGACCTGGAGGGGTTTCGGGTATTTGCGTCTCGACGGCACCACCAAAGCGGAGGATCGCGGCGACCTGTTGAAGAAGTTCAACGCGAAGAACAGCGATTACTTTTTGTTTTTGTTGTCGACGCGTGCCGGCGGTTTGGGTTTGAATTTGCAGAGCGCCGACACCGTCATCATCTTCGATTCGGACTGGAACCCGCACCAGGTACTGTGACTGGCCACGTTCTCTGGGGGACAGGTTCTTGGAGGGTTTTTCTTTTGAAGGACTTGCAAGCGCAAGATCGCGCCCATCGCATAGGTCAACAAAACGAAGTGAGAGTGTTGAGATTGATGACCGTCAACTCGGTGGAGGAGAGAATCTTGGCGGCGGCTCGGTACAAGCTCAACATGGACGAGAAGGTCATCCAGGCCGGGATGTTCGACCAGAAGAGCACGGGCTCGGAGCGGCAGCAGTTCTTGCAGAGCATTCTGCATCAGGACGGCGACGAGGAAGAGGTGAGAGGACGTGGAGAGCGGTGCGGAGCTCATGGGGGTTTTGCAGGAGGAGAACGAGGTGCCGGACGATGAGACGGTGAACCAGATGGTGGCGAGGTCGGAAGCGGAGTTCGAGCTGTTCCAGAAGATGGATCTGGAGAGGAGGAGGGAAGAGGCCAAGCTGGGGCCGAATCGCAAACCTCGCATGATGGAGATCAGCGAGTTGCCGCACTGGTTGGTCAAAGAAGACGACGAAGTGGACCCGTGGAGTTACGACGAGACCGAATCGACGCTGGGGCGAGGGACTAGGCAAAGAAAAGAAGTGGACTACACCGACAGCTTGACCGAGAAGGAGTGGCTCAAGGCGATCGACGAAGGCGGCGACTACGACGACGAAGACGACGAGGAAGAAAAAGTGAAGAAGAGGAGAGGTCGCAAGCGGAAGAAACGAGGCGACGATTCGGACAGCGAAGTGGGGACCAGCAAGCGGCGCCGAGGACAGTCGAGCGCCGACGTCAAGCTCAAGAGACAGATGAGGAAGTTGATGAACGTGGTCACCAAGTACACCGACAGCGACGGCCGGTTGCTCAGCGAACCCTTCATGAAGCTGCCGCCGAGGAAAGACTACCCCGACTACTACGACATCATCAAGAAGCCGATCGACATCAACAAGATCCTGGGGCGCATCGAGGACGGCAAAGTGAGTACATTGAGGGGCGGGCGCGAAGCGGGACTGACCGGCGGGGTGGTTTTGCAGTACTCGGACTTCACCGATTTGGAAAGGGACTTCATGTTGCTCTGCCAGAACGCGCAGATCTACAACGAGGAGGCGTCGCTCATCCACGAAGACAGCATTGTGCTGCAGTCGGTCTTCACGAACGCCAAGCAGCGCCTCGAGTCCGGAGGCCCGGATTCGGACGACGACAAGGATGAAGATAAGTCCGACACGGAGTCGGTCAAGATGAAGATCAAACTGAAGAGCAAGAAGACGAGCGGCAGGCGGAAGAGGGCGGCGAAGAAGTACGTATCGGATGATGACGACGACGACGACGACTAGAGCGATTCCATTACGGTTAGGTTGGAATGATACTTTTAAGATTAAAGAGCGATAACGTAGCGCGTTAGTAAGTGTGAGTATGATGCTGTAATTATGTTTTTGGTATAAATTTCTACTGATCATTTGAGTTCTAATTCCCGATGGTTATTTATTTGCAGAATGTATCTAATTTTATAGATAACTAAATATTTAGTGGAATTAATTGTGCTGTAAGTAAACCAGATAGTAGGAGAGGTTGTTTCAATGCCCACCAATTTGATCCCACCCCTCTGCGCGAGTTATGCAACCAGTAATACACACGTTGCATGGCCCACTGACATGATTTTAATTATTTCTGATCGAACGGATTATTTAGAAGGGATTCTGATTTCGGCGAACTCCTGCGCGAATTCCTCCTTGGAGCTGGTCCTGAACGGCTCCTCGTCGTAGTAGTCGAAGTTGCTGGTGTCGCCGGCGTCCCTCACCTTCGGCTTGAAGGACGGTTTGACCCTCCTGCGCAGGACCTGGTCGAAGTCGACGCTCTTGAACCATTCGTGTCCCTTCACGTCTTTGGCTCCGTTTTTCAAAATTCCGTACCTGCAACGGACAGTAAAAATAATTTTTGCGCCCAGCTCGCCGCCGGATTATTTATAGGGTTGGACGTACGTCAAGTGAGAGTCATACAGGTACTTCCTGAGTGCAATTAAGCGGGCTATTTTTAGACGTTATAAGGCGAAATCGTGATGTTTTGTGGGTCGGGATAAATTTGAAGTTAGTGGCGGTTCGGCGAAAGCGACTGGACGCGTGGAGATCGGGTTTGGACAATGGACGGCATTGAGAGATGTATCTTCTAAATTTGTTTCTCGAAAGATAAACGCGGTATATTTAGGACATCCGCCCGACGAGCGATTTCGTGGTCGATCACGCGAAAACAGATTTTCTTGCGAGTTTCAACAACAGATTTCGAATTGGCGGAAAAGTTGGAAGGACCTTGAGAGGGAATTGTGGAGTTCGACTGAAATCTGGACTTTTTCAATGAAGATATTTCGAGGAGCTGTAAACAAACACATTCGTTGTCTAAGAAATGCGGTCAACTACACCGAACAATTTGGAACGCTTTGCTTTTATTGATTTTGTCTAATTTTATTGGTGGAATTATAGAATGGAATTATACCCAATCGAGAAACGACCACAATTGATGAAAAGAAAAAGATTTTAATAGTTATTTCAGATAGTGTAAAAAGTTATCCTTTATTGCACGAACGGGTTTAAAATACGACCGAGGTACGAGGGAGTATTTTAAAGGATGTGAGTGCAACAATAGTTATTTATGCAACAAGTGCAAAAAGTGAATGATTATTGCACGCGACGTGCACGTCAAGTGCAATAACAGTTTTTGCACGTGTTGCATACTACATTTTTTCTACGATCGAACAAAAAACGAGAAAAAAACAACGATAAACAACAGTTCAGTCCTGTGCGTCGTGTGTGAAAAATGCAATAAACACTCACTTTTTGCACGATCGTAGACAGACTGTTGACAGATGCGTGCAATAAAGACTTTATTGTACTAGTGCAATTAAGAGGCACTTTTTCCACAAAAAACAATGCAATGAACACTCACTTTTTGCGCAATCGTAGAAAAAATCATTTAGTGACCATCCAAGGATTTGTCCACAAATTTTCATTAATTGTGAATTTTAGAAGACAGCGTGTTACGCCTCTGACGTCTCTCTTTTAGAATTGGACGATTCGCAACGAGAGGCAGAGCCGAAGCGACAGTTGCCACGTGATTACTATATTGCTTAAATGAACCGAGTATAGAATAAAAATTTTAATCGTCTCGATAAACAAAAAAAAAATCACAAATTACATTTTTTTGCGCCGAATGATAAGAAAAAGCAGAAAACAATTTGAAATTGAGAAATTATGATATTCAATAAACATCTGAGTCAAGATATTGCTACAAGGACCGATTCATTTGCAAGTTATTTGACATTGTCAAATTTAAATAAATGAAGAATTTGAACAATCAATGGGGTAATATGAAAATAACTTGTGACTTAACAGCTACAATTTTTGCAGATGTTTTTTAAATTTACTACTTTACAGTTCTTTAATGCGGAAATTCAAGGGACAGTTACATCAGCACAAAGTTTTTATGGAATTTATGGAAGCAGTCTTGATTTTATACATATTTTTTAAAACTCACTAGTTGTGTAAGAACCAAATGAATCCAAACTAGAAAAACGTTCGTAGTTATGAAGCAATCAACAACACGTTTTAAAAGGCTGTTGTGGAAATAATTAGGAGGAAGCAGGAATAGATTTTATTCCTTTATTTAGATCTATAAAAAGATATACTTATTTTGTATTGTCTAGCCACCCTGGATTTGGCCGCCATATTGGAAAAATAGTAGTTTATTTAACGAGTTCATGTGTATTGGGTTTTTTGGCATGAGTGGGCCAGTTTAAAACGCGAGTGGAGCGTTTTCAAGGCCCACGAGTGCCAAAAAAGCCCAATTTACACACGAACGAATGATTCTTCCACTCTTTCCAGCATACCTCTGTTATTGCGAATTGTTGTGGCATTTTCCACCCGTTCTCTTAAAACTTCAATTGGGACCGAATATACCAAGTCCTTCATGTACCCCCACAAGAAGGAGTCGCACGGAAATTTTGTGGGCTTGAGGAGCACTCCCGCACGTTTCACCATACACTACACAATATCGATGTATTCACTATTCGAAAATAAACGTACCATTTCTACGAAATTTTAGCTCACATCACAGAATCAACACGTAAACACCTGCCTTTTGCAGTTGGATAAAACTAACTAAAAATGTAATTCTCTACCTCGGCCGCTGAGCGAAAAAACTTTATTCTAAAAACACAATGTTTTGCGCTGATTTTACAAAAACTATTATTTCACGGTCACTGTTTTTGGGTCAAATAAAGAGAAAATACGAGTAAATAGACAGGTCGTTAATTTATGGGATGGGAAAAAATGGTACATAACAATTTTGTTGTTCTTGACGAGATCGTTAACTGGTTAAAATTAATGTACTTATTTCTGAGACACGTTGGATAATTAGGTATTTCTGGGCGTCCAGTCTAGGTTATTTATTATTGATATAGAATTATTAAAAATATTTCGAAACGTTTAGAATGTGGTAATGAAGAAAATATATAAAGACTCATATACAGTGTGAGTCCTCCAAACTTAATTTTTTGTCTGTTTTTGTTTTTACTTACCCAAATATGGTGATTAAGATATGGCGTGCATTTTAAAAACCAGCGATGACTTTATAGTATTGTAAATATAGTAAATAAAAATAAGTAAGTACATATTTCACACTTCTTGTATTTGTGAAAATGTCATTTTTATTGCCAACATAAATTTTAAAAAATTATTTCACAGCACTACATGCCGCATGCTCTGACAGCTGTAACTCTGCAACCGATCGATTTTCAAAACAAGAGAGTCACACCATTTTCAGACAGTTTAGTCTAGTTTATTTTCGATAACTCGAGATTTTGCTGTACAGTAAACCCAAACCGAAATATTCACGAATATCCATACAAATGTCTTTTCACGTGGTTTTCCCAAAATGGCGGCCAAGACCACGATCGCTAGACCGTACAAAATTAGTATGTCTTTTCCGATGTCCAATTAAATAAAATAAAATTTATTCCAACATTTCTGTGTTCATTTACTAACATATCGTTATGCAGAAGAGTAAAAACACTTGTTTTCGCTTTCTGATCACGCTAACATAAAATATTTGTTAAAAGTGGGCAAAGCAGAATGTATCGACTTAAAAATAAAATGCATTCACGTTGTTTTGGCATAATATGAGGCCATGGAAATTTTGCATTTAATTTGGTAGTAAAGCTGTCTGTTGTGTTTTTCTAAGTTTGAGGTTATAAATAGCACCAATGTCCAGTGCACTGTTGTCAGTTTTACTAATTTGCATTTGAAGAATACTCAGACATCGCGGGAAATTCAGCAACATGGTATATTCATTTTGGTAGGTCCGAATGTCAGGCACTTTAGTGACGGAAGTCAAACATTGTGTCCAACGTTACAAAAATAAATCATGGCCTCCATTATGCCAAAACAACGTGAACTGTGGTTATATTTAATTATTTTCAAAAAGCTCTGATTCTGTTTCTTGGACGCACACAAAAATTAAAAAAAGGTTTTTAAATTATTTAAGCGTGATTTTCCTTGCATGCGCCTCGTCTGTCATCTTGCAAATTTAAATTGTCAGTTTTGGGTCGACATTCGTGTTTCGAACAGTCCAAGCCAAATAAATAATTTATTTTATTATTTTAAGCCGTTGGCAAAGAATCCGTATTTATTTAATCCAAATCGCAGTATTTCCGTTTACGACCTCTCATAACTTAAATAAACCGAATCTGCCACGTGCCGCGATTTACTAACTCGTCCTTGTTACTCCTCGTTCCTCGACATTTATTCACCTTTTCGTCCTGTCGACTTGGATAATGTTCGTGACCAGATCTCTGAGCGCCTTCGAGAAGTGCTGAGGACACGTGAACTTCCCCGCCACGATTTTCTCGTAGATCTTCATCGGGTCCTTGGCGTAGAACGGCGGATATCCTGCCGACATCTCGAAGATGAGGACTCCGATGGCCCACCAGTCCACTGATTTGTTGTATCCTTGACTGAGGATGATCTCAGGTGCTAAGTATTCAGGTGTTCCTGACAGAACAGATAAGCTATCTATTATTAATTACCGCTTCACCATTAAACCAGTCTGAGTAATGACAATCGCTGCAGACTGCTTGGCGTTTTTGCCCTCCCACTTTTAAAGAGCATTCACCTCGGGATTCATTAGGTTTATTTTTATCGCCATGCCTAGATGTGCACTTAATACATTTTTCATTTGTTGAGCCAACTCGCAACGCACCACCCAAACCGTCAAACTACTCCCAACAAAAATAACTCACTAATTCGAGTAATTTCTCAATTTTCTCAAAATAAAAAATATATACAGAAATCTCAGGTCCTAGGACCCACCCCTGCGCAACTCCCAACATTACCGTCTACTACCTACATCCTACAACAACCACTCGATTGGTCTAAGTTGAAACCAGGCTTGATCACTACAAAATGGTACCAAAAGTACCGCAAGTTCAAAATCTTGCTGGACTCACCACACAACGTGTACGTCCTCTGGTCGTCAATCTTCTTGGCGAAGCCCAAATCCGTGACCTTCAAGTACCCATCCTTATCGATCAAAATATTCTCGGGCTTCAAATCCCTGTAGACCATCCCCAAGAAGTGCAAGTACTCGAAGGCTAGAATGACCTGTGCGGCGTAAAACTTCGACAACGTCTCGTCAAACTTCTTCATGTTCCTGAGATGCGAAAACATCTCTCCGCCGTTGACGAACGGCATCACCACGAAGAGATACACATTGTCTTTGAAGAAGAAGTCCAAGTTGACGATAAAGTCGAATCTGACCGCGTCCAACACGCGGATCTCGTACATGGTGTGCGCGACTTGTTTGCTCTTGACGATGTGAAATTTGTCCATGCACTTCATCGCGTACAGTTTGTCCGATTTGGTTTTGTGCTTGACGAGGATCACCCGACCAAACGAACCTGCACCCAAGGTTTTGATCAGTTGGAAGTCCGAGATGTCGGCGTTTGGTTTGAATTCTGGTACTTTGTAACGCCCTTCGAAGTCTTTTTTGGCACGCTTTAGGAAGATGTCGTACTCTAGGTAGTGCTTGTTTAGCTTTTCTTGCTCCATCTGAGGTTATCACAAGGTTGATGGTTGCCGCTTGACAAATATCGAAAAAATACGTCAAGTTTGACACTGTCTTCGCGACAGCTTGTCCAATTCAAGAGAAAAATGTACTGCATTGATCAAACTACAACGGTACTCTTTGGAAGGTCATACGGGCCACCTGATTTGTACCCAATTGAATCTCTCTGGACCTTCAATGTAAAAAAAGCCTTAAACTTCAATTTCCACACGATGGGACAAAAGTTTTGGGGTTTTTGGACTATTGTTTATTCCCAAATGACAATTGATCTAGGGGAGTTGGCACAATACGTCTTTCTACCTCGGTACAGTCCCGACTTGGCTCCATTGGACTTTTTATGTTTCCTATACGGAAAGACTACAGAAGAAGCTTTCTGTATCTTCAAAAGCAACTCCAAGTGGTTCCTCATGTCGCGTTTTGTTTTCAGAATATGGAGGAGGTGCCCGTAATGATTGGTTCGTGTCAGCAAACGTTGATCAAATAAGGGTACTGCTTGGAAGGTCATACTGTCCACCTGATTTGTACTCAATTGAATCTCTCTGGATCTTCGATGTAAACAAAGCCTTAAACCTCAATTTCCACACGATGGGGCAAAAGTTATGCGGTTTTTGGACTATTGTTCACTCCCAAATGACAATTGATCTAGGAGAGTTGGTACAATACGTCTTTCTACCTCGGTACAGTCCCGACTTGGCTCCGTTGGACTTTTTATGTTTCCTACCATACGGAAAGACTACAGAAGAAGCTTTCTGTATCTTCAAAAGCAGCTCCAAGTGGTTCCTCATGTCGTGTTTTGTTTTCAGAATATGGAGGAAGTGTCCGTAATGATTGATTCCTGTCAGCAAACGTTGATCAAATAAGGGTACTGCTTGGAAGGTCATACTCTCATACTGTCCACCTGATTTGTACTCAATTGAATCTCTCTGGATCTTCGATGTAAACAAAGCCTTAAACCTCAATTTCCACACGATGGGACAAAAGTTTTGGGGTTTTTGGACTATTGTTCACTCCCAAATGACAATAGATCTAGGAGAGTTGGCACAATACGTCTTTCTACCTCGGTACAGTCCCGACTTGGCTCCATTGGACTTTTTATGTTTCCTACCATACGGAAAGACTACAGAAGAAGCTTTCTGTATCTTCAAAAGCAACTCCAAATGGTTCCTTGTGTTGCATTTTGCTTTCAGAATATGGAGGAAGTGCCCGTAATGATTGGTTCGTGTCAGCAAACGTTGATCAAATAAGGGTACTGCTTGGAAGGTCATACTGTCCACCTGATTTGTACTCAATTGAATCTCTCTGGATCTAGGAGAGTTGGTACATGTTTCCGCAATACCTCGGTACAGTCCCGACTTGACTCCATTGGACTTTTTGTGTTTCCTACCATACGGAAAGACTACAGAAGAAGTTTTCTGTATCTCAAAAGCAGCTCCAAGTGATTTCTCATGTCGCGTTTTGCTTTCAGAATATGGAGGAAGTGCCCGTAATGATTGGTACGTGTCAAATAAACCGAATTTATTACAACGACGCATAATCTAAAGCCGAGTCTAAATTTATATGGACTCGTTGGCCGAGTTCAAAACATCCAAATCAATTAGTGTGCACTTTTAAGAATCAAATGGAAAAATACGCTGACTAAGACGGCGACTATTCGTTCATTATTTCAACTTCAGCTCGAGTTGTTCGAAAATAAAAAATTAAACCAAAGAGGAAGATTTCCATTGGACAATGTCCAACTTGTCCGAATTTACTGCTTCCGTCTTGAAAGGGTCAATGTCTGATTCGAGTTACCTGAACTTGCACAAAGATAGATCTTGTGTAAAATTCTTGGAGTTGGCGGAAAATTTGCAAAAATGTTTTTCCAACCCCACGATGTAAAAAATATTTTCGAATCTGTCGTACTAGGACGTATCAAAATATTTTGGTCGGAGGTCGGGAAACATCTGCCTGTAATAGTTTTAAATAAAATAAATGACGTAGAAAAATTTGGCAATGGTGTGACAGTCACAGGACGTCCTGCTGGACTGAAAGAAAAGATTCCAAGATCAGCTGTTGATCAGATGGACTGGCCGAGGTGAATCAAAAGCAATGACTTGTTGATTGGTAAAATGTTGTAGCATCTGCACAAATCCTGGAAAAATTGTGCTGACTCAGTAGCAAGTTTGACGAACACATCTTTGTTTGTTTGGACACGTTAAAAATATTTTTGCAGATCACTTGGAGCGAGATTTTTGAGACGAGAAAGCCAAAATATTTGTAGTCTTTATGGCTCTCTTTCCGGCAGCTGGTGCGGTGAGTTGACGATTTCGACAATGGACCAGGCGTGGGTGGGCTAAAAATACCCCAATAAAGAAAATAAAGGATAAGGTAAACTTAGCCGTGATCCCGACGTTCTTGGCAAACGACAAAGAGAAATCGCGTCTCGGAGGGAAATTCCGTTGCCAAATTGCGCATTTATCCTAAAGGTGGAAGGCGTTTGTCCGACCCCAATGAAAGATTTTTCGCGGAATACTTTGGCGCCGCTCCAAGCCCCGTCTAAAAATACCGATTTACGTCTGCACATGGTCTAACTGCCAAAGCGAGACGCACATTTTCTTTGGGCCGTTCCTGCGACTTCCAGGTCGACGCCTGGATCAGCTGGACAAAGGGCCCAGACTGTTTATTTAACCTTGCCGGAGCAAAAATAGAGCACGACCAAGTGCGTCTCCGGTTAGAACTCCTTAAATCCCGTATTTTTCATATCCGCGCTCTATTTTTAGACCCAGGGCTGGACCGCGACGCCGAAGATTTCCACTTGGTCGAAAAATACAACGCACAATTTCGCGCCAGCTCGAAAAATCCACGGAATCGACTCAGCGAATCAAGGGCAACAGATGGTGGCCGCCAGATTCGCCAGATCTGGGTCCACTGACCGGCAAATTGAGAGAATGGGAAAATCTTCACGTGTGCTGGCCCCAATGCCTTTTTCAAGGCTTTCCAAAAATAGTTGAGGACGGAAGGATTTGAAACCTGCAGAACCATCCAAGAGATCTGACTAAAAAAAATAAAAATAAAAAAAAACGTTTGGATCTGATGAAAAAGCACCAAAAGAAAACAGCGTAGCTTGTGATGATGACGTTATAAGGGAATAACGATATGGCCAGCAACTAGTCCTGATTTGAGTCGGATTGATATGTTCAAGAATCTTTCCGGCTCACTTGATTCTGATGAAAAATAATCATAATATTTATTGTCTATAAAGTATTTCCAAACAATCAATTCACTCTTAATTATCTACAAATGGGAGTGACAGGTTCTTCCCTTCACGTGTGCTGGCCCCAATGCCTTTTTCAAGGCTTTCCAAAAATAGTTGCAGGACGGAAGGATTTGAAACCTGCAGAACCATCCAAGAAATCTGTGTTGCTTCCGACTTAAAAAAAAAGAAAAAAAAACGTTTGAATCTTTGATAAAAAAGCACCAAAAGAAAACAGCATAGCTTGTGATGATGACGTTATAAGGGAATAACGATATGACCAGCAACTAGTCCTGATTTGAGTCGGATTGATATGTCAAGAATCTTCCCGGCGCACTTGATTCTGATGAAAAATAATCATAAGAATTTATTTAGAATTTAAACAATGGTGAATTTATTGTCTATAAAGTTGAGATAATTAATTGGCAATGGTTAATTAAAATTATTTCCAAACAGAATCAATTCACTCTTAATTATCTACAAATGGGAGTGACAGGTTCTTCCCTTCACGTGTGTTGGCCGCAATGCCTTTTTCAAGGCTTTCCAAAAATAGTTGCAGGACGGAAGGATTTGAAACCTGCAGAACCATCCAAGAGATCTGACTTAAAAAAAAAAAAAAACAAAAAAAAAACCGTTTGAATCTGATGAAAAAGCACCAAAAGAAAACAGCATAGCTTGTGATGATGACGTTATAAGGGAATAACGATATGACCAGCAACTAGTCCTGATTTGAGTCGGATTGATATGTCAAGAATCTTCCCGGCGCACTTGATTCTGATGAAAAATAATCATAAGAATTTCTTTATAATTTAAACAATGGTGGATTTATTGTCTATAAAGTTGAAATAATTAATTGGCAATGGTTAATTAAAATTATTTCCAAACAGAATCAATTCACTCTTAATTATAATTTGAACAACAAATTAAATTAATTATCTACAAATGGGAGTGACAGGTTCTTCCCCCGGTTTACACTGACGCGGAAGTGTCAAAAGCACCCTCGAAAATGTATGGTTTCTTGCGTGGAGGTTGCGCAACAATAAAAATTCTTCTTCCTCGACGCTCCACCAATTTCGAAGGCTAATTAGCTTACGTAAAGATGATAAGCGATAGCTCGATGAAAAAATCACCAAGTCACATTGTATAACAACAAACGTAGATTAGCGATGCGCATATGATATCAGCAACGCAGCAATGCGTGCGCATCACCTGCTCAGCAGAAGAGGGAGGTAAACAAACGCTCGGTATAAAGCAACGGCGCCGCGCGAAATAACAAACATTTGATTGTGGCGCTCAAAAGTGATACCAAAGGTGCATCGAAACCCTCTCGCTTTCGGTTTTTCCCTCGTTCGTTGGATCAGTTTGAGTGCAATGCGTCCCCCTGCGCAATACGGCGACAGCATCGCCGCCGAGGCGGAGAACGAGCCCGACCCCAGGATGGTGTCGATGATGATCTGCACGCGGCTGGCGGGCAGGGCTGTGATAAGGGTGGTAGGGCGGTGTAACGAGGCCCAAGGAAATAACAATCTCGGTGAGTAAAAACAACCGGTCAGCCTTAGCGCGGACTTAAAAGGCGACCAAAGGACAAGAACGTATCGAGATCAAAAACGCAATTACAATTCAATACTATTTATGGCTTAGACAGGAAAACCAAGATCGTTCGTTCGCCTTGGACATCTTCCGCGGAAGCGTTGCCCAAGCTCTTAATTGCCAGCCAGGCTAATGAACAAAAAACGAAAGTGCTCACGATATGAAAGTATAACAATTACGCGGCGCTTCTAATTACTTTCGTTTTCTCGACGGAAATGCTTGTCAATTGACTGCACTTGATTCTACCTAGCCTTGGGAACATTCGCGAAATGTTTCTTCCTCGACGTGCGCTACAATTAAGCGACTACGGAAAGTTCATTGTTAAGAGTTATCTGACAAATCGGACGGTTCAGATTGGAGAGATAAGAGTTTCATGCGCCAAATACAAAACAAAGAAACATTTATGTGTACTTGTTCTAAATGCGGAACTGTCAAACAACTCGTCCAAAGCTTCCGCAAATAATTCATGAGGATGAAGTATACACAGTGAACCCGGATTATTTGGATTTGGGATTTGAGTTTCAAAATTGAAAACTTTCGATTTTGGGGACGTGAACCGTGAAATGATTGGTACACTGCAATGATCAGTGAAGCCCAACAAATACAATAGTGTTACATTTGTATTGAAATTTTTATGATTTCTTTGTTCTCTTTTTGCGTTTTCCCATGTGTCATCGCTCTAAACGAAATTTACAATTTTTTGAGTCATTGGAGAATTTTGAAATACTCAAGACACTGATGAAGGGTTGCAAAGGTGTTTTGACCATCATCTAACCTTCGAGGATCACTGTTTTTTTTTGGAAAATTGTTTGAACATGATTTGATGTTGAGATTTTTGGAACTGAATCGAATGAGTTGAAAACTTTTTGAAAACGGATCGTCCTTTGGGAATATGACAGTTTGGAAAAGTTTGTTGTGTGAGATTATTTTTAAAATTCTCGTTGCTTAAACTGCTAAAAACAGTTTACAAGTGTTGCAGTCTGTTATTTTAAGTCAAGGTTAAAGTTCTGTCTATTTTTGTACTTGGGGAAATGAACATTTTTCGAAAATGCGTCTCAGAATACTTTTGGAATTTTTTTCATCAACTTGTAGCTTTTTGACTTGGTTATTTCGAATTCTTATTTAACTTAACTCGAACAAAAACATTGATAAGAATAGAAATTTTCGATTTTATCATTAACCTAGAAGTTTTTGAGTCAGTTAGAAATTTTTTAAACTAAACTAAAATAATTTTGAATTTTATTATCAACTAGTTTTTGCTTGTTCCTATATATTTTTATTTGAACGTTCGTGCAACTCTCAATTATTGCTACAGTACCTAATTTAAAGCAACTCAAATCCCTTAAAAATCGATTTACCTGACTTAACAAATTAAGAAAGTAACTGCGAATTAAGAAAGTAAAAGAAAGCAGACAATAAAATAAATTCACTTCGTGTTTAGGATTGTAATGTGAGATGTGAGGTGACACGATCGCGCGCTGCTTACGATGAAACAGAAATAAGCGAATCGAGCTCACTACTACGCAATATACTCGAGACGGATTATTTGTTTTGCGGTGCTCCCTGGCGTAATTTCGTGGTGAAGCGAAGTGCAAAACACACTCGACGATTTTCTCATTGTAATAAACTTTGTTTGATGAAAATCGATCGATTATTTTTTAAGTTAAGTGAATTCAAACAGAGAAATAGAAAAACAAGAATTGTAAAAACTTTTGAAATTACTTCAATGAACTTCAATTTGAAAATTTGTTTAAATGTCAAAATTACAAACAGATAATCCAATTTGACTTAGATGTGTAGATTTACAACAGTTTGATGTAGTGTCAGTATTTTTTTTTAATTGTAATTGTTAAATCGAACCATCAAAACATTTCCAATTGCGGAATTTGCACTGTCTGAAAGTTTTTCAAAAATTTATTTACAACAAATTATCTCTTAGAATAATTTTGTGATTTTGTAATCGATTTCCAATTCTTGTGACTCATTTATAGGATTAAAAAAAATTCTAACGTAGACTATCGAAGATTAAATTAAAATTTTATCTATCCTATAAACTCTTGAAAGTTTTTCAAAAATTATTTTACAAGATTTTTTTTAAAACAATTGTCAATGTCAAAATTCTCTCAAAGACCAGACTGTACCTACCACTCTAAAACCTTTCGTTTTGGAACACCTATATCGTAAAATCTCCCTCGAATCCTCGATCAAGTTTGAGGTTATGTCAGTAATTTTCAAATGTCAGAAAAGTTTCAGGTGCAAGCAAATTTTATACCAGAAGACAAGACAATAATGACACTGCAAAATGCAACTGAACATATAGAGCTAAACAGGAAAATGGGAATTTCTTTAATGGGTAATATGAAGCAGTTTATTCAATTTCAGAATCTGATTCAACATTGTTTTTCCCTTTCTTTTCAGGAGTTTTGTAAAAGGTCTTGAAAAAATACCTGCAATACATTTAAAACAATCGTCAATATCAAAATTACCTGTACCACTCTAAAACCTTTCGTTTTGGAACACTTGTATCGAAAATCTCCCACGATCAGATTTGAGGTTATGTCAGTAATTTTTCAAATGTTTTTCTGTCTGCATTTCTTCACATAACCTAATCATAGCTAATTTTTCTGGTTGTGTTAGGGGCCGTCCTTGCTTTCGGAGACTCACTTTACTTTTTATTTTAAATTTGAACATAATTGCGGCTTGAGTAGCGCAAGCGCCTTCACATCAAAATGGCTGACATACAAATGACATTTTACGTTGCCAACCTAATAACCAATAACTAGTGAGAACACTGACAATTGTTTAAAAAAATGAACTATACGAAGCTTTTAGAACAATTTTGTGATTTTTAAATCGATTTTAATTGTTTTCATTTAATTACAAAATTTTATTAATTTTTCCCATCTGGAAAATTTTGAGATTCGTAGAATAACTTCAGAGTATTATTAAATATTTTGACAAATTCACGGTATATTTAAAAAAATGTGTTATCAACTGAAACAATCAAAATATCTCCAACTCAGGGAATTTTGTTTATTCTGTCTGGAGCTTTTTCAAAAATTGCTTCCCAACAAATTGCCTCGTGCCTTTTAGAATAACTTTGCAATTTTGTATTTTTTCATAGTATTTTTTGGCACTAACTCAAAGTTTATACCTAGCATTTTTTTTTAATTCTTCTTACTAAAACTTTATAACTGCCAACTGTCAGATCTTTAAAAAATCATTTCGGAATTTCTAATTCCATGTTTTTCCCAAATATTCTTCCGAAACCCAACGCGATAATTTTAGAATCAGTGGTCAAGGATGTTTTTAGAAAAATCTTTAGTCTCAACTCTTTACTTATCTCAAGGTCCTTCACTCGTACTTCCTACTACGTAGTAGGTACTTTGCACTTCACTCTTCAAAATTTGTACCTTGTATCAAAATCTTATTTTCAAAACTTGAACAACCCTTTTTAAATCGCGATTTCTCTTTTCCCATTTTCCTCCACTTTACACAGCTTCCAATTCCATTTCAAACTTGCATTCTAAAACTCCTAGTCCTAGAATCATCGGAACTGTTCCACAAATAACTGTGACCCCGATGGTACGCTCGTTTGCACAAATGCAAAATCACAAAAGGTGCGACAACCGTGTTACAATTAGATCTGAGCCACGAAGCGACTCGATTCGATGATTGTCCAACAGCAACGCCCAACACTCTTCTAATTAGCGGTAATTACCAGCGATTAGAGAAGTCAACGTGGTGGGCGTAGAATTGTTCGGAAAACGTCAAGTCTGTGCGAACAGTTTCCGGTTCCTTCCGTTTTAACTATCGACTGGTAACTCGAGATAACGGACGTATTAAAAATAGATAAGAGAGAATCGCGGCGCTATCTCGAGAAAATAGTAGCGCGAACATGCGCTTTTGTAAGTCGGTCAAATGAGTAAATGCTCAGTTGATTTTCTCGATGGCTTCGGCGGTGACCAGAGTTGTGCACAGATGCGAGGACGCCCAAGAAACGCAAAATCTAGGTATGGCTGTCGTGCTTTATCTCGACTCTGCTCGAGGATTTGCTTGCGCAACGCGAAAGTTTGTTGGCGCAACAATGATGATTTTATGTAATCCGATGCGTCCGTAATTTCGATGAGAATTTGTATGAGTTTGGGGGGCGCCGTGTGGGTCCCAGCAGCGTGATGCTGACGTCGTCCTGTTGCAGATCTCTCCAACTGCCAGCTGATGCAAGTCCCTGACGCGGTGTACCACTTGATGCGGCACACCGAACTGAAAACCTGTGATTTAAGTGACAATGTGATTACGAAAATACCTCCCAAGTTCGCGGTCAAGTTCAATTCGATAACGGACTTGAACCTGTCCCACAACCAAATGTCCAAGCTGCCGGACGAGATCGCAGACTTGGGCTCGCTCGAAAGACTGGACATCTCGCACAACACCTTCATCTCGCTGCCCAGCTGCATCTTCAAGATTTCCAAGCTGCAGCAGCTGAACGCTAGCAACAACCACATCATAGGTAAGTGGCGGCGGCGGCAAGGGACGGGCTGACCTGTCGGGTTTCAGACGTCGAGGTGGAAGCGATGGAGGAGGCGCCCTCGTTGGAGGCGGTGGATCTCAGCCACAACCCCCTGGCGCCCAGGTGTCACGACCGACTGGCGGGGATCTCCAGGTTTAGGATAACGCTCACGCCGAGAGAGAAAGAGGACTGGGAGGATCTCACCATCTAGCAGGTCGCCGCCGTTTCGTTATCGAAGGTGCTTCAATTCGGACATCGGGTTGGGACAGACGTGCAATAATTTTTTCGGAGCTCGGATGAAACACTCTTCGGTATTTTACTCTGGTGGCGAGTCCCAAAGCAGGGTGCTAATAAGTCTAAGGCCTGTGCAGTTAGTCTAATTTAAATATCGAAAGTATTTGTATTTTTTATAATTGACATTGTAGATTTTTTCAGGAAATTACTAATTGTAATGACGCGAGGCCCCACCTGACGTAGCTTTATTGTAATTTCATTCAAGGTTGGGGCTGGTGCGGTCTCCGGTACTCAGTTTGAGTGCCAGATGTGTGTATTATTTTGTACTGACACTGTGTTGTTCATATGATTGTATATTTATATTATTAAAATTATATTTTGTACTTATTTGACATCCTTATTTGGTTTTTCATCTAGTCATGTTGTGATCGGGATGCATAAGGTCCTCTGTAGTGTCTAGATGTCTCCCATTTGAAAAAAATGTCAAATAAAAAAATTAAACGTGCAGAATTTTCATTTATACCTCTCCAAACAACACAAATCAAAAAAGAAATTGCAGTATTAAAAAAAACTAGCTAGGCAACCAAGTATACACATAGCATATGCAGCAAACCGAATAATTGAGTATTTATTTATCCATTTTGTCCATGTTTAAAATTTATTTTAAATATTGGGGGCCCAGATAGCCTTATGGAAATTTAAGCGTGCAAATAGTTTCCTCAGGGAATCAAAATCGGGCGAAACAGATATGGAAATTGCATTTTATGTCTGACATTTAAAATTTTGACAGTTTATTTTAAAAATCAAGAGTGTACTTTGTTCGTTACCAAGGAAACAAAACAGAAACAAGAGAAACTCTCGAAACGAACAACGCCGTTACTGTACCGGCGTGTTGTGAAGAATGTTTCCAAAAAATTTTGTTAAAAAAGTGTAAACCGGGCCACCAAATGGTAATTTGTAGTTTGTTAAGAAGTCAAATGATGAAATTGACAAATCAGTCGAAGGTGCGACTTCTCAAAATACCTACTGTGCGTTCCAAGGCTTACATGTGAGTTTGATTTATAATTATTAATTTCCCAGCCTTTATTTTGTAATTGATTCGTTTAAAAGTGATTCCATAACTATGCACGCTGGCTGGAAGAATTTCTAAGAAATCAAAATTTGATGGGGGAAGAGTCACAAATGTCCGAATCTGATTGGTCCAAATATACAAAATGGATTTTTGATATAACTTAAGAGAGTAATTGGAATCTTTGTACGTTAATTGTCGGAATTGAGTTTGAATCCTTTCAATAAAATATCAAAACGTTGCTATAACATATTCTGGTAAGTGCAAGGTTATTAAAAAAAAATATTGTTCTTGCACATTGTCTTTGCCCTCTCTGTTTTACTGGACATGGTTGGATAACAACTAAAGCACTAAAATTCTTTTTCGTGCCTCCGGCCGAAATTTGGTAAATTACAGATCTCGAAATCGTCCAGAAACACATGCATTGCCGGCCTAGTCCGGCTAAAAGTAGGGATTTCGAGTTGTCATCGGTTTCTATTGGCATTTGTTATCAGAATTCTATCAAACGTCAATGTTTGTTCTGTGGATGGCTCGTTAAAAATGTTTTTCTATTTATAACAACGTACCTACAAACTACAAAGAAGCAATATTTAACTAAAATTAATTAATTAAATTACGTTTCGAGCCACTTCTTGAATATGGGCAGGTGTATTTATTACAACAAATGTTTCAGGAAAATGTCAAAAACAAAACAAATTAATTAAATCTAATAAATGTCAGGAAACAAGAGCGATGTTGATTTTAAAATTTAAATGTTTAAATGTAAGTGTTGCCAACACAAAAAAGGTCCCTAATACTAATTATTAAAACAAGTGCTTTAACTTCCATTTAACAAAAATCCGCAGAAGTTGGCATGAAAAATTTTGTGTATCACACGTCCAGAAACTGTTTTGCGAGCATTCGTACTTACAATACTCGTCTATCGACTCGTATTGCAAACCGTACTCATGCTCGCAAACGTGCAGTTTCTGGCCTAGTGATACAAATAACTATTATTATAGGAGTTTTATAAGACACCATTTTTTTGCACGCGTTTTTTAGAGCACGAGGAGCGCAGCGACGAGTGCTATAAAGCAAACAAGTGTGACAAAATGGCTTATAAAACGAGTATAATACAATATTTTTTCTATTTTGCCCCTTAAATTTAAAAAAAGTCGAAAACATAATGCTAGGAAAATTATATTTGGCAAATATAAGGGTTGGTAACGCTGGTAAATAGACGAGCAATTGTAAGTTTTGAATTTAATGTGTCGTGAAATGCAGTGATCACCTAGCAACAACTCACTATGAGTCACTGCCAACAAAAAATTTAAGTAAATGTTCCTGAAACGCGTGTCGAAAAGACTTCCTTTTCGAAACCCGTTTGAATGTTATACGTTATACTGACTGTTTTATATGTGCAAAATAGAAAAATAACTATTATTTTTTGTAGAAATCTCCCTAATAGTAATATGGCCCGTGCAAATTGTATGCAGTCACAGTAAGTAGAGATGGCTGTGATGCAGTGGGAAGACGTTTCCTTGTCATTCAATATTCAAACGAGATACCGACTCGCAATTTTCGGCAGAAGAAGAAGTAACGGTCGAAGTTTCAATTAAAGAGAGAAAAATCGTAATTGAGTTCTCCAATCGCAGTCCAGGAGTGGGAAAATATGACACCATACCATTCTGTTCAATCGAAGAAACTATGACCCTACTTGCTCCAGACAGTTACATTTTAAAACTTGAAAGAGGACAACAACTAAAATTTAAGTTTGGCACTCGTAGTGCAAGTAGTAGTAGTACTAATTTTTTATAAGTGTCCAGAAAGAAAAATATACAAGGTGTTTTTTAATGATTTTATCTAGCTACCTATGAATTTTACATGTATAGTTGGCTCAAGTTGCAAAAAACCACTTGTCATTTGCAACAGCATTTCAATATTTTTAAACCAAATAAAGGCACAAAAGGGCCAGAAAATCATAGTTTGGATTGAATATTTTCCATATAAGTACAGTTTTAAAGTAATTTCAAATGACTAATGCCATAAAAATGCTGTTGCAAATGCAAAATGGTTTTTTTGCAACTTGAGTCAACTTTAAAATAAAAAATACCGCCTTGTGAAAATAGTGATAATATATTTATTTTTAAACGTCAAACTGTAAAGATAGGTAATTATAATTTGTAAAATAATAACGAATACAATTGAATGAATAGCAGGTTCCTTGGGAATAAAATTTACTAAGTAATTTATAAGAAGTGTTGAAAATGTCTATTTCGTTTAATATTTACAAAAACAATTTTATTTTTTTTTATTAACAGGTGACATATAACATTAATTTCAGTTTACTTAAAAATGATAGAGCGGCTCCGAAGAATTCACGTATAAAAATATTCCAAAGTTTACCAGATGAAAATCATTAAAAAACACCCTGTACCTAAACTTTGTATGAAAATGAATCCATGAAAAGTTTTATGTGTAATTCTTTATTCTTTATGTGCGCACTTGTTTTTTTACAGATTGTAGTTTTTTTTTTCAGCTCGGACTCCGGACAATCTGAGAGTTCTGTTTACTGAAGGTTTACTGTTACCTATTTCTTAGTATAATTATTATGTACCTACCTAATTATTTTTTTGAATAAACTATTGAAAACATAATTTGCTTGGCCGAAATCGTATTCATCTTTGTGCTGAAGTAGCCCAACAGAAAAACTAAGCAAACAGGACGTTATAAATTACGCTCCCGAAACTGGGCAACCCTGCCTGTTACCGGTTACAAATCCGGAATGTTCAGGAGTATAACGAACAGGTCGTGGGCTTCGACTCGGTTTACAATGCGAACCACGAGTATCGCCGACTGAAGCTGAAAAATGGTGAGAACTGCCCGGAGTACGGGAAATGATACACAATCTTCCAACTAATCGTTTATTCAGATTTCAACAGTGAAAATAATGAAATAAATGAAATGGAAAACAGACGTTTAACCGAACGAGTACCGGCGAAACAGTAAAAAAAAATTCTTTAGCGAAGGAGGAAGGGCGACTGATCCTACGTAAACGTCGCTATTCGCCTACGCCGCCCGCATAAGCGGAGAGGTCCTCCAAGTCCTTCCTCGCTCCAAAAAAATTGAAGTTAAAATTTTTTCCTTCTGTAACGTCCGGAGAAGAACCACGCGCAAAAAATGATCGGTGAGCGCGATACACAATTCCTGGCGAGGTCGCTCACGGATTGATAAGCGTTCGTAAATATAAAAACCCGACGGACTTGATAAGCAAAATTTTTTAAAATTAAAAATTATTGAAATCACGCGCCTTACAACAAAACTGCAACTTTAACAGTCGAACAAATTATAAAATCCTAAACGCGAAAATAAATTAAATGAATACGATTGAAAACCATTCACCCGTCGAAATAATGAGTTGCGACAATGGAAATTTGACAATAGTTAAATACAGTGATAAACGCTCAATTAGTTCGACGGAGTGACAAAATACAACAAAAATTAGGGAAGCCACGGCCTGGACGTGATGACGGGTATCACCCTTACTCCGGGACTCGGATCGGGTCGCTGCGAAGTCCAGGTTCCACCAGGAGAGCTTCGGGGACGACACGGTCCAGCAGACGCCGATGTGGGATTTGATCCGCTTTTGCGTTCGGTTCGGAGAACCTCTCGTGGTGAAGATCATAAATCCGCTCCTGCGATCTGACCTGGATTTCTTGGGAACTCGCTCCTCCAGTCTGCTTCGACTCCACCACGTCCACACCAGCACCTGCCGCACGCTAAACTACCCCCTACAACTCCCCTATTTGAACATTTGAAATATGCCACAGGCAAAAGGTCATGAAACTGCCTGCCGTCCCTGGTTCCCCCGATTTATAGCTTCCGCCCCCTCTATGCGCAGATTTTTCGGCGGAAGTCCGTGTACGTTTCCGTCGCGATGGGTTCTAGAACATTCTAGAAAAATCGCGAAGATTTACAAACGCGCGGCGGTTTAAATCGTAACAAAGCCTACGAAAATTTGCAAAAAGCTCAAAGTGCTACTATTGCAGTTAATCTGTCTTCGCCAATGAAACAATAAAAAGACCGATAATATTTTCTTTTTTAAAAGGAAACAACGCCAACGAAATAGATAAATGCGCAGCAGAATTATTTGGACTATGGAAAATGAACAAATCTGATTCCACACTGTAAAAAAAACTTTATTCAAAAAAATATTTTCGTAACACCTTTATAAAAATAAATCTTGTATAATAAAAACACTTCTTAAACACCACCTGTAACATCCACAGTTGCACCGTGAACGTAAGAACTCCTGTCAGAAGCTAAAAACGCAATCACCTCTCCCACTTCTGCAAAATGATCACAATCAATTATTCACCCCCTTCAAGACTATTTCATGTACCTTCAGGTTTACCAAATCTCCCCAAAGAAATTAATTTTACCACTTTATCTTTAACTTTGTCTGGCACCGCGTCAGTCATTGGTGTTGCAATCATCCCTGGCAAAACACAATTCACCCTTATTCCAAATTTCCCAAACTCTTTGGCTGCTGTTTTGGTCAACCCTTCAACTCCAGCCTTACTAGCGCTATAATTCACCTGTCCCACATTACCATATTTGCCAGAGGTGCTTGCAATATTTATTATGGAAGCCCCTTCTATGCCATGGTCAATAATTGCATTAGAAAATGTTTGTATCACCATAAATGTCCCCTTAAATGATTGATTAAGATTGATTTGATTTTCACATTAAAAACTGTTACTTTGAGATTAATGTTGATCACATCATCAAAATCTGTGTGGCTCAATTTTAATAGAAAATTGTCTCTGGTTATGCCTGCTGAGTTAACTATAATTGATGGGGGCTTACTGAAATGTTCCAGTGTCGCTTTCAGTGCAGACTTGATGCTGCTCGCCTCTCCCACATCTAGCTCTAATGGGACATGGTCCTGATTGGTGGTTCGTGGGATTGTACTTACAGTATCTTTGGCACCATTCAGATTCTTATCTGCGGCGATTACCGACGCGCCTTCTCTCGCTAAGATTCTGCAAGTGGCACGCCCGATCCCGGAACCAGCCCCTTCAATTTTTACAATAGAAAATGTCAACTAAAATGGAGACAATACCTGTTACAAAAGCCAATTTACCAGCCAAGGTACCAGCTCCTGCCATTTTGTTCAAAGAGTGACCTCACATCGACGTGTTTACCGTTATCTTATCACCATTAGTGTTATTACTTGCATTTTTATTTCATATCAGAGCCGAAGTGAGGTTATGTTGTTGATCGAAATCCAAGGTCAGATTTGACAAGTGTTATCAGGGGGGTGAAACATTAAAAAACAGGTGTTCTGTGTCATTGTGAAGGTGAGACAAGTGTCATCAGGGGGGTGAAACAGACTACATTAAAAAGCACTGTCATTGTGAAGGTGAGACGTCACTTGTTTTTTCACATAACCAATAAAATAAATCGGACAAGATTGACGATGTCGACGTTGAAATTGAAAAAATTGGTTGTTTTGGGGTCAATCGGGGTGACCAGCTTTATCGCGGGGTCGTATTTCGAGCGTAAAAGCGTCGACACACCTAACCTCAAAAACTACCCAGCGCTCCCCATTTTCGGAACTGTCTCTGCCGCCGCGCCTGTCTCACCCGTCCCGTCAGAGACCAACGTCAGCAGGATATCCCAGATCATGAAATACGGCTTTCCGGGCCTCGACAACATCCGATCCTTCGACAACTACGTTTTGAGCTACGACAAGAGGAACCGAGTGGCTCACTGGGTTTTCGAGCACATCACGCGCGAAAGCGCCAAACCGAACGAGGGGGTGGACAGGTCGCTGAGCGAGTTCAAACCCGACGAAAGCATCCACCCCTATTTCCGGTACTGGCGTGATTTTGCAATCGAGTAGAATTGTGACAGAGCGTTTCAGGTCACAAAACTCGGACTACTTGAAGTCTGGCTACGACCGGGGGCATCTAGCCGCCGCGGGGAATCACAGATCCAGTCAAAAACTGGTCGACCAGACTTTTTACCTGTCAAATATGGCCCCGCAAGTGGGAGTGGGGTTCAATAGAGACGCCTGGTGTAAACTGGAGAGGTACGTGAGGAGGCTGACCAGGACGTACGACAACGTGTACTGTTGCACCGGGCCGCTGTATTTACCCAGGTATGTTGAGTCGTCGGTCACGAGAGGGCGCTTTTCGCTGACGTCACAAACAGGAATGTCAATGTGAATTTTGCAGGAGAGAGGCTGACGGCAAGAATTATATCAAGTATGAAGTGATCGGGGCCAATCACGTGGCAGTGCCGACACATTTTTTTAAAGTTGTGGTGTGTGAGGCTCCGGATGGCAGTCTTGTCATGGAGTCTTACGTGATGCCCAACCAGGTCATCAAAGACGATGTCCCTTTGGCCAGTTTTCAGGTTGGTAGACAGATATTTATTGATCCGTATTAATTGGTTTCGTCACAGGTCCCACCTGAAACAATCGAGAGAGCCGCGGGTCTCCTCTTTTTTGACAACGTCGCAAGAAGTAAGATTAGTAGAATTAACGGCAAGAAAAACTGAAACCAGTTTTATTGTCCCGACTGTTTTTTAACCAGAGTATTTTTACTGAAAGTTCCTGTCAATGTGATTATTTTTGTGTGAAAAGGCGTAATAAAGACGCGTAGCTTTTTTAAGAATTTATTTAATACGAAAACAAAACAATATTTGCAGAATTTAAATACTTGACAATAACTTAAATCATTTTAATTCTACTAATGTTCCTATGCAGTATGCACACACGCAATCACAACCAGTCATCACGAGTTGGTGAACGAAGAAACACAATAAATAACGAATAGATCTTGACGGTAGCATTTTGAAATAATCATTGACGTGGTGAGATCTATGCTGGATTGCTTGAAACAAGAGCGAGCTTAGATGTTTCCAGTGCCCGAAGAATAAAAAAAACTAGATGGTCCGAAAGCGACAGGCGTCTTAGGACTCGCACACGCATAAATAAAGTCGTCTGATTGCAGCTGTGTCCTGTTCATGTTGGGTTCCGAAGCGGATCTGTTTATTTTGGGATGGTTCCTCAACAGCCCTTCCATAGAAGCGTGAATCTGTCTGAACAAAGGCCTATCGTCTCTATTAAATTTGATGCAGTCTTCGGTGAGTCGTCGTAGGGCTTTTGGCGTGTCCGATCTCATCTTGGTCAGGTCCGGTTTGAGGAAGCCGCGCCCCACCATGAACAGGATCTGGTCCTTGTTGCTGATGTGCGAGTAGGGCAGCTGCATCGCCAGCATCTCGAACATGACGATGCCGAACGCGTACACGTCCGATTGGAAACTGTAGGGATTGTCGACTTGCATCCTGATCACCTCGGGCGCCATCCACAGGATGGAGCCGCTGGGCTGGCGGAACTGTCGCGTGCCTGACCAGCGCGTCTTCGCGGTCGCCAGTCCGAAGTCGCCGATCTTGACCGTGAGGTCGTCGTGCAAAAAAATGTTGTTCGACTTGAGGTCCCTGTGGATGATGTTCTTGGCGTGGAGGTAGTCCATGCCCTGGGCGGTCTGCCTGCCGATCTCTATCAAAGTGAAGAGCGCGAACTTGGTCTCGTGGACGTGCAAGTGCTTGTACAGGCTGGAGCTCTCGCACCACTGCGTCACGATGGCCAGCTGGGGCTTGCTGACGCACCCCATGAACAGCAGCACGTTCACGTGTCTGGTTTTGCGCAGGACTGCCACTTCGTTTTTGAAAGCTTGCAGTTGCGCCAGCGTCGGGATCTTCACGTTCAGGGTTTTGACGGCGACGGGGCCGTGCCAGTGGGCCTTGTACACCGTCCCGAAGGAGCCCGAGCCCACTCTGGGGCCGACCAGGATCTCGTCGGCCGATATTTCCCAGTCCTCGATGCTCTCTCTGGGGGCCAGCAGGGGCTTGCTCTCGTCAGCGGAGCGCGCCCTTGGCCTGCGGGGCTGCAACGACCCGGTCGGTGACGCTTGGGTGCTGCGGCAGTGCGGCAGACACTCCCCGTCGCTTATACCCGTCCTGCTCAACGACAACGACTTGGGACAGTCGTCTCCGGAACCTTTGACGTTGTTCAGGCAAACGTTCGGAGCCGAACTGGATCTGTCATGGTGGCCTAGGGTGCCTGGGTGGCGGGGTTGACGGTGGGGGAGACCAAGACCCGCCTGGCCCGGGTGCAGGATGCCTGCGCTAAAATCGGGGGATCTTGCCAGAAGAGCCCTATAATAAGCGTCTGTCATGCGAACCTGCAACAAAGAAATACCATCATGAGTTTTGACCGGCATTTTGAAAATTCTATGTGAGCCAGGTTGCACCTCAAACTGGTGTACACCCAGCTCAACTGTTAACGTCACATTTAGTGACGAAAAATTATTAGGTACAAACAAGAGACTTGGTAGAGTTGTAGAACTAAACCTTCCAAAGAACATACCGAAAGTCGCCTACGATCAACCTTGTGTTACGGCCGCCATTTTGGAAAATGTCGACCGATTTATCGCTTACTTACCGTTGCCGATATCAAATTTTAGAGAGGAATTTTTGTAATAAAAATGCACATTTAGTGTACAGAATCTGTCTGTAGTCATAATAGATATTGTTATCTTTTAGATGGCATTACGCGTAATTGGCTGGAATTGAAGAAGAAAGCAGTACCAGAAAACAGTATAAATAATTAATGAAGGAATGCTAAATAAGGAATTTTACATTTTACGAGGATTAATTGACAATTGGTCCTTCACATCGTCCTGATACCACCAAAACACGCTGGATCCCCCAATCACGCCGCAGAGATGAATTTCGATTTCCGGTTGAGGAAACTGCATTCCAGAAACCACAAAACCACCCCAACTAGTGACACGTTTTTATTATTTGTCTTCTCTTTCAGTCGCTCCTCCCGCATTTTTGTTTTGCGAAATTTCACCTGAAGTCGGAGAAAAGGATTGCGAATGGGGAGAAAGAGTAACTGTGCAGAAAAACAGAAGAAACGCAGCTTGCAACGGTAAAGTAAACAAAACCGAAACCGCACGCCGAGTCTCGGTTTGCTCTAGTTTCAATTTTCATTGAAAATTATATAATTAACAAGCAGTGGATGGTAACGTAACGAATCGCGGAAAAAGTTCTATTTGCTGAGTCGAAACGGGAAAATGTAATTCGAGTGTAGTTTTATCAGATGGAAGTTTTTGCACTTCCTTCCTTGGCTCATCAAATTTTTACAAACCGCTTTAAAATCACACAGCGCATGTCAAAAATCTGAATCGTATATCGAGTCAACAATCTAATCTACAGGGTGATTTTGAAAGTTGTGCAGATATTTTAATCACGAGCTACTGGCTTCATGTAGAACTCGAAAAAAATATTGAAAAAATTCTGTCAAAAAATAAAATGACATTTATTTTTTGAGCTACCTACAATTTTTTTAAATTGCTTTTAGTTTTCTAGGTTGTCCTACAACCTCGTAGGTAAAGTTTCGGCACATTTTAAAAATACACCCTTGTATATCATGTTTTATAAAATGTACGCCAATGCGAAGTAACCTATAGGAAATATGCTTTAAAACAAGGAAACCGCATTGGTGTACGTTGTATAAAATATGATGTACAGGGTGTATTTTTAAAATGTGCCGAAATTTTACCTACGAGGTTGTTTGACAACGTAGAAGACTAAAAGCAATAAAAAAAATGTAGCTCAAAAATAAATGTCATTTTATTTTTTGACAGAATTTTTTAAACATTTTTTCCCCGTTGTACATGAAGCCAGCAGCTCGTGATTGAAATATCTGCACAACTTTCAAAATCACCCTGTATAGTCCAATTTTTACCCTTTTGCGATGACGTCATTATCTAGTAACTTCACGTATGTTTGAGCTAGGATCAGAAATAAATTTGAATTGATCATAAATAACTATAATGTTTCAAATTTGTTGCCAATTGCTTCGAAAGGTTATGTTTGTAATCAATGTAAAAACGTGCCTTTTTTTGTTTTTTTCTGTTTCTGTCGTTTCAATAAAGAGAATGCGAGGAAGGAAATCGTGACGTCACCTCAAAAGGGTAAAAATTGGACTATAATAAAACAATTGTTTTTCGAAAATGGTTAAGTATTTGTACTTTTCTTTAACGCATCGAGAGAAAAATTGTCGCCGAGGCCGCCCTACGGCCGAGGCAGACAATCTCGAGGATTAAAAGCAACGGCCGTGAAATACAATTTCGTTTTAGGTACGCGAAGTGGTCGTTTCGCGTACGGTTAGACAAAAAATTTATGTTCAAACTTAAAAATTGTAAACTCTCATTACTCGTCCAATTATAAAACCGTGCAGACATGTGAACCGCTTTTAATCCGATTATCACCGCCATGATGCTTATTAGAACGGTTTGCGAATTATTGTCGAAATCCCTCAATCATATTAATAGTTTGGAGTGCAACTACCAATTAGTTTGGACCTGAAACTAATCCCGTCAATATTCGAAGTGGTCAGCTGGACCGCACTGCATCCAATTATTTTTTGACATTTTCGCAAAAACGTTTGGGAACCCCACGAACAACTAACGCACAGTTGTGCCAACCAAAGAACGACAACCTCAAAACAAACGACTTGATCTTTAATTAAGTTTTCAGTTTTCACAATTATTACTTTTTCTTAGTTGCGTACATACCAGTGACCGTCAAAATGTTCCAAGCTACCACGGTAACAATCTAACGCTCCACCCTAGATTTTATTCGCATTTATCCAATGGCCGCACCCTCGTAGTATTTACGAGTATTATGTTCAAGTATACGAAAGATCTCTCCGTTTTTCATTTGCTACTTACGGAACTACCCCTCGTCTAATATTTTTTCCCCGGCTCGTTCGTCGAACAAATCTGTTTAATGGGGATTAGAGTGAAAAGAAAAATCAAAATATTTTCCTGTTGAAAGGCGATTTTCTCTAGTTATTCCGAGAACTGGTAGGAGTTTGTTATCGATGGCAAATTGGAGCGATCCGATTTAATGGGTGGTTTTATTTATTCTTACTTATTTTGAAATTATTGGAGAGGAAAGCTCGGCACAATAGCGAAGTTGGAGCAGTTTGCGAGTCGACATTTTTTTTCTGCGTCAGAGGGAAAATTGCAAGCCGCAAAAAACTACACATTCGACAATTCGCAATGTTAAAAGTCTCTGTTCTTGGTTTAAATCGCAAATTAACATTCGATGATTTCAATTTAATCATTGTCTACTTAGACAATGATTTAATCATATTTTTGTACTCATAGCCTTGAAAGCTGCGCTTCCAACATCCAACGCTCGCTCCGAAACGAGTGCTTCCCGGTCGATTCGAATGTAAAAATTGCAAAAAACACTGGCCCTTTGAGGCATTCAAAAAAAAATCTGTCTTGATAATAATAAAATTTAGTTCATAAAATACAACTTCCCTGGGATTTATAATAGTTGAAAATTGTTCCTAAAAAATTCACAAATTATTGCAAAAATTGAAATATCAAGTGAAGCAATTGTTTCCAATAACCAAAGATCACTGCCTACTTGGTTTTATGTTCGTTTATGTTTAATGTATTAAAACAAAAAATTTTAATTTAATTTTCGTACAAAAAATATTGTACGAACCACTTGCGTGAAGACATCTTCCGTTCATTCGCGCATTAATTAAAGGCACTCGCTCCTTCGTCGCTCGTGCTTTAAAAAATGCGCTCATGCGGGAACATCGTCTTCCCGCACTTGGTTCGTAAATACCTATTTCCGAGTTGTAAAAGGTTCGCACCTTGTGAATTCTATTTGTCGCATTTTCAAATGCTTTACCTCCGGGGCTATTTCACACCATTTCGTTGTTGAAGAGAACGCTCTTCGATTTAAGATTTCTACAAAAAACCCAAAAAACGATCGGGTATCGGGTCGAGCTTCTTGTTGCGAAAAAGAAAAATCGGTTCTTTTTCGGATATTTGAAAAAATGTAAAAATATTCGCCGCGACTAACGAGGTTCCGCCACTTTACATTTCACCGTAAAAAAGCTTTGTTCAATTAGAAATAATGAAGTTACGGTTAGTGCGGTAATACGAGATGATTTGTTTCGCAATTTTAAAGAGGTTTTCAATGTGAAAATCGAACATCAATTTCTACGCTGACCCTGAATTTCTTCGACTGATTATAACATCTCGCTCTCGATATCGAGGACGGGAGAAAAAGTAAAAAATGAAAAACTTTGTGCTCGTTTGAATAAAAATGCAAATAGGGTCTTACATCTAAATATTGCACGACGAACAACTTCCTGCCGATACTTGGTACTAGAGTAAAAAAAGAGGACAAAAAAACCGTCGTCCTTCGATAAAGCTTGTTTGACACGATGCTAAATTTCGTAGTAAATTTGTTAGAAAATGAGAGAGACCCTCGACAGGACCAATGAACGATCAGGATCATAGTCTGTCTTTGTCAGATCCTGATCGTTCATTGGTCCTCTCTCATTTACTAGTAAATTTTCTCAAAAATTTAGTATCGTGTCAAACAAGCTTTATACAGTGTTATGAAATTAAAAAAAGGCGAGATTTTATCACAAAAGTTGAAAAAAAAAAACATAAATGAGTTGATTGTGAAAAACAAAAGTCGACTCGTAGATTGACCCACACAGTTGTTACAACACAAAGGGATCCCCTTAGTTAAGTGAATAAAATTTTTATCTGATTATTTTATCGATTTGATTAGATTAATAGTGACAAAGATTTTGTAATTAATTGAAAAAGAATAATGTTTACAAATGTTTTATTTTAGACGTACGAATCAATCTACGAATCGACTTTTGTCTTCAGTCTCGAGTTGTATTTTTGGTTTAATTTAAACCTGTAC
This sequence comes from Tenebrio molitor, assembly GCF_963966145.1. Taxonomy (NCBI): domain Eukaryota; kingdom Metazoa; phylum Arthropoda; class Insecta; order Coleoptera; family Tenebrionidae; genus Tenebrio; species Tenebrio molitor. Next base: position 2,409,462 of record NC_091053.1, read on the forward strand.
TAATTAACAGTTTCTGTTAATATGTGACAATAGGAAATCAATGCGGTGCCAACGATTTCACAATCAACTGCAGTAATCATTTGAACATTGTGAATTAGTTCATGTCAACATTTGTTATCAATTTTGTATCAGTAGCGATTGAGGAATTTATTAATTAATTCAAATTAAAAAAATTGTATGTTGAATAGACTTCAAAGTTTCAAGATACACATTTTGTGAACCAGGAGTCTATGAAACAATAGTATATTATTACATAAGCAAGTAAAGAAGATTTTTATCCAGGAAAATGAAAGTCGCTGCACGAGCCGAAGGCGAGTGCATGTAATCATTTGAGTGGATAAAAACCTTCACTTGCGAGTATAATACTATGTATACTTTATCTACGATCAAATATACAAAAAAAATAATAAAACAAAACAAACTCTTAAGCTTGTTTGACACGATGCTAAATTTCGTAGTAAATTTGTTAGAAAATGAGAGAGACCCTCGACAGGACCAATGAACGATCAGGATCATAGTCTGTCTTTGTCAGATCCTGATCGTTCATTGGTCCTCTCTCATTTACTAGTAAATTTTCTCATAAATTTAGCATCGTGTCAAACAGGCTTTAGTTCAACATTTTTAATTTTTTAAATTTTCATGTTTTTGTATTTGGTTACGTTGCTGCAGTTACTGCAATTTCTAATTTTGATTGGTCCAAGTCCCGATGGATCCTAGTAATTTTATCCCTGGCTGGGAACCAATAACAGCTCTCTTTTAATTTGTCAGTGGATAAAATGACAATTTAGAGTAGGTGGAGCTTTCACATCAATAAAGTTGCTTTTATCTGATGATCGTTGATTTCGAAATTCGAAAAGGGTAATTTAAAAAAGAAACTTCATCCAGAAATGATTGCAACTTTGTTTTAAACACAATTTTGTAACTACGACAGAAAAATGTTTTTCAGCCAAAGGCGCTAAAATTTGTATGTGTATTACGATACGAGTCTTGTAAGAAGCATTTTGTAGCACGCATGGGTTCAGGGAACGACGAGCTTGCGAGGAGTGCCATGAAGGAGTAAGTGCTACAAAATGCCCGATCAACAAGATATCACACACAATATTTTTTCTATTTTGCACCTTTTAAGTGAAAATTGACAATTTTCAAATTTGAGGAATTTTGTCGTGGTTGGCAACAAATGTCGTATTGTTTGGAAGATTCAAATTTCAATTGTAAAATGCATTCATGTTGTTTTGGCATAATGGGAGACCAGGTAAATTTTGCATTTAATTTGGTAGCAAAGCTGTCTGTTTTTCTAAATTTGAGGTTATAAATAGCGTCAATGTCTAGTATTCGTGACACTACTTTTAGTTTCACAAAGACTCACTTATGACACCAAAGTATATCAAAAAAAGAGTTTCATAAGGAAGTGTTTATTTCATGAGTCCAAGTTTATAAGGAATGAATGGAATAAACGCCTTATGAGATACGTTTTTTATACTATATATTTTTTCTACTTTGCACCTTTTGTGCCATTTTTAAATCAAAAGTAGAATTTTAAAATTCTGGGGAATTTTATGATGGTTGGCAAAAAACAATTGAAACATTTGTCGACTTTGGGATATTCGCGCCGCACGGCTGATCCTCTATATTTTAGAGGATTTCGAATAGTACCAACATGATAACCGTAAATTGTACTGTCGGTATTACAGAACCGCTTTCATCTGTTACGATACTGTTTTTGGTTTCGTAACAGCTCTTTTACGAACGCAAAATAGAAAAAAAAATTCAAATGCTTATCATTTTGCAAATTAAATAATTAAAAAATTGTTAACACTTACATTTTGAAATCACTACTTTTATTTACCACACCGAACTTATAGTCTTGAGACTTTTGAGTGAGTACCCATTACGTCATTAAACTGTCTCAAAACATTCTCCAGACGCTTTCACCAATTTACTACTCACTCTAACATTGAATTGATTGACAGATTTCTATTAATTCAGAAAGCTGCACCTGCAACTCGTCCTGATGATGATGATGGCCGTACTTATAACACCTATACTTCGTTCACTTGAGCAACATAGTAATCAATCACGTGCGCAACAATCAACTACAGAATAGACTCTGCCTTTCGTTGCCCATGTTATCTAAGAATTTTTTTTCAAAAATCAACCAGACAAAACAAACATAAATCATGATTTCAGGCGTTACGTGATTGTTTTTTTTACGACTTTAGCCGTTTAAAAATTATAAAAACCACGCAAAAATGTGTTTTGCTTTTCTTTGTACAAATTACGTTGATTATCGTTGCGTTTGATTACTTGAGTGTGTAGAGCACAATCACATTATTATTGTTTTTAAAAGCAGATAAAACGTTGAACCAACTGGTTTTTCCACATTACACATAAAAACCACAATTATTGTCAAGCAATGCAGTATTAAATATGGCATGTAATGTTCTATTGTTAAAATTTTTAAATAATCACCAGCTCAAAGGGTATAACGGACGAGATTATCTCGCGTATCTTAACTGAGCACTTTTTATGTGAACAAAATAAAAAGATAAAAATATGATTTTGTAAAATGTGAGATGCCACCTGTTGTCTTGTGAAAAACAGGTGAAGAGGAGGAACCACTGAGAGCTGGTGGAGTTAATAAATAGTTAGTAAAAAAAATAATACATACTTGATGACAAAGAGGAGGAACTCCACCGGCACATCTTTGATGGAACTTGTACCCGCAAGTCCTACAATAAAACCCTTGAAATAACAGTCTTCGACAGCATTCACAGAATACCAAAGAGAAATAAGTCTTTCGCACGAAATTGTGTGAAATACTCGTAGGAATTGGAAATTTGTCCAATATTTTAACAGTAATCTCTTCACAATTCAACGTACTAATGTCAGTGTCCCAATTAACGATAATGTTAGTGCCGCCCAGGTACACACAGCACATCTCACAAATAAGGTTACGTAATTTCATTGCTTTTGCTAAGGCGTCTCGCAACGTGAGCCCCTCGCGTACCTGCACGCTGGTTCGTTGCTGGTTGGGCAGATGCGCCCGAAGGAATTTAGGCCTGGTGAGGGTGTCGTAGTGCGGTTTGGTGGCTTCGAATTGGGCCTGGTCGGGCTCCAGGTCCTCCTCGGGGCTCTCGCGACCGTTGCTCAGCTGCTCCATCAGTCGGCGCTCTTGCAGCTCGAGCTCGTGCAGTTTACACGTCAGGTCTTCATACTCCATCAGGTATATTGCCGGGGGGTGCTGGAAATCGGCGAACTTGGCGTTGAGGGCGTCGATGTTGGCACGGGTCAGGTTGATAACGCTCTCCATGTTCTTGAGTTGTTGTTGGATGTCCATGTCTTCGCTGTCGGTGGACATTGTGTCGCTGATGTTACCTGCATCAGACACCGAAACTGAACTCCCATCCAACGGCGATGCGCTGAGATTTATAGCTGTGTCAAATTCGTGCAAAACAGCCATTGCACTTGCCCATTTTCGCTCGTGTTGTCATTTCGTTTATTTTGTCACTTTTCTTCCGTAAACTGTAACGTTGTTATGTTGGCACCATTAACTTTGACATTTTACGACGATCTTAGCGCCAAGGTGAGACATTAGGAAATCAATAACCACAAAGATAGGTTCCTGCACTCGCAATTTACGCACTTTTTATCATTTCCAAAAAAAAAATCTAGTCTACAAAAATTTCACTCTAACACTTTCGCAACTAAAACCGTACCTTTTATTATATTTTCACACGAAACGACACTTTAAAAATTATTTTTAACCGTGTCACTGAATTATTGAATAGCGGCCACACAAAATACACACACGCATAGTCAAGTTTTCGAAAGCATTTTTTATTTTTATTCCAGTCTTTTATTAACTATAATGTAAAAATCTACATTTTTCATTTTCATTTTTGTTATGTTGATGTTGGCAGAACAAAGTCTTAAATGTCAATGGGTTTTTAAATTATCATGGAGTTCATTTTGTTGTGGTTAAAAGTGAAAAATGGAAGTAAATCACGAACCGATACATTTTAAATACTAGGTAAGTCCTGCGCAATGCAGTAGAAATCCAAATAATGCTCCTAGAAAAAGGATTAATGATGTGCTGTCATCTACAGGGTTGAGCTAATAAATCCACTGAACTAACTTACATTTGTATTTTTTACCCTTTTACACAGTTGTTGTCTCTCAACGACGGATTTTGTGATGAATTTGGTTCTCAGTGCTACTCAGCAGACCTAATAAAAAATTTGTATTGAAACAACTTTGTTCCTAGGTCCTAACTACTAACTAATGTTTTCGACATCATTAAAACTTTATAGGTGTGATTATACAAGTTAGCTTATTTTCCAACAAAAACAGTACAATCATTATATTGCATGAAAATTTTTTGAGAATGCAGCTGGTTAAAAAAAACAAAAGATTCGGTACAACTGTCAAATTAAAATGGGTGAAATCTATTAATAAAACTCGTAATTCTGATTTTTAGTTGATTACCTACAACAAATTTGAACCAAATTCTTTTGTTACCTTGTCAAGTTCTTCGAATCTAAAGTGTGTCGTTTTGCTTCGCGGCTCTATCGCAATTGAACCTAACTTAACTTTTTTGGAACGACCTATTCATTTATTTTAAATATTTTATTACATCATAGCTTTTGCATTTTTATTTGAAAGTTTCTCCAAAGATCTACGTAACTCCTTTCGACAACTCATGCGTCCTTTTAAAGAAAAATAAGTAGCTAAATCGGGTAAATAATCATATTTTAGACCACAAAGGAATTAAAGTAAGAGTTAAATTGAAAATTGTCGTTTGTGATTGTAATGTAAAAAGGTAGAGAGACCGAATTGATTATTATTGGAAATAAGCAAAGCGAGCTTACTACAGCGCGATATACTCGGCACAGATTTGTTGTTACTGTGGAGCTCCCTGACGCCTTATTTGGACGAAATAAAGTGCAAAACATAATCAAGATTGTCTCTTTTCGAGATTAATATTTAAATTCAAACACTGTCCAGACAGACAAAACTTCTAAAAACTGCTAAAATCCCTTCTGTAGACCATTTTTAACAGACGTAGCTTTTCGAACGTTATCCACAGTGTAAAAAATCCAAACTGAAAACGAAAAACCTGTTACTCGCGTTTGTTAAACTGATTTTCCTGTTTGCGCGAATGTTTTATTAAATTCCGTCAAAACGAACTTTCAAAAATTCCATTAAGCAACATTACAGCACTAGTGCATTCGGTGGTTGGCAGTATTACGCTGATTAACCATCATGAGCATACATTCAAGTTCAAGGTGTGCAAACCGAAATCACGGATAAAGCGAATATCAGTAATTAACCTCGCTAGGTGAAGCTGTATAAACGCAATGAACGAATCAGTTCTGATTCGAAGAGCTGATATTTTATTGCTTTGGCAATTAATAATCTGAAATAATCTTGAAGTGCCTTTGCGCTGGAAAATTAGTTATCAGATTAAATGAAACGAAACGAAAATGGCGCGATTGCGACTTCCATGCAACGGATTTACGGTGGTTTTGTTGCAATCGTGCCAAGTCTTGGAAATAAAACACACAACTGTATTGAACCACTCACTATATTTTCGACTACAAAAAGTATAAAACAACGCAAGAAAATCTAGAAAACCTTGTATTTGAGAGTCGGAAATGTCTTCAATCTCAGCAACTCCAGTTCCGTCTGTAGCATCAGTATCTCATGGTGGTTGTTTTGTATATGTTGCACCATTTTAGACCTCTTCAGCAATGTTTTCATTCTAGAACAGTACCAATTTGCATAAACAGTTTACAAAACACCTATCTCATTTCACCTTTCATCTATAACAGCTCTTTCCTTCTCGTCAAGTTCCCTATCTCTTATCAAATTGAACTCGCACACGTCGACATTCAGTTGCGTGATTTTGTCGTCGACAACTTTGTCATGTGCCCTGATCGAATTGATTTGTTTCTTCATCCTGTTAACTTTATCCTTTCTGTCTTGGATCGTGTTCTCGTACGAACCCTTGATCATGTCCACCTCCGTCTCGAACGGAATCGTCTTCTCTTTGTCTTTGCATTTCAAGTAGAATTGAATCTCTTTGGTCAACTGTAACAGTAGGTCATTCCATGTCCATTTTGTCCCAAGCTAGTGTTTTGTTTGACTCACCCTCACACCTTCGATGTCTACAATTTTCTCCCCCAAGTCCTGAATCATCATCCTCATTCTCTTGTGCTCCCATTCCAACGCCAAAATTTTTCGCCGGAAGTGCATCGCCGTCTGGAGGGCTTTGATTTTTTTCTCGCCGAAATCCTACAACAACATTGTGAGTGTTCCAAGTTGCTACACTACATTCTCACCAGTATGATCCTGTTAATCCCCTCGACATCCTTTCTGCATATCAAGACGGCATCCTCGAAGTCCTCGAAAGTGCCGGTCAAAGGGATTTCTATCAGTCCACGAGGTAGAACTATCTGCATGTCGCTGTCGCACATCATGTGTATCAGTTCGTTTCTGATGTGGGTCAGCTCTGCGTGCATCTTGGCACCTCTTTCTTTCTTGTGGGACAGTCTTTTGTGGAAGTGCGACGAAGTGGTCTCGGCTTCGGTTACTTCCGTCTGGGCGGCTTTCAACTAGAAAAACTGGTTTAGAAGAAGAGTTGTCTTCTATTTGGACTGGTTACTTTGATTTCGTATTCGATTCTTAGTCTGCGGTGCTTGCAGATGAGGGCATAGGTGTGTTCGTCGACCACTGTAGGCACACCAATGTACATATCCAGGTTGTCTAGTTGCTTCAAAAACTCCAAACACTCGTTGCTCAAAGTGTGTGGAGGTTTGCCACTCGACAAGATACATTTGCTCAGTTCGTTTAGGGACGTGGCGGAATTAACCGAACGCAGGTTGACTTTCGGACGTTTCCTGAAAGTTCTAGTGTAGACCAGGTCTTGTCAAAATTTTTGACCCACCTGTATAGCTTGTTGGCTTGTTCCTGCACCACGATCGACATGTCCTGGAAGTCTTTCTTGAAAGACCTGTCCAGGAATTTGTCTTTGACTTGGAAAGACTCGACGTGGTTTCGGCACTCGACCACCGAATCGTGCAAGGAAGTCATCAGTTTGTGCAAACTTGACACTACTTCGTCGTTGTCGGCGATTTTTTGCCTAAAAACAATCCCTAAAGAAGACCGCAACGAAATCGGAAACCACCAACAAAATCGTTTGTTCCTGAAGGAACATCAGCTTGCGCGTGTGTTGGAACAGCTTCAGCCTGTTGATCTTCAAGCTCTCTTGCGTCAGGGCCGAATCCACTTGCAGTTTTAAGAGGAGCAAGTCGCTCAATCGTCCGTTGAATTTGCGAATGTTCTCTCTGACAGCGTGGGACACTTTGCCGTATTCCGCACGCAACAGCGTCTTGTACCTCTCCCTTTCGCTGTTCAAGAACTGTACTTTCTCCTCGTAGTCGCGGACAGCACGCAAGTCGTCTTCGTTGTAAGCTTCTGGTTCTTTTTCAACCTGCAAGAAAATCTTGTACTGAAGGACACAAGCATGTTGAAAATTGTCTCACCATGCACTTAGGCAAAGGCACTTCTTTGCGTAGCTCGTCCTCCCATCGCACCTCCAGCACGCCGTTCATCATGGCCATCAGAGCTCTTTCGCGGAAGTCGTCGGCTAGCAAAAGCAGTCGCAGTCGCTCAGCTTCTGCAGCTTTGGCGTCGAGGATAGCTTGCTCGCTTGGCGAGATGTAAGGCGTGATCGGGACCTCTTCGTCTTTGACATGTATGATCGCCTCTGGCGTCTCGATTTGTTCCCAAGTCGGGTCCTCGATGGTCATGTTGACTTTCTCCTCGGAGAAATAATTCAGTTCCGAGACGATGTGCCGCAATCGACTGTTCTTCTGTTTGATGTTGCTCATCTCTTTCAGTTTTTGCGTCATCGACGTGTTGAACTTCTCGTTGAAGTACTCTCTCAGCTTGTAACAGTCGCTCTGGAAATCATACCTATCACACTCAAATCCAAAAAACCGACCTTATTTTGCCTTGGAGATGAGCCACTGGAGCTCAGTTTGGAGGTACGTCTGGAGCTCGTTTTGGAGGTAGTGCACGTCTTGGACTTCGATGAACTTGGCCAAATCCGATCCAGAGAAAGATATCTTCGTCTCGACGTCTTCTTCGGGTTCTTCAATCTCTGGTGCGTCGATTTCCAGCTTCGATAACACCGCCAGGTGTTCATCCTTGACAGGCAGACTGGGTCTCGAAGAGATCATCTCGATCAGCTTCCTAAAAAATAATATGATCATGTGAATTACCACACTATGTCTTGGTACTCTTCTTCTATGGGCTCCCAAGGTTGGAACGAACTCATATTGTTCAAGTATCTCTCGATTCGCCTTTGGCACCGGATCCACTCGAGAATCTGCTCGCGATTTATGTCTTCCGGAAGCAACACGTAATTGTTCACTTCAAAGTTGGCAAAGATCGCTCTGATCGCGGTCCCTGGAATCCTCATCTTCTCCCAGTAACTGGCAATCATGTAGTCCGAGATCTGATTGTGGGCGTCTATCAGATGGCTCAGATATACTTCCGTCGCTTTGCGCAGCTTCTTGTGGTACTCGGCCTTCTCCTCGAATAGTTTCGTGTTCATGTTGAACTCTTTCAAGTCGAGCTTCTCGTTCTCCGGTCCTTCTATATTCGCGGTGAGCAACTCCTGGAGGTCTCTTTGGATCAGTGCGAACTCGTACAAAATCGCCTGGCGTTCCGCATGGCACTTGAGGCGTTCCGTTTCCAACTTCCTCATCTCTTGCACCTCTAGGTAGCATTTGCCTTCGTAGATTCCTCTAGGAATGAATCCTGTCGTGCGTCTCGAGAACAAGAGTTTGTAGTCGGGAGACTGCAGTATCTCTTCCAGTTCTTGTTTCAGCTTGGGATTGACTTGTTTCTCCATTAGGTTGGTGCACACCAGGACCCCGTCGCGGCCCAACGACACCATGTGCTTCTCGTGAGGACCCACGTAAGCCTTCTTCACTCCGCCTTGCATCCTGTGGTGCGGCAGAGCCATTCCGATGTTTTTGGTGAAGTCGAAGCTTCGTGCTATTACGAAACCGTCCGACGCCCAAGTTAGCGCCACTCTTTTGTCCAGTCTGAAGAATATGTCGCGCATTTGGTGGCCAGTTACAATTTTTTTGCTTATCTTGGCCACGGTGTCCTTCAAAGATCAAACCAAAGCTGTTACAACATCTTTATCATGCAGTACCGTCACAACTTACTCCTCTTTTGATCTCAACCTCGTTAATGGTTTTTCCATGGTATGGTATAGCATAAAATATTCGGTCCCGATTGATTCCTGATGTCGCCACTAGTCTCACATACAACGAGTTCCCTTCTTCGAAAGAGTACTCCTTCACATCTGTTCCTTTGTTCTTGATGATGCAGTACCTGACGACTACATTCCCACCAACAATTTTTTTCGACGTGACTGGAATCGTGAAGATCCTATAACAGTCTTGCGACACCACCATCATGATATTGGCAATTTGACGTCTAGCGTCGTAGGTAGCAATGATCTCCATCTCACCACCAGGAAGTCCCTTGACAAAGACTTAAATTTTGGACAAACTGATTCGATTTCTTTACCTCGATGATGAAGAACCGTCCTATTTTAAGATTCGCCACAACGAAAACTGTTCCACACTCGTTGAAGTAAATACTGTTGATGGGGTGCTTGGTGAGGTAAAACCTAGTCATCTTCACCATCTTCTCGGGGTTGTAAGCTGACACCAGCTTGACCACACCACTCTCAAAACCGATCGCCGCGTAAGGAAATTTTGGATTTTCTGTCACCAAGATCGCGCGTCCGTTCAGCTCCAATGAACTCATCTGAAACTCTCCGGTCAAGATCGACAGCGACTCTTCTCTACCAATCTACCAGTTCTCCTGTGGTTATCTTGTACAAGTTGACGGTGCGTTCTTGCACCATCGCCAACAAGTACTGACCAGTTGGGTATATCAGACAGAAATCGTCGAATTGTGTTTCGTGCTGTTTCACATATTTGAACTCGTTCTGTGCTGGTAAGACCTGCACCAAGTCAAATTTCGTGGTGATTGCTATCAGGTACTCGAATCTCGCGAACAGTTTGTACGTCGGTTGTGGTGGTACCATTGACCAGTCCATGGACCACGTGCCGGATTTTTTGTAGTGCTTTGGGGGGAAAATGTTTGGAGTCTGAACAAAGAGATGTGTTGTGCCTTACCCTTATTTGGTTGTTGGGTCCTGCGACAGCTATACCAAATTTGTACCAAGCGAAGGAAGTGGAATATTTACCCGGGTGTGTACACTCGATGACCTTTTCCAGGTGGTGGTCGGGGAACATCTACAGATGGAAAAGATCAATGAAATGCTCTAGATTATTATTGGTGCAAGTCCAAATTGAATAAGCAACTAGTAGTGTAGTTTTATTCAAGTTGTTCATGTTGTCGGTGTGTTGGATCACCAGACTCAAGTCCAATTGAAAAAGTATGGACAGGACAATTTTAAGTTAACTGAATGATTTCTCAGAGGCGATCATACAAGTCAAAGACCAAGAGATTCCCATCATGCTTTACATCTCACGAAGCGGGTAAGCTATCTTCGGTGCCAAAACTGAAGAAGCTGAGAGACTGCGATAGCTTTTGCTAGCCGAAGACTTCCGCGAAAGAGCTCTGATGGGCATAGTGAACAGCGTGTTGAAGGTGCGATGGGAGGACGAGCTACGCAAAGAAATACCTTTGCCCAAGTGCATGATAAGAACATTTTTGGACATGCTTCTCTCCTCCACTTGAAGGTCTTCTTCCGGAGTGAAAAAGAACCAGAAACTTACAGCGAAGACGACTTGCGAGCTGTCCGCGACTATGAGGACAAAGTACAGTTCTTGAACAGCGAAAGGGAGAGGTACAAGACACTGTTGCGTGGGGAATACGGCAAAGTGTCCCACTCTGCAAGTGGATTCGTCCCTGATTCAAGAGAGCTTGAAGATCAACAGGCTGAAGCTGTTCCAACACACGCGCAAGCTGATGCTCCTTCAGGAACAAACGATTTTGTTGGTGGTTTCCGATTTCGTTGCGGTCTTCTTTAGGGATTGTTTTTAGGCAAAAAATCGCCGACAACGACGAAGTGGTGTCAAGTTTACACAAACTGATGACTTCCTTGCACGATTCGGTGGTCGAGTGCCGAAACCACGTCGAGTCTTTCCAAGTCAAAGACAAATTCCTGGACAGATCTTTCAAGAAAGACTTCCAGGACATGTCGATCGTGGTCCAGGAACAAGCCAACAAGTTATACAAGTGGGTCAAAAATTTTGACAAGACTTGGTCTAGACTAGAACTTTCAGGAAACGCCGTCTTTATATGCCGAAAGGATGTCGAAGGCATTGGTGTCACCAGATTCAAGTCCAATTGGAAAAGTATGGACCGGACGATTTTAAGTTAAGATGTATCTTAATTTAATCTTGTTCTGAATACATCGAAGATTCAACATTTGCAAGATTTATAAAAAAAATATAACTCTACTTTAGGTTGCCTTGTAGACACGCTGCTAGCTCACGAATGCTTGCCGCAGTACTTCTCCGACTTGGTTCATCTTTTGCGTTACAACTCGGTCCCCTTGCAAGATACTGCAATGATTTATACATCAAAACATAGGTTCAATAACGTTCTAAGTAATGGTGAAGACCCTACTAAAATCTGTTCAGTAGTTTTGTAGTTACGAGCGGACATGTGATGCATACATACATACAAATTTTCCCGTTTTAAGATTATTTCAATGAAAATTAGCTTTTCGTTGCCAACACATCATCAGATAATTTCCCAATTAGTACACAACGTTTTTCGAACAAAAATGTCATCAAGATTTTACGGGGAATCGTGCAGTTTCTCTGAAAACATCAATACAAAACTATTTTTGATGTCTGTATTTTCCTTTGATGAGAGTCTAGGCAACTAGTTGCGTTTGAGCGTATTATTGGTCGGCGTCTTTGCTTGAGATTAAACGATAACGACACAAAATGAAATGCTGCAAAAGATATTTTCTATTGACGCTCAAGTTTGTTTACGAGGGCTCACCATTGAATAGACTGTTAGTATGGTATATTTTAAGCAATAACTCGTACAGATCTATTCGATATGATTGAATGCGATTTGATTTAAAGGAGGAAGTTCAGAGATGATCTCAAATCTCATCTTAATTCATCTGCGCTCTCTTTTATATAGCAATCAAGTTTTTTCGATAATTCAGGGTACAAAAAATTTCTTTTAATTTACATCGTTCAGTTTGTTTACAGTGTTCGAGTCCAAGCGAATGAATTATACACCGACCTACATTCAACTGTTATTTATGTGTTAAGATATTGTTTTAGAGTCTATTAACATAATGATATACGTGTTCGTTATCATTACCCAATTGTCGGGCTTGCTCTTAACGAGGCATCAGTTTCATTAAGCTCGTTATAAAACTGGAGGATAACAGTGATTAACAAATTAATAATTATAGTTATTATGGTGCTAACAATGTTGTTTTATCTAATTAAATCTTCCGGTCGTAAATGGAAGAGCGTGTATCTTTGGGAGTCTGCGACTCTTGATTTGTTTTGATTTTGATTTTTACCGTGTAGACGCAGCCTCTGGAATCCAGCACGAAGAGTCCGCCTTCCGTGGTCCACAACACCGACGTGAAAGGGTCACACTCTTGGTCGAGCCGAGTCGCGTGCTGGGTCAAGATGCACTTCTTCCCGCAGATGAAGATGTCCCAGACGTGGAGTTGGTTGGTGTCGATGGCCAACTGCGCCACGAAGACCGGACTGCTGAGGTTGCACCTAGAGCAGAAGGAGTTGCGAATTCGCGTGGACAGTCCATCAGTTGTCGTACTTCAACAGTTGGTCGCACAACCGAATGTTGGTGTCCTGACTGGCGATCTTCTCGTTCTTCCTCCAGTTCCACACCGTGAGGGTGAAGTCCGGCAGGTCCCCCAGGGTCACCATCAAGGAAGTTTCGGAAAACACGATGTTGACGTACCCGCGCGGGGCGTTGTCTTTGAGGGAGGAGATCTCCTCGAAGTTGGGGTAGGTCTTGACGAAGACTGTGGGGTTGGTGCGCTTCTCGGAGAAGGCGAAGATGCTCTGGGTGCGGTGGCCCACGAAGCACTGGATCCCGTCGCCGGTCCGGGCGTTGTTTGCGGTGTAGATCAGTTCTTCGGTGGTGCTCAAGTTGACGAAGATCAGGTGGCAGCCGGTGCCGTAGACTAGGACCTCTTTGCCCACGAAGGACACGCTCGAGATTTCTCCGATTTTCGCCCATCTGCAAAGGTCAGTGTAATGGACCAATTACTAGTGTTCGTTAGGAAGATTACCGCGTTTCGTTATCAGTCACTTTCATCTCGAATGACACTTCTGTGTTGACGCAAACCAGTTACTAAATCGAGTTGCTAAGAAACAAATTAAATCGATGAGGGCTAGGCAATCGAAGCCAGGAGGTCCAATCATGATGCAGATCTTCAGGCTTGACACTTTATTGCGTTGGCGAAATGCGATTCCTCTAATTGACTTGTTGCAAAGTTCGCTATCGAAATGTCAAAGGGTGCAGTTTCATTTTTAGTTTTTATTGCCAGAGCTCCTCGTCGAAGTGTATCATGCACACTTGCAATTAATGCAAGTTTGAACGTTTGGAAAATCGCTGCACTTACACTAAATCGATTGTCTAGAGGGAAGTTCAGGGAAGGGGTTGTCAAAGGGCGCAACAAGTGTGCTGGCTGGGGGCAAGGTTTGATAAATCGGGGTTTCAAAGTTGGATTTTTTGTTCTCAGCGGTCGTAGTTTCGTTGTATAATAAAAATCTGACGTCGCTAATACGTACAACTCGCGTCTTGCTCTAATCGCACATGCTAAAGCGAGATGCATAGTGGAACGGGCTTAATACAATACGTAAAGTAAGGCCGCGATGAGATATGACAGTTGGTGGGGGTATTCAACAGATTCCCAATCAGCTGATTGTTACTGTGACCGCTATTCTCTGCTGTGACCGGTTTTGCTACGCCACTGAAATATTTTGTCTGCGCAGAGTTTCCCCCCCAAATGCTTGTTTTACATTATGTTAAAAAGAAATAGCAATATGACAGTTATTCTGCTTATTAATTGATCCATTGGACTGTAATTAAAAAATGATCTTTATACAGGGTGAGTCGGTAGGAACGGCCGAAACTTCATGAGTGTAAAAATAATGTAAAAAAAAACTCTTATCCGATTTTCATTTGTGTGAAAGTGTTTAGAGGTCAACGGCAGTATTTTTGAACATTTAATAAAAGAACGCGTTTATTGTTGATGTTTTATTTGTTATTACGCGATAACTTGAAAACAAATGAAAATCGAATAAGAACATGTGAGTTTTTTTAACATTATTTTCACGTGTAAATACACTCATGGAGTTTCAGCTGTTCCTCCAGACTCACCCTGTACATACAGGGTGATTTTGAAAGTTGTGCAGATATTTTAATCACGAGCTACTGGCTTCGTGTAGAATTCGGAAAAAATATTTAAAAAATTCTATGTCAAAAAATAAAATGACATTTATTTTTTGAGCTACAATTTTTTTTATTTGCTTTTTGTTTTCTACGGTGTCCTACAACCACGTAGGTAAAATTTCGGTACATTTTAAAAATTCACCGTGTATATCATGTTTTATAAAATGTACGCCAATGCGAAGTAACCTATAGAAAATATGCTTTAAAACAAGGAAACCGCATTGGTGTACGTTTTATAAAATATGATATAGAGGGTGTATTTTTAAAATGTGCTGAAATTTTACCTACGAGGTTGTTTGAGAATGTAGAAGACTAAATGCAATTAAAAAAAATTGTAGCTCAAAAAATGTCATTTTATTTTTTGACAGAATTTTTTAAATATTTTTTCCGAGTTCTCCATGAAGCCAGTAGCTCGTGACTAAAATATCTGCACAACTTTCAAAATCACCCTGTATATATTTTTTTTTCGAAAAATTTTATTTCAATACATTTCGGATATTTCGAGAATGAAGACATGGAAGAAATGTAAGAAATGTTTTTTAGCAAATAATTAGATTGTACATTTATTCGTATTATTCGTATCTGGACGTTGTAATTTTTATAAACAATTAAAGTGCATTAAAACGGCAGACGAAAAAAATTAAACATCTTTTCTGAATTTGGAAATCATCATCAGAAAAAATACATAATTATGTGGGAATTGTTTACAACACTTTGTTCGTTTAAAAAGTCAAGGAAAAAAAACAAGAAATCTTAAAATCAATTCACTGAACGGAATAGAAAAAATGATTTGAAAGTGAATCTTTGTTTTTCTTCGGTTATAGGTTTTGTAATTTTTTTTATTAAAAAAAAAACAAGTATGCTCCAATTGTGTGAAAATCGAGAGACTGTTTACAGGGTGTTTTTGAAATGCGTGCAGAAATTTTAACCACGAGCTACTGGTTTCATGTAGAACTCGGAAAAAATATCTAAAAAATTCTATGTCATTTGTTTTTTGAGCTACAATTTTTTTTAATTGCTTTTAGTCCTATACGTTGTCAAACAACCTCGTAGGTAAAATTTCTGCACATTTGCGGTTTCCTTGTTTTAAAGCATATTTCCTATAGGTTACTTCGCATTGGTGTACATTTTATAAAACATGACATACTGGGTGTATTTTTAAAATGTGCCGAAATTTTACCTCGTGATTAAAATTTCTGCACGCATTTCAAAAACACCCAGTATGCCCTAAATATGATCTAATAAATGAACAAAAATTGTTGTCTTGTTCTTGAATAAATCTTCTTTATAGGTTTTGTAATTTTTTTAAATTAAAAAAAAAACAAATAAGCTCTAATTGTGTGAAAATCGAGAGACTGTTATATGCTCTAAATATGTTCTAATAAATAATAAATGACCAGAAATCATTGTCTTCTTCTTGAATAAATCTTTTTTTCAAAATTTCCCCTCCTTGAATTGGTCAAATGGGTATAATTTCCTGGTTTTTCATTTATTTTTTATAAACACTAACAGTAAGTTGTACCAAGAAACCAGTTTCCCATCTTTGACAGAGCAAAAAACCTGCAATTCAAAGAGATAATGATAATTTTGCGATAAATAGTACAATCGAGGGAGAATTTCAAAGTTTAGTAAAAAATGGAAATTCAGATTTTGTTTTTCAGCGTTAAAAATCGAAAATGACGGGAAATGACTTCTAATTGACACGAAAAATTTGTTAGAAGTGCCTAACTAAACACTGGAAATTTTTTTAACATTTTTGGACCATTTTTGGATTTTTTTTCGGAGCAAACTGCCTAATTTCTAAATCTCGCAAAATTGGAGTATTTCGCGATGCTCTTACGACCGTCTCTCACGTCTAAATTCTAATACCTGTAATACAAGCGTCTGTCACATTTTGTAGAAAATTTTACGCTTCATAAGTATATACAGGGTGTATTAAAAAGGTGCACAATATTTACATCACACGATTCTATGTTGAAATACAAGCAAAAAACTCTAGTACCACTTTACTCTTAATCCTTTGCTCATGGAATTATTAACAGTCAAACTTGCTTCGATTTTAATGGAAAAAGTAACAAGTAATTCAACAAATAAAATAAATATTCTAGTACTAATTTTACCATTTTGGTTTATTTGTAATTTTATTTTTAAAAATACAATACACGTACACACAACATGATTTTCCATTTAATGGAAAAATATTGTAGGGTCACTACAATACTACACTACATTATTCGGGACAGCATTCCGTTAGAAAATTAATAAGCAATTTAAAAAATAGCACAAGTGAGAAATGCGCGATTTATAATCAAGTAAGATTTCTTTCGGAGTCTTGCAAGGAAATCCATCGGCTGACATTCGAGTTTCAATATTAATTGCATTGCATTTCCATAGCGACGCATGCACAACCCTTGGGACCTCTTCAAAACAGTTGAAACTGTAGGTGGAATATTTTTCTGCACGGTGGATTTTTTTTTAATCTGACCAATAAACTTGAGTCGAGAGTTTAACAGATGTAGAAAGGAGATAATAATGAATGTTTATCTTTGCGGTAATTATCGTTTTCATACATAGAAGTTTTTAACTCTAATAATATAAAATTCAGCTGCATAAAATTTAAAACGCTTTCACGATTATTTAGCTTAATGATACGTATTCATTCGAACACGTTAATTTTATGATAATTAGATAACGAAGTTGTGTGCACCTAATTCCCCTCGACTCATTCAGTTGTTTGTTGGTGGTCTTTTTTTTGCGATGGCGAAATCGTCGTTGAAAACCTATACATAATCGTCTTCGCCTAGTTCCTAGTTCTTTGGGCCCGAAATTATGCTAACAATGTAATTGTGAAAGATCTTCGAGGCTTCACCTCGCATTAATCTTTTTCGTTGTTATGGGAATTTGTCATAATCTCCATAAAAGTGGGACAAAGTGGAAATCATCGTTATTGTTGTTGCACAATATATTATTAAAGAAATTCTAAAATTTGACAGTGACAAATTATTGTGACATTATTTCGATGCACCCGAACTACAATGTGGAAACTGGAAGGTACTCGTATTTCGAAACCCATTCAATCTCTCAGTTCTTCTTTGGTGATGGTCGGAATGAAACCATAAGGCCGAGTCATGTTGTTGTTGGATGATTTGCTGCGCCTGGAGCATTTGCTTCCTCTGGACGACTTGCTTCCAGATTTGGAACCCTCTTGAATTGCAGGCTTCACGTTGCTGTTGAAGTTTAAAAATGCCGTCATTTCCATCCGCAGCGCCTCTTTGAACGATATCTTGGCTTTTTTGCTGATCCTCAACGTGGCCACGAGCATTTCGATGACGACCAAGAAAGCAGCAAGGATTGTTCCAAATATTGTCACATAAAACACACCTTGCACGTTCTGCAACCCCAAAGAATCGGCTTCGTTGCTTTCGCCAACCAACTACAAGAAAAACAATCAGTCTGGGATGTTTGTAATTGGTGGAAAACTTACGCTACACACACCGCCACCTCGTTTCTCTTCCCACCATTTCCTCTTCAGGTTGTCGAGTTCACCTGAAGCCTGGAGTTTGAGTATTGCAGTGCTCAACTTCTTGCGGTAGGTGGAATCTAAAACGAGACTAGAGAAGAATTTGCTTGGACAATTCTAGAAGGTGATACTTTTCCTCATGGCAATTCCGTATCCTTTGTCGTCTAGAAGTTTGCCGTACTGTTGGAGCCCGCAGTGTCGTTGAGTCTCGTACTCGATCGAGATCGACTCCATGAAGAAGGCGTAGTTGCCTTCTCCTTCTGCCATTTCGACACCGTATTTGTTCTCCCTGACCATGTCATCCTTGTGGGTGGCCATGTATTGCGCGATCGCTTGGTACGTGGGATCATCTTTCCCCTTGAAGAAAGTTTCAGTTGCCCCTTCCAGCTTCGCCCCCAGCCTGATTTTGTGTTTGTCCATGTTTTCGACCAAACTGTGAACGTCGGTGAACAGATGGATCGGATTTTCCGTTGCCAAGAAGGCGGCCAGGTTTGCAGTATACGTGGAGACCATGATCAAAACGAAGAACCACCACATCCCTGACAGCATCCTGGTCGCGATTGCTCTGAAACGCGATTTAGCAAATGGAAAAATCACAACGAACCACTCACATCGGAGCGATTTCGGTTCCTTGCTGCAAGAGACTGCCGACTGCGAACCAAGCCGAGTTGCGAAAGGTGAACTGGTTGATCAGAAACTCCGGTTCTTCGATGCAAGGGTAGGGATTCGTCCACTCGTCTTGGCACAATCTGCTCAGGATGAAGAACGAAACGAAAACACAACAGTAGGCGAGAGCCATCATGGTCCAGGTGTCCAAAGCGAAAGGGTCGGCAAACGAGAAGAAACTTGGAGGAGCGTTTCCGGGTTTCTTCGCCAGGATGCTGATTCCTGAAGAAGATAAGTCAGATTGAATGGGACGAGGTGTGTGTAGGAGTACCGAGATTCATGAATGGGGAGGTAAAATCGACCGCCTCTTCTCGTTCCGCATTGATGGTCAGATCCGTGATGGCCAAATCAGCTGTCTAAAAGAATGTCTCAATTGAGCACAGGTAGATGATGACAATTCGACGCCTACTCCCTCTATGACGTCCCCGATCATCCCCGACCATTTCTGAGTTGTTTCGTTTTTGGCCCCGTTGGTCTTGTCGTCTCTGATCAGAAAGGTGTAATTGAACCCTTCCATCACAGCCAGCTCGTGGATCAAATCGATGGCGAAGCCTTCAAATCTGTCGTTGCCGAACAACTGTACAGAGCTCTCTTTCAGCATGCAGTAAGGGTCGGTCTACAAATCCCACACACCTACTCCCGAAGATTCTACCAAAAATCACCTCACCAAACACGTGATGACTATGAAACTCTTGTTGCGAAGTCCGTCAGGGTCGCTGTACACATTTTCCACGACGTGTTCAGACGTGATCAGGCCTTTGGACGAGTTCCAGGTGCCTATTTTGACAATTCCGTCTTCTCGCACTTCCACCACGTCCAAGTTGAAGTTGCTTCTGTATCCGTCCCCGTCAAACTCGATCACGCCGGTCATTCCCAAATTCTTGCTCTGCAACAGAACCACGATAAGACGGTGCCAACTAGAAAACGGTGGTAACCGTTTTGACGTGGTTGGAGATGCTGTAGCCGTGGCTGGAAGTCTTCAGCGAGTTGCAACTGACATTGGTGGATTCCACCTCGCTGAAAGACAGTTTGCTGTCGATCACTTTTGCCACCACGTTGACGGCGTCGATGATGAGGGCGGTTTCTGTTTTCATCTGGTGCACGTCGAAATTCGGATTGACAGTACTGACTATCGTCATGTTCATTATGCGGACTAGAGGGGCCTCGGGATCGAAGATCCTGATCTAGAAACGCAAGAGTTAGTACTTCTTGAAGCTCTAATCGCTCTACTGACTCCAGTGATGTTGGCCTCGCTGTACTGAAAAGGTTCCAGGTCTATTGTCTGCATGTCCAAGTTCGTAATAAAATAGTTGTAGTGGCTCGTCATCATCCCGACTTGCTGGGCCTGCCGTAGTACCTCTTCTAAAATCTCAATCTTGCAGTCGATCACGAAATTGCGTTCCCCCGAACGCACTCCTTGCTTCAGAGACGCCCTGTCAGAAACTCCTTTGTAATTTGTACTTTAAACAATCGAGACTTGCCTGTAGACGTCATTCTCTTCTTCGGAAAGTTGCTTCACGCTGACAACTATTCCGGAATTTTTGGCCAAGTTCAGGAGATCACCCAGTCGCAAAAGACTCTCGTTGTCTTCGTAAAACAACGTGAAACTCTTCCATTCCCACAGAGTTAACACGCTGAAGTACGCCGAGGTCAGGTACTCAGAGTGAGGGTAGAAATTGATGATGCTTCGTTGGTACGGTGGTTTGTACATCCATCTGGTTATGACATGGGCGATGTCTTTGTGGTCGCAAATTGACTGGACAATGTCGATGTCTTCGTGCTCTTTTGGCCCAAAGATAGCCACAGCGTGTTCGCTGATCAGAGAACAAGTTGTCAGCATTGCTTGGAATGGACCTTTGGTGTGGTACTCCGGAGTTTTGACTAAACCTTGGAAGTTGAAGAAACTGTTGCTTTGCATTTCGAAATTAATGAAATCGACGGCAAACATGAACGCTTGCTCGTCAGTGAGCAAAGCTTCGTTGTCTGGAGCAGGGTCATCGCCTGAAGAAGTACTTCTCGAAGGGTGGTCGCTGAAAACCCCACCTAAAAGCACGCATCGCTTTTATCCAGTTTGGATAGTTTGGTTTGCAGTTTTGTGCAAGTGTGATCTATTTTTAAAGGGTTTGTGGAATTTGTCTCATTTGTACGGAGTACTCACCCAAAATAACTGTTTTTTTTTCGGCGTCTTGACCGCGTAAAACTAGAGTCTGTGTCGCAACGACGAAAATAATTGTCCAGACGCACCACATAATTAATCACATCGAAATCACCATCGAAAGTTTACCACGTTTTCGGTGCACTGTTAAGAGACATCGCAGAGTGCGGTCCACTGAACGAAGGTATCGTCGATCTATTTTAAACTATCCTTAATTTTTTGGCATCATTTTAAACATTGCGTTGGAAATTTCGCTAAAATTAGAACAAAAACAGTTAAAAGAAAAATGTTTTAATGAAATGCACCGAGCGCCCGTCTGGCCCAAGATGTCAGACAAGCGCCGGTATTTTATTGATGAACAAATTATAACGTCAAGATTGTGTCAAGTGCTCGTCGCAGATAAATCCGTAAGGTCGTCTTTGTCCGAGTCTCGATTCAGTCTTGTCGCTGCTTCCTCCCGAGTGGTTGTGAAAAACGGGTTTGACCATTCCGGAGGTCTTGAAGTAGAATCTCAGTTCCTCCATCAGCATCAGCTTGAAGGACTGCTTGGTCAAAAGTGAACGTTTGAAGATGTGCAAGGACAGCTCGATCAAAACCATGACGCAGGAGAGCAGAGTTCCTATTATGGTCACCCAGAAGACTCCACCCACATTTTTGAGGTTCAAAGGAGTTGCTTCTGTTGATTTTTCGTCCTCGTCCTGAAACTCAAACGTTAGGGGGGTACACCCTCACTCGATTAAACATTACAGGACATTGACCCCCTCCTCGTCTTTCTTCCCACCATTTTCTCTTCAGTTTTGCTATGACACCCTCTTCGTGTAATTTGAGAATCGTGGTACTCAAAGCCCGTCTGTATGGGGAGTCTGGACAGAATTAGAAGTAATGGTACTTCGTGGTACTTACTTTTTCTCATGGCTATTCCGTATCCCTTCTCGTCCAAAGAATTTCCCACTGAAGTCAGACTGCAACGTCTTTGCGTCTCGTATTCTATGGAGGTTGTTTCCATGAAGAAAGCGTAGTTCTTGGTTTCCGCCTTAACAACACCTAGGTTGTTGTCTTTGACCATCACGTCGTCCTCGTGGTCCTTCATGTATTGGTAGATCTTCTGGTAAGCTTCTATGTGCTTGGA